>NC_138200.1:58301399-58930559 GCF_964194105.1 Spermophilus citellus | reverse complement strand
GGTTTTTACTGTATATCAAATATTGCTTAGAAAAGAGCCATGCATGGTCTAGATGATGTCATCTCCCACTACAGACAGATCCTCATTTTCTGATAAGGTAACTGGTTTAAGCCAATTATAAATTGCTCTCAGCCAGAAATAGTTGCACTTTGAGTAAGATCTTCTATCTTTGGTTCACCTGTATTCCTAACGCATGGATTTCCAAGGCTTTGCATTGATAGCCTGATGAGATCTGTATCATAAGTCCTGATAAACTTCATGAGAGGTTATCTCAGTGCCCAAGTTTCTAGCCTCTAACCTCCTAACTGTAAGAGTTTCAAACTCTTCCCCAAAAACATGTTGCTAGAAGACCAGCTCTGTGTTTTCTTCCAGGTTGATCTTTATTCCCTGTACACCTCAAAACTGTAAGATATTTCTGTCTACTTCTCAAAATATTTGAACTTAGATTCCCAGTTTCCATCACCCATGGAAAATTTCCATGAGGGAAATTTAAATACCATATATTTACCAGTCCTAAATGACCAGTAGCTTTGCTGGTCACTGTTTTGCCAAGATAGGCTCTCTGGCTGGGCCAGTGAACTATGCCTGTAATCCCAGTAGCTCAGGAGGCTGAGGCAGGAGGATCTCAAGTTCAAAGCCAGCCTCAGCAAAAGTGAGGTGCTAAGAAACTCAGTGAGACTCTGTCTCTAAATAAAATATAAAATAGGGCTGAGGGTGTGGCTTAGTGGTTGAATGCCCCTGAGTTCAATCCCCAGTTCTCGGTTCACACCCAAAATCAGCAAAATGCCCCTCCCTTAAATTAAAATACACATGCAGAGCTATAAATCAGTATCTCATCTCTAATTTTCTCTCTGGATTTTGGTTTACCTAATATGTGTTGTCTTCATGCCCCTCTAATATCTTCAAATTTTTCTTTTATTGTTTTAGTCATTTTCATGTCACAGTGGGCACACCTTCCTGCTGTGGCTCTTTACTATACCTGGCAGTGAAGGTCATATTGACCACTTTCTAATTCTAATCCAGTAAACTCCATGTGTGTCCTTAAGGTCAGTTTCAAAATCAAACTTGGTTTTATTTAAACTTTGGGGCCCAGTTTTCTAGTGAATGATATATTTAAACTCAAATCCTAATTGATGGTTTTTTAGGAAGTTTTATTATTTCAGCAGGTTTTCTAGTACAGACTACAGAGAAATTGATACGAGATTATTTTGGTTTTATACTGTAAAGAAAGGCCACTCACGGGATGATCTAAAAAGTTCTTTTTGACATTGCCTTAGGCAAGATATTAATCACAGAATTATATTAAGATTGTGAGACCTTTTCCACCAAAAGTAAAATCAAATTGAGCATATCACTTATGCATTATTTAAAAACTCCACAGCAATACCCACCATGCTTCTGATAAGAAATCTAAGTACAGAAAGATAAAATAAATTACCTGAAAACACAGATTAACTGGTAGAAAATTTTAAAAAATAAATAAATAAGTTAACCCAGACTAGTTAGTCTAATAAATTAGACCCTACCTCTATTGGACTCAATAAATACCCCCAAAAATTTTTAACAATTCAGTCCTCATAGGGTAAGTAGTGACTTTGGATCTATACCCATCAAATTATTTATTCCAAAACTCCAAATGTGATCAACAAAAGAAAGAGAGAAGTGCACAATGGATCTCTGCCCTAAGTCAGATGAACAAAATCATGAAACAAGACCATTCAAGGTGCTAAAGCTCACCACCAACTGAGAGCAAGTGAACACTCACTATCGCCAGTGCCTCCCCATCAGTGCCAAAGTGTATTTGAGGAGTCCACAGATGAATCTATATCACATGCCCTATGGGCAGGTAGGTACACAAAAGGAGCCCTCAAATAGTTGAAGACACACAGGTAACCCAGGACACTACTGAAACAGCCTCCTGCATGCTTCTCAGTACAACTATTTATTTAATGAGATAAAATAAATTTCTGGCCATGATAAAAAAAATAATACTCTACCTTTTGTGTTATCTAGGCAATTGCCTGTGGAAATAGCACACAGGAAAAGCAGATAACACAGGTTTGAATTCCAGCTTTTGTTAGTAGCTAAATATGTAAATGTTAGCAAGTTTGAAGCTTTTATTTATCTTTTTTTTAGTTTCTGTTTGTCTATAAAATAGGGATAACGTACACATTCCCTCTTGAATGCATAAGATGCAAAAAAGAGTGAATCTATGAAGCTTGTGAACTACAGATAACTATGTATTAATAGCAAGCTAATATAGAAGAAATTGGGTTTTTTAATAAAATTGTAGAAGAAAAGTCAAAGATGCAAATGAGGAGACTCTTCTTTTTCTCATTCCTTTCTTCAACACCAATTTTCTCCATTACCCAAAACACCACCACTTTTATTTGTATTCATGTTTCCTCATCTGAACTATAAATACACAAACTAAATCAAATAGAAGACCAAGATTTTCAGTGGGGCTAGTCACCCCTGCCACTTCCTCTTCACAAATGGGCTCAAATTTGTGTCCCCTGCCCCAAAATTCATTATGTTGAAATCCTAATCTCCAACGTGATGGTATTAGAAGGTGGGTCCCTGGGAGGCAGTTAGGTCATGAGATTAGAATGTGAATGGGGTTAGTGTCCTTGTAAAGGGGACCCCAGGGGCTCTCACTCTCCACCTCATGAGTGTTCAAAGAAAAAGTCAGCAATCTGCAACCCAGAAGAGGCCCTCGCCAGAACCCAGCACGCTGCACCCTGATGTGAGACTTTCAGCCTGTGAAAAATAAATTCTTTGTGTTCATAAAAAAAAAGTACCATCTATGATACTTTTTTAGAGCAACACAGACTAAGACAGTCTTTCTCTCCCAGAGTAAAGAGAGGTTTCTCTTGGCGAACACTGAAATGTAACCATTTCACATTTCAACGATTCACTAATGGCAAAATAACTTCTTCTCGGTGATTCTAGAGCAACTCTGCAGAAGGGTGCAATGGCCGCTTTGTGATATAATTGACTATAACAAGGTGCTAACAGAAACCACAGGCCAGTCTTTGTTGGAATAGGGAGTAAAGAAAAGGGAGGTGAAGTTGTTGGCAGATAAAAAGAGGTGCTGTTTCAATACAAGCCTGTGAGAAATAAAGTGGGAACAAAAGGTGAGGGCCTGGGAAGACACAGCAGCGGTGACCGAGCAGGGGCCGCCTGGCGGGTTGAAGGGACTGCACTTTCAGGTTCTGCTAACAACCAGCGTGAATTACGCCAGGGCAGAGCTCAAACCATTAACAAAAACATTTTTCTCCTTCGAAGAGGATGATTGAAGTTTTACTGAAAACTTGGCCTGTTCATGGTGTGCCGACTAGTCTGTCTGTCTTTAGAGCTTCAGATATGCCCAGAACAGGGCACCAATTTTTCTCAAGAAAATTATCTGCATATTTTGCAAGAAGATAAAAAGTAAATTCATAAGGCATTGTACTGATTTGTGACAGTGAAGATAAAACCAAAACCATTTCCAAGGTGGACTTCAAGCCATTACCAAAGGCTTCCTCCTCCTCCTCTTCCTTCTCTTCTCCCATCCTCAGATGCTGGAACTGCCCGGCTGGCTTGGCTTAGGGATGAGTGTGATCCACTTCCTAGAGAAAAGACTTACCTGCAGAAGCTCAGCTCTTCCGCACAGCTTTCCCTTGCCTCTGGGCGTGAGGGGAAGTCAGATTGAGCCATGACACAAAGGACAGTCATCCTGGAGCCTCCCAAACCTACACTGGACTTTGTGTGAATGAAAAAAAAAATGTTGCTTCAAGACCACTGGAATTAGGGGACATCCTAGCATTTGACTGACCCTCAAGGAGTCACTAATAAAAACCTTAAAATCTAGCTGGGTGCAGTGGCGCATGCCTATAATTCCAGGGACTCCAGAGGTTGAGGCAGGAGGATGACAAGTTCAAGTCCAGCCTCAGTAATTTATCAAGGTCAAGTCTCAAAATAAAAATGTAAAAAGGGCTGGGAGTGATCTCAGTGTTAGGGTGCCCTGGTTCAATCCCCAGTACCACGTGCTCACATGCAACACACACAAACACACACACACATACACACTTAAAATCTTGATCTTAGTGTAGCATTGGCTTAAGGATGAGTAGTGAGGAAAATTGTATTATAGCCTAGAAAGATGACAAGCGGGCAGCCGCTTGGGCCCTGGGAGCCGGGCACCGGGCCGAGGAGCGGCGGAGGCCACGGCAGCGCCGCTAAGGTCGCGGACGAGCACAGCGCCCGTGAGCGCAGCCCAGAGGTGGAGGCAACGGCAGCAGGGTTTCATTTCTAGAAATCTGGACTGGAAACAGAAGCAGCAGTTTGTATAATCCCAAGATCTTGCTTATGCCAGGAAGCTGTAAGGGTAACATGAATATCACTGAGGAGATGTAACATGGCGCCTGCACGGATCGGCTACATTCAAGCTCCAGTTCGTCTGCTTCTCGTGACTCAGCACTAATGATCCCGCTGAAATAACTGGTCGGCCCTTCTGAACTTAGAGGTAAAAGCCAACGGAACCTTCATATGCAGTGGCCACAGGATTGAAACAGGGCTTGGGAGACAGTCAGGACCCACCCGTTGCATTGGTCACCCGGCAAAGGGAACGAACGGTCACCATTTGCATGGGATACCACCTTGGCAGAGAACTGACGTCACGGGCGGAGGAGATAACCGCATTGAAACCAGTGAGACAGGTGTGTAATCCCCTAGTCATCTCCCTCCACACAGCGGGGGAAACCTTAAGGGCCCCTCCCAGCTCTCCCGTGAGCGCGATAGCCAGACTGAGGGAATCAGGAGTAGCGTGGGACCCGCGGCGCGGAACTCCCGGCTACCACTCCCACCAGTGCTGACAACTGAGGTCTCTTGCACCAGCTACCGGGGGCGTGGCTACCGGAGGGCAAGCAAATTCGCTGGGGGTTCTCAGCCCCAAGCTCTACAAACTTAGGGTCTGAGGGAGGCAAACAGGGAGAGTGAGCCCAGGTGTCCATGAAAACAGGGCTCCCAGGAGCAGCAGACCTGGCGTGTAGCCAGTATTGTGGTGAGCATCACAGGTGAGCGGGGCCTGGCTTGAGGAACCACAAGAGGAGGCCCTAGGCACTCAGGATTGGAGACCCGCCCAGTCTGGGAGGAAGAGCTGCTGCACACTGATTGATTCCCGCCTATTGAGAGGAGAAGCTTGGCCCAGTGGGCACAGCTCCACCTACTGGAAGAGAAGATAATCGAACTCTAGGACTACATTCACTATTATTATTATCATTTTTTTCTCTTTTTCTTTTTTTTTTCCTTTTTCCTTCATTCTCAATTTTTGTTGTTGTTGTTCTTTAACTTTTTTTAATGTTTTTAATTTTTTTGTTTTAAATTTTTTTATTTTATTATTATTTTTTTTAATTTTAATTTTCATTTTTTTATTACATTATTATTTTTGTAAAAAAAATTTTCTTTTCTTTCTTTCTTTATTTTCTCATTTTTTTTGTTTGTTTGTTTTTGTTTCTTTTGTCTTTTCATTTCTTTTCAATTTTCTTATTCCCCCTTCCTTGAATTCTACCTGCCTACTCTCATTCTCTTTAGTGACTTCTTCCCTTCCCTTCTAATATCTTTCCTCCCAAGCATTGGTCGCCCGGCAAAGGGAAACGAACTGTCGCCATTTGCAAGAGATACCACCATGGCAGAGAACTGACGTCATCAGACTGCGGTGGAGGAGATAACTTCATTGAAACCTGCGGCTATAGTGACTTCTTCCCTTCCCTTCTAATACCTTTCCTCCCAAGCATCTAATAAATTTATAGGAGTAAACAGTAACTCAGCAGTCAAACAGAACAAGAAGTAACATGAGCAGCTTCAAAAAGCAAGGAAGAAAAGGAGTACAAACAATGCAGGACAGCCTAAATATTCAAGAGGACCTAGAGTCATCAGAAAAATGGTCATATAAAGAACTCAAGGAACACCTTAGACACATGGAATGGAACCTTAAAGAGGATACAAGACAGCAAATTCAAGCAGCGAAAGAACACATTGAGAATGAATTACATAAACAGATAAAAGAAGAAGTTAAGCATCTTTATCAGGAGATAGAGATTATAAAAAATAATCAAACAATAATTCTAGAAATGAAGGAAACGATAAACCAAATTAAAAACTCAATTGAGAGTATCACTAACAGAGTGGAGCAAGTAGAAGCCAGAACGTCAGATAATGAAGACAAAATATATCATCTTGAAAACAGTCTAGCCAACTCAGAAAGGCTGGTAAAAAATCACGAGAAAAACATCCAAGAGTTATGGGATAACATTAAAAAAACAAACTTACGAGTCATCGGGATAGAAGAAGGTACAGAGATTCAAACCAAGGGAATGAATAACCTGCTGAATGAAATAATTACAGAAAACTTTCCAGAAATAAAAAAGGAAACAGATATACAAATTGAAGATGCATACAGGACACCGAGCACACAAAATCACAGTAGACCAACGCCAAACACATTGTTATGAAGATATCCAATATACAGAACAAAGAGAAAATATTAAAAGCTACAAGAGAAAGGAGGCAGTTCACATCCAGGGGCAAACCAATAAGGTTAACAACGGATTTTTCATCACAGACACTGAAAGCAAGAAGGTCATGGAACAATGTATTTCAAACACTGAAAGACAATGGATGCCAACCAAGAATTCTGTATCCAGCAAAATTAAGCTTCAGGTATGACAACGAAATAAAAATCTTTCATGATAAACAAAAGTTAAAAGAATTTGCAGCCAGAAAACCAGCATTGCAAAGCATTTTGAGCAAAACACTACACCAGGAAGAAATGAAAAACAATAACCAAAACCATCAGTAGGAAGTGCCTCGGTAAAGACAGAGGGCGAGGGGAAAGATAATCATGGAGAAACAAACTAAATTTTTTTAAAAAAGGATAAATAATCAAACATGGATGGAAGTACAAACCATATATCAATAGTAACTCTGAATGTTAATGGCTTAAACTCTCCAATAAAGCGACATAGGCTGGTAACATGGATTAAAAAAACAAATCCAACAATATGCTGCCTCCAGGAGACACATCTGATTGGAAAAGACATACACAGGCTGAAGGTGAAAGGATGGGAAAAAATATACCACGCACACGGTCCTCGTAAGCAAGCAGGGGTGGCCATCCTCATATCGAATAAAATCGACTTCAAGACTAAGTTAATCAAAAGGGATAAGGAAGGACATTATATACTGTTAAAAGGAACAATTCACCAACAAGACATAACAATTATCAATATTTATGCACCAAATAATGGTGCTGCGACGTTCATAAAACAAATTCTCCTCAAGTTCAAGAATCAAATAGACCACAACACAATAATTATGGGTGACTTCAACACACCTCTCTCACCATTGGACAGATCTTCCAAACAAAAGTTGAATAAAGAAACTATAGAACTCAATATCACAATCAATAACCTAGACTTAACTGACATATATAGAATATATCAACCATCATAAAATGGATACACTTTTTTCTCAGCAGCACATGGATCCTTCTCAAAAATAGACCATATATTATGCCATAGGGCAACCCTCAGTAAATATACAGGGGTGGAGATAATACCATGCATTTTATCTGATCATAATGGAATGAAACTGGAAATCAATGATAAAAGAAGGAAGGAAAAATCCTACATCACATGGAAAATGAACAATATGTTACTGAATGATCAATGGGTTACAGAAGACATAAAGGAGGAAATCAAAAAATTCTTAGAGATAAATGAAAATACAGACACAACATATCGGAATCTATGGGACACAATGAAAGCAGTTTTAAGAGGAAAATTCATCGCCTGGTGGTCATTCCTCAAAAAAAGAAAAAACCAACAAATAAATGAGCTCACACTTCATCTCAAAGCCCTAGAAAAGGAAGAGCAAAACAACAGCAAATGTAGCAGAAGGCAAGAAATAATTAAAATCAGAGCGGAAATCAATGAAATTGAAACAAAAGAAACTATTGAAAAAAGAAACTTCGAAAAAATAAATAAGATCGACAGACCTTTAGCCATGCTAACGAAGAGAAGAAGAGAGAGAACTCAAATTACTAACATACGGGATGAAAAAGGCAGTATCACAACAGATGCTACAGAAATACAGAAGACAATTAGAAATTATTTTGAAAACCTATATTCCTATAAAATAGAAGATAGTGAAGACATCGATAAATTCCTTAAGTCATATGATTTGCCCAGACTGAGTCAGGAGGATACACACAATTTGAACAGACCAATATCAATGGATGAAATTGAAGAAGCCATCAAAAGACTACCAACCAAGAAAAGCCCAGGACCGGATGGGTATACAGCGGAGATTTACAAAACCTTTAAAGAAGAATTAATACCAATACTTTTCAAGTTATTTCAGGAAATAGAAAAAGAGGGAGCTCTTCCAAATTCATTCTATGAGGCCAACATCACCCTGATTCCGAAACCAGACAAAGACATTTCAAAGAAAGAAAACTACAGACCAATATCTCTAATGAACCTAGATGCAAAAATCCTCAATAAAATTCTGGCGAATCGAATACAAAAACACATCAAAAAATTGTGCACCATGATCAAGTAGGATTCATCCCTGGGATACAAGGATGGTTCAATATACGGAAATCAATAAATGTTATTCACCACATCAATAGACTTAAAAATAAGAACCATATGATCATCTCGATAGACGCAGAGAACGCATTCGACAAAGTACAGCATCCCTTTATGTTCAAAACTCTAGAAAAACTAGGGATAACAGGAACTTACCTTGACATTGTAAAAGCTATCTATGCTAAGCCTCAGGCTAGCATCATTCTGAATGGACAAAAGTTAAAGGCATTCCCTCTAAAATCTGGAACAAGACAGGGATGCCCTCTATCACCACTTCTATTCAGTATAGTTCTCGAAACACTGGCCAGAGCAATTAGACAGATGAAAGAAATTAAAGGCATAAAAATAGGAAAAGAAGAACTTAAATTATCACTATTTGTGGATGACATGATTTTATACCTAGAAGACCCAAAAGGGTCTACAAAGAAACTACTAGAACTAATAAATGAATTCAGCAAAGTGGCAGGATATAAAATCAACACGCATAAATCAAAGGCATTTCTGTATATCAGCGACAACTTCTGAAACAGAAATGAGGAAAAACACTCCATTCACAATATCCTCAAAAAAAATAAAATACTTGGGAATCAACCTAACAAAAGAGTTGAAATATTTATACAATGAAAACGACAGAACCCTAAAGAGAGAAGTAGAAGAAGATCTTAGAAGATGGAAAAATATAAACTGTTCATGGATAGGCAGAACTAACATCATCAAAATGGCGATATTACCAAAAGTTCTCTATAGGTTTAATGCAATGCCAATCAAAATCCCAACGGCATTTCTTGTAGAAATAGATAAAGCAATCATGAAACTCATATGGAAAAATAAAAGACCCAGAATAGCAAAAGCAATTCTAAGCAGGAAGCGTGAATCAGGCGGTATAGCGATACCAGATTTCAAACTATATTACAGAGCAATAGTAACAAAAACAGCATGGTATTGGTACCAAAACAGGCAGGTGGACCAATGGTACAGAATAGAGGACACAGAGACTGATCCACAAAGCTACAACTATCTTATATTTGATAAAGGAGCTAAAAGCATGCAATGGAGGAAGGATAGCATCTTCAACAAATGGTGTTGGGAAAACTGGAAATCCATATGCAACAAAATGTAACTGAATCCCTTCCTCTCGCCATGCACAAAAGTTAACTCAAAGTGGATCAAGGAGCTAGATATCAAATCAGAGACTCTGCGTCTGATAGAAGAAAAAGTTGGCTCCAACCTACATATTGTGGGGTCGGGCTCCAAATTCCTTAATAGGATACCCATAGCACAAGAGTTAATAACAAGAATCAACAAATGGGACTTACTTAAACTGAAAAGTTTTTTCTCAGCAAGAGAAACAATAAGAGAGGTAAATAGGGAGCCTACATCATGGGAGCAAATCTTTACTCCTCACACTTCAGATAAAGCCCTAATATCCAGAGTATACAAAGAACTCAAAAAATTAGACAATAAGATAACAAATAACCCAATCAACAAATGGGCCAAGGACCTGAACAGACACTTCTCAGAGGAGGACATACAATCAATCAACAAGTACATGAAAAAATGCTCACCATCTCTAGCAGTCAGAGAAATGCAAATCAAAACCATCCTAAGATACCATCTCACTCCAGTAAGATTGGCAGCCATTATGAAGTCAAACAACAACAAGTGCTGGCGAGGATGTGGAGAAAAGGGTACACTTGTACATTGCTGGTGGGTCTGCAAATTGGTGCAGCCAATTTGGAAAGTAGTTTGGAGATTCCTGGGAAAGCTGGGAATGGAACCACCATTTGACCCTGCTATTGCCCTTCTCGGACTATTCCCTGAAGACCTTAAAAGAGCATGCTACAGGGATACTGCCACATCGATGTTCATAGCATCACAATTCACAATTGCTAGACTGTGGGACCAACCCAGATGCCCTTCAATAGATGAATGGATAAAAAAAAATGTGGCATTTATACACCATGGAATATTACGCAGCACTAAAAAATGACAAAATTATGGAATTTGCAGGGAAATGGATGGCACTAGAGCAGATTATGCTTAATGAAGCTAGCCAATCCCCAATAAACAAATACCAAATGTCTTCTTTGATATAATGAGAACAACTAAGGACAGAGCAGGGAGGAAGAGCAGAAAGAAAAGATCAACATCAAACAGATACATTAGGTGGGAGGGAAAGGGAGGGAAAAGGGAAATTGCATGGAAATGGAGAGAGACCCTCATTGTTATACAAAATTACATATAAGAGGTTTGAGGGGAATGGGAAAATAAACAAGGAGAGAAATTAATTACAGTAGATGGGGTAGAGAGATAAGATGGGAGGGGAGGGGAGGGGGATAGTAGAGGATAGGAAAGGTAGCAGAATACAACAGTTACTAATAGGGCATTATGTAAAATTGTGGATGTGTAACCGATGTGATTCAGCAATCTGCATTTGGGGTAAAATTGGGGGTTCATAACCCACTTCAATCTAATGTATGAAAGATGATATGTCAAGAGCTTTGTAATGCTGTGAACAACCAATAAAAAAAAAAGAAAAAAGAAAGATGACAAGCCACAGTAAGACACGGCAAAGTATTTGGTAAACAATCAAGTCTGATAATTTTAGAGTCAATTCCTGTATCTAATCATATTGTAGCTTCACAGGAATAATTGGAAAACAGAACATTTGCAGCAGGCATTGGTTATTACTGGATGCATTTGACAAGGTACTTCAAGAGTAATTGATTCTAGGGCTGGGGTTGCGCAGTGGTAGAGCATTCACCTACAGTGGGTGAGGCACTGGGTTCAATCCTCAGCATCACATAAAGATAGATAAATAATGATATTATATCCATCTACAACTAAAAAATATTACCCCCCCCAAAAAAAGAGAGAATGATTGGTTCTGAAGGAACTTTGGATTATGCAGAAGGGAGTGAGGGGAGGGTTGGGGCTGTGGGAATAGGAAGGACGGTAAGATGAGACAGACATTATTACCCTACATACATGTATGATTACACTACCAGTGTGACTCTGCACCATATACAACCAGAGGAAGGGGAAGTTGTGCTCCATTTGTGTATAATATGTCAAAATGCATTCTACTGTCATGTATTACTAATTAGAACGAATTTAAAAAAAAATAGAAGGGGGGCTGGGGTTGTGGCTTAGTGGTTGAGCGCTCGCCTAGCATGCACGAGGCACTGGGTTCAATCCTCAGCACCACATAAATGTAAAATAAAGATATTGTGTCCACTTAAAACTTAATAATAAATATTTTTTAAAAATAGAAGGGAAGTAAATAGAGAGCCTACTAATTGGGAACAAATTCTTACCACACACACATCAGATAGAGCATTGATTCGTAGAATATATAAAGAACTCAAAAATCTTAACACCAGAAAAACAAATAACCCAATAAATAAATGGGCCAAGGAACTGAACAGACACTTCTCAGAAGAAAATATACAACCAATCAACAAATATATGAAAAAATGTTCATTATTGCTAGCAATTAGAGAAATGCAAATCAAAACCACTCTAAGATTTCATCTCACTCCAGTCAGAGTGGCAGCTCTTAAGAAGACAAACAACAATAAGTGTTGGCGAGGATGTGGGGGAAAAGGTACACTCATACATTGCTGGTGAGACTGCAAATTGGTGCAGGCAATATGGAAAACAGTATGGAGAATCCTTAGAAAACTGTGAATGGAACTACCATTTGATCCAGCTATCCCACTCCACAGTCTATACCCAAAAGACTTAAAAACACATCAATGTTCATAGCAGCACAATTCACAATAGCTAAACTGTGGAACCAACCTAGATGCCCTCCAGTAGATGAATGGATAAAGAAAATGTGGTATATATACACAGTGGAATATTACTTAACATTAAAAGAGAATAAAATCATGGCATTTACAGGTAAATGGATAGAAATGGAGAATATAATGTGAAATAAGCCAATCCCAAAAAACCAAAGCTGAATGATTTCTCTGATTTAAGGATGCTGACTCATAATATGCTGGGGTGGGGATTAAATGAGCTCTAGATAGGGCAAAGGTGAAACGAGGGGAGAGGGGAACGGAGGGGGGATGGGGTAGGAAAGACAGTGGAATGCAATGGACTTCGTTATCCAAAGTACATGTATGAAGACACAACAGATGTGACTCTACTTTGTGTACAACAAGAGACATGAAAATTTGTGCTCTATGTGTGTAATATGAATTGCAATGCATTCTGTTGTCATATATAATAAATAAAATTTTTAAAAAATAGAAGGGAGATCAATAGAATACAAGAAGTGGATTAGGAGGAAGGAGGGGAGGAAAAGAGGAGGTATTGGAGAATGAAATTAATCAAATTATACTGTTTTATTATGTGTATGTATGAATAGATTATAACCAAAAAAAGAATGATTGGTTCTGAAAAGAATTTTTAATTGCAAGCAAGGATAAAAGAATAGAGAGAATCTGAAAATGCTAAGATTTGCATAGTCAGAAGAGGCAAAAGTCCCTCTTCCCCAGCTACTAAAAGATGCAAATGTCAATCAGAGATATGAAAAATTGGGCTCCAGATGTGTAATAAGAATTGTAATGCATTCTGCTGTCATATATAAATTAAACAATGAATCTTTAAAAAGATGCAAGTAAGGAAACTTCTTTTTCTCACTCCTGCCTTAATTAGTTCTTCCCAATACTGACCTAACAGCAACATCTGGCTTCCAGATCACCCACTTTCCTCTCTCCTCCTTCACTGATTCCTCATTTCAGTATCCTCTGTGGTTTTTTTCCAGCTTCCAAACCTCAAACATTGTGGGACTACCAGGCTTTGTCCAAAGACATATTCTACATTTATATATACACTCACTCTTTGTAGAACTCATGGCTTCAACTCTACATATGTGCCAATAATTCCCCGCTTCTGCTCAAAATTCTAGCTATATCAAACCAAGTATGGTAGCAGATGCCTATAGTCCCAGCCACTCATGAGGCTGAGGCAGGAGGATCACCTGAGTTCACAAGTTCAAGACCAGCCTGGGAAAAATAGCAAGAGCCCCATCTCAAAACAAAAAAACAAACAAAAAAAAAAATCTGTGTCCAAATTGAATGCATAGGCCCACCCCCCAAAAAATTAAATAAGCAAATCACTAATCTCCCAGCCCTCTTCCTTCAGTGAGATTCCTGGTTTTAGCACTGTTAATCTTGGTGTCCTGTTTGTCTCTTCTCACTCAAGCCCACCTCCAATCCATGAGCAACCCAATTAGCTCTATTTTTCAAAACATGTAATAAGTCAAGAATCTGAGCCTGTGTTGTTAGGTAGCAATTTGAAATGAACAGTGGGTCAGGAATTTAAAAAAAAAATACCTAGTACAGAGCAAATTGGTTAATCAACAGCCCTGCCTCAGTGGCACCTCAAGGTCTGACAAGACGAGTTTCAGGACCCTCGCCTGATCTCAGCCCTATAAACAACTCCTCTTACAACAGGGGAAAGATAAATTTGGGGGAGGACAAAGGTATGTTTGCTCATAAGGGCCTGAGTGCTGAGACCTCTTAAGCCCGACCCTACACAAACGACAGGCACCAGAGATCCCAGACCTAGGAATGCAGGATGATTAAGACTGGAGCCCTCCAACCATAAATTCGGCAAAACCAGTTCCAATGAGGACCTTCCAGCCAGGCCAGGCTGTCCAAGAGTTGCCCTCAGGTTGTTAGCTAATGTATTCTGTCAATCCAGAGCTGAAAAATGAAACTTGGGTGAGACCTAACAATCACCCTCTTTTCCCATTAACATGGGACACAAAGAAGTGAGTTGTCTTCTCTCTGAGAGGACCCACTCTCTCCCTGAGGGTACTCCCCCATTTCTTCTTTCCCTTCTAATAATCTTCGATGTACTTTTACAAAGTCTCATGCCCTGATTGAAATCTCCTCATGCAAAGACACAAGAGATCACCAGGCAATCTCCAGTGAGATCTTACGTCAGGTATGATCTTACCTCTGTTAACACTTATCACTAACTTTTCCTGGACATCTCCTGGTAAGTGTCTCCCGCCTGGATTACTACCACCCTCTAACTTTTCTCCCTGCTTTCTCCCTTGCTGGCCACCTAGCATCTATTCACACATGACTTAATGTTTCATTTGAAATAGATCAGACCATATCACTTGCCAAGCTCAATACTCTACCATGATTCCCAACTGACCCAAAAAAGTCCCACATCCTCTCTTTCTTTTATCATTTCCCCCCATTTCTTCCAACCTCTAACGTCACCATTTCTTTCTCAACCCTTCCCCTACACCAGCAGGAGTGACCTTCTTGCTTTTCTCAAATACATCAAGCATGCTCCCACCTCAAAGCCTTTGAAATTGATTTTCTCTTTACCTGGAATACTTTTTTTTCTTTCTCTCTCCTTCAAATTATTGCTCAAATGTTATCTTCTTTCTCTCTCTCTCTCTCTCTCTCTCTCTCTCTCTCTCTCTCTCTCTCTATCTATCTATCTATCTATCTTTTCCCCCCACTTCAGTGTGGTACCGCTAGCACACTGTAGAGGGCCTGGCACATAGATGTCCATCGTATGTGAAACTCTACACACAGAGAAAAAAAAAACAACTTAGTAGCAACCATTTTTCTCAATGGATTCAAAAGTTGACAGCCCAGAAATGTCACAGGCTGACTGCAGGTTCCTCGTGATCAGTGATAACACAAAGAGAGATGACTCGTCCAAGATCACACAACATTTGTGGGCTAAAGCAGTGATCTGCACTGGAATTCAAGACTCCAGAGCTCTTGCTACTCCGATCAAAACACTTCATCCTCACACATATATGTATGCTCTTGTGCACACACACATACACATGTACACACACATAATCACATGTGTATGTGTATGCATGCACGTGTGCATGTACACAACTAGTTTCTAAACATCTTAATAACCAACCTGCTGAGTGACCCTGGGACAACAGATAAGAGACCCTCAGGTCTTTGGTTTCTTTATAAACTCAATATAGAGGCTAGAATCAATAATACCTAAAAATATCTAATTTTCTTTCCAGGACTGAAGAATAAATTATCTATTTTATATTCCAGCAGAGCCTTCAGAGTTCAATACAGAGATAGACATTTGCACCCTTAAGCAAATATCACTCCCTGGATCAGCTTCAACATGTCGCAAGGCTTGCACATGGCTCAGCAATCAGCTACTAATGACCCTGTTCTTCTGCGCTGTTTTCTCCTGACACCAGGAAAATTATTCTTCCTGATATTTTAAGATTCCCTACACTCCCTTTTAAAGATGTTTTTGCAAATTTCTCTGCACTCGTTTTAAGGTTAGATTTTTCATGTTGGAATTCATATTGCAGTTTAAGGAAAACCAAATCCTCTTATAAATCCTGTGTCAACAACCTGAATACCATCATGGCCAAATAGAACCAACTTAGATAAGTAAGAATACGCTCCTAGAATGTAGAAAATGGCTAACAGCATCTCGTAGATGATATGCTCTGATACGCAAGTACTTAACATTACTTGGACAATCTCAATCTTAAATCTTATCTTCTCTGCTAATTCTCTCACAATAAAACAGGATACAGATTTCGGGACTAAAGGAGACATTTTAGTCATTCCTTCTCTTGCTGTTCATAATACACTTTTCTTCTATGTTGGCAGCTCAGTGTATATTTTTGTTGGATGCACTTGGGTATCAGCAAATCCAAGCTTCCCTATTTCTCACTAGGCAGGACACTACCTAGAGACACCCTGGCTTCCTTCACAGTTAGCCACCAAAGCAGACCCAGCCAGTCCTCCAGCTACCTTGGCCACCCTGCATGTAAATCCCCCTTTAAACACTGTCTGGATGCTCTGTTTGCCATGAACACAGCAGTGCAGGAGTCAGTGACCTGGAAAAGCACACCCATGGCAAGTAGGCTGGAATTAGTGATCCTCCTTGCACCCTGTAGTTGTTATAGTGGCATGTGCCCAATACACTCAGTGCCTAAGAAGAAAATGGGATGCGAATTCCATTTATCCCAATTCTGAGCTCCATTAGGATCATTATAAATCAGCACCCCCGGTGTGAATAGAGTACATGAAGCTCAAAACAATGCTCATTTGGGGGAACAATTAAATTCATTTTATAACCACCCGGTCCACATAAAGAAAAGGCATCCTTCTTTTCCTTAGTCTAGAAAAACAGCCCATCAAGCTCCCTGTCTCAGTAGAAGTCGTAGAAACATTTTACTCTAATTCTGTTTCTTGGTGTTTTCAGCTTTAAAAGCCCAAACATTTTCCTTTTATGTGCACTCATGCGCTGCTGACATCTACCTCCCCTCGAATCTCTTTGTCGTATGGGGTCACGGTGGCTAACCTTTTAAACACTCTCTATAGAGATGCGGGAAGTTTGGAGAGACAAACCAAAGTCGCTGGTAAACAGGAATTGAGAAATCCACTTTCGGTTAGCTAGTGAAATCCACGTCACCCTATATTTCCTTTTTACTGTTCTCAATCATTCATTTTACATACCAAACTCAAACCCAAGTTTGGTGCATTTCTACAGCAGCTGGAAGGAAGTTAGCTTACAAGTTATTACTTTATTTGTTGCCTTCCCTGTATCTCTAGTGATTGATTCCGGGAGAATCAATGCTGAATTTTTTACTTAATGCGGTCCTGAAAACAACCATCACCCACCGCCTTTCTGCACATATTTGCCTTTCTGTTTTACACTCAGTGTTCCCCAAAGAAAAACTCCTTCAGTAAGGAGTTGGCTTTTTCTATGAATCCGGTATAGTGTGAAAGGTGTCTAAAGGTAATGAACCCTTGGGTTTTTTTTGTTATGATTTAATTTTACACATTTGTGAACATGGCCCAAATTAATTCCAGTGTCTTCACTAGGATCTCTTGGCCATCCCCATCATCTCTTCTTTTGTATGGAGCAATAAGTAGAAATAAAAGACTGGAAAGAACCAAGGAAGGCATGAGGGAGTGCGTGGACAAATCACGTCTCTATTTATTGACCTCTAAGATGTCTCTGTTTCTCATTTTCTTCAAAGAATGATCACCTGCTTTACTGGCTAAGGTGCGTGTGACTCTGAGTAGCCACACAGGCAGCAGTCAGTTTATACTTTCCTTTCCTTACTAGACTCTAGTTCCAATCTGCAAGACTCCCTCATTTTGTCTTGAAAGACAGCTTGAAGCCTCCTTTTCTTGACCTTGATTCCAACACACACACCCCCGCCCGGAGTCCCTACCCATCTTCCTTACAGGTTCCAAAAGCAGAGGAAGCCAAACCCTGGATAACTTGAGATTCCAGAGAAGTTCAGCCGAGCATAGCAGAGAAAGGGATGCGAGAGCTTGAGAGGGTAAGATGGCTATAAAGTAGTGCCGATAAAACTGGTGTTATGTGTGCGCATCACTCTAATGATATTTTTCCATCAGAGAGCCTATTTGTCCTCAAGTTATTTTTTGTAGACATCCATTAATTAAAGCTCAGAGTGTTTTAATCATGTCACTTGATTTAGTTGGTGCTGACTGTCCTGAAAATTGCCATATGAACCAAATACTGGAGTTTCAACAGCCATACTTTGGAAGTCATTTGAGCCATTTCTCAATTTCCCATTTCCCAAATTTTATCCTCATTAATAAAAGACACTGCATTACAAGAGTCAGGTGGAAGAAGAAAGCATAATTCTGTCCTGTGTCAAAACAAGATTCAGAGTCTGTTAAAGCAATAAGAAAAGATAAAGTGCTCTGACAACCAGGTAAGAAAACTTGAGACGTTTTTATTCTCAAAAAAATCTGGAAGCCTGTTTCCTGAAACTGTAAAGAAAGGGGTTATAAAATAAATTGTTGATTTTACTGCACAGATTAACTATTCCACAAGAACAATTACACATAAACTTCCAAATGTCTTGTCTCCCCCACCATGAAATAACCCCATTTGAAGTTGCCGTCTTTGGTTTTTACATATTTTTTTTTTAGAAGTAGAAACATGAACTCAAAAAATAAATAGCCAAATTAGGATGAATTGGATGTGTTTGGAATGTTGAGAATCTATTTACATTTTAATAAGATATTTCCTCAGTGCAGGTCTTCGATAAATCTCCCTGGAGATGAGGCTGGGACACAGAATTAAGAAGAAAGAGGCGCCCTTGATGATTCGAAGGAAAGGAAAGATAAGCAGAGGGGTGTTTAATAGAAACAGATGTGGATGTAATCCCTTTAGGAAGAAAAAACTATACAAATATAACATAAGAGGAGGAGAAATGGCTTTAGACAAGTATAATGGGAAAACCTGGGGCGCTTTGAGAACTCAAGCTAAGAATGAGTTCATGGCTCAAACTTAACTCTCTTCTAACTCAAAGCCCTATAATGGGTACGTTTGTGGATAACTTGAAGACCGTCATGTTAAGCACAATATGTTATTTGTAAGTGAGGGTAGCAGGAGGATTTATCAGCCTAAAAATGTATAGAGAATATCTGTAGTCGTGCATCTATAGCTCGGTTGCACATCTCCAGTCTATTGATCAAAGGTGGAGCATTAAAATGTTAATGGATGTTAACTCCATTTATTTAATGACCATCTACATTCCTGCACAGCTTGTGCAGTTTGCAAGAGTATGAGCTAGGCCTATTGAAATAGGCCTACAGTTACAATTCCACCACAGTCATCTGCTGGTAAATGGTTAGTGGCTAAGTGAAAAGGAGAAATTGACTCCTAATGGACATTAAGAATAGCAGCACTGGGGCTGGGGTTGTAGCTCAGTGATAGATAAAGGGCTTGCCCAGCATATGTGGGGTCTTGGGTTCGATCCTCAGCACCACATAAAGATAAATAAATTAAATAAAGTTATCATGTCCATCTACAACTAAAAATATATTTTTAAAAAAAAACAATAGAGGGTCTGGGGTTGTGGCTCAGTGGTAGAGTACTTGTCCAGAATGTGTGAAACACTGGGTTCGATTCTCAGCACCGAATATAAAATAAAATAAATAAAATAAAGGTCCATTGAAAACTAAAAAAAATATATATTTTTTTAAATATTAATAATTGGGAAAAAAAACAATAGAAACACTCTCTTGTACTTCAAGGATATTCTATCTCCCAGAAAATATTTCCTGTCCTTATATTTTATATTTTCCTCAATTTTGAGGAACCAAGACTATGTGACTCAAGTCCTCCACTGTTTTTTATGGAAGAAAAGAGAACAGAAGACTGTCAAGGAGAACCTTTACCTGAGAAAGATTTGGTGGCTTAGGCTAGAAAATCTGTATCCCAAGTTTGTCCCTTTATTTTTATCCTAAAAATAAAGAATAAGGTATGCATGGTGGCACATGTTTGTAATCCCAGTGACTTGGGAGGCTGGGACTGGAGGGTCACAAGTTCAAAGCCAGACTCAGCAGCTTAGTGAGGCCCTCAGCAACTTGGCAAGACCCTGTCTCAAAATAAAACACAAGGGGCTGGGGATGTGGCTCAAGCGGTAGCGCGCTCGCCTGGAATGCGTGCGGCCCGGGTTCGATCCTCAGCACCACATACCAACAAAGATGTTGTGTCCGCCAAGAACTAAAAAATAAATATTAAAAATTCTCTCTCTCTCTCTCTCTCTCTCTCTCTCTCTCTCTCTCTCTCTCTTTAAAAAAATAAAAAATAAAAAAATAAAATAAAACACAAAAAGGGCTGGGGATGTGGCCCAGTGGTTAAGCAACCCTGGGTTCAATCCCTGGTACCAAAAAAAAAATTCAAAAATAAAGAATAAGGGGGGCCGGGCACGGTGGCGCACACCTGTAATCCCAGCAGCTCAAGAGGAAGAGGCAGGAGGATCAAGAGTTCAAAGGCAGCCTCAGCAATTTAGTGAGGTGCTAAGCAACTCAGTGAGATCCTGTTTCTAAATAAAATACAAAATAGGGCTGGGGATGTGGCTCAGTGGTTGAGTGCCCCTGAGTTCAATCCCTGGTAACCAAAACAAAAAAGCAATAAGGAGCTGGGGTTGTGGCTCAGCACTAAAATGCTTGCCTAGCATGTGTGAGGAACTGGGTTTGATTCTTAGCACCACATATAAATAAATGAATAAAATAAAGGTCCATCAACATCAGAAAAAAAAATATTTTTAAAATGATAAAATAAAGAATAAAAAGTCCCAACAAGCTGGGGGTGTAGCTCAGTAGTAAAGCTCTTGTCTAGCATGCACAAGGCCCCAGGTTCAATCCCCAGCATGCAAAATATAAATAAATAAATGATTTTTTAAATAAACCCAGTGGTGAAATATTTTTGAAAAGTAACAACTAGCTGGGGGTGTAGCTTAGTGATAGAGCACTTGCCTAGCCATGAGGCCATGGGTCCAATCTCCATCACTGCCAAAGGAAAAAAAAAAAAAAAAGGTAAAAGAAAAAGCAGCAATTCTGACCTTTCCAAATCATGACATCTCTGCCCTACATCTCAGGCTGGAACCTGGACAGAACTCGGAGCCATCTCACAAAACTGAACCACATCATTGATGGTTATTACAAAAAAAAAGAAAAAAACTATGAACAATGGATCAACTAATCCAAGGCTGTAAGTGGCTTTAAATAACTCTCTATCAAGGTTCAGCAAAATTTCTTCTCCAGTAAATGTGTTCCACAGAGGTGTGGTCACTAATGTGGTACACAAACAGCATCCCTCAGAGCTGTGTAAAGGGGGCCTTGGGCCCCGCCCACCCGAATCCTCCAGCAAATCTGCCCTCCATTCAGGCACAGCAGGAAAAATTCCTGAGGGGGGAAAAGAACCGCAGGGCCAAAGGAGCTGAACCTTAGCTAACAAGTATTTCGTGGCGCACATAAAAGATGAGCAAGGACTTAGTGCAAGCATTATTTTAACTCAAGTTAATTTCAAGTGTGCAGAGATTCAGAGTAAATTCTCTTCGTGTGATAAGTAATGCTGCTGCTGCTGCTGCTGCTGTTGTTGTTGTTGTTGTAGTAAAAGGTTCAGAAACTCTAAGGCAATTATTTCAATATCATCATAAAAATCTCAGCTAAAACTTCATCCTTGCTTTTTAAAACATGCAGTTGGTGTTATCTATTATAGTGAGCAATGGGAATCCAGGGTACACAAACCAGGCAAAGAGTACCTTTTCTAGAATTTGTCTGAACGGGTTCAAAGAAGAGAATGTTCCTCATTAGCAGGTTAAATGAGAAATTCTCACTCTCATTCAGATTTTTATTTTTTTACTATTCTAAGTTGCTTTGAGGAGGTCTTCACATATCCATGGTACTTTATTTAATTAATGGTATTATATTTATATCTCTGCTATGCCTGACACCTTACTGGTCATCATTAGTACTTGTAGGAAAAACAAATGCCATTTAACTTCAGACTCCCTATGAACTCACACTCTCTCTCTCTCTCTCTCTCTCTCTCTCTCTCTCTCTCTCTCTCTCTCTCACACACACACACACACACACACACACACACCTCTGTTGTAATAGTCCAGACACAGACACAAGACCATTGGGTTTTGCCTCAGGAGATAGGAGTAGGAATCAGAAGGGTTTTTCAGTAAGGTCAATGGTAAGACAAAAGGCTGGGCAAGGGGAGGACCAGAAGGAGAGGGATCAAAGGAGACTCCTGTGACACCTGCCACAGGAGCAGGAGCTGCTGCACGGAAAGAGGAGGTAACAAAGTTGGTTTTGGATATCCTCAGTTAGTGGCTGCACAATGAGCACCCACCCTGAACACTGAGGCTGCCACCCTTTGATTGGCAGAAAGCTCCATGTTGCCTAGCCATGAGGCCATGGGTCCCATCTCCATCACTGCTGGGGAGCTGAGAGGTCCCTGCAAAGGAAGAGCTCCAGAAGCCACGAGAGCAAAAGAAGACATCACAGCATCATTGCCACCCCAGATAGAGGTTTTCCTTCAAGTTTATAGCCTGGGGAACTCCGAAACCCTAACACCTGACCGCACCTATACTGCGCCTTCGACTGGAGGATTTAGGAAGCTATCACTTCCATTTCCTCTTTTCCACTCCCTCTTCTCCCTTCCCAATCACAACCTCATTATGACTCTTGCCCCAGAAAGAGCTGTGGCCAGCAGACCTGCCTGACTGTGATTGCCCCCACAGCTCGTGGGGAAGTGACCAGAATGATTGATATTGATTAAGTATATATTGTGGTCTACAGAAAAACATGAAGGAAGATATCACATACTGTATAGAGCAATGACCAAATATTTCCCTTTAGTAGTTACAAGTTCCTGGCTTTTTATCAAGGCGATTTTTCTCTTCCTAGAGATATACTCGAGCCAGCTGCAGTGGTGCCCACCTGCAGTCCCAGCTACTCAGGAAGCTGAGGTAGAAGGACTGCTGGAGCCCAGGAGTGCAAGCCCAACCTGGCAGCCTAGCGTGAAACAGAGAAATACTTAAGTCAGGATTCCTAATACATATTAATCCTTCCCCCCAAATCAGCTGCTCTTAATAAGCAGTATTCTTCAAACAGGAAAGGACCTTTGATATTACAGCATGGGTCTCTGTAGCCCAGCACTTCTCTGCCCTTGCCATCTCCCCGTCCCCAGCTCAGTGGAGACCTGAGTGAGCACCATGTTGCTAAGCAACTCTGAAGGGCACTTGGACAATACCGCGGTATCCTGTGACTAAGGAGATGGAAACGCTCCACACAGCACGGGACACAGTCGGCAGACCAATCACAGAAGTTGCTGGGCAGGCATCCCACACACAGGCAAGATTTCTTTAAAGGAGATAAGGAACCAAAGAGGTAGGGGGGCGGAAAAATCAAAGCACACAGAAATACCTCATATTATGCTCTCCATACAGAGAGCCAAGTACCAACAAAATTCTCAGAAAATGTCACATTGAATAGAGACCAGGAGAGGAAGGGGACCAGGAGAGGGAGGAGAGGGATGAAATTGACCAAATTATGTTATGTGCATGCTCGAATCTATAATAACGAATCCCACTATTATGTATAATTATGCTCCGACAAAAAAATAAACTTAAAAACCCTCTTTTTTCTTCTTGTCTTTCGTTTTTAATTGATCTATTTATTTATTCTAATTAGGTATAGATGACAGCAGAATACATTTTGATTCATTGTACACAATTGCAGCACAACTTTTCATTTCTCTGGTTGTACACGACGTAGTGTCACACCCTATGTGCAGTCATACATGTACCGAGAGTAATGACGTCCATCTCATTCCACCATCTTTCCTGTCCCCATGCACCCTCCCCTCCCTTCGCTCTAAAAACCTTTTTTATAAAGAAATAAAATGTCACATTGGGCAGGGAGGGAGACTATCATCTTGCAAGGATTCAGAGAGCCAACTTATTTCTGAAGTTCCTAGGCTCTGCCATTTTTCAGCACATACTCACAGTAGACCTGCTGCACAGGGCTGACTGAATCTGCCGCAGGAGGCCCCTTCTCCAAGCAGAGCTCCCCCATCTCCAGTGCCCATCACCCCCCCTGGTGTTGTTTGCATTCAGTGAATGCAGACTTAGTCTTGTGGTGGTGGTGGTGGTGCTTTGTTTTGTCTTCCTGAGTACTGACTCTGGGCTCTATTCCATAAAGCAAGTTTTTGGATACTTCAATTGTTTTGAATCATTGTTTTGGTTTCTGTTTCCATGGCCATCATTTGGGCCTCCATTCTATTCCATTTGGGGCATAGTTTAGTCAGCTTTTTCACTGCTGTGACTAAAGGATAGGACCAGAACAATTTTAGAAGAGGAAAGGTATATGGAAAGGCTCTTGGTTTCAGAGGTCTCAGTCCATCAAAGTCCAGCACCATTTTGGGGGGGCTCCAGGTGAGGCTGAATATCATGGTGGAAGAATGTGGCAGAGGGAAACCGCTCACATCATCAGGAAGCAGAGAGACTCCAGTCGCAGTTACAAATATATACTCAAAGCCACACCCCCAATCCCCACCTCCTGTGGCCACACCCCACCATTCCAGTGACCACTCAGTTAACACCCATGGGGGGAATTAAATCACTGATTGGGTTAAGACTCTCACAACCCAATCATTTCTCCTCTGAACCTTCTTGCATTGTCTCACAGGTGAGCCTCTGGGAGACATCCAAACCATAACAGGGCACTTTTCTTTCCTTTTGTGGGTTCAATTTTCCAGTTGACATCATTTATATTACATGCCAAGAACAGCCTTCCACATTTCTTATGGTGCGGCTCAGCTGCACAGCTTTTAATTATTTGAGGAAGTCCATTTTGTTTGTCTGAAAGTTTATTTTGCACTCACTTTTGAATGATATTGACGATAGATGTGAAATTCTAAGTTTACAGGCCGGTTTTTCCTTTTTTTTTCAGGGCTCAGAAGATAGAATTCCATTGTCCTCTGGCTTGCATAGTTCTGGGGAAGACATCTGAAATTATTCTTATCTTTATTGCCCAATAGGTAATGTGTCTTTCATGCCAGATTGCTTTTAAGACATTTCTCCTTATCACTGGTTTTCAGAAATTTGATTATATTTGTTGTCTTTTTTGTATTTATCCTGCTTGAAAGGTTAAGGTCTCTGGTTTTATAGAGTTCATTAATTTTGGAGATCAACCATTATTTGTTCAGAAATTCTTTCAGGCTTCCGTTTTCTCAGACTCCAATTAAATATATGTTAGACCCTTTGATATCATCCCACACATCACTGGGTCTCTGTTCTTTTCTACGTGTCTACCTCTCTGTGTGCTTCCTTTTATAAATTTCTTTTAGTTCATGTGTAAGTTCAATGATGTTTCTTTTTTAAGCAGTTACTCTTAGTGCAATCCAGCAAAATTTTAAATTTATATATCATACTTTCATCACTACGTCATGATTCATTTTTATGTCTTCCATTCTTTTCTAATTATTTTAAAGTGAATATTTTAAATATAATGATTTAAAGTAACTTTTCTACAATCTTAAGTTAATTCTATCACTTTTCTCATTTCTAAGTACATTTCTATTGCCTCATTTTCTCTCAGTAAATGGAAAGTTTATATATAAATTATAAATGCATGATATAAATTTATAGACATATAATGTATACCATTTTATATATATACATATGTACCATGTATACAAATATGTATATAATATATATTTATAAACATATACAATGTTTATAAATATAAGTATATACTATATATAAATATATACAATGTTTATAAATATAAGTATATACAATGCATAAATATATCTAATTATGCATAAATATATACATTTATATTAAATATACATAATTACTATTAACCAAGAGAAATCTTATAATAAATTCATATATATAAATTTATATACACATATGACAATTATATATTTTATTACATTGTATGTATTATATATGTTTACTTCTTTGCATGTTTGTAAAAAGTCACAGTTCCTTGTCTTACAGACCCATCAGTTGGCATGAGTGTCTCTGTGGCATGGATCTGACTTCTCCCTGAGCGAGTGACTCAAGAACTGCCTGCATTTTCTGTGGCCACCAAAACATCAACCCAAGGAGAAAACACCCTAGATTCTTCGAGAATGACCAACCACTGGCATTCTCTTTAAGCCAAACCCCACTCTGGATTACATTTAGCACACAGAAGAAACCATGTTCTCTAGATTCTTCAGTTACTTATTAATGAAACTGACCGAAATTTAATAAAAAGGAGTGCAACCCGCAAGGAACTTTGAGCAGCATCTCAACAGTCAAATTCCACTCTTCTCCCCACAAGAAGTTTGTCATGTTATTTCGGAGATGCTAATAGAGAATGTTCCCCCAAAGGTCTTCAGGAGGCCTGAGGGGATTTTGCTGGCACCTACATCAGTACCCCCAGAGAACTCAGCCCTGATACAAGACTCCATTTGGGCATCTCAATGTGCTTGACTTTCCTTGCTACTCAATTTTGCAAGACTAAAGACAGCACCCTCTTCAGTGTTTTTCTGAGAGTTCAACCAATCCATACCACCACCTTGAAACTAATTTAAAACAGAAAAGCGCACCTTTCTAATGAGGGCTATGCCAAGTACTAAGGAAAAGATGATCAAGCTGATTTTGGCATCTCTGTTGTTGTAGATGTGGCCAGTGAAGGGCGAGCTACTTTGGTTTCTGAGTGAAGGTGAATTGCAAGTCACATAACATTTTAAATTATTTGCATCTCCTTAGACTTTTCATATATTCACTTCATAAAATTCTCTTCTCTTCCAAGTGTAGAAGACTCATAGCTCTTGGCAATAAATTTAACGTTTAACATGCAGAGTTCTAAGCCAGGAAGTCAACAGAGGGGAGAGAGTCATACTAAACTTTTCTGGCTCATACTAAAGCGAAAGTGAATATACATACATATGTATACAGATACTAAATATTCAATATAAATACTCACAGATATCAGACATCCATTGCAGATTTTGAGCTACCTGCCTTCAAGAAGTATAGGCTAAAAACTAACCTACTCTTAAATATTCAGTTTATATCTAATTACACCCACTATGTGGTAGACTATTAGATTCCAAGGGTTCAAGGAACAAAATTAAGATCCTGGTGTTAACATAGTCCAAACAGAATAAGTCAAAACTGGAAAGGGGACATTGGGAATGGCGTTGAAACCATTTCAGTGATTGTGAAAGATTAAAATGTTTGTTTGAAGAGGATGCGTTTCTTGTTTGTTAGTCTGATATGTCTTGATTATGAACTATCTTATAGATTCTATGCCAAAATGCTTCAGAAAGGAAAAAAAGAATGTCACCATTTTTTATTCTTATTTCTGTTCTCATTAATTCCCTCTGGCACTTATGACAATGTGTAAATACTCAGGACTAAACATTTAATTATCACAACCTTTCTTTAGTGCCTTAATTTTCACACTCTGTAGCTGTGTTGTCTAGTATGTAGCCATATGTGGACATTTATTAATTAAAAGTGAAAACTAAAATTTATTTCCTACCTTTTTTTATTTCCACACTTTTATTCATGCATTATAGTTGTATATATTTATGGGATTTGTTGTTATATATTCATATATGCACACAATCTATAATATGGCCAGTATCAATTTCCAACACTTCTCCTCTTCCTCCCTTCCTCTCACCCTTTTCCTCTATTGATCTCCCTTTGATTTTCATGAGATCCACCCCCATCTTTCTTTATTTTTTTTTCCTCTAGCTTCCACAAAGGAGAAAAACACATGACTCTTAACCTTCTAAGTTTGACTTCTTTCTCTTCTCTAGTTCTATCCATTTTCCTGCAAATGCCACCATTTTATTTTTCTTTATGGCTCAATAAAACTCCATTGTATATTGATACGCCACATTCTCTTTATCCATTCATGCATTGATGGACACCTAGGCTAGTTCCATAGTTTGTCTATTGAGAATTGTGCTGCTATAAACATGAGTATGCGTATATCACTGTAGTAAGATGCTCTTAATTCTTCTGGATAAATACCAAGGAGTGGTATAGCTGGGTCATACGGTGGTCCCATGCCTGGTCTTTTGAGAAACCTCCATACTGATTTCCATAGCAATTTACTAATTTACAATTGCACCAACAGTATAAAAATGTTCCTTTTTCTCCACATCCTCTCTGGAATTTATTATTATTTGTATTCTTGAAGACTACATTCTGACTGTTGTCAGATGAAATCTCAGTGTAGTTACTTCCTCAGTCTTAAGTATTCTCATTTCAAGAGCTCAATAACCTCTGTATTATAGAATATTTTCATCATCACAGCAAGTTCTGTTGAATGGAACTAGTTTAATCAATTTCTAACATAAAAAAATAATTTTCCAATTCAAATCATATTATGTTGCCCAGCAGGTTTCCATAACATTACATTTGTTTATTTTTTATTAACAAGTTAACTTTTTTACTCTTGTGGAAAAGTGCAATGTTTTCATCTTATGATTATTAAAATAGTAATTAATTAACATGTTCCCTATGTTAAATCTCTCTACCATTTGAGGACACCAAACTAAAAGGAACACTTTTAATGTTTTAATATTATATTTGAAGACACCATTTAAAATTTAAAACTGAATAAAATAAATTAAATTTTAAATTGTATTTTAATTTTTTTTTTTTTTTTTTTTGGTACTGGGGATTGACCCAGAGGCACTTTACCACTGAGCCAAATCTCCAACCCTTTTTATTCCTTTTTATTTTCTATCTTGAGACAAGTTCTCACTAAGTTGCTTAGGGCCTCGCTAAGTTGCTAAACCTGGACTTAAACTTATAATCCTCCTGCCTCAGCCTCCAGAGTTGCTGGGATTACAGTCATGTGCCACCATGCCCAACTAAATCAACTATTTTCTTTATGAAACTCCTCACAGAGGACAAACTAAAAACATAGCCCTTCTTTCTTGGATATTTGCAAACTATTTATTAATGAAAATTTTGGAAATTCTGGATTTTTTAGTATAATATGCTTCTAGATCATGTTTCCTAGAATGAAGTGGGTTTGCACATATTTCCTCAATTAAAGGAAATTTCAGGAAGGTTATTAAACTAGAACTGACAAAACATCAAGGAGGGTGATAATTTACTTGTTTGGGGGCAAAAGGTTGTCAGATTTAATGATGATTAAAGTTGGAGCTCCCCCTTGGCTACTTTATTATAATTGTTCATACCTTATAAGGGAAAACTCAACATTATAAATTCAAATATTCCATCAGACAAGGAAAGAAAAATAGTATTTGCCGTGGCCTTTATATGAATAAGTGTTCTCTCAGGCTTCACCCACAGGAGCATTTTGTGATAAGAATTTAAGATGATCTCCCCTAATTTCTTTAGCCGAGGCAATTTTCCTCTTGTATGTTTGATTTCCAGTTATCTTGGTATTCTCCTTATACATTTCCAAGTTTCTTACTCGTTTGGAGGTGGACCTATAATTGGGGATGTTGCAAACCCTCTCCCTAGCATGGCAGAATATCTGTGCTCCTAAAATCCTTAAGTCTCATAATCCAGGATTATTTCTGAGGTGTCACCAGAACAGGATAACTGGTTTATAGTTTGAACACCATTTTCAAATTAGCAAGGCAGCAACTCAAGCTTTCAAGTCTTAAAAATCTTGGACCCAAGCAGAAAGTAGTTTTATAACCTTACTGAAAATTGACACTATTCTTGTATCTCCTCGGGAGACTTTGTTGGGAGGAAATGAATCAGAGTTCCAAGATGAAAAATGAAGAACCGCAAGAAGTTGATTAAGATAATGTAGAAAAAGTTAATGTCGAAAGCATTTCTTGAGAAATTTCACTGCTATTTAACCAAACAAACCAGCCGTGTGCTTTTATCATTCTGCCTCCCTTTAATCATCCTCTCCCTTTTCTCACCCACCCAAACCTGCAAATCTGAATCATTCTCTGCTATAAATCCAAGGTATTCAGAAAAATATTAAACCATCTCTAAAAATAATTTACATATTTAGCCTGTAAATTAATGGCCTACCGCTTTATTTATAGATGCACAATTAATAGAGTTATCTGTGAATACTAATTTTTGTCATGATATTTTCCCTCATATGCTGACCCACTTTCTTCAAGCCGCCACAAATTCTAATGAGAATTCAACCCAAAACCTACAGCCACTGAAAAAATACCCTGAGGAATGAAGGGAAATCAAAATAGTCTTGAATGAAGGAAAACATGTCATCAAAATTAGAGTTTTTGTCATCAAAATATCAATCCTTAAAAAAAAATTGACTAATAGACTGGTATAGTGGCCCATGCCTGTAATCTCAGCATCTCAGGGGGCTGAGGCAGGATGATCACAAGTTCAAAGCCAGCCTCAGCAACTTAGCGAGACCCTATCTCTAAATGAAATATAAAAAGGGCTAAGGATGTGGCTCAGTGGCTAAGCACCCCTGGGTTCAATCCCTGGTGCAATATATAGCAATAGTTCAATCCCTAGTGCTATATGTGTGTGTGTGTGTGTGTGTGTGTGTGTGTATAAGTATGTGTGCATATAGTTAGTAGAAATTCTCTAAAGAAAAAGGAAATAATGAAAGACAAAAATCTTGGCACATCATGAAAGAAGAAGAAACAGAATGAGTATATTGTAGTTTTGTAAAAGCAACAGGCCTCTCTTCTCTGATGACTGTAAGTGGATATTGAGTACACAGTATCACCATAATCACCTACATAATCATCACTGTTTTAGTTTTATAGTACAGAGAATTTTAAATCTTAAATGTATGATCAAAATAATGCAAAAGGCAAGCAGGATATAAATGCCATTAAAATGTCCTAATGCCCCCCATTATTGGGCTAGAAGAATGTGTCTTCAGTGGTACCAAGGTAAAGATGTGTGCTATAATCTCTAAAATAGCCACAATAGTTCTTAAAAGTATAACTAATACATTAACAGAGGAAATCCAATAATAAAAATGTGAATGTTTATCCTAAAATAAAAAGAGCAAATTTCAATTATGCTTAAGCAATTAAGAAAATCATTTAAGAAGGTAGCAGACACATAGATCAGTGGAACAGAAGAGAGAACCTAGAAACCAACCCACACACCTATGGCCAACTGATTTTTTTTTGTTCATGTGCTTTTTGGAGTACTGGGAATTGAACCAGGTGGTCTCCCGCTAAGCCACATGCATAGTTCCTTTTATTTTATTTTGAGATAGGGTCTCACTAAGTTGTTGAGGCTGACCTTGAACTTGTGGTCCTCCCATCTAGGTCTCCGGAGTATCTAGGATTATAAATATGCACCACCACACCTGGCAGCCAACTGACCTTTTTAGAAAGGTGCTAAGAACATACAGAGAAAGAGAAGTCTTTTCAATAGGTGGTGTTGAAAAAACTGGCTATCCACATGCAGAAAACAAAACAAGACCCCTATCTCCCTCCAGTTAAAAAATCAATTCAAAATGGATTAAAAACTTAAATGCAAGGTCTGAAACTATGAAACTAAGAAGAAAAAAAACATTAAAAATGGTTCAGAACATTGGGATGAATATATATGTGTGTGTGTGTGTGTGTGTGTGTGTGTGTGTGTGTGTATATATATATATATATATATATATATATATATAAGAATTTTTGGAAAAGACCCCAAAAGCACTGGCAATAAAAATAAAAATAGATAAATTGAATTACATCAAACTAAAAAGCTACTGCACAGCAAAGGAAACAATCAACAGAGTAAAGAGACCACCTGCAGAATGGGAGAAAATATTTGCAAACTTTTTATCTAATAAGAGATTAAACCCTAAAAGGAACTCTAAAAACTTCAATAGCAAAAAAGAAAAAAAACAACCCAATTTAAATATGGGCAATAGAACTAAGTAGACATTTCTCAAAAGAAGACATACAAATGGCCAAGAGGTACATGAAAAAAAAAAATACTCAGCATCCCTAACCATCAGAGAAATGCAAATCAAAAACACAATAAGCTGGCAGATCGACACATGCCTGTAATCAAAATACAACTACCCTATGATCCAGCGATCTCACTGGGTCTATGTACAAAGGAAATGAAATCAGTATGTCAAAGAGATATCTGCAACTCCTATGTTTCCTATAGCATGATTCACAATAGCCAAGAAATGAAAACAACTTAAATGACCATCAACTGATGAATGGATAAAGAAAATGTAGCACATATAAACAATGGAATACTATTCAGCCCTTAAAAAGAATGAAATTCTGCCAGGGACAGAAATGGGGGTCATTATGTTAAGTGAAATGAGCCAGGCATTGAAAGAAAAATACTGCATGATCTCACTCATATATGGAATTTTAAAAAATCTCATAGAAGTTGAAATGTAGAATAGTATTGCCAGAAGCAGGGAGAATAAAAGGGGAGGAAGGAATGGGGAGAGATTGATCAATGGGTACAAAGTTATATAGTTCTATAGGAGTAAGAAATTGGTGTGCTTTTGCATAATAGGGTGACTACAGAATGTGCTGCATATATCAAAAAGCTAGACAAAAGCATGTTAAGTATTTTCATTATAAATCGGTGTTTAAGGCGGGTGGACCAATGGTACAGAATAGAGGACACAGAAACCAACCCACAAAACTACAACTTTCTTATATTTGATAAAGGGGCTAAAAGCATGCAATGGAGGAAGGATAGCATCTTCAACAAATGGTGCTGGGAAAACTGGAAATCCATATGCAACAAAATGAAACTGAATCCCTTTCTCTCGCCATGCACAAAAGTTAACTCAAAATGGATCAAGGAGCTTGATATCAAACCAGAGACAAGGCATCTGATAGAAGAAAAAGTTGGCTACGACCTACACACTGTGGGGTCGGGCTCCAAATTCCTCAATAGGACACCCATAGCACAAGAATTAATATCTAGAATCAACAAATGGGACTTGCTCAAACTAAAAAGTTTTTTCTCAGCAAAAGAAACAATAAGAGAGGTAAATAGGGAGCCTACATCATGGGAACAAATCTTTACTCCTCACACTTCAGATAGAGCCCTAATATCCAGAGTATACAAAGAACTCAAAAAATTAGACAATAAGATAACAACCCAATCAACAAATGGGCCAAGGACCTAAACAGACACTTCTCAGAGGAGGACATACAATCAATCAACAAGTACATGAAAAAATGCTCACCATCTCTAGCAGTCAGAGAAATGCAAATCAAAACCACCCTAAGATATCATCTCACTCCAGTAAGATTGGCAGCCATCAGGAAGTCAAACAACAAGTGCTGGCGAGAATGTGGGGAAAAGGGTACACTTGTACATTGTTGGTGGGACTGCAAATTGGTGCAGCCAATTTGGAAAGCAGTATGGAGATTTCTTGGAAAGCTGGGAATGGAACCACCATTTGATCCAGCTATTCCCCTTCTCGGTCTATTCCCTAAAGACCTAAAAAGAGCATGCTACAGGGACACTGCTACATCGATGTTCATAGCAGTACAATTCACAATAGCAAGACTGTGGAAGCAACCTAGATGCCCTTCAATAGAAGAATGGATAAAAAAAATGTGGCATTTATACACAATGGAGTATTACTCTGCATTAAAAAATGACAAAATTATAGAATTTGGAGGGAAATGGATGGCATTAGAGAAGATTATGCTAAGTGAAGCTAGCCAATCCCTAAAAAACAAATGCCAAATGTCTTCTTTGATATAAGGAAAGTAACTAAGAACAGAGTAGGGAAGAAGAGCATGAGAAGATGACTAACATTAAACAGGGATGAGAGGTGGGAGGGACAGGGAGAGAGAAGGGAAATTGCTTGGAAATGGAAGGAGACCCTTAGGGTTATACAAAATTACATACAAGAGGAAGTGAGGGGAAAGGGAAAAATAATACAAGGGGGAGAAATGAATTACAGTAGAGGGGGTAGAGAGAGAAGAGGGGAGGGGAGGGGAGGGGGGATAGTAGAGGATAGGAAAGGCAGCAGAATACAACAGACATGAATATGTCAATATGTAAATCAGTGGAAGTGTAACTGATGTGACTCTGCAATCTGTATACGGGGTAAAAATGGGAGTTCATAACCCACTTGAATCAAAGTGTGAAATATGATATATCAAGAACTATGTAATGTTTTGAACAACCAATAAAAAAAATAAAAGTTCATGATGAACTTAAAAAAAAAAGAATTTTAGCAGTAGTTATGCTGAGTGATGGGATTTAGGGTGACAAATACATAGTTTTTTCAGTTCCTACATATTTGTGCAACTTATATAATAATCACACATCCTTTATCTAAATAAAAATAAATGTCATCTCAAAAAAAATAAATAAATCAGTGTTTAAAGAGATATGTTTAACCTGATTTAAATGTTAGACAATATATGCATGTACCAAAATATCACCGGGACTCCATAATAAACACATATAATTTTATAATTTTAAACACAATCTTTAAAATAATTTTAAGTTTACAAAAAGAAGTAAATTGGTTCAATTAGGTTTTATCTAACAGCAACAGTGAAATCTTACACATGTGGTCTGGGGTTGTAGCTCCATGGTAGGGTGCTTGCCTAGCACATATGAGGCACTGGGTTTGATCCTCATCACCACATACAAAACAACAAACAAATAACTAAATGTATTGTGTCCATCTATAACTAAAAATTTATTTTTAAAAATCCATGTTAAAAAAAACTTTTTTAAGTTACAAGAATATTGGAAAACTCCAAAGATAATCAATTTACTTAAAGAAGACTCCTAATCAGAGGTCGTGTAAGAGTGATCAGGCACATGGCATAATTTGTGTATTCACTCCAGTGTGCACAATACCATTTTAAGCATTTATCTTCATACTCCCTAAGATGTTCCCTGATTCATGTCCATGAAGTTAAACATGGAATGGTTGTTTCTGCCCCCACCACTGCCAATTTTCCCTTTTCCACATAAATGTCAATGTTGCCTTCATGGCATTGAAGAGGAAAGCACTCAAAGTGTTCATCTTTATGTTCGAGGGTAATAAAGATTCTCTCTAGAAGTTCTCAGTGTGAGATGGTTAGGTGTTTGAGGTAGCTAACAATTTCTAGGAAAACCCCACCCATTACAGCGCACAGATAAACAATTTAGGTGTCATGCTACACCGAATGGCCTAGGAATATAGGCCTCATCAAGTCAAAATCAGATTTTTAAATTTACTACCAACATTACTAACTCTGAAGAGGAAAGAACCTGACTGGTCCTTCTTGGATACCACAGTGTTAACCGTGGCTCAGCCAGATGCAAAGCCAGGACCAGGTAGAAAGGTAGAAAGAGAAGTATTTCTTGGTTTACTTTCTTATTCTGACACTACCCTAATTCTCAGGAAAAAAAAAGTGGCTTTCTAATAACTGGAGACGTAGCTCTACAATCCTGGTTCCTTTGCTTTCCTTTCTTTCCTGTTGTACACCTTCTCTTGGGAGCCAGGCAGACACAAGCAGACATCAAACACAAAGCCCCTTGATCAAAATGGCCATCTTCTCCCACGAGAATGACTTTTCCCTGTCTCTACCAAAAGGCTGATGTGATTTTCCTGTCAAATGTGTCAAGGAAGCCTTTGAAGGTGTCCGTCAATTGCCAACGTGAGGTCTGCCAGACAAGTGCTGCCTTCAGGAGGGACGCAGTGACACACAGAGTTGTGATGTGAAAGACAGTGACACCCTGGGCCTCTGATCCGAGTCCTATCCAAACCTCAGGTCTGGATTTTCATAAGATATTGAAATACAGGAAAACAGTTTCTACAAAAGCTTTGAAGAGTTAATCCTTTATTTCCAAAACAAGACAATGTTTTTCTGAACTCAAAAGCATGGGGGAGAGAGAGGTTCCCCATGAATTTAAATGTTACACCGTAGAGATTTTTCAGGGAACTGGAGACTTCCTCCTAGTATTTTTTTGATAACCAAAGCTACAGAATCCGTATCTTTTCTTAACTCATTTGTATGAAGGCAAGGTTGTCTTTTGGATAAGTTACCAAGTAATGGGAATGGAGATTTTAAAATGTTTTAGAGACTTCGCAATACCGAGATGTCTCTTCTTACCACTTTAAGAGAGAGAGAGAGGGAGAGAGAGAGAATTTTAATATTTTATTTTTTTTTTTAATTTTCGGCGGACACAACATCTTTGCTTGTATGTGGTGCTGAGGATCGAACCCGGGCCGCACGCATGCCAGGCGAGCGCGCTACCGCTTGAGCCACATCCCCAGCCCTTACCACTTTTTAATAAGAAGCTAAGTACAAGCTGCTTCACATAGTTGACCTAAATAAGTCCAATTCAGCTCAGCTACTAAGTCATGAGACACATTTCTTGTTGGGTACAGAGGCTCTCTGTCTAGCAGAATGAAGTTTGGTTTAGTTCAGATTCCTGTATTTTCTACCTTTCAACTCTCATAAAGGTCTTGCAACAAATGGACCAACACCCCTTGATGTGTCCTCCTTCACCTTCTAGAGAAACTACAGAGAGAAACATCTGAGATCTGTGCCCACCACATAGAAGACTGACAAAAAGACAATGAGTGTAATTTTAAAACAACGGATAAATGATGAAATGTCCAAAGGGCTGAAGGACAATTAATGAAAATGGAAAACGATAGGATATGCAGGAGAAACGACTGGCTTACTCAGAAATGAAACTAGGTCAATAGATTATTTGTTCAGAAAATGCTCAAGAATTTTTAGTTGCTCGAGAATAAATTAAAGCACTGTGCATGCTTTACAAAAATAAAATTTCAGATTGTTATGTATAAAAGTATTATATATTTGGACTGGGGGTGTAGCTCAGTAGTAGAGCCCTTGCTTAACATACACAAGGCCCTGGATTCCATCCCCAGCACCATAAATTAATTAATTAATTAATTAGTAACATTTAAATGAGGAGAAGGAACTCTACATATTGAAGATTCATAAAGTCTCTTCTTTCTGCCTATGTAATATTTACTCAGAACTCATTTAAATCAAACTAAATACAGCAATAGAAGAAGACATTTATCATATAAAAGGCAGTAAAACATACATATATACATACCCTCTGTGTATATTGCAATTAAATATACATATTATGTACTTACATATGCATGCATAATTTATTCTGAAGCAAACTGTACTTCTAGAATAATATAGAAGATATATTTAAATATATAATATATATTTAAATATAAAGATTTTTTAATCAATAATAAAAATTTATTACTTACAAGTATAAAACACAAGATATATAACATATAATATGTAAACATAATGAATAGATGTCTATAGATCATAAGTATCTATGATACATAATATATAATGAAAATCAAGTTAGAAGATTATCAAATTGTGCTTCTCTAGTTCATCACTTTAGTTTTCCTTTAAATCATTTGTTGTAATTTATTTTCATTTTTTATTAAAACAGACATTTTCTGGGCATGGTGGCACATGCCTATAATCCAAAAAACTCAGTAGACTGAAGCTGGAGGATGACAAGTTTGAGGCCAGCCTCAGCAACTTAGAGAGACCCTGTCTCAAAATAAAAAAATAAAAAGGGCTGGGATGTGGCTCAGTGAAAAAGTGCCTCTGGATTCAATCCCCAGTATCAAAAAAATAAAATAAAACAAACATTATTAGTTCCATAACCAGAAACAAAACTTAGCAAAAAAATCTTTCAAAAAGAATTTGAAAGGATAAAAAATAGCCTAATTTTTTCCATCTCTTGTTCAAATTCAGATAGATAATTATTTGCATTTTTTTAAATAGCCTCTTTCAATATTTCATTAGGTTTGGCAGGGTTGTTTTTTGGGTGGTTTGCATTTGGTTTATTTGTTTTTTGTTTTTTAGGATTTTTGTGTTGTGAGGTCTCCTGTTTGGCTACTTATCTCCAAAAAAAAAAAAAGAAGGAGGAAGAGTTTGAAAAGTGGGAGCTGAAAGTACTACCAAGCATCACCCCTGGACCATCCTGGCATATAGGGCAGGTAGTTAATGATGCATCCATAATCAGAGGGCCATGTGTTCTACTCCCACATTCAGTACAGGGGGCCCCTTACTCACAAGCCAAGACACATCATATATGTCTTCAGCTGTGATGTTCTAGATAATCCTGTAGATCTACAGTGAGAAAAAAAAAAACTCCCAGGCTAGAGTTTCTTCATGAAACAGGCACCTTTGTCAACATGTACACTGTGATGTGCTCCTGGGCTCTGTGGTTGGTTCCCCAGTGATGAGAAAGGATATAGAGATCATGTGATGTGCAGGAACACGGAGGGAAATGCAGGTTGAGTTAGCTGCATGACAGTAGCACAGGCCCCGCCATCCTGTTTGAAGCCAGCCATTTCTTTTTCAATAACTGGACATCTAGTGAGTTTCAGCAGGGAAAAATGGAAACTCTTTCTGGATGCTTTTCCAGCCAGTCAATACCACACACATTTATTGAATGGCTTCTATATATGCGCCAGCCTCTGTTGCTGGTGCAGTCACTTATGGTAAATTATTCTCTCTTTGTAACATGTTATTTGGAGGCAAATTGGTGCTATTCACCAGGAACTTTGGGTTTAATTAGCATCTAAAAATTTTAAATACCCATAATTGTACGTGGTCAGGAACATTACCCGTGGTTAATTTGCATGTTGTTGCTATTGTCCCTAAGATGCGAGAACACTGAACAATAACTACTTTATGCCACATGATGTTGCACACTAAAACTAAGGGCGAAGATCACAAAGAGCCGATGAAACTTGGCACTTTTTACTTTCAGGGTCCTGATAAACCGCTAGACAGCCTAACTCCTATTCATCTCTCATCCAGTGACTTTCCGGGCTGTGCCTGCCTCCGGCCCAAGCTCCTGCAGCTTCTGCCCAGAGCTGTGTGTGGCTCAGTTACCTTGGTCCTGGGAGACACTTAGCAGAATCACACCTCAGAGGTTCAAAGGGCTCATGGGTTACCCATCAGGACAATTTCATTTTAAATATAAAACTATCTTGTGCACTCTGCTCAGAGTGACATTTTTTTCCCTTCCCACAGATCAGTAGCACAAAAGCTGAAGCTCTTCCATCTTGAGATTCTGAGCTTTATTGTCCTTTAATGTAACAGTACTTTCACCAAATCCTTTCTCAGACTCATTGTGTGCTTCTCTTGAAAAATACTCTTTGTTTCCCTCCCTCACCCACCCACCCACCCCCTTTTTCTTTTTCTTTTTTAAAACTGTGAATGAAATAGTTACTTAAAACCTAACCCTGGGCTGAGGACATGGCTCAGTGGTACAGCACTTGCCTAGCAAGCACAAGTCTCTGGATTCAATTCCCAGCACCAAAAAAAAAAAAAAAAAAAAAAAAAAAAAAAAAACTAATACTGAGAAATTTTTTGTGGGGGAGAGTACTGGGGATTGGACTATTGAACTCAGGGGCACTCAACCACTGAGCCACATCCCCAGCCCTATTTTGTTATTTTTTATTTAGAGACAGGGTCTCACTGAGTTGCTAAGCATTTCACTTTTGCTGAGGCTGACTTTGAATTCACGATCCTCCTGCCTCAGCCTCCTGAGCCCCTGGGATTACAGGCATGTGCCACCGCACCTGGCCTGAGAAATTCTATTACTTGTCCAGCATTCCTATTCTGCAACTCTGTATCATACTGTAAAAAAAAATAAATGGAGGTTGTATAGGGGGAAATGGGAACTTCAAAAGAAAATGATTCATGCCTCCATATTAACAGAATTAATATTCTACAGGAACTATTTTATATCTCTGTAAATTGAAGGTAACTGATTACAATGCAAATTCTGCCAAGAGTAAACTGGTTTTCCTCCCTCTGTTAAATATCTACTTGATCTCATTGACAAATGAGTTAAATAAGATCTTTAACAATTGTTCATTTTATACTCATACAAGAGTTATGATTTTACATTTTTATTATCATTTAACAGCTGCAAATGAGGAAAATATAAGCCTAACTAGGTTATTGATCAAGGAAGTTATAAAAATGAGATGAAGGGACATATCCAGTAGAAGGGGATCAAGACTCATATCCTCTTATGTTCTTCTAAGAGTAAGCATGTCATAATTTCAAAGGAATGAAAATGAAAAGCTTTTCAAAAATTTTCTCTAAAAGTAATCTCATCTTTATGTCCATATTAAAGAACCTTGACAGAGTTGATTAAGAGGTGGTGATTACCATCTGAAACCCATGTCAAAGCAGAATTGCACCAAATTTAAATAGGTAAGGAAGATTTTATTCAAAGCTATTGCAATAGGGAGGAGAAACCCGTCTTAACTCCTCTGAAACAATGAGTGGGAGAGTTTTTAAAACTGAGGTAAGGGACATCATAAAACCATCTTTGCCTTACCCAAAGGAAATAAGAAACATGTCAATAAAAACTGGAAGAAAAATGATCTTTGTCATACAGTGACAGCTTCACTGAACTGTGATCTACCATTGTGTAGAAAGCCAAATTTCTAGGTGATAAACTTGAATAATTAGGGGAGGAAACTCCAAGCAAAGTGTTGAAGAAGTAGCCTGGTTTCTTCTTGCTTGTACTACATTGCTAGAGAAAAGAGACATACTGGGAAAAAAAAAAAGAATCATTACACAAACAAAGAATTAGGGTTTGATGATTTGGGAAATTCTCAGCTTATCCAGTTTGCAAAAGATGCTAAAATGAGGAGATCACTGCTAGGAAAACATGCTCTGGAGAGAAGGCCAAGGGGATGGCTGGAAAACCATCTGTTAGTGCTAAATAAGTTTAGGTGCAGGGAGAGAGGCACATAAGGAAGACAGTTAGAGCAACTTACATGAGAAAAAGATGGTGCGTTGGCCCAGTGGGTGTATGTGGTCATCCTGTTTACACAGGATGTAAAGTGGTTGGATTCTGAATATATGTTTGAAAACAAGACTGGCAATGTTTTCTACCTAACTTAGTAGTTTGTAACATAAAAGAGTTAAGGACTATCCCAAGATGTTGGGCCTGGATAACTGAAGGGATAAAGTTGACATTTCCTGAGATGGCCTGATAGGAAAAAAAAAAAGGAACTTGGTATTAGCATTAATATTTCCATTTTTAATGGACATTTTGAAAGTACAATTAAATGTAGTAATCCAAAGGTTCACATCTAGGTCCATACTGCAGGTATGAATTTGAAGTTATTAACATAGAATATTTAAAGCCCTGAGACTGGGGGAAGTCATCCTGGGAGCAGCTGTAGAAACCGTAGGAGTCGGGGTAGAGTGGGGAAGTGCTGGGGAGTGATATTGGCCAGATTATATTGTTATATTTTGTGCACGTACAAATATGTAACAACAAATCGCATCATTACATACAATTATAATGCACCAAGAAAAAAATGTGGAAAATGCCAGGCACAGTGGCACCCGCCATTAATCCCAGTGGTTCAGGAGGCTGAGTCAAGGGGATCTTGAGTTCAAAGCCAGCATCAGCAAAAGCAAGGCACTAAGCAATCAGTGAGACCCTGTCTCTAAATAAAATACAAAATAGGGCTGGGGATGTGGCTCAGTGGTCAAGTGCCCCTCAGTTCAATCCTCAGTACCCCGCCCCCCACAAAAAAATTCAAAATTTACATCATGGGAATCTCTAAAATTAAAAAGTCTGGAAGAGCCAGGGTATGGTGGCACACAACTGTAAATCCCAGAGACAAGGCAGGAAGATCACAAGTTTGAGGCTAGCCTCAGCAACTTATCAAGGCCCAAGGTCTTAGTGAAATTCTGTCTCAAAATAAAACATAAAAAGAGGGGATGTTAGGATATGGCTCAGTGGTTAAGTGACCTTGAGTTCAATCCCCAGTACCAAAAAATAAGAAGAAGAAAAGTCAAGTCTGGGAAGAAGAGGAGGAACCAGCAAAGGTGACTCAGGAGTGTTGTAGGATAAAAACCAGGAAATGTGGACATCTGCTAAGTGAAGTGAAAACAGTGTTTCCAAAAGGAGTGATCCAAAGTGTCAGATACCCATGGGAAGGTGAATAAGGAGAGGACTGAGAAGGGCCCCAGGATTTAGCAAGCCGGAAATCACTGGAGATGACTAGAGAAGTTTTGTTATGATATTAGAGATAAAGGTCCCACATGATAATTTTCATGGGGGATAGGAGAGAGAATTAAAGATAGTGTATATAGGAAATGAAATTAACTTGACTAGAAAGTCAATTAATTTTGCTTTTAAAAACTCCAAAATTTGGCAAGTTATAGCTCTTTTTTTCTCATCAAAAAGAGAAGAGGGGAGTTCATAACCCACTTGAATCAAACTGTGAAATATGATATATTAAGAACTATGTAATGTTTTGAACGACCAACAATAAAAAAAAAAAAAGAGAAGAGTTCTGTTGAGAGGCACCAGACTGCTCGAGACAGGGAGAAAATGAGTAACCAACACAGTTCATTCAATTAGAGAGTTTGTAATTAAAGAAAGGGGTAGTAAGTGCATGGTAATTTCCAAGATCTTAAGGGAAAGCAAATGTAGTTTTTATTCTGTTTATCTGTGAGGTACAATGAAGTGAGGGACAAGGGTTCTCCAAGGGTTGGAAGCACAGGCGAAGGAATTTCTTCCGCAAACTCCATGGGATGCCATTTATTGGCTACCACCTGTAGGTCCAACCTGACGACACTGTGTGTTATGTCATGGTACCCTTATAGTATAGGTGGTGACACTGAGACTACTGAGGTTAGCTCACCTATCCAGGTTTCTCCTTTAGTAAATGGCAGACGCAGAGTTGTCACATCTACCTTCCTTTAAAAATCTCCTCTCCTCCCACCATGCCAGTCTACAGAGCTGTCAGCAGCTTCATGAGGTGAGGAGGAGTAGGACTTATCAAATTTATTGACCCTGACCCAGTGATAAATGACTCTGTATTTTATTCTAATAATGTTAGCAAGTGAATAAAAGCCCTTTCCAAGGTAGCATTTAATGATGTTTCAGAGGCAGGAGGCACAAAACTAAAAGAAAATGTACTTGCTCTTCACAGATATAAAATAAGAGGAGTTTCTCTTCTCTACTTTCTATTACTGCATAATGCTTCTAAGTCACTAACATTTGGTGGCAGCAGATGTCCCGGAAGTTTAGCAGGGACCTTAATCAGCCCATCAGCATCTGGCTTAGTCGAGAGTAGGAGAGAATGATCGGGGGTTTTATGACTATGACTTGTGCCATGGTCAATGCCCTGATTCTCCTTTTCTGCCTCTCACCACCCCAGGCAGGATTTCTATGTCTTTTCTCCCCAAATTACACTTACAGTGATGATAGCAGCTGTGTTCATGGCATATGTGCACTGTGACAACAGACCAAGATAGAACAAGTCTTGCTTTCTACTTGTTGGTGTGGTTAAAAGCAGCATAACCACCAAGCCTTGGAGAGAGGTGCTGTGATCTCCTATGAACAACCTGAAGCATGCATACCTGTGTGTACTGTACAGTGCACAGTCCTGCTGGCACCAAACCCATGAATTTTTGCTTTCTAAAAGGGCTAGAATTGCAGAATGCCAACACTGCAAGGGATTTGTTTTGTTTTGTTTTGTTTTGTGGTGCTGGGGATTGAGCCCAGGGCCTGGGTCATCCAAGGCAAGCACTCTACCAACTGAGCTATATCCCCAACCCAAGGGATTTGTTTTTTTCAGGTCACATAATCCATTCCAAATTTGACCCCAATAGTCACCCATGGTCTTCTTGGACATTCCCAACTACCAGAGCATTAACCAATTCTAGAGAGAGCCCATGTTACCCTCTGAGAGCTAAAAGGTAGGATATATACTTCCTGTTTTGAGCTGAACCATGCCTGTTAGGATTATGATGCAAGAATGTTAGAAGGGTCATTTTTTATATATATATATTTTAGTTGTCAGTGGACCTATATTTTATTTTTTTAATTTATTTACATGTGGTGCTGAGGATCAAACCCAGTGCCTCACACATGCTAGGCAAGTGCACTACCACTGAGCCACAACCCTAGTCCTAGAAGAGTCATTTTGGATCATTAATATTATGTCTCTTCCACCTAGTAGTCATCACAATTTATTATTTAATACATATTCTGTTGTTATAATGATGATCATAAAATGAGATTAACATTAGATCATCTGCTAAGCCAATTTTTTCCATCAGTAACAATTTTGTTCATTGATTATTTGAAGCATTATTAATGCTTTTTGCTTTTGCCATTTTGTTTTATTATTTTATACCATAGTCATGTTATGGGTACAAGAGTTCAAAAGGTAATACTTTTTTTTGGTACTGGGGATTGACCTCTGGGGCACTCAACCACTGAGCCACATCCCCAACCCTATTTTGTATTTTATTTAGAGACAGGGTCTCACTGAGTTGCTTTGTACCTCACTATTGCTGAGGCTGGCTTTGAACTCGAGATATTCCTGCCTCAGCCTCCCGAGCTTCAGGATTACAGGCATGTGCCAAGCAAAAGAGGTAATAAATTCTATTCTTAGCAGTTATTTTGAAACACCTCTTCCCCAAGCTTTTCACAGAAATTGTTCATTTGAACTAAGTTTACTTTTTAAAGTCATAGTAAATATAGGATATGTGGTTGTCCTCTGTTAAAATAAGCTAAGTATTCAAACCTACTTTATTTTGTTAATATTTATTTTTTAGGTATACATGGACACAATGCCTTTATTTTATTTACTTATTTTTACGTGGTGCTGAGGATCGAACCCAGGGTCTCGCCCGTGCTAAGCTACAAGCCCAGCCCTCAAACCTACTTTAAACTTATGATTTTATTATCTGAGAATAGTATAAAATTTTAAAATGCAATCTATTCTTCAAAACGTGGTGCTACAGTTGGGATCTGGAATGCCTTCTAAAGACCAGTGTGTTAAAGTCTTGGTCACCAACCTGTGGCACTCTCAGAAGGTAGTAGAATGGTTAAGAGGTGAGACCTGGTGGGAGGAAGTTCGGTAACAGGAGGGGTGCCCGTGAAGGGGATATTGGGACCCCAGGCCCTTCCTGTTTTTCTTTTGCTTCCTGGCCACATTGAGCAGCCTTCTCTGCCACTCACTCCCTCTATATGTACTGTGCCACCACAGGCACAAAGCAAAAATGCCAAGCAACTATGCACTAAAATCTCTGGCACTGTGAGCCAAAATAAACCTCTCCTCCTATAAAGTGGATTATCTCAGGTATTTTGTCACAGTAAAACTATGACACAAGAAAACTGATTAACCCAAAAATAATTTCTATAGAAATTATCTAATCATATTATCTACAAGTTTGGTAAGTGCAGAATGGATTTTGATAACTAGAGTATGTCTCTCCAGGAATGAATTAAATGTTTTACCTCATCAAATCCTGACTCCCTAAGCAAAAATAGTGCAGATATGGACAATAAAAATTACCTCAAGAAGCAAATCTCAGACGTGGTCAATGTGTGTTAAAGCAAAGAGTTTATGGAATTAAGAATTAACTCAGCCACTTAGTTTCTCAGTAACTATCTAGGCTGATTATCTGTCCTCTAAGTAAATCTGCTTCTAGGATGACTGTGCTCTGATCAATGGTGGATAAAATATGTATAATAAGAAAACTGAGGAAGAATTTCTCCTTTTAGATTCAAGAATGGAAAAATCCTAGAGGGAAAGAGCTAGAAGTAATAGAAACAAAGTTTGATAATTCAACTTTATACAGCAGTACTCTATGGGAAAATGTATAGGACTTAGCAGGATTCAGTAAGTGATTCTTTTTTTTAATACCTCTAATTGTAGATGGACATAATATCTTTATTTTGTTTATTTAGTTTTTTTTTTTTTAATGTGGTGCTGGGGATCAAATCCAGTGCCTCATGCATGCTAGGCAAGTACTTATACCACTGAGCCACAACCCCAGCCCAGTATTAGCGATTCTTTTACATTAAGCTATTTGTTAAAATTAAGCTGTGCTCTGGGTTTTTAAATCAAAGTGAATCATCTATGACAATTGGATAAAAGAAAAAATAAATTAACACTACTCAGAACATAGTTAATGTGCCTGAGTTGATACAATACCTGTTTATGAGAGGAAGAAATATTCTAGTAGATGGAAGTTGTAAATTGTGTTTTAATAGGCTCATATACAATCATAAAGGAGTTGTAACACAGATTTTCTTTTGAATTTTCCAATTTGCACTATTTTCCTCTAATAATTTCTGCTTCAATGATTGTATATTGGTCTCCACTGTGTATTATTTTTCCACAAATTAAATGCTCCATTTATAAATTAGGGGAGGGAGACATTCCCAGGAAAGCTACTCCAGATTCTGGTAAAACCATTTGCCCTTCCATGGGCAGAACCATCTCATTTTCAAAATAACTCCTGTGATTTGTTTTTGCTATGAAGATTCCAAATTGGCTACCCGATGCATTTGTATTTATTCTCCTTGATTTTCCTTCATATTTGATCTTTCTTTCTGCCTGGAGTCATTTCACAGATAATTAATTTCTCTACCTTCCAAGTGAGAAGAAAGACAAAATAAGCTGTTCTAGTAGTGTCGAAGGAGAAAAAAAAATGCTAAAGGGCTAGCCTGTTGCTGTGAACGGCAGTGCCAGTGGATCCCAGTTCTACCAGTTGCCTTAGCACGTCCCTTTGACCCACAGCTCTACCCCTGCCCCACTCGGAGGTAGAGCTGATTTTGCCACACCTGGCTGTGCCTATACCATCTCACTCCAGTAAGATTGGCAGCCACTATGAAGTCAAACAACAACAAGTGCTGGCAAGGATGTGGGGAAAAGGGTACTCTTGTTCATTGCTGGTGGGACTGCAAATTGGTGCGGCCAATTTGGAAAGCAGTATGGAGATTCCTGGGAAAGCTGGGAATGGAACCACCATTTGACCCTGCTATTGCCCTTCTCGGACTATTCCCTGAAGACCTTAAAAGAGCATGCTACAGGGATACTGCCACATCGATGTTCATAGCAGCACAATTCACAATAGCTAGACTGTGGAACCAACACAGATGCCCTTCAATAGATGAATGGATAAAAAAAATGTGGCATTTATACACCATGGAATATTACACAGCACTTAAAAATGACAAAATCATGGAATTTGCAGGGAAATGGATGGCACTAGAGCAGATTATGCTTAGTGAAGCTAGCCAATCCCTAAAAAACAAATGCCAAATGTCTTCTTTGATATAATGAGAGCAACTATGAACAGAGCAGGGAGGAAGAGCAGGTAGAAAAGATTAACATTAAACAGAGACATGAGATGGGAGGGAAAGGGAGAGAAAAGGGAAACTGCATGGAAATGAAGGGAGACCCTCATTGCTATACAAAATTACATATAAGAGGTTGCGAGGGGAATGGGAAAATAAACAAGGAGAGAAATGAATTACAGTAGATGGGGTAGAGAGAGAAGATGGGAGGGGAGAGGAGGGGGGAGAGGAGGGGATAGGAAAGGTAGCAGAATACAACAATTACTAATAGGGCGTTATGTAAAAATGTGGATGTGTAACCGACGTGATTCTGCAATCTGCATTTGGGGTAAAAATTGGGAGTTCATAACCCACTTCAATCTAATGTATGAAAGATGATATGTCAAGAGCTTTGTAATGTTGTGAACAACCAATAAAAAAATACAAAAAAAAATAGTGCACCAGCACCAAGCCAGGGCAGTGCCGTAGTCCTTACCCCCCAGTCCCACAGCCTGCAGGTGAGCTTTTCCTCCATTCCTTCCACCTTGATTTCTCCTAAAGAACATAGCTGGGCCTCCTTTTCCCGATGGTTTAGTGTCTTCTCCGCAGGATCTCATCTCTGTTGATCATCCTCTCACATGGGCAGATTTCCAGCAAGGAACCCAGCCAGCCCTCCTCCGACCTTGGCCTGTCCTGTTCCCTCAGGGGCCAGAATCTGCACCCGTAGCATCAGACACTGTCTCACGGAAGACAGCCATGGAGCTCTGTTTTGAACCATCCATTGACTGACTCCCACGACCTAAAGACGCCCACAAAGCAGCCCTGCGGAACACCACCACTGGCTGAAGAAGGCTCGCTCCAGCCCTCCCCCTGTGGACAATTGCCATGGACACTTAGGCACTTGAAGTCAGCTCCGCCTTTCCTTGTCCTGGATCCTACCCCTGCCCTTTCCTGCCTCTCTCTCCTCCTCATACCTGCCAGCAAAGTTCCATAAGGTCTCTTACATTTTAAGGTCAATTTAATTTCATCTTCTTGTCACTGTTTTTCTTACCCCAACTAATCAAACCTTATTAGCAATGACAGTAATAGCTGAGGACAGAACCTAGGTTTCTCTCTAGTCATTTTCTCTGGAGTGAGATAGAGTATAAAATAAAACTGAATACCCAATATTGAGCCACCATCTTTGTGGTTCTATGAATGCTTTGACATGAAAAAGACCTGAAGGGAGAACTAACTAACCTTAAAAACAGTCAGCCAGGCGTTGGCGTTCTAATGAGCCTTGTGTGGGGACACTTGAAAAAAAGAAGAAAAAAAAAAAAAGGATAAAGTTACTCTGTCTTAATCTTGGCTACATCTCCAGCAGCCATTAAAGCAGATTGCCATAGTGGGTTTCTATAAACATTAGTTGAATAAATATAGGATCTTGCATCTGAACTTCAAGTATCAAAATTAGCTGAATAAACACCAGTTATGGGAGAAGACTGCCAAAAATAGCAAGGTGCTCTCTACACAAGTGCTATAGAAGTTAAGAGAGAAGGGGACACAGTGACAAAGCCACCTGGAATCTAGAACCAAAGTGACCTTGTATTTTGTGCAAGGTTCATTGTCAGATAAAAAGAAAGGCATTGCTGGACCTGGAGCAGAATTCATGAGCACCTGTGGAAGCTAAGAGCATGGGGAACGGCTCTGTTAGAGTGAAGAAGGTCTGGGAACACAGGTGGGTGGTTTGGGGACAGAAAATGAAGGTCATTAAAACTCAGGCTGAAGGGGACTTAGAAAAGCAGCAAATAAGTTTGAGTCTGGTCAAGCAAGGTTTTTGTAATGTGTGCCAACACACTGGCTTCCTCTCCGTTTCACTAAGTCCACTCTTCTAAAACATGAATATTTATTTCTTATTCTCTGTTGGATTCAAGACTCCAGGAGAGCCAGGAGGGTAAGAAATAATTCCTGTCCTCAAGAACTCATGGTAAACTGTGCTCACTTCGGCAGCACACATACTAAAATTGGAACGATACAGAGAAGATTAGCAAGGCCCCTGCACAAGGATGACACACAAATTCATGAAGCGTTCCATATTTTTTCACTAGTGGCTTTCATCAAAGACATAATATACAGCTATCAATGTCATGGGCTCCTGAAAACAGAGATGCTATTACAAACCCAAGAAAGATTGTTGTGCCATCTCAGGACCAGGGTGTTCACATATGCTGTGAACATCAAAGACAGTTATTCCATGTTCATCTGTCCTTCAGACCTTGGCTCTACAGCTAATTTATATGTGTAAATGTGCTCCAGACACCACTTTTGAGGAACTCTGTGTATGCATGCTCCCCGGCACTGGAGCAACCACCACTCTACGCTATCCAGAACTGTCAGAACCCTAGCTGCTGTTGATCTCAAATGACTATGTACAGACCTTGGCACTGTGGCTATTCTATGAGTGCTTCAGACACGAGAACCACAATCATGAAACTTTTTATATAAGCTGAATCGCACACTAGAAATATCCCCTGATCTACAACATCTCCCTTGGGAGAGAGTTCAGGAGTACCCTAGGGTCCTTCACCATGGAAGACTCAATTAAAAAAAAAAAAAAAAAAAGAACTCATGGTAAACTGCAATGAAAGAGATATAGTCAAGTACCAGACCAAGTACTGGGTATGATGGCACATGCCTATAATCCCAGCAACCTGGGAGGCTGAGGCTGGAGGATCACAAGTACAAGGTCAGCCTCAGCAATTTAGTGAGACCCTGTCTCCAAAAAAAGGTCTGGGAATGAAGCTCAGTAACAGAGCACCCCTGGGTTCAATCCCTGTACTGCAAGAAAAAAACGTACAAGATGAAGTAAAGGGCTGGGGATGTGGCTCAGTAGTAGAATGCTTGCCTAGCATGTGCGAGACCCTGGGTTCAATCCCCAGAACCATAAAAATAAATGAATAAATAAAGATAAAGTAACAGGCTATGATGGTGTTGAATACTGTTTCCACAAATTATCACCAAAGCATGTGTCGATAAAACAAAGCTGACAGAATACAACAGTTACTAATAGGGCATTATGTAAAATTGTGGATGTGTAACCGACGTGATTCTGCAATCTGCATTTGGGGTAAAATTGGGAGTTCATAACCCACTTCAATCTAATGTATGAAATATGATATGTCAAGAGCTTTGTAATGTTGTGAACAACCAATAAAAAAATAAAAAATAAAATAAAAATAAAAAATAATTTCTCTGTCTTACAAAAAAAAATAAAATATTATAAATTTTTACCAAAAAAAAAAAACAAAGCTGAGTGAATTATTCATCATAATCAGGGAGAACACTGGGTCCACAGAGGCTTACTGATGCCCAAAGAGACAAAGGTAAGTCAAGATTTTTAATTCTGGTTTAAGGCAGGTCTTCCAATGTGGAAGCTTGATTTGAATTGAGAAAGGATTAGGACATGATGGTTCAGGATTGATAAACAGAGTAGTGCAAGAATTTTTAGGCGAAAAATTCAAAGAGCCTTGTGCTAACTGTCCACTGAGGCTTTCTAATATGAGCTTATGTAACTCTCTGTCAGCCCTTGGAATAAAAAAAAAAAATAGTCATTTGTAACTTGTACCTTCCAGGGAAAGAGTCTCATGGAATAGTAAAGTTATGTTAAAGACAATAAACTAATAGTCCTGCAAATGTAGATTATAAACTATATAGATGCTTTGATTTCTCAGAGAACACACATGCAAAGAGCAGAAGAAGCAAAACAAAAAGAAAAGGGCCTAGATTTGCCAACTGGAATCAAAGAAGCCTTAAGAGAAGAGTAGCCTCCATACCAAGATCATAAAATGAAGACGGGCATGGTGGTACACGCCTATAATCCCTGCAGTTCGAGAGGCTGATGCAGGAGGAGCACAAGTTCAAAGCCAGCCTCAGCAAAAGTGAGGCAATAAGCAACTCAGTGAGACCCTGATTCTAATAAAATACAAAATAGGGCTGGGGATGTGGCTAAGTGATCGAGTGCCCCTGAGTTCAATCCCTGGTACCCCCTAAAAAAAAGGATCATAAAATAAGCAGGAGCTTGCCCAATGTACAAAAAAAAAAAAAGAGAGAGAGAGAGAGAGAAAGGACCCAAGGAAAGGGCATAGTATTGTGAAAGGAAGGTATAAAACACCTCTGGTCTGGTGGACTACATGTAGTTTATAAAAGCAGAGACTTGCTGCGATTTTAAAATAGAAATCGATGCATTTTTATTTTATCACTTTTAATATAATACCGAGTATATTGTTGTGAATGAACTTTCTACATGATTTTTAAGAGAGGGATGGAGAAAGTTTGGATGACAGTTACCAAGATACAGGGACATAGGAGGAATGAGTTCTAGTGGTCTACAGCACCATAGGTGAGCCTAGTTTACAACTTACTACATGTGTTATAAAGAACTAGCAAGAGGAGCTTGTTGGCTCTAAATACAAAGAAGTAATGAGCGTCTAAGGAGATGGAAATAACAATTACCCTGATTTGATCATCACATTGCTCACATGTATTGAGCTACCCCCTTGCGTCCCCTGTAAACATGGACAATTATTACATGTCAACTAAAAATAAGTCTCATAAAAATTTTTCCTGAAACCACTTTTGTGTTTAAAGAAAAGCTTGAAAACAGATACGATTTGGGGATACAAACTTAAAATCATGTATTTTTTCAAAATAGATATATTTTTTAGAACAAACTGTTAAATGCACAGAAAGAATAAAAGAGAAAGGAAGTGGGGAGCTTCCAGCAGGGTCCTTAGCATCTCTGAGGTAGTGTGATGGCATTCAAATTCTCCAAGAAAGAAAGGAAATATTCCATTGGACTGAAAGCCAGAGTTGAGATGGTTTAGATCTTCCTCCTTCATGCCAGAGAATTTGGGGGAAACTAATCCCAGTGGATTAGGATTGCAGTGCAGTATAATAGAAGAGACAGGCGGCCTTGAAGGTGATTTAATCAGAAAATACATTTCAAAAGCAAAAGTGCGGTTTGGTGCAAGAACATCAGGAAACCAATCAGCATCTGATGCTCTTAATAGCCATCACCAAAAACCTGCATCTTCATTCCTTTGATGCCCTTGTCTGATAAGGGTCAAGGGACCCCCAGCTGGCTCTGCTGTGAGTTGGTCAGACCCAGGTCTGCCAGCCAGTGATGAACGAAATTCAGATTCCACAAGCTGCAAGCCTGCTAACCCCACACCTGAGAGCCCAGACAGATTCAAAACAACCAGCTAATTAAACCTGGAGCACTAAGCTATCATCATCTGAGATTCATGGGCATCCAACAAGCAGAAGAACTAGCAACACGGCGTTCGGCAACAGCTGTCACCTGCTATAATGTTCTTTAATTATCTTAAAATCTGTAAGAACTGACAAATGGGTGACAAAATGCAATTTTCTGTGTCAGGAAGCGAGAGACAAGCTTGCATTACTTTGATGAGAGGAAATACTGTAAAATCATCTCTCGCAGCCCTCCTTATTGCAGAGGGGGGGATTGTTGTCACTCAATTCTGGTCTGTAAACACACTCATTATGGGACTCCTGGAAGGACACGTTCCCTTCTTTATAAGATTGAGTAGGAAAGGTTGGAATAGGCACTGGGATGTGCTATGTTCATCCCCAGCACTAGTCTCAAACTCGGTCCTCAGCCCGGCCACACTACATATTTCCCACAGAGATGCTTTCCAGGGTGGACCATTAGCAGAGACCCAGGTTTGCTGAGGTCATGTTGTGCCTCCTGCCATGAACCCCCTCCAGGTGCCCATCTAAATTGTGGCCTAACCCCTCTGGGCTGCCGTGGTGTTTATGACCTCTGTGAGGATTTCCATTAGTCCCTAATTTCTGTTGGTCATTATGTTCTACTCAATGTACATGACCACATCCTTTGTTCCTTGAGGGCAAGTTTGCTTCTATCATTTGTGCAGTTTTGCCAGCCTTTATGGGTCAAAAGTGTTCACCAGAACACAAAATGAATTGCAGAAAGAAAGGTCACGGGGTAGTAAATAGATCTTAACCACATTAGCTAGAAAACCACATCTTCTATATGGAGCAGGAGAGAACTCATAAGCCAAGAGCATTATACCACTCATGCTCCCAGGACATTAAACAAAGAAAAATATGAGCCAGCTCACATTGGCTGAAGGCACAGGGTGGCCCTCAGAGTCTGAGAAAAACATATATAACTGGGTTCTACAATAGACTGCTATATATAATGGAAATGTGTGTGTGTGTATGTGTGTGTATATGTGTGTGTGGTTTTGTTTTTGGTGGGTTTTTTTTTTTAGATTTTTGAGAGACAAATAGCATAATCAATCAGCATGCTCCAAGACTACTAACACTCCAAAAGGATCTCTCATAATTCTCAAGATATACAGTATTTGTAACTTGTTCTTACAAAGTGCACGAAAACATGAATGTCTAGAACACTGGTTACAGTTTCAAAGTATCATAATGGAGTTTTTAGATTAAGATTTAAATCAGAGTGACCGTAGATGGCTCAGTGGATATTTCTGCCCACTCATGAGGAGTGTAACCATTTAAATTTTCTACTTAAAAATCCTTTCATGCAATTAGCATTTATACATTGTTTTTCATGTATGTTAGCCACTAATACGGTCTGTTTTCAAGGTCTCTGAAATGTGAGATATGTGGGGACGAGGGTATCTATGAAATGAGGGGCCACTGTGTGATTTGGCAATTGCAGAGCAAGTCTTCCTGAAATACAAATTTGAACCTGTGGACTCTGTGATGGCTAACATGTTTCGATGATCCAGATCCACAATCATGACATGTGCATTTGCTTCCCAGTTTTTCGGCCACCATCTTCAGGACAGGCCATGACTTTCCACACTTGAGCATTTCTGGGCTTCCTCAGTCCCGTGAAACACTCCTCTCCAGTTCTTTAACCTCCTGGTTGACTATGAGGCCCAAGATCACACAGGTAAAGCCTTTGTGCACCCTCTATACTTAGTAAATACCAAGGCGCTCTCTCCCCACTCACTTCTGCACAGAGCTCTCCTTGGATCCCTTGAGCATGCAGAACCTATAGGCAATCAATACTTAACCTTGTGCCGTTGTGTATCTCTATTTAATTATGTCAAGTTTTATTTCTAATCCCTTCATATAAGATTGTAAACTTCTGGAGGGCGTTTGTATCCTCATCTGTGGAATGAGAGAGTGGTTTTAAAGGTCTCTGGGTTTCTTCTTACTCTAAAATTCTGGTGATCTCTGTTGTTACCTTTTCTATGAATCCCAAAACACTCAGTACAAAGATAAGAATACCTTAGCTCAGTAACTACTTAAAGAGTGAAAAGAGAAACTATCCTTACCACAATTCTATCAAGAGCAGATCTAAAGGGAATCTTCTTGGCATTAGCATTAGAATAACATTCAATAGATTTTCAATTTCAATTTTAGAGCTAAGAAAATTCACAGGATTTTTTTTCCTTTATTTTTGTAAAATTGTGGGGCAACAGAGAGCCAGGCAGCCTGGCAGAACCTCCCTGGCTCCTCCAGGAGGCAGCACTCTTTATTTTTCAAAGGCTTCCTCCAATGCACCAGGGTTTCCTCTGAAGTCATTTATGAAAACTGACTCAAGGCAGAATTCCATGTCCTTCTACTTTCCTCATCCTCAAAGTTGACTATTAGGGAGAACTCTAGTAATACTTCCATGTGATCCAATATCATACAATTTACCAATGTAGGACATTGTACTAATAATTATAAGATTCCTGACTTTTTCCACTCTGATTTTCCTTCCTCCCACCTCCTTTTGTTGAAGTGGTAGCAGGGTCATAATGCGCACTTTTAAAGTCTAGTTTAAAGAATGCAACAGTGAAACCCACTATTCTGTATGATCAATATGCACCAATAAAAATGAATGTCAGGTTGTAGTAGATGATCATGCGTTTTACTTTTGTTTAATGGAATATTTGGGGATGGTTTACCAACTAAAGTTAAGCTATTGTCCAATAAGGGGCAAATCTAGGATTAGCTCTGTCTGATTGCAATGCCATCATATTATTTAATCTATTGCCCATCATCTTCTCCTAATCCACAGTTAGTTCTCTGATTCCTTAATTTAAGACGCGACACTTTCTGCTCAGCTACATGGCAGCACTGGGCATGTCTACCTACCTTCCAACCTGGTCCTAACACATCTTTCCAGACAGAGCACATACCACGTTCCTCCCTGCTCCCACCACTCTGTTCAAACTGGATTTCTAGGCTTTGCCAGATTGTGGATTTTGCTCACAGTCTTTCCTCAGGGTACAATGGTCCTGCCCCATGACCTTCATGTACATTCTTATTAATTTCTCACTGAATGGACACAGAGTACTGTCATCAGTGATGATATTATGTGACTCGTGATAAGTGACTAGAGCAAGGGCATCAGTGTTGTTGACTGATATTGTATCAGTTTAAGGGCTGTCCACTAAAGAGATCTAACGGGAGAAGGAAGGGCTGCCTGGGGTGTTAACTTTGGCAAGTCTCATCTCTTGTCACACCTACAAGCAAAAATATCTCTAACATTACTAAATCTCCAACACTACTAGGGTTCTACCACAAAAACAAAGGAGCTAATTGGAAGAGGCTACCTGAACCAACACATGGATAAGAATAAGTGCAAAGAATGAAAACATATCAGATATGTTAGAAAATAGGAGTTTTAAATGCTGCTGAAACAGAAAAATAAAATCCCCATTAGTCACCATTTAGAGTCTCTAGAGAATCCATATGTTTTTCTGAAAACTTGTAGATAAAGCAAACAAGTTAAACATATTATCTGCTTTCATAAGCCAACTGTACCACAGGGTAACCAAATACTTGATGGAGAAAAATTTCCTTTTATAGAATAATTCCAAGCAACACAGGGAGAGGGAATGATCTGATGGTAACATTTTGCAAACTCCTAATGAAGATAGAAAAGGGTCGTGGATGGCTTCTAGCATTCCCGGAGACACAATTGGGTGTCCTGTGCCTCATGATGAAGATGCTCACATCACTTGTAAAAGTCTTGCCAACAAAATTGAGCCTAAATCAGATAAAGCTGTGATATATAAAAATCAATATACTACAAATGGGGCAGACAGAGGAACATATTGCATAACGTCATAAAAATGCAATCAGTAAAATCCAAAGAACCTGAAATTACATAGGGTGGTTATCTAGTTTCAGCTGGGTGTGGTGGCGCATGCCTGTAATCCCAGATGCTTTGGAGGCTGAGGCAGGAGGACCACAAGTTTAAAGCCACCTCAGCAACTTAGGAAGGCCCTAAGCCACTCAGCAAGACCCTGTCTCAAAACAAAAATAAAAATAAAAATAAAAAGAGCTGGGGATGTGGCTCATCGGTTAAGTAGCCCTGGGCTCAATCCCTGGTACAAAAAAAAAAAAAGCTACCTGATTTCTTTGGGAGTTGCTGTGTATAAACCATAGCTTCATAGTCCATCTATTAGAAAGTTCTGGCCAGGCGTGTTGGCACACACCTGTTATCTCAGTGGCTCAAGAGACTGAGATAGGAGGATGGCGAGTCCATCACCAGCCTCAGCAAGAGTGAGGTGCTAAGCAACTCAGTGAGACTATCTCTAAATAAAAAATACAAAATAAAGTTGGGGATGTGGCTGAGTGGTTGAGTGCTCCTGAGTTCAATCCCCAGTACCAAAAAATAAAAAATAAAAAGGAAGTTCTGTGGTGTGTGCTCTGCATAGCTTCCTGGAGATTCCTCATGGGATATTGCTCCAGGAGCCTGCTAGGTCAGCTTAGCCTAAAAACTCACCCTTTTTATTTGTCTACTTTCTATCTTCCCCTTCACTGAATTATTTCCCTAGTTTTCTACAGTGTTGCTTCACTTGCCAAATCCTTATCTCAGGGTCTGCTTTGGGTAGAAATCAAAATAAGAAAAAAAAATATATAATCAATGGGCTTCCATTAAAATACATTTATTTGAAAATGTTAGTCAGGAATAATAATAACAACAACAACAACACAAAAGAATATGCAAACAGGACTGGGGTTGTGGATCAGTCGTAGAGCATTCACTTGGCACATGTGAGGCACTGGGTTTGATCCTCAGTGCCACATTAAAATAAACTTTAAAAAGTAAAGGCATTGTGTCCATCTACAACTAAAAATAAAGAAAGAAAGAATATGCAAACATGTAATGAATATTTACCTTGTACATGCATCATGCATATATTTATCCCACCTGATATTCACCCCTATTCATTTTATATTTGAACACAGGGATTAAAAAACCTGACCAAGGTCACACAACCAATAAATGATGGAGTTGTTAATATTATTTTGTTGTGTAAAATGATATTGATAGTGTTACTTTTTAGCAGAGTTTGTGGAAGGGTGTGTGTGTGTGTTTGCTGTAATATTCTCACTTGGCAATATAAACTGTGTACTTGAATATAAACCTGCCCAATTAGAAAGATATGAAAATAACTAGGAAATAAACTATTTAATCACATCTTCTGAGAAGAAATATGAGCAGATGAAAGACTCCAGCCCTTTTACCTAACATACCCCCAAATAATAATCATGTTAATTTTCTTTTCTGGAAAAAAAATATTTTGAAAACAGAATTGAGAAGAAATGTCTTCCAACAGGGTAATGGCATCATTCTGGTGTCTCTACCTATAGAAAAGAAAGTCTTCCTGAAATTTAATGTGCTGCCTCTCACAGAGAACACAGACAGCTCAAGATCAGAAATTTACATCACCAAATCACTAGAGTGGTTGCTAAACATCAACATGTAGCTGGCTATTAGATGAGCAAGAAATATTTCCAGTCTGAGGACATGTCCATAAAAATAGCAATACCAAAAATGAAAATTACCAATGAACCTTGGGTTGACGATTTTGTAGCATACAGAAAAAGAGGTAAATACTATTCTGGATGCTTCTGGCCCTAGGATATTTTGGTCCCAGGCAGTATTGAACTAAAACAATTCATTCTCTGGTTTAAGAAATCCCAGAGGAGTACTCATGTGAGTAGGTTTTTATATTTATAAAACTAAGCAAGCATGCATGAGACCCTGAGTTCAATTCCCAACACCACAATAAATAAATAAATAAATAAATAAATAAACCTTATCAGACAACTGATGGTAATACCTAACAAAATATTTAATATGTTCACATTGAAAATTGGAATTTCAGCCAGGTACGGTGACACACACCTGTAATCTCAGCCACTCAGGAGGTTGAGGCAGGAGGATCATGAGTTCAAAGCGAATCTCAGCAAAAGCAAGATGCTGAGCAACTCAGTGAGACCCTGTCTCTAAATAAAATACAAAATAGGGCTGGGGATGTGGCTCAGTGGTTGAGTGCCCTGAGTTCAATCCCTCGTATCAAAAATAAAAATTGGAAATTTCAGTTCAGGAATTAATTGAACAGAGATAATACCACGAATACATAAATATGTATCAATGAGATTTTTTATTCAGTCAGTACTCTAAATAGCAAAAATGAAAGAAAGAACTAAATTCTAAATTGCACACATGGAGTATTGGCTAACTAAAGCATAACACATCCATCCAACCACAGCACAGTGAAATTTTTTAAAAAATAAGTGTAAAACCCATGCATTTACAGTCAATCACTTTTCAATAAAGACACTAAGGGTACACAAAGGAGAAAGGACAGTCTGTTTGATAAATGGTGGTGGGAAAATTGTACAAACACACACAGAAGAATAAAGATGGACCCTCATGTCACACCATGTACAAAAATAAACTAACATTAAACACTTAAATGTAAGAACTGAAACTGTGAAGCTACTAGAAGGGGGGGAAAAAGGTAGAAAACTCCATGACCTTGGTCTCAGCCAGGACTTTTTGAATATGACCCAAAAAGCACAGGCAACAAAAGCAAAAAAAAAAATAGATAAATGGAGCTACATCAAACTAAAAAGCTTCTGCACAGCAAAGGAAACAACAGAGTAAAGAGACGATATCAAAAATATATAAGGAATTCAAGCTACTCAATAACAAGGAGATAAACAATCCTGACAAAAAAAGGGCAAATAATTAAATAGACATACAAATGGCCAACCGTTATATGGAAAAATGTTCAACATCAGTAAACATTAAGGAAATGCAAATTAAAACCATGAATGAAATATTTCCTCATACCTATTAGAGTGGCTGCTATCAAAAGGACAAAAGATATAAAGGGTCAGAGAATATGAAGAAAAAGGAACTCTTATACTCTATAGGTGGGATGTAAGTTAGAATAGACATTATGGAAAACAGTACAGAGGTGCCTCAAATATTAAAGAGAACTACCAAATGATCCAGCAATCCCTCCACTGATTCTATATACAAAAGACATGAAATCAGTGTGTTGAGGAGATGTCTTCATGGTCATGTTCATTGCAGCACTGTTCACGAGGGCCAAGATATGGAATCGGCCTGTGTCCCTCAACAGATGAGTAAATAAAAGAAAATGTATAAATATGTATCAATAATATATAAAAATAATATGTAAATTAAAATAACATGCAAATAAAACAAAATATATAAGTAAAATACTATTTGGCCTCAAAAAAAGGAAGAAATTCCATCAAACAATATATATATATATATATATATATATATATATATATATATATATATATATATATATAAATTAAAATTATATGGGTCTGGGGCTGTGGCTCAGTGGTAGAGTGCTTGCCTTGCTTGTATGAGGTACTGGGGTGTATCCTCAGCATCACATGTAAATAAATAAAGGTGTTGTGTCCCTCTACAACTGAAAAAAACAAGGGCTGGGGATGTGGCTCAGTGGTTAAGCACCCCTAGGTTCAATCCCAGGACCAAAATAATAATAATAATAAATAAAATTTTAAAAATTACATGTAAATAAAAGAAAATTATCAATAAAATACTATTCAGCCTCAAAAAAGAAGGAAATTCTGTCATTCACAACAACATGGATGAATCTGAAAGATATTATGCTAAGGCACAGAGAGACCAATACTTCATGATCTTACTTATACATGGCATCTAAAAAGGTCAAACTCATACAAACAGAGAGTACAATGGTGGTTGCCAGAGACTGGGGGTGGGAGAAATAATTAAAATGTTGATCAAAGGAAATAAAATTTCAGTTAGATAAGAGGAATAAATTCAATAGATCTATATATACTCTTACAATTACAGGTAATAACAGTATATTTTATGCTTTTATGCTTTAAAATTGCTAGTAAGGTAGGGGTAGTAGAGCATACCTGTAATCCTGCCAGAAGAATACAAGGTTGAGGCCAGCCCAGGTAACTCAGCAAGACTCTGTCTCAAAATAAACAATAAAGAGGGCTGGGAATGTACTTCTGGGTGTTTTCCCAGATCTAAAATCAGCATACTACAGAGACACAGCCACCTCAATGTTTATAGCTGCACAATTCATAATAGATAAATGGAATCAACCCAGATGCCTGTCAATAGATGAATGAATTAGGAAATTATGGTCTACATACACAATGGAGTTTTACTCAGCCATTAAAAAGAATGAAATTGCCAGGCATGGTGGCACACACCTGTAATCCCAGCGGCTTGGGAGGCTGAGGCAGGAGGATCATAAATTCAAAGCCAGCCTCAGAAAAAGTGAGGTGCTAAGCAACTCAGTGAGACCCTGGCGATGTGGCTCAGTGGTTGAGTGCCCCTGGGTTTAATCCCTGGCTACCCGCCCTCCCCCCCCCCAAAAAAAAAAAAGAAGAAGAAGAATGAAATTATGGAATTTGTCAATAAATGGATAGAAATAAAAAAGGCATGCTAAATGAAATTAGCCCAACTCAGAAATGGTTGAATGTTTTCTTTCATATGCAGAAGCGAGAATAAAATAAAGGAAAGGGGGAAGGAAGAGTAAGATTACATAAAGAACTAAATAGAAATTAATAGATGAGTGAAAGGAAGTCCAGTAGAGTAGAAGAAGGAAAGGGTAGAGAGGAGGGAAGACAGGAGGGAAAAGGGGGCTCATGATCTGAATTGATCCCCATGTGTGTATGAGTTTGTCAGGAAGAACCCAACTACTATGCACAACCATAGAGCTCTAATTTTATAACAAATGCTGGGGATGTAGCTCAGTGGTAAAGCACCCTGCATTCAACCCCCAGAACCCCCCAAAAAATTGCTGAGAGTAGATGTTAAATGTTCCACCACTAGAAAAATGATAAGTACATGAGTTAATACATATGTTAAATAGCTTAATTTAGCTATTACTATATATATCAAAGCTTCATGTTGTATACCATAAACATATACAATATTGATGGTTTTTATCTCTGCAAGTAAGGCTAAATAAGTTTTCCTTTTGGATGTATTGATTTTTTAAAAATGAATCAAGGACCTTACAGCTCAGGAAATGACAAAAGTTAATGGGACAACATCAAATTAAACAGCTTCTGCACAGCCAAGAAATCAATTAAGAAAAGAGAACCGGACATAATAGAAGTTATTGTTCTGTAGAAATATCCTACTAAATATTGTATATCCCTCCCTCTGTATACTTTGTAAAAAAAAAAAGTAGAATACATAAAAAAGAAATCATATAGGGATGTGTGACATTATTGTAATTGTGTACTTGAGAATAACGTGCAAAAACAAAAATCAGAATATTTTCCTGTTAAAAAAAAAAAGAAGAGAGAAACTACAGTGGCAGAGCAGGGTGGCACATGCCTATAATCCCAGTGGCTTGGGAGGCTGAGACAGGAGGATCTTGAGTTCAAAGCCAGCCTCAGCAAAAGCAAGGCGCTGAGCAACTCAATGAGACCCTGTCTCTAAATAAAATACAAAACAGGGCTGGGGATGTGGCTCAGTGAGCGAGTGCCCCTAAGATCAATACCTGCTGGTACTCAAAAAAGAGAGAGAGAGAGAGAGAGAACCAACAGAATGGTATAAAATCTTTGCTAGCTACTCTTCTGACAGAAGGTTAATATCCAGAATATATAAAGAACTCAAAAAACTTTACACCAAAAATAATCAAATGACCTAATTAATAATTCGGCAAATGAATTAAACAGATCCCTCTCAAAAGAAGAAATACAAAGTCCAACAAATATGGGAAAAAAACATCCAACATCATTAGCAATTAGGGAAATGCAAATCAAAACTACACTGAGATGGGGCTGGGGATGTGGCTCAAGTGGTAGCGCGCTCGCCTGGCATGAGTGCGGCCCAGGTTCGATTCTCAGCACCACATACCAACAAAGATGTTGTGTCCGCCAAAAACTAAAAAATAAATATTAAAATTCTCTCTCTCTCTCTCTCTAAAAAAAAAAAAAAAAAACTGCACTGAGATTTCATCTCATACGAGTCAGAATGGCAGTCATCAAGAAATACAAATAATAAATGCCAGAGAGGATATGGAGAAAAAGGAACGATTTTACATGATTGGTAGGATTACAAATTAGTACATGCACTATGGATATCAGTATGGAGGTTTCTCAAAAGACTAAGCATGGAGGGGATTCCAACGTGGTGGCGGGCGCAGAGAGATCAAGTCTCTGACCTCTTCAGCAGTGCTGGCATAGGGAGTCGTAAACAACCTAAATCTGTTTGCTCAGGATCACTAGGCAATGCTGAGCTGACGTGGATCTGGGGTGAACAGTCTGGGCCTCTCAGAACACACTCTGAGCCCGGATCGGCTGAACTCAAGCTCCCGTTCGCCTGCTTCCCGAAGACAAACAGCTGTGACTCAGCACTAATCCATCCGGCTGAAACAACTGGTCAGCCCTTCTCATCCTACGGAGGTAAATGCCTACCGAGCCTTCATAGGTAGTAGCCACAGGTTTGAAATGGGGCTTGGGAGAGACAGTAAGGACCCACCCGTTGCATTGGTCGCCCGGCAAAGGGAAACGAACTGTCGCCATTTGCAAGAGATACCACCATGGCAGAGAACTGACGTCATCAGACTGCAGCGGAGGAGATAACTTCATTGAAACCTGCGGCTACAGGTGTGTAATTCCCTAGCCTTCCCTCTCCACACATCGGGGAAACCTTAAGGGCCCCTCCCAGCTCTCCTGTGAGCGCGATAGCCAGACCCAGGGAATCAGAGGTGGCTCGGGACCCGCGGCGCAGAACTACCGCTCCCACCAGGGCTGACAGCTGAGGTCTCTTGCATCAGCTACCGGGGGCGTGGCTACCAGAGGGCAAGTAAAATCCGCTGAGGATTCTCAGCCCCAAGCTCTACAAACTTAGGGTCTGAGGGAATGGCAAACTGGAAGAGTGTGCCCAGTCGTTCATGAAAACAGGGCTCCCGGGAGAGCAGACCTGGCGTGTAGCCAGTATTGTGGTGAGCGGCACCCATGAGAGGGGCCTGGCTAGAGGAAAAGTGGGGAAGTGAATAGACACAAGAGGAGGCCCTAGGCACTCAGGATTGGAGACTCGCCCAGTCTGGGAGGAGGAGCTGCTGCACAGTGATTGGTTCCCGTGTATTGACAGGAGAAACTTGGCCTGGTGGGCACAGCGCCACCTACTAGAAGAGAAGTTAATCAAACTCTAAGACTGCATTTATTAGTTTTTTTTTTCATTTTCATTTTTCTTTCTTGTTTTTTAAATTTTTTTTTACAATTCTACATTTTTAAATTGGTGCATTATAGTTGTACAGACTGATGGGGTTTGTTTTTATGTATTTGTACATGCTCACAATGCACAATGTAACAACAACTCCCCAGCATTTCCCCCTCCCTCATTATCTCCCACCCCTGGGTCCCTTTCCTGTAGTGATCTCCCTTTGATTTTTAGGAGATCCATCTTTACCTTTATTTTCCTTTTTCCTCTCTAGCTTCCACATATAAGAGAAAACATATGACCCTTGACCTTCTGAGTTTGACTTCTTTTGATGAACAGGATGGTCTCTAGTTCTATCCATTTTCCTGTGAATGCCATAATTTTATTTTCTTTATGGCTCAATAAAACCTCATTGTGTGTATATATATATATATATATATATATATATATATATATATATATATAACATTTTCTTGATCCACTCCTCTGTTGATGGATACCTCTGCTGGCTCCATAGTTTGCTACTCAGTATGCACGTATCACTGTTGTCTGAGGACTTTAATTCTTCAGGATAAATACCGAAGAATGGTGTAGTTAGGTCTTATGGTGGTTCCATGCTTAGTCTTTTTTTTTTTTACTTTTTTTTCTTTATTTTTTTTTATTGGTTGTTCACAACATTACAAAGCTCTTGACATATCATATTTCATACATTAGATTGAAGTGGGTTATGAACCCCCAATTTTACCCCAAATGCAGATTGCAGAATCACATCAGTTACACATCCACAATTTTACATAATGCCCTATTAGTAACTGTTGTATTCTGCTACCTTTCCTATCCCCTACTATCCCCCCTCCCCTCCCCTCCCATCTTCTCTCTCTACCCCATCTACTGTAATTCATTTCTCTCCTTGTTTATTTTCCCATTCCCCTCACAACCTCTTATATGTAATTTTGTATGGCAATGAGGGTCTCCCTTCATTTCCATGCAATTTCCCTTTTCTCTCTTTCCCTCCCATCTCATGTCTCTGTTTAATGTTAATCTTTTCTTCCTGCTCTTCCTCCCTGCTCTGTTCATAGTTGCTCTCATTATATCAAAGAAGACATTTGGTATTTGTTTTTTAGGGATTGGCTAGCTTCACTAAGCATAATCTGCTCTAGTGCCATCCATTTCCCTGAAAATTCTATGATTTTGTCATTTTTTTATTGCTGCATAGTACTCCATTGTGTATAGATGCCACATTTTTTTATCCATTCATCTATTGAAGGGCATCTGGGTTGGTTCCACAGTCTAGCTATTGTGAATTGTGCTGCTATGAACATCGATGTGGCAGTATCCCTGTAGCATGCTCTTTTAAGGTCTTCAGGGAATAGTCCAAGAAGGGCAATAGCAGGGTCAAATGGTGGTTCCGTTCCCAGCTTTCCCAGGAATCTCCATACTGCTTTCCAAATTGGCCTCACCATTTTGCAGCCCCACCAGCAGTGTACAAGTGTACCCTTTTCCCCACATCCCTGCCAACACTTATTGTTGTTTGACTTCATAGTGGCTGCCAATCTTACTGGAGTGAGATGGTATCTTAGGGTGGTTTTGATTTGCATTTCTCTGATTGCTAGAGATGGTGAGCATTTTTTCATGTACTTGTTGATTAATTGTATGTCCTCCTCTGAGAAGTGTCTGTTCAGGTCCTTGGCCCATTTGTTGATTGGGTTATTTGTTATCTTATTGTTTAATTTTTTGAGTTCTTTGTACATTCTGGATATTAGGGCTCTATCTGAGGTGTGGGGGGTAAAAATTTGTTCCCAGGATGTAGGCTCTCTATTTACCTCTTTTATTGTTTCTCTTGCTGAGAAAAAACTTTTTAGTTTAAGTAAATCCCATTTGTTTATTCTTGTTATTAACTCTTGGGCTATGGGTGTCCTATTAAGGAATTTGGAGCCCGACCCCACAATATGTAGATCGTAGCCAACTTTTTCTTCTATCAGACGCAGTGTCTCTGATTTGATATCTAGCTCCCTGATCCATTTTGAGTTAATTTTTGTGGATGGCGAGAGAAAGGGATTCAATTTCATTTTGTTGCATATGGATTTCCAATTTTCCCAGCACCATTTGTTGAAGATGCTATCTTCCTCCATTGCATGCTTTTAGCCCCTTTATCAAATATAAGATAGTTGTAACTTTGTGGATTAGTCTCTGTGTCCTCTATTCTTTACCATTGGTCCACCTGCCTGTTTTGGTACCAGTACCATGCTGTTTTTGTTACTATTGCTTTGTAGTACAGTTTGACCTCTGGTATCGCTATACCTCCAGATTCACACTACCTGCTTAGAATTGCTTTTGCTATTCTGGGTCTTTCGTTTATCCATATGAATTTCATGATTGCTTTGTCTATTTCTACAAGAAATGCCGTTGGGATTTTGAATGGCATCGCATTAAACCTGTAGAGATCTTTGGGTAATATCGCCATTTTGATGATGTTAGTTCTGCCTATCCATGAACAGGGTACATTTTTCCATCTTCTGAGATCTTCTTCTATCTCTCTCTTTAGGGTTCTGTAGTTTTCATTGTATAAATCTTTCACCTCTTTTGTTAGGTTGATTCCCAAGTATCTTATTTTCTTTGAGGATATTGTGAATGGAGTGGTTTTCCTTATTTCCATTTCAGAGGTTTTGTTGCTGATATACAGGAATGCCTTTGATTTATGCGTGTTGATTTTATAACCTGCCACTTTGCTGAATTCATTTATTAACTCTAGCAGCTTCTTTGTAGACTCTTTTGGGTCTGTTAAGTACATTATCATGTCATCCGCAAATAGCGATAATTTAATTTCTTCTTTTCCTATTTTTATGCCTTTAATTTCTTTTGTCTGTCTAATTGCTCTGGCTAGTACTTCGAGAACTAAATTGAATAGAAGTGGTGATAGAGGGCATCCCTGTCTTGTTCCAGATTTTAGAGGGAATGCCTTCAGTTTTTCTCCGTTTAGGATGATGCTAGCCTGAGGTTTAGCATATATAGCTTTTACAATGTTGAGGTAAGTTCCTGTTATCCCTAGTTTTTCTAGTGTTTTGAACATAAAGGGATGCTGTACTTTGTCAAATGCTTTTTCTGCATCCATCGAGATGATCATATGGTTCTTGTCTTTAAGTCTATTGATGTGGTGAATAGCATTTATTGATTTCCGTATATTGAACCAGCCTTGCATCCCAGGAATGAATCCTACTTGAAATGAAGTTAGTTAGGATTCAAGCACCATGACTAACTTCATTTTCAAAAGTTCCCACAAGTAGGTTTACAAGTGCCTGGAGGGATGAGTGAGCCTCCGCTGTGTCTTGTTTAATTTGGCCATTTAAAGGGCTAGCTCTTTTCAAACTTGGCTCTCCTTGTAGATATCACACCTCTACATGTCTGAATTTGATTCTGGACTTGGCTTTTTCAGTGCACATTAAATGTTTCTGATTTAGTATCACTCTAAAAAAAAAAGAATGAATCATGTTAATACATCTATTCTGAGTCACAAATTACAAACTCCTTCATTTAGGGTCCCTAGGAACAGAGAAAGATTAAAGCATCAATGGAAGAAGGTCTCTAAATTTCCAGTGTACCTCTGAAAATAATTTATTTCTTTTAAAAATTTGAATTTGCAAATGCCTATTTAAATCCAGCTTACACAGCCTGCATCTATAGTTGTTTAAAATAAGGTCCAAATGCACTTATGCTTCTCAGCTTCCTGCAGGTCTGTTTGGAGTCAGACACCACTGTGCATCATCAGGGTGAATTATACTCTTTCATAGCAAAAAAAGCAGCACTGAGAAGCAGAGGCGTCTGATCTGAGCCCTGAGGAAGGAGGCTAGAAGTCATAGGCAGGATGTAGAGGCATCATACATGTCCTGAATTAGGGCCTTCTGGTTTTCCACTCTAGTGTATTATTCAATATCCTTTTGCATAATCAAAGAAGATACCTTTGTGAGTCTTTGGCACCCTCTTTTGGACAATCTGCTTATTTCAAAACTGGAATTTGTTTCAAGGAAATGGATTTGAGTATGCTGTAGGCAAACTGAAATCAGACACATGTTATTTTTTCTGTTGGGGATTTTTATTTTAATTGACTAATCTTAGAACAGTTTTAAATTTGCAGTAAAATGAGCAGTTAATACAAAGTTCCCATAAACTGCCCCCTTCAGACCATTTCCCCTGTTATTAACATCTCACATTTAGTGTGGGACACTCATTAATGAAAAATTATTATTAACTAACTTCTATAGCTTATAATTTTATATTTCTGTGGGTTTTGACAAGTTTCAAAATTTGTGATCATGGTATCACAGAAAATAGTTTCACTGTTGTAAATCCTTTTTCTCTCTCCCCAATCCCTGGTAACCACTAATCATTTTTACTGTCTCTCTAACTTTGCCTTTTCAGACTGTTTTCACTTAACAATATGCATTTAAAATTCCTTCAGTGGGGCAACGATACACGCCTATAATTCCAGGAACTTGGGAGACTAAGGCAGGAGGATCGAAAGTTCAAGGCCAGCCCACCAATTTAGCAAGACCTGTCTCAAAATAAAAAAGTAAAAAAGGGCGAAGGTTGTGGCTCAGGAGCCTGAGATAGGAGGATCACAACTTCAAAAAGTCAGCCTCAGCAACTTAGCAAGGCCCTAGGCAACTTAGCCAGACCCTGTCTCAAAATAAAAATGCCTGGGGATGTAGCTTCCTTAAGCACCCAGCTGGGTTCAATCAGGAGGAGGAGGAAGAGGAGGAGGAGGAGGAGGAGGAGGAAGAGGAGGAGGAGGAGGAGGAAGAGGAGGAGGAGGAAGAGGAGGAGGAGGAGGAAGAGGAGGAGGAGGAGGAGAAAGAGGAGGAGGAGGAGGAGGAAGAGGAAGAGGAGGAGGAGGAGGAAGAGGAGGAGGAGGAGGAGGAAGAGGAGGAGGAGGAGGAGGAGGAAGAGGAGGAGGAGGAGGAGGAGGAGACATCTTTGTGGTTTGATAGCCCATTTCTTTTTCTTTTTTTTTTTTTTTTTTTCCTTTTTTGGTCCTGGGGATTGAACTCAGGGGCATTCAACCACTGAGCCACATTCTCCAGCCCTTTTTTGTGTTTTCTTTTTTTAATATTTATTTTTTAGTTGTAGTTGAGCACAATTATTATTTTATTTATTTATTTTTATGTGGTGCTGAGGATCAACCCCAGGGCCTGGCATGTGCTAAGCAAGCACTCTACCACTGAGCCACAACCCCAGCCACCACAGCCCTATTTTGTATTTTATTTAGAGACCGGGCTTCACTGAGTTGCTTAGCATAGCACCTCACTAAATTGCTGAGGTTGGCTTTGAACTCAAGAGCCTCCCAAGCCACTGGGATTACAGGCTTTTGCCATTGCACCCAGTGATAGCCCATTTCTTTTGACCACTGAATATTTCACTGTATGGATGTCCCTGTTGGAGAACAACTTGACTATTTTCAATTTGGGGCAATGATGATTAATCCTGCTATAAACATTTGTGCAGGGGTGTTTTGTAAACATAAATTTTCAATTCATTTGTGTAAATTCTAAGGAATATGGTTTCCATATCACATGGTAACAGCATGTTTAGCTTCACAGGAAACTGCCCAATCATCTTCCAAAGTCATATGCCATTTTGATAATGAATGGAAGGTCCTATTCTGCATCCTCACCAATTTTTACTATTGTGGGATTTTAGCCAATCTACTAGTACATACTGGCATCTTATTGTTGTTTTAATTTGCAGTTCCCCAATGACATATTACCTTCTGCATATATTTATAGGTTTATTTGCCATTCATACATCTTTTTTGGTATGATGTCTGCTCAGGTCTTGGCCCATTTTTAATTTTGTTGTTTCATTTCTTATGCTGTAGAGTTTTTTGTAGTTTGAATGCAAGCCTTTTTGGGGGTCTGTGTTTGGTTTGGTTTGGTTTGGTTTAGTTTGATTTGTTGGGTACCAGGGATTTAATTCATGGGTACTTAACCACTGAGCCACATCCCCAGCCCTTTTTATTTTTTGAGACAGGGCCTCAATAAGACACTGAATTGAGGCTGGACTCAAACTTCTCCTGGTTTGGCCTCCCAAATCGCTGTAATTACATGTATGTGACACCACACCCAGCTCAGGTCTGCAGTTTTTGAATATTTTCTCTGTATACTTGGCTTCTTGTTTTTTTGTTGTTGTTGTTGTTGTTTGTCTTTTTGTTTGTTGTTTTGGGTTTTTTTGTTTGTTTGTTTGCTTGTTTTGTTGGTGGTTTGTGTGTGTGTGTGTGATTTTTTTAAAAAAGCCAGAGATGCTCTACCACTGAGCTACATCCCCAGCAATTTTTATTTTTATTTCCAAACAGGGTTCAGGGGCTCACTAGGTTGCTGAGATTGGCCTGGAACTTGCAATCCTACCACCTCAGCTTCCTGAGAAACTGGGGTCACAGGATACTTTTTCCTCTCTACAGTATCTTTCACAAAGCAGAAGATTTCCATCAGGTCCAATTTTTCAATTTTGTCTTTTGTGGATTGTACTTCCGGCATTGCATTCAAAGTCTCAATGTCCTACCCAAGCTCATCTAGATATGCTTCTATGTGCTCTTGTAGAATTTTTATAGTTAAGCGTTTTGCGTTTTAGGCCTATGATTCAGTTTAAGTTAATTTCTGAAGAAAAATGTGAGGTAGCTATCTAGAATTTTTTTTTTGGTTGAGGATTGGGGTATGGATGACTGGTTGTTCCAGTACTGTTACCTTTTCTCCATTGAATTGTCATCGCTCCTTTGTCAAACATGAGTTGGTTCACTTTGCATGGGTCTATTTTTCAATTCTTTATTCAGTCCCATTGATCTGTTTATCTATTCTCTTGACTATCCTTTTGCCAGTACTGTATCTTCTTGATTACTGAAGCTTTATAAGCCTTGAAGGCAGGTAGTATTAGTCCTCTTTGTTCTCTCTCAGTATTGTATAGTCTGCACTGGGTCTTTTGTCTTTTCAAAAGAATCCATTTGCTATATTCACAAAATAACTTGATTTTTATTAGGGTTGTATTGACTCTAAAGATCAAGATAGGAAGGATTGACAACAATATTGTGCTTCCTATATTCATAAAAATAAAAATAAATATATCAATATTTATTTAGATCTTCTTTTATGTCATCATAAACTTGTAATTTTCCTTATATAGATTCTAGACATACTTTGTTAGCTATTTTTAGTACTAATCAAATGGTATTGTGTTTTTAATTTCAATTTTTTTTTTTTTTTGAGACAGGGCCTAGCTAATTGCCTAGAACTCACAATCCTCCAACCTCAGTCTCCCAAGTCACTTGGATTACAGGTATGCACCACGACACCCAGCTCTTTTTCAGTTCTGAAAGACAATGTCATGAGTTAAAGAATTCTAGGTTGATGGGTATTTTTTTTCTTGCAACACTTTAAACATGTTTCTACATTCTCTTCTCATTTGCCTGAATTCCAACAAGGAGTATAAGGTGATTCTTATCCCTGTCCCTCTGTAGATAAATTCCTTCAGCCCCGACTTCCTTCTCTTTGTATTTGATTTTCTACCATTTGAATACAACATATGTAAGTGTAGGGTTTCTGGAATTTTTGTTGGGTTTTGTTTTGTTTTGCTTTTTGTGTTTATTCTACTTGGTGTTCTCTGAGCTTCTTGGTTCTGTCATTTGGTGGCTATCATTGATTTGGAAAATTCTCAGCCATTATTACTTCAAATATTTCTTCTCTTTTCTCTCTTCTTTCCCATTTATTATTCTCTTTCTTTCCATCTGCTTCTCTTGTGGGTATGCTACACCTTTTGTACTCCCAAAGTTCTTGGATATTCTGCTTCATTTTTTCCTGTGCATTTCAGTTTGGGATGTTTCTATTAACTTATCTTCAAATTCACTGATCCTTTCCGTAGCTGTGTACAATCTACTGATGAACTCCTCAGAGACGCTATTTGTTTCTACAACAGTGGGGTTTTTTCCCATATACTGCAGTATTTTTTATTTCTAGAATTCCTTTATTTTTTCCTAGTTCCCTTCTGTCAGCATACCCTGCTCACCTGTGGATGTGCATTGTCTGCTTTTTCCATGAGAGCCCTTAACATTAATAAGTTAGCTTTCATTCCTTCCTGAATCTGATTTTTTTTACATAATATGATTCTATTTATAGACAGTAGTCATGTGAAACTCACATGTGAGAAGAGATTCAAAGTTAACTAACACGTGAAGGTGTTAACATGGCTGATCTCAAATTGCATGGAAATGAAAGGAGACCCTCATTGCCATACAAAATTACATATAAGAGGTTGTGAGGGGAATGGGAAAATAAACAAGGAGAGAAATGAATTACAGTAGATGGGGTAGAGAGAGAAGATGGGAGGGGAGGGGGGATAGTAGGGGATAGTAAAGGTAGCAGAATACAACAATTACTAATAGGGCATTATGTAAAATTGTGGATGTGTAACCAACGTGATTCTGCAATCTGCATTTGGGGTAAAATTGGGGGTTCATAACCCACTTCAATCTAATGTATGAAATATGATATGTCAAGAGCTTTGTAATGGTGTGAACAACCAATAAAAAAAATTCTAAAAAAATAAAATAAAAAATAAAAAAACATGGCTGATCTCTGGGAGGAGGAATTGTGGATGGTTTTGATTTTCTCGTGTGCTTTGGTTTTTGTTCGCCAGCTTCGTAAAAATAATCATGAGGCACAAATTCACAATCGAGCTTGCTTCCAAGGTTCCTTCCATGATTCACCCTCTATTCTCCCACATACACGTTTGTTTTGACACAAAAGGCAGCATTCTCTGCACATATTTCTATATCCTGGTCTCTTTCTGTTGCTGCTGCTGTTCCGTTTAACAGGGTTTATTTGGAACCTGTATCCACATACAAAGAGCCTCTTTATTCTTTTTTTAAGAGCACACAATGTCACAATATTCCACTGCATGGATGCACCGTGCTCTGTTTTAACTAATCCCTATTGATTAATATGCAAGTGGTTTCTGGGTGTGTGTGTGTGTGTGTGTGATAGAACAATAAACGCCACAATGGAGAAGTTCACACAAAGCCTTGGATCCACAAATGAATCTGATTTTGAGACTTGCTCTATCTCTTCAGACCCTATTTTCTCTTACATTTTATCATGATTTGAAAGTTTTTGTTGAAAGCAGGACATAATGTATCTAGAAAGTGGAACTGAGATAATCAGCTTCAGTGTGAGGCTCTCCTAACCCGCCCGGGTGTCTGGCTGTGTTTTATGTCTGCATGTCAGAGCCTCTGGTTTCCCCTGGTTTCCTTGTTTCTTTTTGCTTTTTTTTGTTTTGTTTTGTTTTGTTTTGTTTCTTTTTTCTCCTCCCTGAAGGTCTTGAGATTTCCCAAAGAAACCTATCTTAAATAGAGTGTGTGCCTTGCAGCAAGTGCTCTTCGTTGTAACCCTCTGTGGTGATCCCAAAGCTCTGATGGTGTGATGGAAAGTGTTGGGGAGGAAGCACTCCATCATCTTCTCAGTTTCTGTTTGGGCATGCCCAAGTCCCTGGGTTGTGACCTGCAGAAGCATTTCTTAGCCTTTTTCCCTCTATTTACTGTGACAAGAAGGCCTGGGGTTGGGGGGCAGGGGCTGTTCTTCCAAGACAGACAAGGCTGAGAGGTAGTTTCCATTGACGACAGGTCTGTGAATGTGCTAGAGGTATTCCAAAAATGTTGGTTTTCCTCCCCCCCTGTATGAAGCATGGGGGTTCTTCCTCAGTCTTCATGGTGATAACCGTCACTAGCAGTCACTATAGACTCAGTCTGAGGTGCAGTTAGATCCAACCAAGTCTATTGTATTAATGCTCATCACATTTCAGACACACGTCCTGATTCTAAGTCCTAACTGAGTCTACACCCAAGGGTCCCAGATGCTCACCTGTGACATGTCTTAAGTCCGAGTCACTGGAACTCCATCCAGGCCTGAGGAGTCTGGTGCAGGGGATACAATAGCAACAGAGGTCTCGGTCTTCCTGTCCGGGTTTTGTTAGCCCTGTTGCCCCCCAGAAGTCTGGGTTTTTAAGTCCTAGTTCAGTTGTACTTGCAGCTGATAACTGGGTGAGGTCTGGGATGTAGACTCTTACATCACTAAGTTAAGTCTAAGTTCTGCAGTTAGTATCTAAGAGTTGCAGTTCACATTACGTCACGGGCACATTGCTTATAGTCATTTACTCATTCACTCAACACACTCAACAGTCAATAATCCTATAATATTTCTGGTACTTATATCAAGCCCCCTTCCTAAGTTTGATCACCCAGGAGTTTTTTCATTCACCAGCCACTCCACACTTAGCCTCTGGGCAATGGGTCAATTCCTGTGCAATTCCTAGTGTCCCTCCTAGTTATTGGCTCCAGTGGCTTTCGCTTTTAAGTTGATGCTGGCTGTGATTCTCCATAGTCACCTGCCTCCCCAGTTTTGAGGGTCATGTTTTGCCCAGCAATCTCAATTATGTGATGATCTAAGAAAATCCATAACTTTTTAGTTTGTTAGGCTTGCGCCTTTGGGGAAAAAAAGGGTGACACTTTGAAGCTCTTCACAGGTTGTTGTTGAAACTGGAAGTCTTCACAAGTGATTTTTAATTTTTATATAAGCATGTGTTCTTTTTGCCAACCCACAGCAATACTACCACTCATCCCTTTAGAAAAAGTATGTTGATTTCTCAAGGTGATCTGCTCTTCAAGAGTAGATGGGGGGCTGGGGATGCGGCTCAAGCGTTAGCACGCTCGCCTGGGATGCGTGCGGCCCGGGTTCGATCCTCAGCACCACATACCAACAAAGATGTTGTGTCCGCCGAGAACTAAAAAATAAATATTAAAAAAATTCTCTCTCTCTCTCTCTCTCTCTCTCTCTCTCTCTCTCTCTCTCTCTCTCTCTCTCCCCTCTCTCACTCTCTTTAAAAAACAAACAAACAAACAAACAAGAGTAGATGGGGCACGTGAGCAGCGGTGCTCTTGGAACATGCTTTTGGGGGAGGAGAGTGAGTCGGCAACGCAGCCTTTGCTGATTTCCATGGTGTAAACACTCCAGTGATTGTCAATTTCAAGCCACCAATGATTTAATGAGTTTGCAAACTTCCTGAATATTTAACAATTGGCTCTCACAGGTATCATCTGTGACAAGTCTGAGTCGACAGAGTGTGGTGTTTGCTTTGCTAGCCTCCTATTTATATTTTATTTTCTGAAACATAATTCATAGATTTTCCCCATTCTAATTCTGTTCCAGACTATAGTACATCTCCCCAAAACTCACATCTAGATGCCTTAGCTCCCAGTACTGCATAAGTATCTTTGTTGACAGGGCCTTTAAAGACATAATTACATGCAAATGAGGTCATCAGGATGACCCCACTGCAATATGACTGACATCCTTATAAAAGAGGTAATTAGGGGCTGTAGGTGTTGCTCAGTGGTACAGGACTTGCCTAGCATGCCCTAAGGCCCTGGGTTTGATGTCCAGCCATGGGGGGGTAGGAGGGGAGAAGCAGCAGCAATTAGGACACAGAGTTACAGAGGGAAGATCCTGTGAAGTCACATCTGCAAGCCAACAAGAGGAGCCTCAGAAGAAACCGATCCTGCTGACATCTTGATCTTGTATTTTTAGCCTCCAGAATAATGAGAAAATAAATTTCTGTTGTTTAGGCCGCTCAGCGTGCCGTACTCTCAACAGCCCCAGCAATCTAATACAAACACCCATCCGAGGATGTCCCCAAAGACTTAAAAACAAGTGCTTCCAAAACACATTCATACAACTGAATTTCAGCACAAAACTTCTATTTGTAAACTATTGTTTTCTTTCTGTACGACTATGCAGAAAGCATGCTCAAGGCCAGCTTCCCAGGCACGATACGGTAATGCATCGGAAATGTCACACAGAAATGTGCCTGCTGTCACAGCCTAACCTGCTGGCTGCTTCTTGGGGACTGTGAATTTCTATAATCTCCAAATCATACCAACATTAAATCCAAGTCCCGGAGAATAGCTGTAGGGCCGTGCATGGGATTTATGGGGTCCCGTCATTTCCAAAGTCACAGGGACTCATCCACATGCTCTAACAAACAGGGAATAAAAGGCTGACAAAACGACAGGCTTTCTCAGCCCAGGCTTGTCACAGATCACACCTATGAGAGCCAATTGTTAAATATGCAGGAAGTTTGCAAACTCATTAAATATGCATAAAAGGCTGGGTGATGAGAGCCTGAAACTTGCAGGTAGGATTTGGGCAGAGCAAGGTTTGTTGTTTTTTGTTATTTGGGGGTTTTGGTCGTACTAGGGATTGAACCCAGCCCTTTGAGACAAGATTTCTCTGTTACTTAGACCCTCACTAAGTTGCCAAGGCTGGCCTCAAATCTCCCTGCCTCAGCCTTCTGAGTCACTGGGACTACAGGCATGAAAACCACACCCACTTGGACGGAGCGTTTTTGTCAGAGCTCTAGGCTACAGTTAGGAGACCTCAGTCCTCTTCCAGGTTCTACTACCAACCCAAGGAAGGAACCAGGCAATGAGGGCATTTCATCTTGCAAGGGGAGCCAGTTTTCTCATGTAAAACAAGAATGTCAACCTGTTGACCAATCTGCTATCAGCTTCCAAAATTTATAAATTATAAAATGTGAAATGATACTTCATGAGAAATGGACTTAAAAGAAGCTTGTCAGCCAGGCAGGGTGACACACAGGGTGCCTATAATCCCAGTGACTCCGGAGGCTAAAGCAGGAGGATCACAAGTTTAAGGCCAGCCTCAGCAACTGAGTGAGGCCCTAAGCAACGTAGTGAGACCCTGTCTCAAAATAAAATACAGGGGGGGAAAAAGGAATGAAGATGTGGCTCAGTGGTTAAGTGCTCCTGGGTTCAATCCCTGGTACCCAAAAAAAAAATGAAGTTTGTAAATCTTTCTAAAGTGTCCACAGGATGAGCCAAAGGCAGCAATCCACTGTAACATCAGAGGCTAGTGAGTGAGGTGATCATTGAAAATATCAGATGGAGACCCTCAGCCGGCTTAACAGCCCTTTACAGAAGCCACGGGGGCGAGAGGGGGGACCAAAAAAACAAATAGAATCAACTTTTTTCAGAACTCTGGAAATTAGATAAGGCTTATAGCAGACCCAAGAAGCATTTATTCAAGAAAAACGGCTTTTAAAAAAATCATAAAAACAGAAAACTTGTGGTGTTTTAACTTACTCCAGTCCCACCCATCCTCTCTCCATTTCAACAGGTGTGGCCTTGGAAACAAAAACCCTATATTCGGAGTTAGGGATGTGGCTCGAGCGGTAGCGCGCTCGCCTGGCATGCGTGCGGCCCGGGTTCGATCCCCAGCACCACATACCAACAAAGATGTTGTGTCCGCTGAGAACTAAAAAATAAATATTAAAAAATTCTCTCTCTCTCTTAAAAAAAAAAAACCCTATATTCTAGTGGCAAAGAGAACAAAGGGCACCATCCAGAAATACAACCCAGAATGGGAGAAGATATTGCAATTAAAATATCTAATAAGGGTAAGGATCCAGAATACATGAAGAACTCCTTCAATTCAATAACAAAAATACAAATAACTCAAAAAATGGGAAAGTTTTCAAATAGACATTTTTTTAGATAGCTATTTGGGTAGGTAGGTGGATGGATGGATGGATGGATGGATAGATGATGGACAGTTAGCAAGCAAGGACATAAGTAGGTGCTCAATGTCATTCTGTAGCCATTAGAAAAATGAAACTCAAAATCAGTTAGGTACCCATTCCCATCCACTACAGTAAGTATCATTAAAAATGAAAAATAAGGCTGGGGATATAGCTCAGTTGGTAGAGGGCTTGCCTCACATGCACAAGGCCCTGGTTCAATCCCTAGCACCACCAAAAAAAAAAATGGAAAAAAATAAGTGTTGCAAACGATGTGAAGAAATTAGAACCCTCATGCATTGTTGGTGGAAATATAAAATTATAGCTGTTGTAAGAAACAGTTCAGCATTCTTCAAAAAGTTAAACGTAGAGTTAGCATCTGACCCAGCTGTTCACCTCACAGGTGCACCCTCAAAAAGAAATGAAAATATATGTTCACACCAAAACTTCTACACAAATGTTCATAGCAGCATTGTTCATAGTAGCCAAAGAATTGGATCAAAAGCAAATGTCCACCAAGTAATAAATGGATACATAAAATTCGATACATCCCTATAATGGATTATTTGGGCACAAAGAAAAGAAATAAAGTACTGATACATAGCACAATGAATATGAACCTTAAAACCTTATGTGAAAGTAGTCACACACACACACACAAAAGCTCCTATGATATGTATGACTCACTTTAGATGAAATGTCCAAAGTAGACAAATCCATAGAAACAGCAAGTACAGTAGAGGTGTCTGGAATCGGATCACCATGATGGTTGCAGAACATTGTGAACATGCTCAAAACCACTAAACTTTACATTGTAAAGCAGTGAGTTTTAGGGTGTGTGAATTATATCTCAATTTTAAAAAGATGTGCAATTAAACCAAATATGGCCACTGGTTCCTAAATCCTGGCCCTAAACACAGAGCAAACAAGTCGCAGCCATAAGAACGAGGAAAAACACCAGCACAGGGGCTCCTCTGATCTTGACATACATTCTCCGTCTTTCATCGGTCCAACGGTGTCGCCAATAAAGCATTTTCATTTTAAGTTTCATAATGAGCTGCCCACTGTTGTCATCATTCCTCGCCTGACGTGTGATTTCATTTTATTTCCACAACACAGTGGATTTTGATAGATCACAGTAATTTCAATCCATGAGGATCTTTCAACTGCAGGAGTGAATTAGAAAGATATTTTTATATTGCCTATTTGAGATAACAGGTCTTAGCGCCATGCTTCAGGCAAAATACATCAAAAGAATGAACTGAAGGTTAAGTTTCCTTTTAGATCTCAATTTTTATAACATCACAAAAATTCTTGCCTAAAAGCAGTCGAATTATTCAAGTGCAAGACATTCGATATTCACCTCATTCCGCCCGAGGGAAAGAAGAAAGTCAGTGCCAAGACACCTCTGAGGTCCAGGCCCATTCATCTTCTCATTATGCCCTCCAAGTCTCCGGTCCCTGAATACCACGCCTGGACCCTCCAAGAGAAAATGCAAGTAAAAGCTTTGTGAAAAGCTTTCTATTGAGGTGTATTTGCAGAGGTAATTCTCACGTGAAAAGAAGCAATACAAACTCAAGTAATGAAGTTTAAGTACCATGTCAAACAATTATTACCATTTTATCCCACCCAAATCAGTCAATTAAATGTAACTCTTTCTCTAAATTAGTTTTAGATAGCTTTTAATCCCAATTTGATTTTTTTTTTAAATTGCCTTGTGTATATACTTGTTTCTATGCAAAAAGTTTCTCGCTGTGATTATGAATCTTCGAGAAGGAAAGGGCTATGGAGGTTTTTCAGCCTCTGATGCTGTTTATTGTGTAGCAGTGTTTGTACTCAGTTTAAGGTAGCTCCGTGGGGATCTTTCCCCAAAAATGTTTACTTACTGAAGTACCCTGAGAGCTTCATTATAAAATGATTTCAAACATAAGGGAATCCAGTAACATATTATCCAGGAGCAATGTTGATGACAATACGTGTTTGATCAGATCCTTCCTGGTTTCAACCTGCTTGGTGCAGGGCCTGGTCCTCCCCTGTGCCATCAGGCGGGACCCACAGGGGTGGGAGTGTGGATGCTGCTTAATAACTGCTTTTTTTTTCTTTCTTTTTTGGTACTGGGGAACAAACACAGGGCCTCACCCATGCTAGCATTCTACCCCTGAGCTACAAATCCATCTCCAGTGTTTTGTTTTGTTTTGTTTTGTTTTGGTACTGGAGATTGAACCCAGGACCACTTTACCACTGAGCTGCATCCTCCCTTTATATTTTCAATTTTGAGACAGGGACTCTCTAAGTTGTTAGGGCCTCACTAAATTGCTGAGACTAGCCTCAAACCTATGATCCTCCTGCCTCAGCCTTCTGAATTGTTGGTGTGTACCATTTGCAACTGGATTCCAGTTTTTGTTTTGTTTTGTTTTGTTTTTTAAACCTTGAGACAGAGTCTTGCTAAATTGCCCAGACTGGCCTTGGCCCTGAACATGGAATCCTACTGCCACAGCCTCCTGAGTAGCTGGAATCACGGATGTGTGCCACCAGGCATGGCAATAAATGCTGCTTGGTATTGATGGTGATGGCAGTGAATGGGCCATCAGGTCCTATTGTGCACATATATTCACATTTTCAATGATTTTCTTCTGATCATTCAGTTTGTGCGGGGTCCTGTTTGGACACTGGTATCACAATGATGAACAAGAATGTCAAGGCAGGGCTGGGGATATAGCTCAGTTGGTAGAGTGCTTGCCTTGCATGCACAAGGCCCTGGGTTCTATCCCCAGCACCAAAGAATGACATGGCAGCTGGGCACAGTGGCACACACCTGTCATCCCAGAGACTCTGGAAACTGAGGCAGGAGGATCACGAGTTCAAAGCCAGCCTCAGCTACTTAGCGAGGTGCTAAGCAACTCAATGAGATCCTGTCTCTAAATAAAATACAAAATAGGACTGGGGATGGGGCTCAATGGTCAAGTGTCCCAGAGTTCAATCCCCAGTACCCCCCCCCGCCAAAAAAATGACAAGACCTGTGATCTCAAGCACTTTCACATTTTCTTGAAGGGGGTGGAAAATAAACATAGTATAAGTGATTAAGATAATGTGAGATGCTGCCAAGTGCTAAGGAGAAAATGTGGCTGAATAATGAGACAGGAAGCGAAAGGGCAGGGCTATTTCTTTTCAAAGGTCCACTAAAGTGTCCAAGGGAGATCAGCTAGCCCATCAGGAGCCCTGTCCCTCCAAAGACCAGTGAAGCCCCAAGAGTCCTAGGAGAACATGGAATATTCCAGTAATAGATGCTTGAAGGCCACATAAAGCATCAGTGTGCCAATAAGATCATTCTGCTCATATCACTGGGGCCTGCTGGTCAATGTCCCCCACTGCAGTTGGTGGGCATTCCCTTGTGCACACGCTAGCTCTATCCTGTTCCGGCTTTCACAAGGCAGTCAGCTAAAGACTGGCCACAATCCTGGTTGGTCACTATGAAAAGACATTCTTAGGAAATCATCTGGAAGACAGAATTCAAGAACTGTGGATCCTGAAAGGTCCCCACAGAACTGCCACCAACATCTTCCCACTCAGACGGAAGATAGGGCTGCAGTTCTCCAGTCCACAAATTAACAAGGTCAAATGCACTTGCAAGGAGGGGGAGATTAGCTGCAATGGGTCCAGATATAAATTATCAATCATCATTACCCCAGAGACTTCTGTTGGTTTTTTCTTTTCTTTTTTTTTTTTTGTTGTTGTTTTGTTTTGTTTTGTCCTTTTTAGTTATATATGACAGTAGAGTATAATTTGACATATTTATACAAATATGTCTTATTCTAATTAGGATCCCAGTCTTGCAGTTGTACATGGCGTAGAGATTCGCTGTTGTGTATTCATATACATACATAGGAGAGTTATGTCAGAATCAGTCCACTCTTTCCTATTCCCAACACCTCTCCCTACCCTCCATTCCCCTTTGTCTAATCTACTGAACTTCTATTCTTCCCCTCCCCTGCTTGTTGTGTGTCATCATCCACATATCAGAATGTTCGACCTTTAGTTTTGGAGGATTAGCTTATTTCACTTAGTATAATAGTCTCCAAATCCATTCATTTACCAATAAATGTCATAGCCATTCTTTTTATGGCTGAGTAATACTCCTTTATGCATACAGACCACTTTTTCTTTATCCGTTCATCTGTTGAAGGGCACTTAGATTGATTCCATACCTAGCTGTAGTGAATTGAGCTGCTATGAACATTGATGTGGCAGTGTCACTATAGTATGCTGATTTTAAGTCCTTTGGGTATAAACTGAGGAGTGGGATAGCTGGGTCAAATGGCTGTTCCATTCCAAGTTTTCTGAAGCATCTCCATTCTGCTTTCCACAATGGTTACACAAATTTGCAGTCCCACCAGCAATCTATGAGTATCGTTTTCCCCACATCCTCACCAACATTTTTTGTTTTGTATTCTCAATTGTTGCCATTCTGAGTGAATTGAGATGAAATCTCAGTATAGTTTTAATTTGCATTTCTCTAATTGCTAGAGATGTTGCACATATTTTCATATATTCGTTGGCTGAACTTCTTCTTCTATGAAATGTCTGTTTAGTTCTTCTTCCCATTTATTAATTGGGATATTTGGGGCTTTTTTAATTTTTTAATATTTATTTTTTACTTTTGGGCGGACACAACATCTTTGTTTGTATGTGGTGCTGAGGATTGAACCCCGGCTGTACGCATGCCAGGAGAGCGCACTACCGCTTGAGCCACATCCCCAGCCCTATTTGGGGCTTTTTGCTGTTAAGTTTTTGGGTTCTTTATATAACCTGGAGATTAATGTACCAAAATATACATGAATACCACTGGAACACAATAGAAGACACAGAGACAAACCCACATAAACACAGTAATCTCATACTAGACAAAGGTGTCATAAATATATAGTGGAGAAAATACAGCCTCTTCAACAAATGGTGCTGGGAAAACTGAAAATCCATATGTAGCAGAATGAAATTTAACCCCTATCTCTTCACCCTGCACAAAACTTGACTCATAAGACCAGAAACCTTGCAACTACTAGAAGAAAATATAGGCCCAGCACTCCACCATGTCGGCTTATGAACTGACTTCCTCAACAAGATTCCTAAAGCACAAGAAGTAAAATCAAGAATCAATAAATGGGATGGTATCAAACTAAAAAGATGCTTCACAGCAAAGGAAGCAACCAACAGTTTGAAGAGATAATGGGAGAAAATCTTTGCCACCTGCACCGCAGAGACGTCTATTTTAATATTTCACCTGATTCTAATTAAGGGACAAACTTTCTCTAGATTTGTGTAATATCTTCTATGTAGTCACCGTGATTTATAAATAGTAATTTATAAATTCCTGCAAGAAAGGCAAGTGGAAAATGAAAGCAGAAGGTGACATCGTTTTTGCTACATCTGGGAAACAACATCCTGAGTGCATCTGAAAGATGGGTGGTCAGGCCAAGAAACAGATGGAAGCCAATGCAGGGCTTTTCAGCCACTGTGTAACACTGGGGCAGGCGGCATAGGTAAATACTCCAGGTTACCTTTCTTACTCATGTACAATTTAGGTTTTGCTCTTGGATCTCCATCAGATCACATATTCCAAACCAGCACGTTGCATACTTGAAACCAATGCTAGAACTGCTAGATGGGCCCTCCCCAAGGAGCTCCCCTACTCCCATCCTGTCAGCTCTCATAGATGCGCCGCCATTTCTTCTATCACCCCCAGGCAGAGTGTCCTCCAGCCTCCACCCGACATTCTCTCCTCTTTCCACTCACTGGTCTGCATCTTCGGGACTGAAGTGAGATGCCCGTATTTCCAGGGATCTGTCTTCATCCTCCGAGCCTGAGCTGGAATTCCCAGGATGTGCTCCACAGCAATCTGCACCTTTGGCATAAGGTTCTCAGCTGGTCTGGCTTGCCACTCAGACCAGAAGATTCTAGAAGCCAGAGACAGGCCATATGAAGATTCCCAAAAAGATAGGTTGTTAGATAAAACACTCCCTCATAGAGGCAACCCACAAGTACCTAAAGGCATCAACACAGAGGCCAGCTAAATACATGGGACTTTCCAAACCCAGCTGCATTTCATTTTCCACACATGTCAGTGCTGAGTAGCAATGGTCCAGATCCTTGCCTCCATCAATATCTCTTTCTTACATCTTCTATCATCTGCTGCTTCCCTATTAACACTGACACACATCCAAAAACACACCCTAAATTCAGTTTCCCCTTAGAGACCTCCCGTCTCTCCTTCGTTTCCTTAACTGAGGGCCTTCAAGGAGTTTGATTCCTCTTGCTATCAGAGTCAGCTTTTCCTGATTCAGGAACTAAAATCCTTCAACAAGTAGGCACAGCCTAAGCCAGTCCTGAGCTAATGAGAACAAAACCTGGCCTACCTCATCAGTACAATAAGAAAGGTGTGATCTGACATTGCCAAAATATCTCCTTAATGTCTGGCTTAACAGGAGACAGTTGGCTTCTCTATTTTCTTCTGTATTCATTGTGTTACAATATCACACGCCATGTGTTTATGGAAAATTCCATGGTATAATGAAAATCAAAAAGACCAGAAATACCCCAGTGTTATTACCAAAACAGCAGTGACTTTGTGGAGTACATGAAAGGATTTCGAGGCCCTCAGGGATCCCCCGCCACACTGAGACCACAGCTGATCTGGATGAATAAATGCCATAGTGGCACCATACTTCTTCCCAGCCATTCATAAGGGACACATCAGTTCCCAGCTCTCCTCAAGGAGCCACCAGGAACATCCGTATTAGTTACACCATCTCATCTTTTTCGTTTAGGCTTTAGAACCAGGCGCCATGTTGTCTCCCTGAGATAATTCCAACCAAAGTTTACTTGTGATAGCAGAACTTTTTAGCTCAAAATTGTTTTTGTTTTTAAAATTATTCCTCATGTGCCATTTCAGTTGGAATTCTACATTTGAGTTCCCTGAATGCATTTTTTTAATTTATTCGTTTTTTCTAATGTGTTATACATGACAGCAGATGCATTTCAACTCATAGTGCATATAGAGAGCACAATTTTTCATGCCTCTGGTTGTACACAAAGTAGAATCACACCATTCGTGTCTTATACATGTACTTAGGGTAATGATGTCCACCTCATTTTACTATATTTCCTACCCTCCTGCCCCTCCTTCCCCCTCCTTCCCCTTTGCCCTATCTAAAGTTCCTCCATTCCTCCCATGCTACCCCCATCCCCATTATGGATCTGCATCCTCATATTAGAGAAAACATTTGGCATTTGGTTTGGGGGATTGGCTTATTTCACTTAGCATAATATTCTCCAACTCCACCATTTACCTGCAAATGCCATGATTTTATTCTCTTTTAGTGCTGAGTGATATTCCGTTGTGCATATACACCATAGTTTCTTTATTCATTCATCTCCTGAGGGGCATCTAGGTTGGTTCCACAATTTAGCTATTGTGAATTGTGCTGCTATAAACACTGATGTGACTGCATTTCTATAGTATGCTGGGTTTAAGTCCTTTGGGTATAAACTGAAGAGCGGGATAGCTGGGTCAAATAGTGGTTTCATTCTAAGTTTTCCAAGGAATCAGGTAAGCATTTTTAATATTAATAAATAAGAAAAAAAATTAGACCTTCAGCAATTACTTCAGTGATCGACAATGGCAGACAGTTCGTCTTTGAAGTAGGCTGGGCAGCAGGGGCAATGTGTCAGGCAACCCAGAGCAAACGGGACCTCACTGAGGCATTCACACAGAACAGCAAAACTAAGCTGCCTTCTGTTCCACCAAAAGCTCTTAAATGAGTGCCCTATGACACAAGTCAGTGAGCTAGCCACCCGACATCTAATTTGCAAGAAAAATTCCAAATTGTTAACACTATTTCATTATTACCATAAACTCTAGGGTTTCGTGTGCATTTTGTGATGTACAGAATATATTGGCAAAACACCACTATGTATCACTTATATATAACTATACACAAAAATACTGGGTGTGCAGTAAGAATACTTTACCAGAGAGGATATTCAAACAAAAGAGTTGAGAGATTCTAGTCTAAAACATCTTTTTTTTTTTCATGGTGGTGGGGATTGAACCCAGGGCCTTGTACATGCAAAGCAAGCACTTTACCAACTGAGCTAGATCCCCACCCCTAAAAACACCATTTTAATAATATCAATGACTCGATCAAAACTATAATTTATGGGCTGTGGTTGTGGCTCAATAGTAGAGCACTTGCCTGGCATGTGTGAGGCTCTGGGTTCGATCCTCAGCACCACATAACAATAAATAAATAAATAAAGATACTGTGTCCATCTACAACTAAAAAAATAAATAAATAAACTATCATTTACCAAAAAAACCTATCATGTACTCCTCACTGGCTACAAGGCATTGTTCAAAGTCTTACTGTGGCACGTCTGACGTTGATGTGGCCCCCAACACCTCTTCTGTCCTTGTTTCCTGCCACTCTTACATCTGTTTGCCCTGTGGATTCAGTCTTCCCTCACCTTGATTGATATTGATATTGATATTGATTTTTTTTAATCAAGGTCTTGCTATGTTGCCCAGGCTGGTCCCAAACACCTGGGCTCAAGCAGTCCTCCCACCTCAGCCTTCTGAGTAGATGGGACTACAGGTACAACCACCGTGCCCAGCATTAAGTCCCTCTCTCCTTCCATGTGATGCTTGCGTTGTTAGAAAGGGATTGTTACCTGCCCCTTTCTCAAGTGGAAAATTTCCTTCAAATCTTGCTGTATGGTCACCCGCTCTCTGAAGCTTCCAGACCCCAGCAGAGTTAGCATGCTGTCTATGAGTCCACCCATGTCTCCCCATCAAGACAGGAGCCCCCCTCTGGGGCCGGGGGCACATCTTATTCTTCTCTGTGCTGGTCTTGTGTAACTGACACAAACAGATGTTAATCAATGCCATCATAAATATATTTAAATCTCTTTAGAGGTGGAAAAATTCCCTAGCAGCTGTATCATTTCTACTAGTGAAGTCTAGTGAAGGGCATGCCATAAATCATTTGCATCTATAGTGTGCATTATTTTAGACAAAATATCTTTATAAATCTTACACTGAAGTAAAAATCCTTACAAATACAGCAATAAAATAGGGCTCGGTGAAACAGGCTGGTGTACCAAACCAAAATCAAATATATAATTTCATATACAGTGTCTCATAAAAGAACCCAGAAATGCTTTGCATTGCACGGTTTCTGAAAAGCATCGTGGCTGTGTAACATTGCCACCTAGTGGTAGAGTTCAAAACAGCAACAAAATAACTAATTCCACTCTTGGAACCTAAGCTTCTGTCCCGACGTAGAGGACCAGATTTCCATTCCGCCAGAAAATAAACAACAACTAGGTGACACAGTGATTTTCAAGACACTAAACACCAAGCAATAAAGGACAGTGTCCCTGTGAAGCAGGAAATAAGGTAAGCCCTGAAATTGTCCCCAGAGTACTGCCTTGAAAGCTTTCCCAGGACACAGTACCCAACAGAGTACCAGAAAGGAAAGGAAAGAGCTGGAGATGGGGAGTGGGGAGTGTCCTCCCTCCAATTCTCAGCTGAATGTGATCAGTGCATGTGTGAGTAAACCACTCAGAGCCCAGAAAAGAACCACCTGAAAGAATGAGTGGCCACAACCCCAGCTCAGCCAGGATGGGAAAGAGCACTTCTCCCCACCAGCCAATGGGAACCTGAAGATGCACGAGAAACTGAGAATATGCAGAAGGCACACACATCCACAGGGAGAAATAACTGATCCCAGACTGAGTGCTGCTTTGGCCCTGCCTAACAATATCAAAATCAAGAACAGATGCTGGGCCTGGTGGTGCACGCCAGTGACCCCAGGAACTGGGGAGGCTGAAGCAGGAAGGTCCCAAGTTTGAGGCCAGCCTCAGCAATTTAGCAAGACCTTGTCTCAAAATTTTAAAAATGAAATTAAAAGGGCTGGGGATGTCGTTCAGAGGTAAAGAACTCCTGGGTTCAATCGCCAGTATCTCCCCCCCCCCAAAAAAAAAAGATGTTATGACTAGCAGAGGAAGAAAATAAAGTTATTGTAACTATCCCATGCATTCAGGAAATTAAGCAGACATTGAAGATATTTTTTAAATCAAACTTCCAGAAGTAAAAACTAAGCTGGGTGTGGTGGTCCCTGTTGTCTCAGCAGCTCAGGAGGCTGAGACAAGAAAATTGAGAGTTCAAAGCCAGCCTCAGCAACTGCAAGGCACTAAGCAACTCAGTGAGACCCTGTCTTTAAATAAAATACAAAATAGGGCTGGGGATGTGGCTCAGTGGTCGAGTGTCCCTGAACACAATTCCCAGTAACCCCCCCCCAAAAAAAAAGTGAAAACTTCAGTCAGGCATGGTGGCGTTTGCCTATAATTCCAGCATCTCAGGAGGCTGAGGTAGGAGGATCACAAGTTCAAGGCCAGCCTGAGCAACTTATGGAGACTGTCTCAGAATAATTTTTTTTAAAGTCTGGGGATATATCTCAGACATACAGCAGTTGCCTACCACAGAGTGAAGCCCTCTATTCAATCCCCAGAACCACAAAAAAAAAAAAAAAGAAAGAAAGAAAAGAAAAATTATACAATATGAGGTTTAAAAAAAATACTTAGGTTAGAATTAATTGCAAATTAGACACCAAAGAAAGGTTAGTGAATTTAAAGATAATAATCAAAACTACACAAAAGGAAACAGAAGGAAAAAACTTAAAATTAACAGAGCCATGGAAAATTTAGTGTGGTCTCACATCCCCAAAGAGAATAGGGAGAAGGGAAGAAGAAAAATATTTAAAGATAAAAGTAGCTGAAATTTTTCCAATTGTTATGAAACTACAAACCCACAGATGAAAAAATACTCATCCAAATCCAAGCACAACAAACAGAAAGAAAACCACATCAAGACAAAATTGACATCAGCCAGGGGTGGTGGCACATGCCTGTAATCTAGGCCTCTGGGGAGGCTGTGGCTGGAGGTTTATGAGTTCAGAGCCAAACTCAGCAACTTAGCAAGGCCCTGAGCAACCTAGCAAGACCTTGTCTCAAAATAAACAATAAAAGGGCTGGGGGTGTAGCTCAGCTCAGTAGTTGAGTCCCACTGGGTTCATTCCCTGGTACCAGAAAACAAAAAATGAAGTTGATGTCAGATATCCTCTTGGGAATAATGCAAGCTAGAAGGTGGTAAAGCAACCTTATCAGAGAACTGCAAGGAGACCTTGTCAACGTGCACTTCTATATCCAGAGAAGATGACCTTTTAAAGGTGCAATAAAAACTTGTAAGGAATACACCTGTGTGTTCACTCGCCCATTTAGTAGGTACTGAACGCCTCTCATGTATGTATACATGTGTGTTAGTCTGTTTGGCCTTGCTGTGACAAAAATACCTGACAGAACTTAAAGACGGGAAAGTTTCTTTGGGGCTTGTGGCTTCAGAGGTTCCGCCCATGATCAGTCAACTCCGTCACTCTGGACTCAAGGTGAGAGTGACTCAAGGTGAGGCAGAATGTCATGGTGGAAGGGTACAACGGAGAAAAGCTGCTCAGCTATGGGATGGAAGTGGCGACAGGAAAAGGATAAGTCATTCTAGGGGACACTCCCCGTGACCTGCTTCCTCCAACTCTATCCCACCTCCCAGGAGTCCATTCAGCTATCAGGGCATTACTCCACCACGCGGATTAGTCCACTGATAAGGTCAGAGGTCTCATGATCCAATCACTGCCTAAAAGCCCACTTCTGAACCCTTGCTGCACTGGGAACTAAACTTTCAACACACATTAGTTTTGGGGGGAGATTTCATATCTAAGACATAAAAATATGAAAAGCATTTATATTAGATATATTAAATCATATATATATTAGTTGGATATCTAAAATATACAAAAAGCTCTTACAATTGTAACATAAGATGACTCCGAGGCTGAGGCAGGAAGATTGCAAGTTCAAGGCCAGCCTCGGGAATTTAGTGAGATCCTGTCTCAAAAAACAAAAAGGACTGAGAACGACGTAGCTCAGTGGTAGAGCACCCTTGGGTCCAATCCCCAGTACAGCAAAAAATAATAATAATAAATAAAAGTCTTGCTCATGGCTGGTGGGAATGTAAATAGTGTAATCACTCTGAAAACATTTGGCAGTTTCTTGCAAAGCTAAACATAGTTTTCCCATATGACCCAGTAATCACATTCCTTGGCATTTGAAAACAGGTCCACATAAAAACCTACACATGAGTGTTTCTAGCAGCAGTACTCATAATAGCCAAAACTTGGAGGCTACTAAGATGTCTTTCAATAGGAAAATGCATAAACTGTAGCTCATCCATATAATGGAATATTATTCAGAGATAAAATGAAATGAGCTATCAAGCCACTAAAAGTCATAAAGGAGCGTTAAATACATATTGCTAAGTGCAAGAAGCGAGTCTGGAAAGGCTACAGGCTGATGGTTCCAACGTGACATTCTGAAGTAGGCAGCACTATGGAGACTAAAATGATCAGCGCTCACTGGGCTCTGGGAGGAGGAAAGGAGAAGTGCATAGGCGGAGGAGGGTCAGGAATTTGTAGAACAACTTGTATCCCCACAGTGATGCTATGATAGAGAGTGAATGCCATTATATGTTTGTCAACACCACAGAGCTGAACAACACACAGTGAACCGTGACACAAACCATGGACCTCAGTCAACATAATGCATCAACATTTCTTCATCAATTATAATCAGGTGCCATACTAATGCAGGTTAATTATAGAGAAAACTTAAGAACTAATTAATGCAGGTTAATTATAGAGAAAACTTAAGAACAAACAGAGGGGATATAAGAACTCTCTAAACTTTATGCTTAATTTTTCTATAAACCTAAAACTGCTCCATATATTCTAAAATAAAGTCTAAATCCTCCACTTAAAAAACAAAACTGGGGCTAAGGATGGCCAGGTACAGTGGTAGAGCACTTGCTTGCAATGTGTGAGGCATTGGATTTGATTCCCAGCACCACATAAAAATGTTGTGTCCATTTACAACTGAAAATATGTTTTTAGAGGGCTGGGGATGTGGCTCAAGCGGTAGCGCGCTCGCCTCGCATGCGTGCGGCCCGGGTTCGATCCTCACCACCACATACCAACAAAGATGTTGTGTCCGCCGAGAACTAAAAAATAAATATTAAAAAAAAAATTCTCTCTCTCTCTCTCTCTCTCTCTCTCTCTCTCTCTCTCTCTCTCCTCTCTCACTCTCTCTTTAAAAAAAAATGTTTTTAGAAAGTAAAACTGGACCTCTAAATATTAAGATGTGGTAATTCTAGAAATATGATTCTGTCTCTATCCCAGGATGTAATATTCTTAAAGGTTGAAAGCTGTAGATACCTATTCAGTGATTTTTCCAACCTACAAAAATGAAAGGTAAATTCATACGAGAAAATTAAGTAAAAAAGCCCCTTCATCTCCTCTTTACACCAATCAAACAACTTGATTTGGTTTTGAAGCCATTAGTGTACTTTTATTTAATGATTTATAATTTCATCAAAGTAATACAAAAACATACATAATCCCAGCAGTTCAGGAGGATCACAGCTTCAAAGCCAGCCTCAGCAACTTAGCAAGGCCCTAAGCAACTTAGCAAAACTCTGTCTCAAAATAAAAAAATAAAAAGGGCTGGGGATGTGGCTCAGTGGTAAAGCACCTCTAAGTTCAATCCCTGGTGCAAAAAGAGAGTAATAGAAATACATGAATAAACAAAGTCCTACGATAATAAACCATCTTTTTCTATTTGTGAGATAATTATATCCATGTGTATATTATAAAATATAATTGCTATTTATAGATTGATTGAGAAATAGCCACATTTACTCCTTATTAGGTTGACAGATAAAAGGTGTATTTTGGGCTGGGGATGTGGCTCAAGCGGTAGCGCGCTGGCCTGGCATGCGTGTGACCCGGGTTCAATCCTCAGCACCACATACCAACAAAGATGTTGTGTCCGCCGAGAACTAAAAAATAAAAAAATATTAAAAATTCTCTCTCTCTCTCCTCTCTCTTAAAAAAAAACAAACAATAATCCCAATACAGTTTCTTAAAAAAATAAAAATAAATAAAAGGTGTATTTCACATGTTTTTATTTTTCAACTTGAGGCAATATAGCTTTATTCCCCAGGATGCAAAATTAGTATATCACCAACCCTTCTGTTTCCTCCAGTTGTGTAACTTCCTCTTCTACCTCCCAGCTTCCTTCATGCAGAATTTTGCTTGTATATTTCCATTGTAGTTGATATTTGCATTGAGTTAAATAACTATAATTGGATCTTGTGTTATTGTACACAGACACAAAATTAAATTTTGATGGAAAAATGAAATTTCAACCACACTGAAAACACAAGAAACATAATTAATTTTTAAATAACTATACATACAAATATATGAAGAACCAAGATATGTATTATGATTGTTTTTCCTTCTCAGAAGTCCAACACTCTCTGAAAGAACCTCTTCTCTTTTCCAAAATTATGTCACATCAAAACTTGTGGTGGCACAAACCTGTAATCCCAGTGACTCGGGAGGCTGAGACAGGAGAGTTGGGGAGGTAGCTCAGTGGTAAAGCACCCCAGGGTTCAATCCCAGTACTGCAAAACAAAATAAATAATAAAATGTTTAAAAGGCTGAGGATGATCAGGTGCAGTAGCACACAACAGTAATCCCTGCAATTTGAGAGGCTGAGGCAGGAGGATTGCAAGTTCAAAGCCAGCCTCAGCAACTTACTGAGGCCCTAAGCAACTTAGTGAGATCCTGTCTCAAAATGAAAAATAAAAAGAGCTAGGGATGTGGCTCAATATTTAAGTATCCCTGGGGTCAATCCCCAGTACCAAACAAACAAACAAAAAAGGCTAAGGATGTAGCTCAGCGGTAGAGCACACCTGGGTTCAATCCCTGCACCACCAAGAAAAATAAGAAAGTGAATGTTATTTTTATTCTTTTGTACATAGTTATTTTTCCCTGACTGCATGTATATTCTTATGAATAATTATAAAGTAAACTCTAAGGTAAGTTGAGACAAAAATATTACAAGCCCCTCTATATCACTGGATTTTTTTTTCCCAGTAGAATCCCATTCCCCATAAGAATCTGGATTAGCCCATAAGACTTATGCTTTGGACAGAAGTGGGAAACTAATCTCTTCCACGTTTCCTTGAACACCTCTGTTTTGTGAGTTTACACATATGTAGCACAAATTTATCTGTAATTCACTGTAATAGTCATTAAAAGCAATGTAAACTAATGTTCTATGAAAATATTACTAATTTGGGAAAATGGTCTTTCATTTATTTCGTGTTTTATCCAAGTTTTGTTATATATTGGTGTTTACCTTTTTTTTGTCCCTCTTGTATCCATTTAGAGCCATTTGGGGAAATTTACTTGCCAGGGAAATCAGTTCACCCCAAGGTCAGAACAGGGAGACAAAATGGACTTAAAATACCTCTATTCGGGCACTAGGGAGACAGCAAAGCAACCGACTCGTGCAAAATTAAATTATTACACGTGGCTTCTTTATTCAACAGCTATCATTATGCCATTATGTATCACACCATAACCTACGCATAGCTTTCTTTACTAATTGGAGCTAATATGTGGAATGAGAGAGTAAGGAGGTGTTTCCTTCTCCTTATTTCAGCCAAAACATCTCCTCCATATTCTATCAGAATTCCTTCAAGTTCTGGTGAAATATTTATTGATAGTGAGATATCCTATTTCATCCAATAATAATGTAGCTAATAATTATATGTGATAATAATAGTTTTTGTGTGGTTGTTAGTCCCCATCAGTAACAACAAAGGTCTGCGTTCTCAGCCACAAAATGTAGCGGGAATTTTATTTGGAAATTTTTACATTTAAATAATTTTGGTGTTTAATTTTCAATTCCTTTTACTTGTCCATGGCTTCCCAATGAGAAGAAACACATGACCACTATGCGATTATTTTTAACCCACTATAAATAATTAAAATATGTTAAGGACAAAAATCTCTCTAAAGTTAAAATATTAAAATATGAATATTGAAGAGAAGAGCTAAGAGCTATACGGTTAGAAATGCTGTGCTTACAAACAAATAGTTTCACAGTAACAACATCCTGGAAGATTTTCAGATGCAGATTTTCTTTTTTTACAGTTTCTCTCCTCTTCTGGGACTAGAACTGCAGGTATGTTAGACCTTTCATGAATCTTTGCTCTTTGATCTTCCACTCTTTTTCCTCTTCATTCTTCTACTGGTATATTTCTTCAGTCTACTTTCCTGCCGCGTCCGGCAGAAATGGACCGAGTCCGGCGGGAGACGTCAGGGTTAAAAGATTTCACAGGACACCAAGGTTCTTCATCCAGGGAGAGTCTGTCTTTATTATCTCAGCTCATACTTATATATTTCTTTCAGACAGAATGGAAAGTTACTGGTAGGCGGAAGCAAGGACGGAGGGGGGCAGGTGGTCCTTGTCGACTCATACTAAGCCTTCAACCAGGAACCTTATCAGACCCAAGCAGGTCAGGACGTTCCCACATGACCATTATAGGCTGAATATGAAAACAGACACCACAAATCTTTCAAGGCCTTGGGAGCTGGCCTCTTTGACGTGCACACAAGAAACCAGGGCCGGCACCAAGCCCCGGGGGCCAGGGGGAATCCGAGCCAGCACTTTCCAAATTACTAATTTGCTCATTAACCTGTATTTAATCTGTTGCTAGATTCATCTGTTAAAGTTTTCATGTTCAGTTACTGTGTATTTCAGTCCTAGACTTTGCATTTGATCCTTTTTAACTGGATTGAATAAAAATTCCAATGATGAACAGGGAGCAGTGGCACACGCCTGTAATCCCAGCAGTCGGGAGGTTGAGGCAGGAGGATGGCAAGTTCAAAGCCAGCCTCAGCAAAAGCAAGGCACTAAGCAACTCAGTGAGACCCCGTCTCTAAATAAAATACAACAAAGGGCTCAGTGGTTGAGTGATCCTGAGTTCAATCCCTGCTATGCCCCCCAAAAAAATTCCAATGATGATCATAAAAATTCCAATTTGTGGGCTGGGGATGTGGCTCAAGCGGTAGCGCGCTCGCCTGGCATGCGTGCGGCCCGGGTTCGATCCTCAGCACCACATACAAACAAAAATGTAGTGTCCACCGAGAACTAAGAAAAAATAAATAAATATTAAAATTCTCTCTCTCTCTCTCTCTCTCTCTCTCTCTGTCCTCCTCTCTCTCTCACTCTCTCTTTAAAAAAAAAATTCCAATTTGTGTTTAAATCTTCCATTTGATCATTTAGTTTGTTGAACATAAGTACAATTATTTAAAAGTTCTTCTTTAACTCTGAACTTCAATTCCCGCCACCCCAGGTCTGCAAGGTTGGCAGACGTTTTTCTCAGAAGCTTGCTATTGCTTTCTGTTCAGGTTCTCAGTCTCCCTGACTCCTGCTCTCCATCAGCAAACACCTTGACAATATAAATTGTGCCAAATCTTGGGATCCAATCCTGAGGATTACCTTCTTTCCAGGAATTGTTTCTAATAAATCTTTGCTGCTTTACCAGCTCTTCTATCTCATCAAAAACATTTTATAGTTCAGCATTTTATTATTGTTTTCAGTGAGAAGGTTTCTCTGCTGTTCAGCCTTGCTGTTTTCTGTTCCTACTCAAAAATAGAGAGCCAGGCACGGTGGCGCACACCTGGGATCCCAGCTACTCTGCAGACTGAGGCAGGAGGAGCACAAGTTTGAGGACAGCATGGACAACTTAGACCCTGTCTCAAAATAATTTTTTAAATGGATGAGGCTAAAGATGTGCCTCAGGGATAGAGCGGCCCGGGTTCAATTCCCAGTACCAAAAAGAACAAGAGAGAATATAACTGTAAAGATAACAAATTTGTAGGGGCTGGGGTTGTGGCTCAGCAGTAGACTGTTTGCCTAGCAAGTGTGAGGCCCTGGGTTCGCTCCTCAGTACCACATAAAAATAAATAAACAAAATAAAGGTATTGTGTCCAACTGCAACTAAAAAATAATAAATACTAAAAAAATTTTTTTTAAATATAACAAATTTGTATTTATATAAAATATTATGTTTGTGTTTATATAAATATTTATATGCTAAAGGTCTGGAGCCAAGAGTGTAGTTCAGTGGTTGGCATTTTCCTAGCATGCCAGAGGCCCTGGGTTCTATCCTCAGCACTGTAAATAATAATAATAAAGTTGCATACACATGCTATAAAAAAAAGTAATTTGACTACTAGAAGAACCACAGGCAAAATCGTGAGATGAGTGATTTTCCTCTAGTGTCATTTTACTTCCCTTTTTTCCAGCATTTCTTACACTTGCCATTTTTTCCAGTGGGGACCCAATACAACAAAACATGACTTTCAGAAATCTTCTAGGAAGTCGAGTTCAAGCTAAGAACCAGGGAAGAGAGATGATGGACACCAGGAAATTGCATATGTACTGAGTAGTTTCAAGCATCAGGAAAAGGCCTGTAATTTTGATGTTGTTATTGTTTTTGCTTCTTGTTTTCGGTTTTGGTGTTGGTTGTTTGTTTTGTTTGCAGTGCTAGGGATCAAACCCAGGGCCCCATCTGTGCTGTGTAAGTGCTATACCCCCAGCTGGAAAATATATATATTTGAGTTATATCTCTAACCCAGAAATATGTTTTTTAAAGCACAGGAAGAGCTATAGAAGAAGGATATCTAGCCCAGCATGGTGTGACTGGGGAAACTGAGGCAGAAGGATCACAAGTTCAAGGTCTGACTCTGGAGACCCTGTCTCAACATACAAAGGGCTGGACTGATCATGGTAGTACATGCCTGTAATTCCAGCAACTCAGGAGGTTGAGACAGGATTGCAAATTTATAGGCGTGGCCTTAAGCAATTCAGTGAGATACTGACTCAAATTTTTAAAATAAAATAAAAAGAGCTGGAGATATGGCTCAGGGGTAAAGTGCCCTGGGTTCTATTCCCAGTACCAAATACATAAATAAATAGGGCTGGGAAGGTAGCTCAGTAGTAGGTAGAGCATTCCTGGGTTCAATTCCCAGGACAAAGAAAAGGAGAAAGGGACTGGGGTTTAGAGGTAGAGCACTTGCCCAGCAAGGGTGAGGCACTGGTTTTGGCCCTCAGCACCACATAAAATAAATAAAAGATATTCTACCGCCTGGCGTAGTGATGCACACCTGTAATCCAAGTGGCTTGGAAGGTCAAGTCAGGAGCCAGCCTCAGCAATGGCGAGGCACTTAGCAACTCAGTGAGACCCTGTCTTTAAATAAAATATAAAATAGGGCATAGGGCTGGGGATGTGGCTCAGTGGTCGAGTGCCCCTGAGTTCAATCCCTGGTACCAAAAAAAAAAAAAAAAAAAAAAAAGTATTTGTACCCATCTACAAGTAAATATATACATATATTTAAATTTAAAAAGAGAGAGAAAGAAAAAAGAGAAGGAGGGGTGGTGAGAGAAAGAGAGGGGAAAAGATCATCTACAGCCCCTTCTGAGTAGTCCTCAAAATATCCGGTAGGCAGCCACCTACCTATAGATAAGATGCAACCCACTTCCAAGTTCACTGGGGTTCTCTTAGAACTCAGTTTTTTCCCACTGTGCATTACATTTTAATGATGAGCTACCATATTTTAGTTCAGTGATATAGAAATTGACTATATTCTACAAATTCTTGTTAACCTGTTATGGTTTAAATAAGAGGTATCCCTGCACCAAAGCTCCTGCAGAAATATTAAGAGGTAAAAGGATTGCATTATGAAAACTGTAGTCTAATCAGTCCATCTGAGTTTGAATGGACTGACTGGGTGGTAGCTACAGGCAGAAAGGCCATGGCTCAAGGAGGGGGTCACTGGGAGTATGCCCCAGAAGGATGCATCTTCTTTATGGGATTTTCCCCCTCCCTCCCTCCCTCTCTCTACTTCCTTGCTACCTGATGTGAGCAGTGATCCTCCACCACAGCCTTCCACCAGGATCTTCTGTCTCATCTTGAGCCCACAGCAAGGGACTTGGCCCACCATAAACTAAATCTCTGAAACTGTGAGCCAAAAATAAACTTTTCTTCTAAGTTTTTCTTTTTTTTATGTTTCATTCTTACATAATTATTTTAGCAACAATAACCATTGCACATCTTTTGGGGGTACAGTGTGGTTTTGGGTAAAATATTATTTTTGAGCATAAAGGAACCCATCTGTGCAGGTATGCAGATCCTTACTTTCCATCTTCTCTGTTAGAAGCAACTTCCTTGCCTTGGTCTGCTGTTCCCACAGGGATTTGCAAAGAATAACCACACGATGGGCCTCCTAGCCCCACCCAAGCACCCCTCAGTAATCCCCAGAGAGTTTAGGAGGAAGTCCTGAGCATGACCAGCTTCAACCCTTCTTCTCTTTTTCCCCTCTTTCTGTCCACAGAGGGGCGCAATCTGGTCTTCTCTCTGCCTGCAGGTAAGTTACCAGGCATGTGCTGTTCCTGCCAGGCCAGGGCTAAGAGCATGAGTGACCGTAATTCCAGACGGTTCTCAGTAGCCACATAACTAAGATACAGTTTCCATCTGGTTTTATCATTAACAGAACTCTGTTTGTCTGCTGTGTTTTATTTCTCACTTGGTTCCAGAGTTGAGAGAGGTTGCCACAACAAAATACATAAAATGGTAACTTACAAAGGCTAGAGGCTTATTTAGCTGTCAGTTCTGCTGTCTGGGAAACCCAAGAGCATGGCACTGTACGTGGTGAGGGGCTTCCTGCTGCATGATGACATGATAGGGTGGGTATCACACAGCACGAACGAGCACCCTAAGTTGTTCTTATCAGGTATTTTGGTCACAGCAATGCAAAGCTGACAAACACAAGGTACTCAGTAGCAAATCTGAGAAGACATAAGAAAAAAAATCAAGCCAGGGAACAGTGGTGCACACTGTAATCACAACAACTCCGGAGGCTGAAGCAGAAGGGGCACAAGTTGGAGGCCAGCCTCTGCAAGACCCTCTCTAGAACTAAAAAATAAGAAAGGCTGGGGATGTGGTTCAGTGGTAGAGCACCCCTAGATTCAACCCCTGGGAGCAAAAAACAAATAAATCAGCAAACTTCAAAATTAGTCCATTGATATTACCCAGTCTGGAGAACAGAAATAAAAAAATTAAGAAAAATGAATAGTGCTTCAGACACCTGTGGGAAATTATTGCTAGTACCTATATATATATATACACACACACACACACACACACATAATAAGAAACCCAGGAGAGGAAAGAGAAAATTCCAGAAAATATATTTGAGAAATAATGGCTGAAAACTTCCCAAATTTTATTTTAAAAAAAAGAAAACATTTAAAAATCCAAATAGGGGACTGGGTTGTGGCTCAGAGGGAGAGAGCTTGCCTAGCATATGGGGGGCACTGGGTTCAATCCTCAGCACCACATAAAAATAAAATAAAGGTATTGTGTCCACCTACAACTAAAAAAAAATGTTTAAAAAAATCCAAACGGGGGCTGGGATGTAGCTCAGTGGCAGAATACCTGCCTTGCACGTGTGAGGCACTGGGTTTGATCCTCAGCACCACATAAACATAAAATAAAGTATTGTGTCCATCTACAACTAAAAAAAAAAAAATTTTTAAAGTCCAAATAAGTTGCTGGGTAGAGTGGTGCATGCCTGTAATCCCAGTAGCTCTGGAGGCCAAGACAGGAGGATCCTGAGTTCAAAGCCAGCCTCAGCAACTTAGCAAGGTACTAAACAACTTGGTGAGACCCTATCTCTAAATAAAATACAAAATAAGGCTGTGATATGGCTCAGTGGTTGAATGCCCCTGAGTTCACACCCCTGTACCCCCCCCAAAAAAAAAGTAAGTTAATGAACTTATCGGACTTATCAGACTTCAATATATCATAATCAATCTCTTAAAAGATGACAATAGAGAATCTTGATATCAGCAAGTGAGATGTGACTCATATAATGGCTTCTCAAAAATATTAACAGCTGCCAGATATGGTGGCTCATGCCTATAATCCCAGCATCTTGGGCAGCTGAGGCAGGAGGATCACTAGTTCAAAGCCAGCCTTGGGATCACTAGTTCAAAGCAATTTAATGAGACTGTAAGATCTAATGTATAAAAATAACAGAACAATTGTAGAGGAGGAAAAGTTGGGGGACTCACAGTTTGAGAGATCTCAATCCACAGACAACAGGCTCCATTCCTCGGGGCTTGAGGTGAGGCAGGACATCATGGGGGAAGAGTGTGGTGGAGGGAAGCAGCTCACTTAATGATCAGGAAGCAGAGACAGAGGTCTCCACTTGCCAGATACAAATATATACCCCAAAGCCACACCCAATGACACCTCCTCCAGCCACTCCCCCACTGGCTCCAGTTACCACTCAGTTAATTCCATCAGGGATTAATTCACTAGTTAGTTTAATCCTCTCTCATTGTCTCTCACGGGAACTTTTGAGGGACACCACATCTAAAGCATAACAGGGCTCCTGGGTTCGATCGCTGGTACCAAAAATGAAAGAAATCATGAAACACATCTTGTATGAAAAAGTACTTCAAAACAAAATGACAGGGCCAGGGTTGTGGTTCAGTGGTAGAGCACTTGCCTAGCATGTGTGAGGCACTGGGTTCAATTCCAGGCACCACATACAAATAAATACAGATAAAATAAAGCTATTGTGTCCACCACAACTAAAAAAAAAAAAAATTAAATGACTTTGAGAGCTGGGGATATAGCTCAGTTGGTAAAGTGCTTGCCTCACATGCACTAAGGCCCTGGGTTCAATCCCCAGCACCAAAAAAAACAAAAAAACAAAAAAAAAAAAAAAAACTTTGGCTTTTACTCTAAAAATAAAAATGTTTAAATCATCCCTGATGTAAGAATCAAATGAAACTGTGTACTTTGAATCCAGCAGGAGAGTGAGTATATATGTCAATCCATTTGTGAACACACAAAAGTAATCTGATACACTTTGAGTGCCTATCTCACTGTGTGATTTACTCTCACCTGTATACAGTGGGTTCAAGTAATAAAGTTCTCCAGGGTAATAAGCTTCCTATCAATGTACAGTGAGTGTATCTTCATCAAGTGACTTTTGTGCTGGGTGTGGTGGCGCACATCTGCAATCCCAGTTTCTCAGGGAGCTGAGGCAGGATCACAAATTCAAGGCCAGCCTCAGCAAATTAGAAAGGACTGCAGATACAGCTCAGTGGTGGAGTGCCCCTGGGTTCAATCCCCAGTACCAAAAAATAAAATAACACTACCTTTGCCCATGCTCTTTGGAAACTAAGAACTTTCTTATCCAGAAGGGCATGCCATCTTTCTATTTACCAAATGTTCTTCTCTAAATCTTTAGTTTTCCTTAATAAGAATGACCTTCCCAGGCTGGGACTGTGGCTCAGCGGTAGAGTGCTCACCTAGCACGGGCGGGACCCGGGTTCGATCCTCAGCACCACATAAAAATAAAGGCATTGTGTTATGCCCATCTACACCTAAAAAATAAATATTAAAAAAAAATGACCTTCCCACGAAGCAGGATGGCACACACCTGTAATCCCAGAGAGTTGGGAGGCTAAAGTAGGAGGATTGCTAGCTCAAAGCCAGCCTCAGCAATTTAGTGAGGCCCTAAGCAACTCAGCAAGACCCTGTCTCTAAATAAAATATATTTTTAAAAAATGGCTGGGGAGGCTGGGGATGTGGCTCAAGCAGTAACACGCTCGCCTGGCATGCGTGCAACCCGGGTTCGATCCTCAGCACCACATACAAACAAAGATGTTGTGTCAGCCGAAAAACTAAAAAATAAATATTAAAAAAAATGGCTGGGGATGTGGCTCAGCAATTAAGCACCCCTCGGTTCAACCCCTGGCACACACACAAAAAAAAATTATTATAAGAGTGACCAACCTCCCCCCAAAAAATGTTAACAATTACTAAATGTTAATATATGACCCTCTGGTGTAACACTGGAACGTGGGACTACTGTATTCATGTTATTAAATCTTAACTATCAAATTTTAAAATAATATTATGTCAAAAACCACTTGCGTTATCTTTTACAGAAATCTCTCCAAAAATTCACCCTATGAAACTGCACTTTGGATTGGAACTATCAGTTTGTTATTTCTATTAATAAAATCCTGCCATGTGGCCATTTTCTTAAACTCTATCAAACCTTCATAACTGGCACTATTTTTCACAGAAATCTCTCTGAACAAAATATGTGCCAGGAACAAGAAGCATTTTAAAGTGGTTTGGTGTTACTGGTTCATGTACATAGTGGTCACTAGGGGGCACTACTACACCGTGACTTCATCACATAAAAGGTGTGAGCTGGGAAACTGCTGACTGGGAGCCTGATACCACCAAGACTACAAAGGACATGGAAACCCACTGGCCCTTCACAGGAAACCAAATGAAGGGTCATCAACTGGGAAGAGGGGAGGAGAATGGGGAAGGCTAGATTTCTTCCTTGTCCCTTTTATAGAAATGCCCCTTTAAAAATACATCTGGTGGCTATGCATAGTGGCACACGGTGCCAGCAGCTCGGGAGGCTGAGACAGGAGGTTAGCAAGTTCAAACCCAGCCTCAGCAATTTATGGAGGTACTTAGATATATATTTGTATATATATATATATATATATCTCGGATGGGCTGGGGTTGTAACTCAGTGGTAGAGCACTTACCTGGCATGCATGACGCACTGGGTTTGACCCTCATCACCACATAAAAATGAATAAAATAAAGGTATTGTGATATTGGGTCCATATACAAATTTTTAAAAAAAATGTTTAAATGCATCTGATGGCCTAGCCCAGTGGTGCATACCTGTAATCCCACCAAAAGGGGAGAAGGCTAAGGCACGAGGATCCCAAGTTCAAAGCCAGTCTCAGCAATTTACCAAGGCCCTAAGCACTTAGCAAAACCCTGTCTCAAAAAGTTTTAAAAGGGCTGGGGTCATGGCTCAGTGGTAGAGCAAATGTGCCCAGCTAGACTGCGGCACATTTGCCTAGCAAGCATAAGGAACTGGGTTCAATTCCCAGCACCACATAAAAAATGAACAAACAAAATAAAGGTACTATGTCCACCTACAACTAAAATATTATTTTTAAAAAGGCGGGAGGCAGTTTTAAAAAATAAGAAAAGAAAAGAAAGAGGGAGAGAGGAAGTAAAAAGGAAAGAAACAAATTGAAATCTGCAGTGTTTATTTTTTTGGGGGGGTTAATGATTTTTTTAAAAATATTCTTTTAGTTGTTGATAGACCTTTATTTTATTTATTTAAAGGTGGTGCCAAGAATCGAACCCAGTGCCTCACACGTGTCATGCAAAGTGCACTACAGCTGAACCACAGCCCCAGCCCCAGCCCCCAAAACTATAGTCTTTATCAATAGAAATATTAAATCAAGATGGAGTTGCAGGGCTGGGATTGTGGCTCAGTGGTAGAGCGCTTGCCTAGCATAAGTGAGGCACTGGGTTCAATCCTCAGCACTGCATATAAACAAACAAAATAAAGTCCATTCACAACTAAAAGAATATTAAAAGATTTTTTTTTAAATGATGGAATTTCAGAGCTCTCTCCCCAGAGCTGGGCAAAGTGGCACATGCCTGTAACCCTGGCAGCTCAGGAGGTTGAAGCAGGAGGATCCAAAGTTCAAAGCCAGCCTCAGCAAATTAGTGACGCCCTATGTAATTTAGCAACACCCAGTCTCAAAATAAAATATAAAAAGAGCCGGGGATGCCAGGCACATTGTCACAGGCCTTTATCCCAGCAGCTCAGGAGGCTGAGGATCAAAAACAGGCACTAAGCAACTCAATGAGACCCTGTCTCTAAATAAAATACAAAATGGGCTGGGGATGTGGCTTGGTGGTAAGTGCCCCTGGGTTCAATACCCACTACCAAAAAAAAAAAAAATTACATATACATACACACACACACACACACACACACACACTCACACACACACAAGAAAGCAACAAAAAGTCTTTTTCAAATATAGAATAACTTGGGCTGGGGATATAGCTCAGTTGGTAGAGTGCTTGCCTTGCATTACCAAGGCCATGGGTTCAATCCCTAGCACCACAAAAAAAAAAAAAAAAAAAAAAAAAAAAAAAGTCAAATATAGAATAACGCAAATAATGCACTATCAACCACTGTGCAGTACAGGAAATGTAAAAAAAAAAAAAAAAAAAAAGAAAGAAAAAAAGTCCTAAGGAAAATTAAATCAGGTGGAAATAGGAAAGAACATTTTCAAAAATAAGTATGTGCTGTCTATGAGAAGATGACACTTTTGTTATTGTGGTGATGCTGGGGATTGAACCCAGGGCCTTAGCTAGGCAAGTGTGCTACCCTAAGCTATACCTCAGCCCCAAGAAAATGACTTTAAACATAGATTCAAATGTGTTAGAAGATTAAGGATGGAAAGAGACATCCCCTGTTAAAACTAATCAAAAGAAAGGTAGAATGGTATGAATAACAAAGTAGATTTCAAAGTCAAGAATATAATTAGGGCTGGGGTTGTGGCTCAGGGGTAGAGACCCTGGGTTCGATCCTCAGCACCACACAAAAATAAATGAATAAAATAAAGGTATTGTGTCCGACTACAACTAGAAAAGAAAAAAAAAATACAATCAGAGATGCGGGCTAGGGATATAGATCAGTCGAGAGAGCACTTGCCTCCAGTGCACAAGGACCTGGTTCAATCTCCCACACCTCACTCAAAAAAAGAATATACTCAGAGGTAAAGATGATCGTCAACAGGACACAATGATTCTAAATGTTGATGCAGCTAAACCAGAGCTTCAACTACATGAAGAAAAACTGAACTGCAGGGAAAAACACACAGATTCACAAAGATAACCAGAGATTTCAGTAATCCTCTCCATAACTGAGAAAACATTAGGTAAACAGAAAGAATTCAGAAGATAAGTGACCTTCCTGGCATTTGTAGAACATGGCACTCAATAACAACAAAATAAAGATTATTTTCAAGTTCACATGGAAATTTAACAAGATAGATCCTCCTGCTACAAAAATCAAGTCTCAATATATTTTAAAGGATTAAATTCCCACAAAGAATGTCCTCTGACAATGAAGGAATCAAATTAGAAATTGATAACTGAAAAATCCTTAGCAAGTCTGCCAGACTGATTTTAGGAACTAAATCTATAAAAGTTCTAGGGGAAATCAAGAGAAAATCTTGGTGACCTTGATTTGAGGTTGATAGAGATTTCTTAAATACAGCACAGAGGGCACAAAGTATCTTTTTTTTTTTTTTTTTTTTTTTTTTTTTAGAGAGACAGTGGTCTCACCAATTTGTGTAGGACCTCACTGAGTTATTGAGGCTGGCTTTGAAGTAGCGATCCTCCTGCCTCAGCCTCCTGAGCTACTAGGATTATAGGTGTGTATCACCATGTCCAACTAAAGTACCCTTTTAATTCAACTTTATTCATTTATATTTTGAATTGCAAGGAAGGGAGGGAGGGAGGAAGGGAGGGAGGAAGGGAGGGAGGGAGGGAGGAAGGGAGGGAGGGAGGGAGGGAGGGAGGGAGGAAGGGAGGGAGGGAGGGAGGGAGGGAGGAAGGAAGGAAGGAAGGTCTGTCTCCAGCCTGCTATGGTGGCTATAATCCGGGCAACTCAGGAGGCTGAGGCAGGAGGAGGCCAGCCTCAGCAGTTTAGGAAGGCTCTAAGCAATTTAGTGAGTGTGTCTCAAAATAAAAAAGATTAGGGATGTGACCCAGGGTAAAGCACCCCTGGGTTCAACCCCTGCTGAGGCAGGTCGGATCAAGAAGGCCAATTTTGAGTGAGCCCAGCAGTTGGAGACTGTCCCTGGAGGGATTGAAATGTTAATTCCTTTAGAGCCTTCCTCCACCCTGATCAAGAACCTGCCCCTACTCCAACCTGTTGCTAAGCTAACCTGCCCAGGAATTGCCCCTTCCTGCTGGGAGCTATAAAGTTGTTAATTAACGTGCCCTGGGCTGCACCATCCAGCCCTTCCCCCTTCAGTCCACCTGTTTCCCACCTTTTGGCCACCCCACGGGGCACTCCTGGGCCTAGTCACACAGGCAAGAGGGAGAAAGATAAGGGAAAGAAGGCAGGAGAACACAGGAAGCCTAGGACATATAAAAAGGGCAGAACACCTCGCTTCTTGGGATACCTGGACACCAGCTATGGCCCCTTCTCCCTCCTGGGACAAGTCTACGTTGCCCCTTTTTAAATAAACCCTGTTTTATATGCTTGTGTGGTGGTGGTGGGGGGTGTTTCTCTAATGTTTAAACGTCAACACGTGGGGAAGCAGGACTCTAACCGATGGTATCAGGAGGAGGGGGAGGGGAGGAGGAGGGGGAGGAGACACAAACGCATACCTGAGATACAAAAGGAAGAGGAAAAATGTAAAGTTTTCAATAAATTTAGCCTTATGTCCCTGATGTTGAAAATAAGGCATTGGGGCAGAAGCACCTTGGGGGCATCCTCTGGATGTTTAGATCCTTGAAGAAGATCCCAGGAGCAAGTGACAGCAGCCAGGGACTTTATTTTGATTTAACATGCTCATAAGATCAGGATCCCTGGGCCACACCCTAGGCCTCCACCTTGTCCCCTTAAGTCTTAAAGGGGCAACTCTAAAGAAGAGAAGGCTCTGGTCTCCCCCACTTGCAGAAATCCTGGAAGAAACTGCCTAGGAATCATCTCAGGCTTCCCAGGCTCAGCACATGCCGCCCAGGCTCCACTGGCCACGAGGGTGTTTGCACCCCCAGCGCCTGTCCACACAGCCTGAGCAGAGGCCAGCCCCTGCGAGTTGGCCCCGCCTCCCATTGAGCCTCCACTACAGAACCGGAATCACCACACGCTCTTTTCCTCTCTACTCCAATAACCGAGTTTCTCTATTCCAGTTTTATTGCTGTTAAGTGATTGTAAATGTCTAAAATGAAAAACGGGGCTGGATACTGGAAGGAAAGAACCAAGTGGAGGAAATGAAGAGAGGAGAGGCAGCTTCGCAGCAGCACAGGTCCGGGAGCCAGACTCCTCCACTTACCGCCTGGGGTAGGTGTGGGGCAGTGAGGGAGGGGGTTGTGGCTGGGAAATTACCAGGGAGTTGTCAGGAAAGGGCCTTTGTGTCACCTTCAGGGGTTTTCAGGATTGTAGTCCCAGATCACAGTTTCCTTTCTTTTGAGAATGGAGTGTTTGGGGATTTCTCTGCATGATAATGGAGTTGGATGGGGTTTACTTCAGGCTGAGTCACAGTGAGCTGAGGTGGTTCTGGTTCTCATAAGAGGATACATTTCAAAATGGCGCTGCCTGTGTCAAGTTCTTCCTAACAGGCATGAAGCTTAGTGGTGCCATGCTTGCCTAGCATGCATGAGGCCCTGGCTTGGATTTCCCCCGCACCAAAATAAATATATGAAATGAAACGAAAAACAGATAGGATTATATACCCTAATGCTCTGTGCCTATAGATTGTTTATAATCTTAGTTCTACAGGTTATTTCAATGGGTCATGTTAGCAGATTGCTTTCATTTTATCCTGTAAGTAGCAAAATTAGTTTCATGTTGTTTTTTTTAACAAATCTTTTAAAATAATCCAGGAAACAAGCACGGTGGTACACATCCAGCGACTCAGGAGGCTGAGGAAGGAGGATCAAAAATTCTAGGATAAGCTGGTGTGGTGGGACACACTGTAATCCCAGCGGCTCTGGAGGCTGAGACTGGAGGATCGCGGGTTCAAAGCCAACCTCAGCAACAGCGAGACGCTAAGCAACTCAGTGAGACCCTGTCTCTAAATTAAAAAATACAAAAAACAGGGCTGGGGGAATGGCTCAGTGGTTGAGTGTCCCTGAATTCAATCCCCAGTACGCCCCCGCCAAAAAAATTTCAAAATAAATTTCTAGTGTAAACTGGGCATGGTAGCACCCTGACAACAAAGAATAAAACTGGGGATGTGGCTCAGTGGCAGAGACCCCTGGGTTCAATTCCCAGTACCAAGAAATAAATTAATTAATTAAAATAACCCAGGACAATACCACTATTTTGTTTGGAATTTAATTTTGATTGTCTTTCCTCTGTTTGTAACAGGGGTCCACTTAATGCTTTTAATATAACCTTTGCTGCTCTGCCATTTATAGCTTGCTTATTTATTTATTTATTTACCTATTTATTTACTGGTACCAGAGATTGAACCCACTTAGCTACATCTCCAGCCCTTTTTATTTATTTTATTTTATTTTTTTAAATTTTGAGACAGGGTTTCACTAAGTAGCTGAGAGTCTCAGTAAGATGCTGAAGCTGGCTCCTGCCTCAACCTCCTCTGCCACTGGGATCCTCCTGCCTCAGTGTCCCGAGCCCCTGGGATTATAGGCCTGCACCACGTTGCCCAACCTCATTTTAAAACTGACTTCTTTTTAACCTTCTTGTCCCTCTCCCCCTCCCTACCTGAGGTGAGCAGGAAGAGATAAGGCTAGGCAGACAGGGAAATGGGCCCCAGGGCAACTTCCTGTGCGGCACAGCAAAAACAGCAGCTGCAAGATTTTGATGAGAAACTTGCAAAAAGTTATTTTAAATCAGGACATGCATGACCTGGAGTCCATAGGAAATTGGGACATGTGTAACCTGGAGGCCACGGCCTCTCCAAAGAGGGAAAATGCTTGATCAAAAATTTTTTTGTTGTTGTTCTGGGGATTGTACTGGGGAACTTAGGGGCACTCAACCACTGAGCCACATCCCCAGCCCTATTTTGTATTTTATTTAGAGACAGGGTCTCACTGAGTTGCTTAGCGCCTCGCCATTGCTGAGGCTAGCTTTGAACTCAGGATCCTCCTGACTCAGCCTCCCCAGCCACGGGATTACAGGCATGCGCCATCACACCAGCTTGATTAATATTTTCACTGGACTAAAGGCTGCATGAATGCCTCAGGGACACTGAGTGCCTTACCCAAGATTGAGCCAGGAGCTGACATCCTTAAATCTACCGATTCACATAAACCCTAGACTATAGACATCCACTGTCAACTCTCTCAGTTCCCCTCCCAGTTTCAGGAGCTTTGCTTTGCTTTAACAAATGCTTATACTTGGCTTTCACCCACTAGCATCCATGAAACATCTTTGAATTAGTGATTCAAAGACCCACACAATTCCACGCTCAAGGTTATTGAGGGAAGCAAGAGTAACTTCTTCCTGTCCTTGGCCAAGTTATCTGCTCCTAGGCTCACTGACCACAGGAATAATGGAATTCCAGGCTTCAGGGCTGGCACCAGCAGGTCTAGGAGAGACTATCTTTCAAGGCCATGAATAAATTGACTCCTGAGGCTTTGTATCATTTTGTTTTTTTAATTAATTTTGTAACTAGGGATTGAACCCATGGGTACTTAACCACTGAGACCCAGCCCCAGCCCTTTTTATTTGTCTTAGGACAGTTCCACTAAGTTGCTCAGGGCCTTGCAAAATTGCTGAGGCTGGCTTTGAACCCTCAATCCTCCTGCGTCAGCCTCCCAAATTGCTAGGATTACAGGTGTGCACCATGCACCCAGCTTATCCTAGAATTTTTTGATTCTCCTTCCTCAGCCTCCTTTTGATTGACTCAAAAGTGAAGCAAATATTTTAGAGGTGACAGAACTATTCTACATCTTGGTTTTGGTGGTAAGAGATGGAAATGTTAACTAACCTGATTTAATTCTTAGGCATTACAAACATGTATCAAGTTTTCACACTGTACCTCATCATTATGTAAAATTAAAATAATAATATGTAAAAAGCAATGCTTTGTAGGAAACCACAAAGGTGGATAAGACATTTTGCAAGTCCCAGACGGAAGTTTGAGCAGAAGCACTGCACACAGGAAGTAGAGCCCATACCAGAGAATCTACTTCAATAAGAACAAAACTCCTCCGAGGTGGGAATGTCCCTGTCACCAGGTTATGTGCTGTACTGCAGACTCTCTGCTGCTCTATATTTGGCACTCACAGGGGTTGGCCAGTGGCAATATTAACCACATCACACCAGGGTCCACCGGTGCCCTCTTTACCATTAGAACTAGAGTTATTGGTGTGTTGAAGTCACTAATTATATAAGTACATAACGTGCACATTTTACAGTATATTAATAGTAAATTATGTATCTGTATATATGATATGTAAACATGTAAGATTCTGTTTCCTAGACCACCTTCAATACCCTGTCTATATCAGTCAGGGTCCACTTACAGAAATAGAATCAGTAGTGTTAAAAAGTCAAGTCCCAGGCCTGGGGTTGTGGCTCAGTGGCAAAGTGCTTGCCACACACATGTGAGGCACTGGGTTCAATCCTCAGCACCACATAAAAATAAACAAATGAAATAAAAACATGCTGTCCATCTACAACTACCAAAAAAAAAAAAAAAAAAAGTCCCATTGGGCTCTGTAGATCACACCTGTAATCCCAGCAACTGGGGAGGCTGAGGCAAGAGGATGGCAAGTTCAAAGCCAGCCTCAGCAACTTAGTGAAGCCCTAAGCAATTTAGCAAGATCCTGTCTCAGAAAAGGGCTTGGGGATGTGGCTCAGAGGTTAAGTGCCCCTGGGTTCAATTCCTAGTACCAAAATAAAGCCAAGTACCCTAGTGAACTAGTGAGATATATATATATATATATATATATATATATATATATATATATATATATATATATATATATAGTGTTTACTTATTGTTTTATTTTTTGTTAATAAGGATTGAACCCAGGGGTAGTCTATCACTGAGCCATATCCCCAGTATTTTTTTTTGAAACAAGGTCTTGTTTCAGATTGCCCAGGTTGGTCTCAAACTTGGTGATCCTCCTTCCTCAGCCTCCTTGTAGCTGGGATTACAGGTGTGCACCACCATACCTACTGATGCATGTGTTTTGTGTTATTTATATATATATATATAGTGTGTGTGTATATATATATATACACACACACACACTACATTTATTATGTGTGTCCCAGTCCACTCAGTCTGCTATAACAAAATATTATAGACTGAGTGACTTAAAACATAAATTCATTTCTCACAGTTCTGTAGGCTGGGAAGTCCAGGCAGATTCAGTGCACAGTAAGGACTCACTTCATAGAAAACCAGCTTCTCAGTAACCTTTGTAACAACACTAGGCAGATGGCAGAGAGGGGGTCTCTCCCTCTCCCCCTCCCCTTCCCTCTCCCCCTCCCCTTCCCTCTCCCCCGTCCCTTCCCTCTACCCTGTGCTCCTTCTTGTCCCAGTCTCGCTCTGGCTGGCTCCCCAGTTGCTGGCATCTATCACTAGGGCCCTACTCACATTCCTGAGAACACCACCTGCTAATCTAATCAACTCTCAAAAGCTGCATCTTCTAACACCTGCGCCTGCCTGAGTAAGGTCTTTAACACAGGAATTGAAGCTGCATGTGTTCATCCTGTAGCAGCACCTAGGAGTCCTCAATCCTGTGGGGCTGGTGGACCATGAACCCGGCAGGGAAGCTGCCCTGCACAGGTGGGATTCTGTTTTCCTTCCGGGAACCTGGCTTTGTGTTTCAGTGATTGAATCAAGCCCACTTAGATTATCCAGGATGATCTCATTTGCTGAAAACCAGCTGATTATGTAATCAAATCATGTCTACAAAAGGCCTCCTCAGCAACACCTGTGAGTGTTTTATTGAGTAACTGGGAAATACAGACTAAGTTAACACATAAACAAGTTAAGTTGACACATAAACACTGCCATTCCAATGGTGAAAGGAATGAGTTTCAGGAGGCCCTGGGAAAGCAAAAAAACACAAAGTGAGGTAAAGATATCCATATAATATAGTAATTAATATAGTCACAATTAGGAGCAAGAGTATTTAAAGATAACAGAGAACAAAATGGTGTCTGTGTGTGTGTGAGTGTATATGCACAGACTCAAGAGTCCTAACTGGAAAGATATTTTTAAAAATGTAAGATTATCTAGTAGAATCTACTTCCGCTTAATATAAGTCCGTGGCGCACACAGTAATGGAGGCAGGAGAAGCAAGCTCTTACCTATTCAGTATTCCTGGTGTGGCTCATTTTCGGGGCAGAAAATGACAGAGGGCTGAAGAAAGGGTCTGGGTTATATAGTCTTCATTTAGGGTGGCACAGGAGGGTAGTTCCTAGGATTCACTGGATCCATTAGAGTGGGACAGGAATATGAATAGGGAATTTCCCGGGACTTATGATATTGGGGTCAGCTGACCCATTAGGGTGGGGGGTCAGGTACCAGTCAGGTTCCTTTTGTGTTCCTTCACTCCGCTGAGGCCTGGGATTTTAAATGACAAAATCTTCAGTTTGACTCCGTACCAGGTGGAAGTGGAAGAGCTATAGAAAAGGAAAAGGTCCATATCCTTCAGTTTCTTTCCAAAGGTGTTAAACACTTAAGAAAGGGTTAAATATAAAGGTATTTAAGAAAGGGCTGGTCTTCCTAGGCTTTGATATCTCCAGTATTGGGAAGGGGCTCAATTGCCCACTCATCCCTTCCCAAAATGGATGTGAACATCACTTCAAGTGGTAAGTTTCCATTGACAAACTTTTTTTAGTTGTTGGTAGATCTTTATTTTGTTTATTTATATGAGGTGCTAAGAATCGAACCAAGTGCCTCACACATGCCAGGCCAAGTGTGCTACCGCTGAGCCACAGCCCCTATTTATTTTATTTTTGTTGATATTGTTTGCAGTACTGGGGGATGAACCCCGGACCTCACTCATGCTAAGCAAGTGATCTACTACTGAACTGTATCTCCAACCCTTTTTGTGTTGTTTTATCTTGAGACAGTGGTTCACTAAATTGCTGAGGCTGGCCTCAAAATTTGCCATCCACCTGTCTCAGCCTCCCAGGTAGCTGGGATTATAAACGTGCACCACCACACCGGACTTCCATCAGCTTTTTGCTCTCTTCTTTGACAATGACAGATGCCACATTTATTTTTCAGAGATTGTAGAAATTTAAAGTATAACCACAGTTAGAGGGACGAGATTGTTGGAGAAGGTGCTGCCTTTCAGCAACATATTGTGTCAGGGGATTGATGAGTGTTTTAAGGTTGAAATTTGAATTTCAAATGTAGGATGAGAGCCATGAAATCTGTACATGGGTCATCTGCTTAAAGTCTGAAAGTTGATACTGTAAGGGAAGGTTCAAAATGCATGAACCACCTAATATATACTATTTAATGATATTGCAAAGATAGGGATTTAGGATAAAGGGAGAGAAGCACTGAGTCCTAAAGGAAACGCCCACAGCTATTGAGATGCAGAAAGCACAGTTGGAAATCTGGGTTGACAAACCCTAGTAAAAGGAGGGGATGTATAAGCGGAAGGCAAACCTGCATGAAACCCTATAGCTCCACCCTGCCTCCACCCCTTTGTCCAGCTCCCTAGCCTGGCACTTTAGATTAACAGGCCACTCCAGCAGGTTGCTGTCTCTCGGAGGTGTCCTGCATTCTCTAAGTGTACGTCCCTAGCTGTACCCCAAAGAAGTCTCTCTTTTGAGATTGCCTCTGTTCTCCCTTGACCAAGTCTCTGGGAATTCCTTGGACCTTTTCCCAGACATCTCTTCTCCCGCAACCTCTCTGGGTGGCCTGTCCGGGGCTCTTCTGAGGCATCCACTTTGGTGAGTCTTGGTAAATATTCTGTCTTGAATGTGATTTATTCTGTTAGCCTCCCCCCTGTACTTATAATCTCTCTCCTTCATTTTCAAAAACCAGAGAGTATCCCCAGTCTGTAGATTCCCGTGGCAATAAGGTGAACTCTGAAACCCAGATGAGCTTCGAGATTTTTTTTTCTCTTCTCACATTTCACAGTGGGATTGCATAGATTTCTCAGCCTTAACTTGGTGATATTTTTTTTTTCCTTCTTCCTTTCCTGGGCTTAATGCTCTTTTCTCCCTTAGAATATGTGTGCATTATTATAAAAGCTCCAAAGATAGGAGTCACCCTTAGGCCAACATATCCTGTTCCGGGTCAGAGGGAACTGAAACTGCTCATCTGGAAGATGCATATGAGGGTTGGTTGAGCGCCCCCTCATTTTGCTGACAGTGGGTTCACCTGAGACCCATTGTTGGAGGGACCCGGTCTTGAAATGACTCTCATTTAAACACCATGTTCAGACTCCTTACTCTAACTTCTGCCATAAATCTCTCAACCCTAAGTCTCTGCTAGAACTTAAGTTTTGAGGAAGACCCCTGGCCCTGTCGTTCCTAAACTCTGTACAGTGTCTTGTTCCCTGTTCCAGCTAAAACCACTCTGTTCTGTGCAGCTACTGTCAGCTGGGAAGTATTCTCAGACCTTTGCTTTAACTAAATCATGATGATTCTTATGTTTGTTTTCACATTCTCTGTACTTAGTGTCTGGGTAGAGAAATTTTCCAATCTTGACCTGTCCTTTACTAGATATCTCCCTGTAAGAAAATGTCCTCTCTGTCCTTTTATTTTAGTCTAGATAAACACCCAAAGAATGAAGGCTCCACCCACCTTCAAGGGCAGAAAAGGCAACAGTTGCTTTACATAGATACATCTTGTTTTATCAGATCTCACCAGAAAGCATAAGATAGCCAGGAGGCCTCTGTACTCCTTGGTCATGAGATAAAACACCAGCTATAAACAAATCTCTTTCTATTAAAACTTACCTGACTTTTTTTTTTTTTTTTAACTGTGAGTTGATCCTAGGGATGCTTTACCACCACTGAGCTACATCCTCAGCTTTTTATTTTTTACTTTGAGACAGAGTCTCACTAGGTTGCCAAGGCTGACCTCAAATTTGCAATCCTCCTTCCTCAGCCTCCTGAGTTGCTGGGATTACAGGTGTATGCCACCACACCCTGATTTTTTCTTATCCCAAAGTGCCTCAAAATTCTCTGCAATCTGGCTGGGTTTGTGGCTCAGTGGTAGCACGCTTGCCTAGCATGTGTGAGGCACTGGATTTGATACTCAGCACCGCATAACAAATAAACAAATAAAATAAAGGTATTGTGTTCATTAAAAAAAAAAAAATCTCTGCAAGATTTTTATGCCCTTGCTATTTAAAATAATAATAACAACAAAAATTGAAAGTTCTTCAGTGCACCTGGACTACTTGAGAGCTTAAGGATGTTCTTTTTAGGATTTTCTTATTTATTTTCTTGAGGCCTAAGGGGGCTATCAAGCACCCTGAAAACTATACAATTGGGACAAGGACATTTATTACATTGCCACTAATTTGTAGATAATTTGGGACAGACCAGAAGGTCTGATCTTCATGGAGACCCATGGAGAATACCCCAATGGATTTAAAAAGTCCAATATTGGTTGGGACTTAAAGGGTTCCCCCAGGCCTATGTGCTTTTGTTTGAAGATTGTAGATAGGCCAGGTGTGGTAGCACACACCTGTAATCCCAGCTGCCCAGGAAGAGGTTGAGGAAGGAGGATCAAAAGTTCAAAGCCAGCCTCAGCAATTTAGCGAGGTCCTAAGAGACTCAGTGAGACCCTGTCTCTAAATTAAATATTTAAAAAGTGCTGGGGGGGCTGGGGATGTGGCTCAAGCGGTAGCGCGCTCGCCTGGCATGCGTGCGGCCCAGGTTCGAGCCTCAGCACCACATACCAACAAAGATGTTGTGTCCTCCGAGAACTAAAAAATAAATATTAAAAATTCTCTCTCTCTCTCTCTCTCTCTCTCTCTCTCTCTCTCTCTCTCTCTCTCTCTCTCTCCCCCCCCCACCCTCTCTCTTTAAAAAAATAAAATAAAACATGGAGACATTTAAAAAAAAATAAAAAGTGCTGGGGTATGACTCAGTGGCAAAACACCCCCAGGTTCGATCCTTGGTACGATTTAAAAAAATAAAAATATTGTGGGTAATTTAGTGTATATTCCTGAGATCTCATCCCTTGAGTGCATACTAAATAATTAGAATTATTTTAAAGCAGAGGACTTTTTTGGGAAAAAAAAAAAAAAAGGTGGGGGAAGGGAATTTTTTTTTTTTTTCTATACCATGGCTTTGTCCTAGTAAAAAATAGAGAATGGAGACTTGTTCTGTAAATGGGAAAAAATGGAGCAATCTGGCTGTCTAGGTTTTCCATCTCTGCTCTTTAAAAAAAAAAAAAAAAAAAAACTTAATTATTTAAGGTTGTTATCTTTGGCAATAATTCTAGGACTAACTTTTTTTTTTATCCTTTTTACTCTTCTCTCCCTTCTCACCTCATCTGGTACACTGAAAAAAGGATACCTGGTGGCAAGAGAGGATGGTCTACAACCAGAGCCAAAGGAAAGCCCTGCAGGCGTGTTTTGAACAAAACCCTCACCCTAATAAAGCTACCAGGGAACATCTGGCCAAGGAAATTGATATTCCAGAATCTAAAATTCGGGTAGGCATTAGGTTTCTATTGTCAGAGACAAAGTAAAAAGAGAAAAGCAAGTCTCAGCCCTTAAAGGTAATTCACTTGTGTCAGGTACTTGGCTAAAAAGGTTTCTCCTATTATACAGTACCAGTTTATATCTTTCACCAATAATAGAAATATCATTGGTGTGTGTTCAGGGATAGAGGAGGAAGAATATACATGCTCAAGTTCTCCTCAGTAAATCATATTTTTATACAATTGAATCATTTTGAAATTTAAAGAGTATAGGAAATTGGAATATTAGAATACCTATTACAGGAAAATTACTAATGAATAATCACAAAGGAACTGTGCCAATCCCCAATTCTCAAGCTAGCTTTTTCTTTTTAATTTAATGTCTCAGATGTCATTCATACATAGTGTCTAAAGTCTCATATTGAATCACTTTTAATATAATTACTGATGTAAAAATGAAACTAAGGGGTTGGGGCTGGGGATGTGGCTCAAGCGGTAGCACGCTCGCCTAGCATGCGTGCAGCCTGGGTTCGATCCTCAGCACCACATACAAACAAAGATGTTGTTTCCGCCAAAAACTAAAAAATAAATATTAAAATTCTCTCTCTAAAAAAAAAAGAAAGAAACTAAGGGGTTGGAGTTGTGGCTCAGCAGTAGAGCACTCGCCTAATACGTGCGAGGCCCTGGGTTCGATCCTCAGCACCATCTAAAAATGAATAAATAAAATAAAGGTAATGTGTCCAACTACAACTAAAAAATAAAAATATTTTTTAAAAAATGAAACTAAGTTATAGTCTTTCAGTTATCAAAAAGATACCTAAAAAGAATGTCACTATACCAGGTAGAAACAGTATGTAAAATCAATATGAAGGTCAGGTAAAAATGTTTTTAGAGGAAAATAATGAATTCTGAGTTTTGTTTTTAATCAAATGCATAGTCTAAAAGAAGCCACTGGCTATAGGGCCTTGGTGTAAGAGGATCCAGGGAAGCAGATATTTTACCTATTTCTTCAAATATTGGAACTGGGTGTGGGAGACAGTTTATTCAAAGCTGAGTAACAAAAGTATATCCTATGGTAATATCTGGTAGTTGGTTTTGAAAGGTGCTGGGCCTATTTAAACTGATAGCAAGCATGGCAAATCCAGGAAACAGTATGGGATGAGGTTGGTCTGTCATGGTGTTTGCTAATCTATTCATTAGTTTCCAGTTTCCGCCTGTGCTTCAGATTTCTTTTCTGAAAATATTTTGATGAATTAAAGAGATATAACCTTTGGCACAATGCGTAGGATGTGAGTTGTTCATCAAGTACTGGTTGTCGTTAATACCCTAAGTCTTCTCAATAAAAATTATAGAAATTAAACACTCAAAAGTAATTAGAAAGTATGCTTCAATTCTGATTCCGGTCATGAGGAAACATGCAAAGAATTCAACTGGTTGTGTTAGTGACAATAGTGACAAAGCAAGGTGTCCAAGTCCCTAGAATTTTTGTCTAGCGTTGACTCTTAGATGAAATAAGAATAAATATGGATGAATGTTAGCCCAGCTCTGTAGTGTGGCTAATACTGCTACCCCATCTAAAGAAATTCCTTTCTATGATCCATATGTAAGTATTGTATAAAATGACATTTCTTATGATGCAATCGTGGGGCCAAGAAAAAAAGACATTCAGACGTTGAAGTCCTGCTTGGAAAGAAAGAGGCAAAAAGCCAGAGAAATTCTTTGAGAGAACCAACAGGGTCTCTTAAATCAGGGAAATTTATTTTGGATAACATGAGGCTGACCACACGCATTGTATGCCATGCAGTCTCTCTCTCTGTGGTTCCTCAATTGTTTTCTAGCAGTAGCATCTTCTCTAGGATAAAGCATTGTCTTTCTCTTTAGGGTATAATTCCAAAGGCAAACAGTCAAATTAGTTTGGTTTAATTGAATTGAGACTTAGAATGCCACAGACTGAGATACATGGCTTTTGTTATGGAAATCACTTTCAGCTAGAGACCAAGCACCACTCTGAGAGTTGGAGAACTCAGGTTTATTTACCTCGAATTCCCAGATGAGCTAGTGCTCTGAAGTTCTGGGCCCCAAGTTGAGGTTATGTGGAGATTTTATAGGAAATTTGACATCATTTCTTAACTATGACAACATTGGTGAGTTTGAAATCTTGGCCTACGTGACCAAAGACCATGTATAGGGAATTTACGATGAGTAGTTCACAGGCGTAGAACAAAGACAGTAAAACACCTGCAAGTGTTATCCCACAGTGCCCTTCCCACAGCAGAGTAACTCAAGATAACTTGAGTTTACCTCCCTAAGAGCTCTAGTTCTAAGGACTGAGCCTACAAGGTTATAGTTTAGACCGCAGTTAATTGGCCTAGCAGTTAAATGAGGTAGCTACATTTCTAAGAGTTCAGAAAGTTACAAAGTATAAGAGAATTAACTCTTTCCCCAGGCATTGGTTCTTCATATAATGTTCTGATCAGGTCTGGTATCTCCATCACACCCTCACATCTTTTTTCACTTAGACTTGGTTTAGAAACCGAAGAAGCAGACAGAGAAAATTGGAGTCTGCATGCTCCTTAGGAAAAGACCCAATCCAGGGACATAACCAGCCTCAGTTACAGATGCAAGGTAAGAACCCACCGGTCTATATTTGGGTTCCATATTCCTCGTTGGGCACACAGTGGCACACGCCTGTAATCCCAGTGATTCAGGAGGCTGAGGCAGGAGGATCACAGTTTGAAAGCCAACCTCAGCAACTTAGTGAAGCTTTAAGCAGTTTATTGAGACCCTGTCTCAAAAAACCAAAAAGGGCTGGAGATGTGGCTCAGTCTTAGAACACCCCTGGGTTCAATCCTGGTACCAAAAAACAAACACAAACTAGTATAGTTCCTCAATCTCACTGAGTAGAAATGACTGCATGTTGTGCCCAAATTCTACATAAAGATTGCTTAGCCTAGGAACTAGTTACAATTTGTTATGGACACTCAAGGGTCAAATATATAACCTTGTCCCATAGCTGGCCAGGACAGGGAGTTTCTCAACAAACAAGGTTTTGGATCTTTTGGGTTGACTGCTGCTCAGCAGCACAGTGACCTCTTCTTTTGCCACCCTGGAGGTGGCAAAATTCAGAGAGTAAATTTCAGCAGCATTATCTTCTGGCTTGAATGTGAGAGCTGACCTAAAACACCCCCTTCCTTCCTGTGTTCTCCTTTAGAATGGTTAACAAAAGAAGCCAAGCAAGACCACATACCCCTCGCAAGAACTCCAAGAAGGATCCAGGTTCAAGCCTTTGAGAGGAACCAAGTCCCTGATGTTGCTACCAGGGAAAAACTGGCTAAACCAACAGACATTCAGGAATTGTGCATTCAGGTGAGTTGTTTGTGGACCCATTATGTTCTCCCTGAAAGTGATATGGCCCCTGCAGGTGTGACTGGAACTTTGGGCTATCTTGAGTTGTCACAGTCATGGGGACAAAGGTATGGAATGGTAAGCACTCAGCACTGTAAGTCACATTCCTGCAAAGGAAGAATTTGCAAACCCATTTAAGAGGTACCCGTTTCAATTAGAAGCAGGAAAAATGGGAAATGTGAAAATTAATACCTGTTTTAAGAAGACTCTGTTAGATTTCCTATAAAAACTCAGCAGCATGGTCATTTTAGACTAGATTATTCTTCCTTCTAAGGTGCTGTTCTGTTCATGGTAGGTCATTTCTCTGCATTCCTGTGTTTACCAAGTAGATACCAGTGCAGTCTATCTATAACCATTTCCCTATCCCCATTTGTGACAGCCAGAAAAATTTGCAGACATAGTCAAATGTCCTTCCATTGAGAGGCAAAACTATCTACTTATTCTACCTAAGTGATATGGGCACTTATTTATTGTATGTATGTTAAATTCTCATGACTTAGGAAGTACATTTATAAGCTTGTGGCCCAGAAACTCTCAAAAACACTTGTGTTTACTAGCCTTGATCAGATGTATTCTGTGATCAAGGGCTGGAGGATATAGCTCAGTTGGGAGAGTGCTTGCCTCGCATGCACAAGGCCCTGGGTTCAATCCCCAGCACCACACACACACACATACACACACAAAAGTTAGATGTATCCTGTGATCAGGCCTATGTTAATAGTCTCTTTCTTTACAGAGTATAAGAAGCAGAGCTAGAATTACTTGTGTTTTATGATGTTCACATCTCCCTTTTCCTCACTTAAATATGGTTTCAGGACCAAAGATATCTGGACCCTGACTGGAGCAGAAAGGAGCCCAAAAATTTCTTGGTAGATGACACAAATGGGAGACCAGATCTGACTAATCAACTGCAGGAAACAGATCTGTTTATACACCCAGATGGGAGTTATTATCTGACTTCTTCTGATTCCTTCCCTGACAACCAAACAATTTCACCTACTCCTCTTCTGTCCTCTGGGATCATACAGCCCACCCAGGCTGTGCAGAGAGGAGAGAACTCTGACCTGCCTCTCACTTTTATGGATCACCTGCCAGAACTGCTGACTCCAAGAGGGGACATCTCGGATACTCGGGTTCCTTTCTGGATCCAATTCCAAAAAGAATACCAAAATCACAAAGAACAAACTGGCATAGGAGTCATACCATTGAAGGACCATTCTGAACCTAATCCTGAGAACAAGAAACCACAGGGTCTGGGTCCCATTGACATATCTTATGTCATGCAGTGGTGGGACCAGGGCCGCCAAGCTCTGATTGAGGAATGGGAACCACTTGAAGAGATACAGTGAGACAGATGTGTGGCCAACTGCAAGGTCAGCTGGAGAGTCCTCTCATCTGCTCTACCAACTGCACCAGCAATATGTAGAAACCTCGAGTCTTTAGATGAACTCCTGTCATCAATAGAATCTCAGTAAACTATTTTCTTTTCCTCTTTTTTTTTTTTTTTTTTTTTTTTTTTGGTACCAGGGATTGAACCCAGGGACACTTGACCACTAAGCCACATTCCCAGCTTTTTAAAAAATATATTATTTATTTAGAGACTGGGTCTTACTAAGTTGCTTAGGGTTTTGGCTTTGAACTTGCGATCCTCCTGCCTCCGCCTCCCAAATCACTGGGATGACAGGCGTGCACCACTAATTCTGATCTACAGAGAGGGGACCCTTTCAGACCCCACCAACCTCTCATTGGAGAAGATTGTCAGGTTCTGCTTCATATGCTGCAAGGCTAACCATGGCCTTAGCTCCAGGAGGAAGATGTCAATCTTGTGTAACTGGTCCAGGCAGGCCTCCTTCGTTTTGATTCAGAATTGATACAATTTATTACTTATTTGGTAGTGGGAAGGAGGGTTACCACTGAGCCTTGTCCCTAGCCCCTTTTTTATTTGTTATTTTGAGACAGGTCTCACTAAGTTGCCAAGGTTGGCCTTGAACTTGTTTCCTCCTCCCTCAGTCTCCCGAGTCTTTGGAATTACAGGTGTGCACCCTGCATCTGAACAGGATCAGTACAATTAATAGACAATGAATAGTGAGGACATCCTATCTTGAAGCAAGACGAGTGCCAGGGGTAAGATAAGATGACTGGGAACCCAAATGGATGTCTGTATGGGCAGTGGTATCTTCTTAACTCATGGTGCCCAAAGCTCTATATCTGTATTGCCTTGGAAACACCAAGGGCAGCAGACACATCTGCTGAATCCTTCTGAAAAAAGCATCTTCCTGTTTGAGAAATCCACAAGTTCTAATGGAGGCGAAGCAAAGATAACAGGCCAAGAATAGATACTGTCAGCATTCATTTATTCCCTTCTGGCATGGCACTGAGATAAATTTGAAATAAGTATTATAGAAAGTGAGGGAATACTATATTTCTTCATGCTGTATGTTTATAAAAGTGAGTTTGGGTTTTTTTGTTGTTGTTGTTGAGCCTAGTGGTGGTGTCCCTGTAATCCCATCTACTCAGGAAGCTGAGGTGAGAGGATTGCAAGTTCCTGGCTCCTTCAAGCCAGCCTGGGCAACCTAGCAGGACCCCATCTTAAAATGAAGGGGAAAAGCCAAGCACAGTAATTCATGCCTGTAATCCCAGTGGGTTGGGAGGCTGAGGCAGGAGGATCGTGAGTTCAAAGCCAGCCTCAGCAACTTATTGAGACCCTGTCTCAAAAAATAAAATAAAATAAAAAGGGCTGGGGATATGGCTCAGTGGTTAAGTGCTCCTGGGTTCAATCCATGGTAACAACAAAAGAAAACAAAGGGGGCTGGGAGTGGAGCACAAGCATGTGCAAGGCCCTGTGTTGGACTCAGCACTGCCAAAAAACAAAAACAAAAAAAAGTGAGCAAGAGCTTTTTCTTTCCTCCCTAAGTTCTGAGGGTTTGAACTGGGAACTGGACACCTTAGCATCCATCAATAAGGGAAGGGGTTAAATGAATGAAGACGTATCCATAATGCTGAGTATTTTTCATGTAAATGTATTTTTTTTCCATTGAACATTTAAAACACATAAAAATTAACCAGGAATGGTGGTGCCCACCTATACTCCCAGCAACTCAAGAGCCTGAGGCAGCAAGATTGAAAGTTTAAGGCCAACCCAGGACAACTTAACTAGACCTGCCTCAGAATAAAAATAAAGTCTGAGGATGTCGCTCAGTAGTAGAGTGTCCCTAGGTTCAATCCCTAGTACCACAAAAACAAATCAATTACAAGGAAATTATAATAACATCATAAAAATCACTGAATAAAAATCTATTAACTTTTTCTATGTTAATAGGTTTTCAAATATATACTTATGTATGTATGTGTGTACATAATCCTGTAATTCCTCACTTCATTACAAGTAAATTATATAAACTTAAAACTTTTGGAGTAACCATCCTTATTTTGTGTTTTGGTTTGGAGGTGAGGTGTCCCCAAAAGCTCCCATTAATACAGGAATATTCAGAGGTAAAATGATTGAATTATGACAGCTGTACCTAATCTGTCTACCCTAATTTAAATGCAATGACTGGAAACTGTTGGCAGGCAAGGTGTAGCTGGGGGAGATGGGTCTCTAGGGTGTTCCCTGGGAGGGTGCGTCTTCCCTGAGGCCCCTTTGCCTCCATCTCTCTCCCTGACTCCACCTTGATTTTCCTCCTGTGTTTTTTTTTTTTTTTTCTTCCCCCTTTTAATAGGGGAATTGAATCCAGGGGCACTTAACCACTGAGCCACATCTGGTCCTTTTTTATTTTATTATTTAGAGACAGGGCCTCGCTAAATTGCTGAGGCTGGTTTTGAGTTTTTGATTCTCCTGCTGCAGCCTCCCAAGCTGCTGGGATTACAGGCATGTGCCCCCAGTGCCTGGCTGGGGCCTTCTTACATGATGTGTTGCCTCACTTGAACCCAGAGCAATGGAGTCGGCTGTTAGGACTAAGCCTCTGAAACCATGAGCCCCAAATAAACTTTCCCTCCTCTAAGTTATTCTTGTCTGGCATTTTGGGCACAGTGATGCAAAGCTAACTAAAACGTTTTGTCTTCTTTCTTTCAAAATTATAACTTGTAAAATCATTACTGTGTATGAAGGTGTATGTAGGATTACATTGATATAATAATAAAAATATCTTTGGAAAATATTACCCTTCTGTTCACCTTGCCAATTTGCATTCTATTTCTTTATACAGTTTGTGCAGGTCCATGTGAATGTGGTGGATCCTGCACTGCTACACACAGATCTATAGCTCTGAGGTTTTTGTTTTGTTTTTGTTTGTTTTTTTGTTTTGTTTTGTTTAAATATATTTATGTTTTAGTTGTAGTTGGACACAATATCTTTATTTTTATGTGGTACTGAGGATTGAACCCAGGGCCTCACACGTGCTAGGTGAGTGCTCTACCCCTGAGCCACAATTACAGCCCCTTGTTTTGTTTTTAATATATATATTTTCAATTGTCAAAGGATCTTTTATTTTATTTATTTATCTGCTTATTTATTTATTTATATGCAGTGTGGAGGATTGAACCCAGGGCCTCACACATGCCAGGCAAGTGCTGTACCGCTGAGCCATAACTCCAGCCCCTAGCTCTTGAGTATTTTTTTATGTATAAGTCTATGTAAATTTGTTTTTGCATCTATATTACACCCAACTCCTCCCTCCCTACTGCTCTCTATCACTATTTCTAAATCTACAAGTCTTTGTATATCTACTTATCTAGATCTACCGTCCATACTCTTTAGAGGAAAAAGGTAGGATAGAATTGTTTTTATCTTTTTCTTCCCCCACTGTTGCTGAAAGCTGGGTCCTTGTCCCTGATACCAATCCAATAATGAGGATATGGTTTGGAGAAAAAGGAAAAAGAATGTTTATTGCTTTGCTAGTACAGGAGAAACACAGGGGACTCCTGTCCCAAAGGCTGTGATTCTGCCCCTCAGCGGGAACAGGGGGCTTTTTTAAAAGAGGTGGCTCAAGGGCTACATTCCCATGGTCTCCGTTGGAGTTATAATTCACTTGTCAATTTGGGAGATATTTCTGAGATCTTCTGGTACCATCCCCAAAGTCTGGATTACTTTGTTCCTATGGTGGGTGCATACTCAAGTACAGATAATTCTGCATAGGATGGAAGAAAGGTAATGCTGTTTCCCCTAATATTAGGGAGGAGCAGGTAGAGTGGAATGTTGAGAGCCACAGCCTAGTCAGAATGGCCCCTGGCATTTTGCCAGAAGTAATGGTTGAGAGGAGACGACAGGGAGCCATTAAGATGATGATAATTAAGTTAAACTGTGTATAATTGCTGTGACTGGATGATGCTGGATTGAAACAGGCTGTGTATTCAGTTGTATTATTAGACCCCTGCTGTCCAGAAATAGGGCAGCTCCTGCTGCCTCGGCGCCCGCTATTTTGAGTTCTTGCGGAGTTCCCCTTGAGTTCCAGTTGAACTCTGGGGGGGGGGGGGATTCCTGGAGAGTTCAAGTTGGTTGAGGAAGTTCCGGTGGAGGGAGTTCTGGTTGGTGTGCGGTGTTCTTGGAAGGGTCGCGTGGGTGGCGTTTGCGGGAGTTCAGAAATAAAGTTTGTTCCTGCTTGAGTGGCTCTGATTTGTGCCCAGCCAGGCTGCGGCAGTGGAAGAGAAAGAAAAATAAGTGTCAGTAGCAGAGCAGCAAGGGTTATATTCAACGGAAAGGGATCATTATTACACTCTACTGGGAATTGAACCCAGGAGTACTCTACCACTGAGCTATAACCTCAGCCTTTTTTTTTTTTTTTTTTTTTTTTGACAGAGAGTCTCACCAAGCAGTCCAGGTTGTCCTTGAACTTTTTATCCTCCTGCCACAGCCTTCCTAGGTGCTGGGATTATAGTTGACATAAGCAGTGTTATCTAAATATACACTTGTCATTTGTAGAAACAAGTTCCTTCTAGGCTTTTTAAAAGACATTCAGCCTTTATACAAACAATCTATACATAATCTGTTTTGTTTATTTTAAACCATGCCCATTGCCATGCACCATGGTTCATGCCAGTAACCCCAGCAGCTGGGGAGGCTGAGGCAGGAGGATTGCAAGTTCAAAGACAATTTCAGCAATTTAGCAAGGCTAAGCAACTCAGCAAGACCCTGACTAAAAATATCTTTAAAAGGGTGGAGGGTGTGGCTCAGTGATTAAGCGCCCTTGGGCTAGATCCCTGGTACCAAAATACCCTTAAACCATGTGCTTTGTCTGGCTGCCCAGCTTGCTAAAATTAAGAAATTACTAAAATGGCCAAGTTGTAATAGTGCACACTTGTAATCCCAGTGGCTCAGGAAACTGAGACAGGAGGATGGCAAGTTCAAAGTCAGCTTCAGCAATTTAGCAAGACCCTAAGCAATTTAGTGAGACCCTGACTAAAAATAAAAGGGAATGGAGATAGGGCTCAGTGGTTAAGCACTCCTGAGTTCAATCCCTGGTAACAACAAAAAAGAAATGACTAAAATGAAGTGAATTAAGGCAGACCCATAGATTCTACACAGTATTTCTGTGTTAGTGAGGATACACAGAGGGGTGCTTTACCACTGAGATACACTCCCATCCCTTTTTAATTTCGAGATAAGGTCTCCCTTGCTGAGATTAGCTTTGAATTTAAGAGCCTCCTACCTCAATCTCTCAAGTAACTGGGATTACAGGTGCACTTCCCCATGCCAGGCTATCTTAATGCCTTCTGCCACTGGCATCCATGGGCTAAAATGTTCAGTTAGCATGGGGAGAAGCTAAGGCAGCAGAAAAGAGAGCATTGAAGAGGGGCTTTATTAGGTCCCATGGAATCAGAGCCTGAACTGCAGACTCCTGTGAAGAGGGGAGTGAGGTGTTATGGGCCAGGCTACATGGGCAATGACCAAACAGACTCCACGTTGCCCTGAGACGCCCTGTCATGTTAAGAAATGCTTCTCCCATGGGAGCACCCCGCCTCTACCATCAACAATTGCTTAGCATAGCATGTTTGGCAACACAAAATGGCAGTTGTTATACAATGTAAAGTTGTTCTCTTTTTGGATCCCATTTTTCTTGGACGAGGTTACCCATTCGAGAATGGTTGTCTAGATGTTAGTTGTTGGAAAATCATAACGGCAGCAGCACCCCAGAGAAAAACCCCAACATGGCGTCTAATAACCCTCTTTCTCCTCTTTGTTTCTTTCACTGGCGCAAAACATTCCCGCCAGCGCCAATGTTCAAACCCTGCTGGTGGGAAGCCTTAGCCCCAATAAGAATTAACTTCTTGGGCTCTGGAACTGACATATGGAAGAGTTTGCCAATAAATGAGCGACCTGTCATCTACCTCAGCCCTGCTACCTCTCCTTAGACCTATATAAACCCACAGCCTTTTGTAATAAAGTGGAACCTCTTCGGTGATCTGTGTCGTGTGGTGTAGTGCGGTGTGGCGTCTTCCAGTCTTACATTAGTAACCTTTCTTTAACTTGTACTCAATTAGGGTCATTTTGACCCACTTCCTCTTCTGCTTACGATTTTAGATCTCATGACATTTGTTTATGGTTTTGAATCATAGCAATAGCCACTTATGATTAATGTGGTTTTGGATTATAAAAGGTGTGTTCAAACCCCAACCCCAGGAGGGGGTCGAAGGGTGGAGACTTGCAGCCTGCCCCTTGACCTGCCAGCTGGTGACTCCATGATTTATTGCAATCGAGCCATAACAGAGGGATGGAGATAAGAAAAATCAGGAAGGGAGGGAAGTTACTCAGGGATATGATTTAACTGAAGACTAGCTTCATCTAAGTTGTAGAATGTATTGCCATAGGCAATTTGTAATATTCTCTTATTATCCTTTAAATATTTGTACAATCTGAGCTGGGCATGGTGTAGCTAGCTCAGTGGTGCATGCAGTGCTTGCCTAGCATGTGTGAGGAGCTAGGTTTGATCTCCACGTGAAAAAAACAAACAAAAAATCCAGTTTTGGGGCTGGGATTATGACTCAGTGGTAGAGAGCTCGCCTAGCATGGACGAGACCCAGGTTCGATCTTCAGCACCACATAAAAATAAAGGCATTGTGTTGTGTCCATTTACACCTAAAAAATAAATAAATAATTTTTTTAAAAATCCAGTTTTGGTGACATTGATTTTTTTTCCTAATACTGTTTTTCTACTTTCTCCTCTGGCACCCTGTCCCACAGGTTTCAAATGCATTTTTTACTCACTATTTTTGACAACTATAAATAAGTGTTTTCCACAATGGAAATGAAAGTCCGTGCAGTATATTTTCATGACTGGGGAATGGATTTTCTCAAGTCATCTTCAATAGGCTAAAAACTTAAGAAAAAAATAAAACTGAATGTTGGAATTCAGTTCTTTATATGAAGTCCCTTATGAAAACAACAGGATGGCTATAAACCCCAAAGGAGGGGCGGGCTGAGATTTAAAAAGAAGAAAAAGTAAAAGGAATTAAGATGACTCACTGCTTCTGATTTCTCCTGGGTCTTCACTCTCTAGCTTTCCTCCTTCCCAGGAAGCTTGCAGCTTTTCAGCCACTTCTTCAACATTATCACTTTTGCTGAAAAATGCTGGGGAAAAATCGATCTCTTCCATCGCATTCCTGCATTCTTCAGACTGTTTTGAATGTTGTGCCTGACCAGCGTTTAGGAAGCCGATTGACAGCAGTCCCTGCTTGGGGTCCTCTTCACCAAAGTCAGCACAGGGGTTCCAAACCCAGGCATGGTCATTGCCGGGTTTGCCTTCAGCCCAGCCTCGGTGGGATACAGTGGCTGGGGTGTATCTTCAGGGGCTTGTCCCTCCTCAGGAGAAGGCAGATGGTCCTTTTCTCATGCTCAACATCGAGGGCGCCTGGTTCCTTCCTCCTGGAAGATCATTCTCTGAAGCAAATCAAAGTAGCTTTGCTTGCATCTTAAAAAGTTCCTCTTCATCTTCCTCCAACGTTTTAATTCCTTGCTCAGGGAGTGAAACTACAGGCTCAAACCAGAGGTCATGGGTGGACTCATCTGCATTCCCTGTAGAGGTATCATGGTCCTCACACAGAGTCTACCAGACTCAAACAGGAAAAGAAAAAACAAGTCCTTTGCTGTTCTTTGGTTTCACAATACTATGGCTTGCTGGGGCCACACACCAGCAGCCAATAAGGCCACCCCCACCCTGGGTTGTCATGTCCATGACCTGTCCCCTGTGGGGAGCCATTCTGACACGTGATTGGGTGACTCCCGTTAAGGGCCTGAGGCGCTCTGGCTGTGTCGGAGTTATCCCGACCCTTTCCTGATGAGAGAGCCCATCCGTGTGGGGGTGTGCGTAACCACTGACCCTGGAGACCCAATCACTGACCCTGACCTTGGAGTACAGCCCCCCCTCAACCTTCATTGGATGGAATTCTCCCCTGAATCTCTTGTTCCCCAAATAAAAGGCTACTCCCCGGCGTGTTCTCTCTCTCTCTCCTGCTAGCCCAGAGTAATCCTCGCTGCCCTGCTGGGCGGCTGGAGGCAGGGAAACAGGGAGGCGAGCCGTCTCGGACCTAGCAATGTAAAATAAGGTACTGTCTGTGTGTTTTATTTTGATCTCTTCTAACTAACTTAATGCCAGAACCTCATTAATGAAACCACTGCGCAGGCCGCGTGGTAGAGTCCCCCTAGCTAGAACATGAGCTTCCACCAAGGAGGCCCTCTTTTTCAACTATTTTCTATTTCATTGCTTTCTTTTCTGATGCACGTCCCCCCCCCACCTCTCTCTCTGGCAATGCTGGGGATCAAAACTAGGCTCACACATGCTAGACAAACACTCTACCACTGAACTATAATCCCAGCCCCTTTCTCTGGTTTGTTTGCTTGATTCTTTGTTGTTGTTGTTGTTGTGTGGAAAAATTAAAGTCAAACAGATAAAGACAGACTGAGGAATCCCAAAATATTAGGCCCAGAGGACATGGGAGGCCAAGCTTCAGTCCCATCTAACTCTAAATAAATCAACTTCTGACCCTATGCAACTGTGTGTCCTTTTCTCCAGCATCCACTAAAACCCTACTAGGCCAAAACTTGCTCCATTCTGCAGTTTATATGCTGAAAACTGGTTTTCATTAGAGCAGAATATTCAGGTCCATAGGGGGCCACCAAGGTCATTTCACCCTAACTTCCTTCCTTTCCCAAGAATGTCTTTAGCCTTGTTCTTTCATCTCACCTCTCAAAGCACTCAATGTGACACAGGACTACAACTCCAGCTTGTCTGGAGACTGAGGCAGGAGTAAGTTTGCAGCCAACGTGGCCAACTTAAGGAGACCCTGACTCAAAAAACAAAAAAATCACATAAAAAAAAAGCTAGTAGTGTTGGAATGCTACTCTTGTCTTTAAGTTACTGTCAAGGTAGGTGAGTAAATTACTTGTAGCAGATTACCTGTAGAAAACACCACTACTGGGGCTGAAGTTGTGGCTCGGAGCTCTCCAAGCATGCGAGAGGCACTGGATTCGATCCTCAGCACCACATGAAAATAGAATGAAGATATTGTGTCCACCTATAACTAAAAAATAAATATTTTTTTACAAAACCCAATATCCAGACCTTAAGAGTGTTATGCTCAAATTTGGGACCCCAAAAAGACCACCAGAGACCAAGATCGGTGTAAGAAGCAAAGAGGTGTTTATTGCAAGCTAGCTCAGTCCTCCCCACACACACAGCAACTGGTGACGCTGAGAGGCCCCGAGCACAGGATTTGCAGCAGTTTATACACTCTTTGGGGAAGGCAGGGACTTCACATACATCATAGCATCTCTTAGCAAATCATCACACCGCGGGAAAATCAAATAACAACTCTAAAACATGATTAGCACATTCACCGGCGGGAACAAGTTGGGTAGGGGTGATTGGTTACTACAAGAGGGGGATTCATTTGAACTGATTGGTTTAAGCCAAAAGGGGTGTTCATGCTGAACTACATGGTTTTCCAACACCATAAACATCTGGTATCCCAGGTATTTCCCTGTCTCTTGCTGATTGGTGGCTGCTAGGGGATTGTTATGGGTCCCCACCTAGCCTGACTGAGTCAGGGACACCTTGCTCAGCAGATCTCTCCTGTTATTTGTAGATAAACAACTTAGCAGGGTGGGAATGTACCGAGGAGTGCTCTGTGGGTCTTTCCAAGGACAAAGGTCATGTCCCTTCCTTGGACAGGCTTTGCTCTGGTTTTTCAAGAGTAAGCAAATAGAAACAAAAGGAGCTAATTTGGGAAAATTCATCAAGAAAGAAGGGCTAATGGGACTAACTCTGGACAGAGTCCACTGAAGTCAGAGTAAAGCTAGGAGTTATGGCTACATGTCTTCAAAAGAAAATTTCTTTAGTAAGGCAGGAACACTGAGGGAACTTGTGACAGATGGTGTACCCCTATTGACATAGGATTGAATGTAGATGAAGTCCCCCTGAGTAGGATGGCCACCAAGACACTCCTGGAGAGGATGAGTTAGAGTCAAAAACTCCACAGGCAGCATGAAGGAGAAGTTGAACATCTGGCAGAGTGCAGAAGATGCAGAAGATGGCCGCATGTGGTGGTGCACGCCTGTAATTCCAGCAGTTTTGGAGGCTGAGACAGGGGGATTGTGAGTTCAAAGCCAGCCTGTCGAGACCAGCTCCAACAGGGGGTCTCAGGAGACTAAGGATGGTGAGGAGTCGGCGAAAGGGGGGTGGAGAAACAACACAGACACCAAAGTGAAGGTGTTGATCCCAATCTTTACTTGTGAAGTTGATCATATATACTTTTCATTTTGGCAGGCTCACAGTACTTTTGGTTACAAAACAGGAATCATTATTCAAAGAAACAAAATATTACCTAGCTACAATTAGAATAGAAGAATGTATCTTGGCTTATGCATAAGCAAGCATTTGTACTTTCAGTTCGCGTTTTGCTTTGAGCTGTTTCTGCTTAGTTAACTTTTAATAATAGTTACAAATGTCCCAAACTATTGGCCTATACCTTGACTATTCTTTCTTGACTTACTGACTGGAACTGGTGCCATGGTTACGGCAAGTAGTTGACTTGTTATTAATTTTAATCAAACAGGAGTAAGAGCACAAACCATTGTGCACAGGAACAAGAACAAGTTGCCCAGTACTAAGCACTAATCTGTCTTCTTTTTTTTTTTTTTTTTAAAGAGAGAGTGAGAGAGGAGAGAGAGAGAGAGAGAATTTTTAATATTTATTTATTTATTTTTTTTAGTTCTCGGCGGACACAACATCTTTGTTGGTATGTGGTGCTGAGGATCGAACCCAGGCCGCACGCATGCCAGGCGAGCGCGCTACCACTTGAGCTACATCCCCAGCCCCCTGTCTTCTTAACATTAATTTTTCTTCTCTAGATTTTAATTTAATTTCTCAAAAACTTCCTTGACAGGAATACAGGGAGTTTTTCATTAGACATTAACAATTTACACTCCACAGCTGAATCATTGCATTTAGAGCAAACAGATCTATGCTTTAGAAGTAGTTGCATTAATTGGGAAATTCATGTTTTTTCCTTCATACTTAATGGTCATATGAGAAATGGCAACTATACTTATTAAAGGAATACAAAAACAAACCAGCCCATTCCCAGAAACATACTGCGCTCCTCCCGAGGATGGACGCCTTGTGCCATCCACCTCAGTAGGGCCTTGCCATTGCCTGAGTCAGGGGAGGGGCGCATCACCAGCCTCAGCAAAAGCGAGGTGCTAAGCAACTGAGTGAGACCCTGTCTCTAAATAAAATACAAAATAGGGCTGGTGATGTGGCTCAGTGGTCAAGTACCCCTGAGTACCCCCCAAAAAAGTGCAGAAGATGAACCCCAGGTCTCAAGGCAAACTCCAACAGTAGCAAATTTAGAAGCAGTATTGTTTCCTTTGTCCTCTGCTCTGAGAAGACCCACTCTCTGGAGAGCGCTCTTTGCTTGAACCTTACTTTCACTTGCAATGAAGTTCTCTTGCATGATTTTGGTGTCTGACTTTAAATTTTCTTTCATCAGAACACAAAACTGAGTTATGGAGCTTCTCCTTTGATGTAGAATATTGCTGGGTTCCATCCCCAGTACCACACACACAAAAAAATCTTAAATTAAAGATTTAATTTTCTTTCTTACAAGGATGCTTGCAGCTCCTTCTCATCAATACAAATTTTTATTTTTTTCTATATTAGGGATTGAACCCAGGGGTGTTTAACCACTGAGCTACACCCCCAGCCCTTTTTATGTTCTATTTTGAGACAGGGTCCCTCTAAGTTGCTTAGGGCCTCACTGAGTTTCTGAGGCTGGCATTGAACTTGTGATCCTCCTGCCTCAGCCTCCAGAGTCGCTGGGATTATGGGTGTGTGCCACCATACCCAGCCTCAGTTTCTTTTAAGGGCTGACATGTAGAAATTGTGGTAATTTGAGACTTTTCTTCTTTTTTGATGTTAGCATGTATAAAATTTGTGTTGAGTTTTAATTTTTTCTTTTTTTTTGGTACTAAGGACTGAGCTCCTGCAGTCTGAAAACAGACCCCATGCCTCTTGCCACACATCATATGTGTGTGTATATATAACCATATGTATGTATACATATACAGTAAAAATTATTTAAAAAATAAAAAAACTAGGGGCTGCGGTTGTGGCTCAAGTGGTAGAGCGCTCACCTAGCACATGTGAGGCACTGGGTTCAATCCTCAGGACCACATTAAAAAATAATAATAATAAAATGAAGATGTTGTATCCACCTAAAACTAAAAAATAAATATAAAAATAAATAAATAAATAAAAACCCTAGCTGGGCATGGTGGTGCATGCCTATAATCGGGAAACTGAAGCAAGAGGATATCAGGTTCAAGGCCAGCCTCAACAATTTAGCATGACCCTGTATCAAAATAAAAATAAAAAGGACTGGGAATGTTGCTCAGTGGTAAAGCAGACCCAATCTTCAAGCTCCAGGATCAAATAGAAAAACGAAAGAAAACCAGTCTTGAATGCTTAGGGAATGCAAGAGAGGATTTTAAAAGGTAGGCTCCAAAAAGAAATCAAAAGAGCACAAATAGGAATGTGATTAAGAGGGGCACCTGATTATTTTTAAGTCAGTGTCCCCATTGTTCATCATTAGGACTGAGAAAGTAGCTGGATGGGAGCCCTAACCCAGTGTGTAAGGCTCTGGGTTTAGTTTCCAGAAGAAGAGAAAAGTAAATTGAGTCCCAAAGCATTCATCAGTCGGCTATGAGTGTTCATCTCTTTGTCACTTGAAAAGACCCTGGTCTAGAATTTTACATGGCTTCCAAAGGTAAGTGTCTTTGGAGAACTCAATGTGTTTGTGATAAAACAGAGACAAAGGAAAAGAGAAAGTCAAATGAAAGAGAGGAAAGACAGCTAAGAAATCTCAGAGAGCCAACATCTATATTTCTGAACACTTCACAAAAATAAAATAATGAAGTTGAAAAAGTTATCTATGAGTAGGAGAAAACAATTCTGTCACTATTAAGGTTTATTAAGGTTTGTTGAGGCTTTTTGTTTGTTTTGAGACAGTTTCACTGTGTTGCTCCAGCTGGTTTCCAACTCATGAACTTGAGTGATCCTCCTGTCTCATCCTCCCCAATAGCTGAGACTACACCAAGCCTGGCTGGGTTTTTTTTTCTTATGTTGGGGATAGTCCCAGGGACCTCATGCATGGATTTTTATGGATTTTTGTGTGTTTTGTTCATACTGGAGATTGAACTCAGTGTCTAACACATGCTAAACAAGTGCTCTAGACTGAACTATGACCCCAGTTCTGTGCATGAAACCTGCTCCATTCACCCCAACCTATCTGTGGTTCCAACAATTTGATGATTTTTTTTTGTACCAGAGATTGAACCCAGGACTGCCTAACCACTGAGCCACACGCCACATCCCCAACCCTTTTTATTTATGTATTTATTTGGATACTGTGGATTGAACTCAGGGGCACTCGATCACTGAGCCACATCCCCAGCCCTATTTTTGTATTTTATTTAGAGAAGGGTCTCACTGAGTTGCTTAGTGCCTTGTCATTACTGAGGCTGGCTTTGAATTTGTGATACAAGCCTCTGGGATTGTCATCACACTGGGCCAAGAAATAATAATTTTTGTGAGGCACTCTTACAGGCTTTCTGAAAATAGTAAATAATAAAAAGTAAGTAAGATAAGACAACCCACGTTCTCTGGAATTTCCAATCTAGCGTGTTTGTAGAGCAGGAGAGGGGAAGACAGAATGTTGTCATCAATGTAAATTGTTTGGGCCTGATGTGTGGGCACTAGCCACAATCCTAGCAACTTGAGAGGCTGAGCAGGAGGATCACAAATTTGAGGACAGCTTCAGCAGTTTAGCAAGATCCTGTCTCAAAATAAAAAGTGCTGGGGATGTGACTCAGTGGTAGAGTGGCCCTGGGTTCAATACTTAGGACCACAAATAAATAAATAATTTGATAATTTAGAGCATGACATGTTATGGGAATAGGAAATAAAAATAATTCAGGTTAGTTAGGTAGAATTCCTGAGAAAGTGAGTTTTGAGCAAAGGCTGGGAGGGGAGGGAGTGAGCAACAGATATTGTGGGAGGAAAAAAGACAAGAACCTGGTAGAAATACCTTGTGGAAGGTGCCCTGGGGTGTTCAAGTAAAGCAAGGAGGCCAGTATCACTGGAGAGTGCTAAATTAGTGGGCAATAACGGAAGAACTATGTCAGGAAAGTGAGGGAGATTACAGATTGAGTAAGAGTTAAAGCTTTAAAGATAAACCTTTTGAGCTGGGCATGGCAACATATGCCTGTAATCCCAGCTATTGAGGGAGAAAGACCATTTTAGCTGGGAAGTTAGGGTCTACTTGGGCAACATAGTGAGACATTGTCTTGCCAGGCATCTATAATCCCAGCTACACAGGGGGCTGAAGCAGGAGACTCACAAGTTCAAAGCCAGCCTCAGCAATTTAGTGAAGCCCTAAACAACTTATCAAGACCTTGTCTCAAAACGAAAGATAAAAAGGGCTGGGGATGTAGCCCAATGGGTTCAATCTATGAAACCAAAAAAATAAATAAATAAAATTAGAAAAAATCTTATAGAATAAGAATATAAAAAAGAGAAGATGTTTGTGTGTTCTCAGCTAAGTGTTATTACAAAGGGTCAAAAATTTTTAAAAAGTTTGCAAGTTAAGAATATTCTAATAAGTTAGGGTTAATTTATCAATGAAGAAAGAATTTTTTATAAATGCAGTGTAGCCTAAGAGTACAGTGTTAATCTGCAATAGTGCACAATCATGCCCTGGGCCTTCAGACTCCAGTCACCACTCACTCACTGATTTACCCAGAGCAACTTACAGTCCTGCAAGCTGCATTCATGTTTGGCACACTTATTTGGTTTTTATGCTATATTTTTTTTTTTACTGTACCTTTTCCATGTTTAGATATATTTATACATAATTACCATTGTGTTACAACTGCCTTTAGTATTCAGTACAATAACATGCTACACAGGTTTGTTGCTCAGTAAAAGGATATATCATAGACTAGGTATGTGATAGGCTATACATCTAAGTTTGTGTGAGTGCACTCTATGGTGTTATGGTTTGGATGTGAGGTGTTCCCCAAAGACTCATGTATGAGACAATGCAAGAATGTTCAGAGGAGAAATGATTGGGTTATGAGTGCCTTAATCTAATTGGTGGATTAATCCTTTGATGGGATTAAGTGAGTGGTGACTGAAGGCAGTAGGATGTGGCTGGAGGAGGTGGGTCACTGGGGGCATGCCTTTGGGTATATGTTTTGTATCTGGCAAGTGGAGTTTCTCTGCTTCTCTCTGATACACTCTTCTGCCATGATATTCTGCCTTACCTTAAGCTCCAAGGAATGGAGCCAGCTGTCTATGGACTGAGACTTCTGAACCATGAGTCCTTGAATAAACTTTTCCTTCCCTAAAATTGTTCTTGTCAGGTCTTTTAGTCCCAGCAGCGAAAAAGCTGACTAAAACAGGTGTTCATATGACAAAATCACCTAATGGTGTTTTTCTCAGAAGATATCCCGTTCATGAAGTGACACATGATTGATTATAATATAGTGATGGAGTTGTATTCTCCTACAGAGAGAATACCTCGTTTTAAGGGTAAATTCTTTGAGATAATAAATATTTTAAGCTATGTAGATCATAGCCAAACTACTGTGGCTTGAAATAGCCATAGACTATGAAAACAGTCATGAATGCCTATGACTGTTTTAAAAAAGCTTCATTTTTAAAAGCAGGCAACTGGTTGGGTACAGCCCATAATTTGTCAATCCCTGCTTCCATTTGTGATTGTAATATTGTGAATGACTATGAGGCTGGGCCTTGATTTTATTTGAGTGAGTTGTCAATGATGCTAACACCTAATACTGTTCTGAAGTCTTTCTTTGATCTGATTTTTTTTTTTTTTTTTTTGTATCAGGGATTAAGCCCAGGGGCAATTAACCACTGAGCCACATCCCCAAACTTTTAATATTTTACTTAAAGACATGGTCTCGCTGAGTTGCCTTGGGCCTCACTAAATTGCTGAGGTTGACTTTGAACTCATGACCCTCCTGCCTCAACCTTGGAAATTACAGGCATGCACCACCACACCCGGCTAGTCTGATTGTCATCAGTATTCTCTAACACTTTTCTCTCTGCTTATACTTTTATCATGTTTCCCAGATGAAAAGGATGATGTTAACAACAACAACAGATCAAAGAAAAGTGTAAAAACAAAACACCGAAATCAATTTACTCAGGAAGATGTACAAGAACTTTACAAAATATTTATGTGGACTCCTTATCCTGATTTTACAATAAGAGAAGAACTGGCCATAAAACTCCATTGTCCAGTGCATGTAATTAATGTAAGTTCAAGACCTCAAATGCATATTTCCTAGAAAGTTAAACACAATAGAATGTTAAATTCAATAAGTCTAGATAGAGGCAGGAGCTAGGGGTTGAATAGAAAGGCATAGAGTTCAGAAATAGGAGTGATCAGGCTGGGGTTGTGGCTCAGCATAGAGCACGGTGCAAGACCCTGGGTTCGATCCTCAGCACCACATAAAAATAAATAAATAAATATATTGTATCCAACTACAACTAAAGAAAAAAATAAATATGAGTGATCAATAAAAATACATATACACTATGTGGAAAATGTAAATAATTGTGAAACAATATAGTAGTATTTCATCACATATGAAAAAATAGTCATATTTTGATATGGGTATGAAAATACAATGGATATGTATTGTGAAAACTAGATTGAGTGCAGTTGATGCTGCAATAATACTACTTTAGTGGTAGTGATGGTGGTTTGGCAAGCATGCTGGCTTTGCAGGTTTATAGGATTGAGATACTGAGTACATTTTAAAGGTAGAGCTTAAATAGCTGACTGCCATATTGGACATAGTGGTGAAAGATAAGGTAGAGTCAAAGACGACTTCAGTGTTTTGACTTGAGTCCATTGGAGATGAGCGTTGCCTTTTACTAAGGAGGGGAACTAGAGAAAAGCAGGTATGTGTGTGTCGGAAAAATCACCATTACACTTTGGACACATGATGTTTTATCTGCTAGATAAATATTCCAGTGGAACTCTAAAGTTTTCAGCCAGATATGTAAGTCTGAAGTTCAGGGGAGGGTACTTAACTGGAGAAATAAATTCGAGAATTGGCTATGTATTGATAGTACCTGTGGTACCTGCCATATGCCCTCACAGAGTGGTAAGTACTTTCTAGCTATTTGCTGTATGAGCCAACATTTTTTAGAAATTTTTCTTATTATCTAATCAGTTTAGAAAATGTTATTAATTACTGTAAAAATTGACCATTCTGTTGTAGTTTATAAACAGATTTCTAAAGATATCCCTTGTTCTTCATTCTGGAATATTGCCTAGATCACTGAGTTTATTGGTTGCTTAAAAGTTGGAAGAAACTACCCATTAATATATATTAGAAGGGGATTAAAGTTCAGGTTTGGAAGAAAAAAATATATAGAAAAATATTATGTAGATAACTTTGTTGCTAAAAACTATAAAAAAAAAAAAATTTCTGGGCTGGAGTTGTGGCTCAGTGGTAGAGTGCTTACCTAGCACGTGTGAGGCATTGGGTTGGATCCTCAGCACCACATAAAAATAAATAAATAAATAAAATAAAGGTATTGTGTCCATCTACAACTAAAAATATGGAAAAAAATTTCTTTCTTTTTTTTAATATTTATTTTTTAGTTTTCAGTGGACACAACATCTTTGTTGGTATGTGGTGCTGAGGATCGAACCCTGGCCGCACGCATGCCAGGCGAGCGCGCTACCTCTTGAGCCACATCCCCAGCCCAAGGAAAAAAAAATTCTGGGGGCTGGGGTTGTGGCTCAGGGGTAGAGCACTCACCTAGCACGTGTGAGGCATTGGGTTGGATCCTCAGCACCACATAAAAATAAATAAATAAAATAAAAGTATTGTGTTCAACTACAACTAAAAAAAAAATTTAAAAAATGCAAATGATCAATAATTTCTCAAAAGGAATTAGAAAACCATGATATGACTACAGAAGAAATCGAAACAGTGATCAAATATGTAAATACAGATTTTTAGTGTTATTTTTATATTTTAGAATTTATGACTACTGGATTTCTTAATGTCAATAGTGGGTTGTCGGGTTTTTAGCCCCGCCCCCCAGCAGGATCTCCTTTATTGAGGAAGTACACACAGCTTTATACTGCACAGGAGCCAATCAGAATAAAGGTCAGAGGGGTGGAGCAAGTTCACATGCACTCCTATCCCATAGTCCCTAAGGGAAGGCAGGAGCTGTCCTCAAGGGCTTAAGAGTCCTGGACCTATCCTGGAGGTAGTCTGCCTCTTCTGTCACCACCCACAGCATCACCTCCTGGCTGATCGCCAGGAGCCATCCCAGCCACATGTGCGGCCCCAAGACCCGGAAGCAGGCAGCCATGCCCTACAGTGGTTTTTTTTTTTTTTTTTTTTTTTTTTAATTTTTAGTTATAGATGGACACAATACACAATATCTTTATTTATTTATTTTCATGTGATGCTGAGGCTCAAACCCAGTGCCTCACTCGTGCATGGCAAGTGCTCCGCCACTGAGCTACAACCCCAGCCCTCAGAGTGGCTTTTAATCATTTTCCATGGCTGTCAAAGGGCAGTCTCATAAGAGTAAGTTAATGGAGAATAGCAGTTAAATTGTACTGGATTGGATGGGGTTGCATGTGCTTATAGAAGGTACCCCAAGATGTGATCAGGAAGCAAGCCTGAGGGGCATGGAAGGGTGCAGGAGGCCTAATGATGGAAGAAGGGAACGCTTGTTTTTTGGTTGGATTCTTGAAATCTGTGTCCCCCACCATCCCCCGGCTCTGTAATTTCTGACAAATTAGTGACTCTTGTATCTCAGCTTTCTCTAAAATATGTTTAATTCTCTGTTGTGGTGTGGTTGAGAGGAGAAAATAAGAGTGCGTCTGCAGGTGCCTGATTCATTGTGAAATTTTATTTTATTTTATTATTATTATTTTTTTCAGAGTAGAAATTAGAAGTTTATTAAAGGACAGCAGAAAAGACTTCTCCCGGAGGAAGAGGGACCCAAGAGGTGGAATCCCGTGAAATTTTATTAAAAATAAAAATAAAAAATAAAAGATCTTTGTAGCTTCACTGCAATGATTAGCCTGAAGCAATTCTGAATTTGGTGGCCCAAGAGATGGAAATATAAAACCAGAGGTTAATGGAGGTAGTTTATCCAACTGACTATCCTATTGTCTCAACTGTAAATCATTCTTTTATAGTCTGGGTACAAGAAAAGCATTCTATTCATCTCTCCCTTCCTCAAAACCCTGAAAATTTGGAAAGCATTTTACTATCCTCTTTAGGGAGCAGAAAAATCAGGATTAGATAAGCTGAATGAAGTGATTAAGGTCATACAGTAAATATGTGGCAATGATTCAAATAATTCCTTACTTGTGGCCCTTGAACCTTATGCATGTAAGAATTATAAGCATATGAGAAACAGAAGTGTGGAGTGTCAGAAAGTACATCATTATTTCACTCAGGTAGGGCAGGGTTTGGGGACAAAAGCATGCACAAGTGGGACAGTTGGAGGGCTCCTCTGCAGAGTGTACAGACTGGGTCAATTTCTGAACAAGGGAGAGAAGACTTCAAAAGGGTAACAAAGAGTTTATGAAGAGACTCTGGATGGCCTTGGTTTGCATGTAAACTATAGGGTCACTTCTCCGGTGCAGGTGCAGGTTGTTTTGATTCCAGAAATGCTCAATGCATGACCTGTGTAATCACACATGTAGCCTCAGGAAAGACATCTTACTCAAAAGTCAGAATGCAAGTCAAATTCTCCTACATTGAGGAAATACATTGAAGAATATAATCAGATAAGTAGATTTGATTAAAACTACATTATCTTCTCCTTTTAGAACTGGTTTCAGAATAATAGAGCTTGACTTCCACCTGAAGACAGGCAAAGAATATTTGCTATGTGGAAACAACAAAATCACCAAATCCAAACCCATCCACTTTTAAGCAACCAGGCTGTGGCTCCCAGCTATACCACCGAGCACAGTTTCTTTTATGCCCAGACAGCTCAGACAGGCATCGCTGGTGGCTCAACTTTGGATAAACAAGAGGTTCCCACTCAAAAAATGTGCTCAGATTGTTCCTCTCTGTGGACACAAGGACTTCCCATCCAAAGTTGTGCTCCAGTTGCTCTTCTTAGGAGACACAAGAGAGTCCCCATTAAGTAGGCTCCAGTTGCTGCTCCCTTTTGGAACAAGGACTTCTCGGTCAACAACTATGTTCCAGATGCTTTTTCTCTGAAGACACAAGGGCTTCCTTGTCAACAGGTGGTGCCAACACCTCCATGGTGGCAGGCACTGGAAAGCAACCAGGCTGTACTTTGGAGTATGGAGATGACACAGAAAGTGAGTCTTTTGACAGTTCTTTTCCAGGATGTAGCTGAGCAGTTGCCTACATCCTTCTGTGTCTTCTGTGCATGCTTTTGACAGGGATAGGACTGAGACCAAGGAAAGCCAGCATGCAAGTTCCTCCCTTTTTCTTTCTTTCTTCTTTTTTTTTTAATATTTATTTTTTAGTTGTAGTTGGATATAATATCTTTATTAATTTTTTTTATGAGGTGTTGGGGATCAAACCCAGGGCTTCACCTGTGCTAGGTGAGCGCTCTACCACTAAGCCACAACCCCAGCCCCAAGTATCTCCCTTTTTCATAAGGCTGATATTAAGCATAATGAAGTGAGGCAGTAGGAAGAAGAGACCACTCTCATTATTCAATATCACAAGATCAGCAGCAGAAATGGCAGAAACCCACAAAATTACAATTATTACCTGCAACAGCATCAACAACCTGAGCTTCTGAAGAGCAGATTCTATTCCACCAACAGCTGCCAAGTGCCCTCCCCTCAGTTGCAGCTGCAGGGTCAGTTTCCTCAGACTCAAGGAAAGTCCTTGTTCTCTCAGCTGCATCCAGGTGGTTTGCAGCTCACCATTACCATCTCTGGGGCGATGAATGAAGCACAAGACTTTAGAGCAACCCAGAGCTCAAATGCAGCAGCTCTGGGATAAAGAGTCTACAAGATCTCACCTCAAGGACCAAGATCTAAGAAGTAGTGCCAAGTAGGTCAGCCTACAGTCACCCACATGGCAGGTCCAGGTCACGGCCAAGGCCTCTCCAGAAGTATCCACATAAAAAATAAAATAGAAATTTTAAAAAATCTGTCTTCAGGCATAGACAAATTTCTTAAGTCATATGATTTGTCCATATTGAATCAGGAAGATATACACAATTTAAACAGACCAATATCAAGTGATAAAATAGAAGATGCCATCAGAAGCTTATCAACCAAGAAAAGCCCAGGACTGGATGGATACACAGCCAAGTTCTACAAGACCCTTAAAGAAGAACTAATACCAATACTGTTCAATTTATTTCAGGAAATAGAAAAGGAGGCAGCACTTCCAAACTCATTCTATGAGGCCAATATCACCCTGATCCCCAAAATCAGCAAAGACACATCAAAGAATGTTGAGAGCCACAGCTGAAGGGGCCCCAGCAAACTTCCAGCTGCCAGCTGATGATTGGCTCACAGCAGCCCCAGCAAACTTCTAGCTGCCAACTGATTGGCTCCTCTGCAGTGATGCTCATTGGGCTGTTTCCCCGCCCTTTCAGACCACAGAGCTGCTCATTGGGGGACTTTTTTTGGCTCCGCCCACATGACCCAGCTAATTGGCCTCAAGAGCAGGAGGAGTGGGGGAGATAGAGAGGCTTGTGGGAAGCCGGTGGTGGCAGTTGGTCTCTGAGGGTTTTTCCTGAAGAGCTGTGTGGTGCCGTGTGTGTGTGTTCTAAAAATAAAGTTCGTTTCTTTTGACAAGTGGCTCCTGAATTGTGCCCAACCAGACTGCAGCATTTGGTGGCTCGCACAGGGAAGGACTGAGGGTAAGTGATAAGGTAAACTGCTCAACCCTGAGGGCAGGGCGAGAGGATGGGTAGCCATTTTAAGATTCTTCTTTTGTTTTGCTTCACTTTTCTTTTAAGTTGCCTGTCCCTGGAGATGTGTAAAATGGAAGAAAAACCGCTCACATCTGAGGAACAGATAGGGAGAAAGGACGGATGGACATTTCAGGAGGATAGAAAGGCTGATATAATGATTTTTTGTTGTTCCACTCTGTTTCAGTTTTGTTTGGCATTATCTTGTTGGGTTGTATTATAGTTATAGTAGAAAAATTCAAGTAAAAGAGAAGGTCTCTCGAACTAGTCAGACAGAGGAAAAAATTCAAGTAAAAAAGAAGGTCTCTTGAGCTAGTCAGACAGAGGAAGAAAGTTTAGAGCAGAAAAAGCCATTGGGGGAAAATTACAACAGGAGACTGCTACTAACACCTTTCTATCACCAGAGGGCGTAAGTGTCCAACCAACAGCGCCACCTCTACAGGAGACTGCTACTAACACCTTTCTATCACCAGGGGGTGTAAGTGTCCAACCAACAACACCACCTTTATATGCTGGGATCCTGAGACAGGATCTCAAATATTAACATGCCCTGTATTTGAGCAGGCAGGAGGGCAGCGAATTCACGATGCTTTAAATTTTAAAACAGTGAAGCAGCTAAAAGAGGCTGTAACAACCTATGGTCCTCAAGCACCCTTCACTGTAAGCATGGTCGAATCCATTACCAACTTGAACATGACGCCAGCAGATTGGACTAATATTTGTAAAGCTATGCTAAATGGAGGACAATACCTGTTTTGGAAGGTTGCCAATGAGGAATTTTGCAAGGAGACAGCTAGGTGAAATGCAGCAGCCGGTTATCCTCAGAGAAATCTAGATATGTTGTTAGGAAAGGGACCTTATGAGGATCAGCAGCAACAAATTGCATATGATCCTGGCATATACTCACAAATTGCTGCAGATGTGGTTAGGGCATGGAAGACTTTACAAGGACATGGAGGTTTACAAGGTCAATTATCTAAAGTAATACAAGGAGCTAATGAACCTTACGCTGAATTTGTAGATAGGCTTATTCAAACAGCTACCAGAGTTTTTGGGAATACAGAACAAGCAATGCCATTAATAAAACAACTGGCTTATGACCAAGCAAATCGTTGGTGCAGGGAAGTCATTAGACCATGGAAACATGAAGATTTAAACACATATATTTAATTATGTAGAGACATTAATGAACAAGGGCAAGTCATGGCAGCTGCAGTACAACAGGCTTTAGATGCCAGGCCAAAAACATGCTACAATTGTGAACAAACAGGACATTTTAAAAGGAATTGCCCCATAGGAGGAGGGTTTAACAAAACTAGGTATCAAAGGAGTAGAATACCGGGTATTTGCCCACGATGTCGTAGGGAGACATTGGGCTAATAAATGCCATTCTCAAACCACCATAGAGGGTACTCCATCATCAAAAAACGAACAAGGACCAGGTGTCTATCCACTACATCGTGGAGAAAGGCATCGGGCTCCATTGCCAAAAAATGGACAGGGGGGCCCAATGCTCCGGGGCCCAAGACCACAAATATACGGAGCATTGGAGGAACTCAGCAACCCCATCAGGGTAGTGCCCAGGACACATTGTCCATTAGATCCCTCATCAGACAAACCAGAGGGAGCACAGGGTTGGACATCTGTGCCTCCGCCAGAACAGTACTAACTCCAGAGATGGGAGTTCAAATCATTCCCACAGGGATAAAAGGACCTCTTCACAAAGGAACAGTAGGCTTATTATTGGGACGCAGTTCTTCTACTCTAAAATGACTTATGATAAGTCCTGGGGTAATTGATCCTGATTATGAAGGTGAAATAAAAATTATAGTCAGTTCTCCAAAGGGTATATCAGTAATTTCACCAGGAGATAGAATAGCACAGTTACTAATAATACCCAGCCTACATGATAAATTTTCCAGTCGTACTGTAGAAAAAGGTTCCAAGGGATTAGGCTCCACAGGTGTAGATTGGGCTATGCTTTCTTTAAATTTAGATTCTTGCCCCATGCTAAAACTAAATATTCAAGGACATGAATTTAATGGGCTACTGGATACAGGTGCAGACCTTAGCATCATCTCTCCTCAAGAATGGCCAAAACATTGGTCATTACACCAAGCCACTCAAACGCTTCAAGGCCTAGGAGTGGCAACTAATCTCCATAGAAGTGCAATGGTATTAGATTGGAAGGATCCTGAAGGATGTGAAGGAACTATACAACCATATGTATTGGATCATCTTCCCGTAAATTTATGGGGATGAGATGTACTAGATCAATTAGGTTTGACATTAACAAATAACATCAATCAAAATGCACCCACTATTATGGCTAGACAAGGTTTTAGGAAAGGAAAAAGATTAGAAAAACAAGAACAAGGTATAGCAGCACCAATACAAATAGATCAAGGAACGGACAGACATGGGTTGGATTTTCAGAAGGGGCCACTGAGACAATAAAAATTCCTTGGAAATCAGAAAGACCAGAATGGGTTCCTCAGTGGCCCCTGACTAACGAAAAGATATAAGCAGCCCATGACCTGGTCAAACAACAATTAGCAGAAGGACATATACAACCTTCTGTATCTCCCTAGAATACTCCCATTTTTGTCATCAAAAAGAAATCTGGTAAATGGAGATTATTGCAAGATTTAAGAGCCATTAATAATGAGATGGTTATTATGGGACCTGCTCAATCGGGGATTCCTCAATTGCTTCTTTGCCAAAAACTTGGTATGTTTTAGTTATAGATATTAAAGATTGTTTTTTTTTTTTCAATTCCAATTCATCCTGAGGATAGTCCACGTTTTGCATTTACTATCCCTGCACTAAATCATGAAGGCCCTGATCAGAGATATGAATGGAAAGTACTCCCTCAAGGGATGGCTAACAGCCCAACTACGTGTCAAATTTATGTTAACAAAGTAATCCAGCCACTTAGAAATCAAAATCCTGAACTACAAATATTTCACTATATGGATGATGTATTATTAGCACACAACGATAAAAACACATTGCTAGAATGTTATGCCACACTTACAAACTTATTAAAAAATTATAATCTAGAGATAGCAATAGATAAAGTACCATTAATATTTTCCAATTAATTATTTAGGAGTTCTATTATCCTCAACCATGGTCCATCCATCAAAAATTCAAATACGAGTAGATCAACTCAAATCACTTAACGACTTTCAAAAGTTATTAGGAGACATAAATTGGATAAGGCCTTATCTAGGTATACCAACAGGAGAGTTGGGACCTTTATTTGATATCCTAAAAGGTCCATCAGATCCAAATTCACCCTGAATGTTAACTCCTGAAACAAGAAAGGCATTAAAAATCATTGAAACATATATGGAAAATATGCATTTGGATAGAATTGATATAAGTTTGCCTTTATTATTTATTGTACTACCAACAAAAAAAAGGAATAAAAGCAGCAAAGGGAGTGTTTGGAATTTCTCCCAATAAAATTATTACTCCATATACTATGAATCAAATTGATGAGTTAGCTAATGAGTTAAATACTTGGGCAATAATCATGTGCAAATCTAATGTTTCATTTGATAACCACTTATCATCTAATCCTTTATTGTCTTTTTGTTCATTGCATCCTGTAATTTTTCCAAAAATGCCAAGAAAAACACCTATCATGAATGCTCCAAATATATTCACTGATGGGTCTAATAATGGTACAGCAGCAGTAGTTACCCCTGATCAAACTTTTACATTTTCAGTACCCAAACAATCAGCTCAAAAGGTAGAGCTTAATGCAGTATTACAAGCTTTTGTGATGTTTAAAGATTCTGTATTTAATTTATTTTCCGATAGTCAGTATATAGTTAATGCTGTAGTATCCCTTGAAGATGCTGGTAGGATTTCCCCTTCCTCTACTGTTTTCTCTTTGCTTTCCATTATACAAAGTCTAATCTGGGACAGAAAAGATCCGTTCTTTATAGGACATATCAGGGCACATACAGGATTGCCTGGAGCCCTTAGTTTGGGCAATGATTTAGCAGATAAAACTACACATGACATACATATTTTCTCTACACTAGAAGAAGCTACAAATTTTCATAAAAAGTTCCATGTCAATGCTAATACTTTACAAAAGTGTTTTTAAATAACTAAGGAACAAGCTAGACAAATAATAAAACAATGTCAAAATTGTGTGACCTTTTTACCACAAGTTAATCTTGGAGTCAATCCTAGAGGACTGATACCTAACCATATTTGGCAGATGGATGTCACACACTTGCCAGAATTTGGAAAATTCAAATATTTGCATGTTACAGTTGATACTTCTGCTGGATTTTTGATGGGCTCCCTTCATGCTGGAGAAAAAACTAAAGATATTATAGCTCATTGCTTACAAAATTTTGCCACTGTGGGCGTTCCAAAACAGTTAAAAACAGATAATGCCCCTGGTTATACTTCTACCTCTTTTAAACAATTTTGCTCATCATTTGGCATTACTCATATAACAGGAATCCCATATAATCCACAGGGACAAGGCATAGTTGAAAGAGCTCATCAAACTATTAAAATGTACTTATTAAAGCAAAAAGAGGGAATTGGGAAGGGGTATATATTCACCAAAGATAAACTTAAAATAACCCTTTTTACTCTAAACTTTTTAAATTTGGATTCATCAGGACTTAGTGCTGCGGAAAGGCATATGTGTCCAAAAAATGTACATAAGCCCAGGGTACTTTGGAAGGATATTCTAACAGGACAATGGAAAGGTCCTGACCCATTAATTGTCTGGAGTCGGGGGTCTTTTTGTGTGTTTCCACAGGGAGAACAGCAGCCGATTTGGATTCCAGAGAGATTAACTAAAGTTCTGACCCAGTGATTGTCTGGAGTTGGGGTCTGTTTGTGTGTTTACACAGGAAGAACAGCAGCCGATTTGGATTCCAGAGAGATTAACTAAAGTGATTTATACAGACCAAAAAGAAGATGATTTGGCTCAAATCCATAACAGCTGATATCCAAAACTCCAGTTTGGCTATCCTTACATCTGCGATAGAACCAGGATGCTTTTTTCAATATCTATTTTATTATTACCCTTTCCCACATCATGAAGTTCTATTTTGTTTTTTGAGCTCATACAGACCTAGGTTAATGTTTTGCTGATCAGTTCTATTTTTTGACTATAGAGTTTTTAAACATTGCAATGGAGATTTCACCTGTAAAAAGTTATAAGGCCTCTACTATTATGTGTTGTATTATGTGTGCACACTTGTGTTTTATGTTGTACGTTTGTATGTACGTATGACCATATATCATATATGATGAGCGCTCATGAAAAAATGGATCCAAAATTTTTTTTTTATTCACGTGATTTAAATGGTTTAATTTAAATTACGTAAACAGCTGTTGAGGATTGTTTTAATATGTGAACAAAAAAGGAGGTTAACAGATCTGTTTGTTTACTTTCACCTTTCCTTTTCATTATATTTAATAATTCTGTTCAAAATAATGTAAATTGTTCAGAAAATTATTTTCTTTCAGTGCCTGCTAGAATGTTACATAATTTTTTCTTTAGCCATTATTGCCAGAATTCCTATCTTTATCCCAGTGCCAGTGAAGACAAAGATAAAACCAATCTACAGCTTCTGCAATAGCTATCACTGAACTGCTTGCAGAACTTGCCTGGACTATGTATCACTTGTATGCATTGGGAACTCACTTGTATGCATAGTGAACTATCTGTTGGTGCAGCGACCTGTGGTAGTGTTGGGGTATTTTTGCTGATGGTGTCATCGGTGGTACAATTTTTCCAAAAGGAGCCGTCAATTGGCTTGGTCTATCTTCCTCCCTTCTACTTGTGATGGTCGTTCAGCTAAAATTTGGGGACCAACAGAGGTGAGGCAAAGAACCTCACCACCACCACCACCACCCCCCCCCCGCTGGTACAAAGACCTATCCACAGATGTGGCTGTATGCTGGACCGGTAGTCAATGACGGGTAAGAGCCAATTGCAATGGTACCAACCTAAGACAGGAGGCTGATGCCTTGAGGTCAGCTCATCCAATGACGGGTAAGGACCATATGTAGTATTGGACAACCTAAGGCAGGCACGGTCCCTAAGCCACATGCTTGTTGTTTAAACAGAGAGGGGGAGATGTTGAGAGCCACAGCCGAAGGGGCCCCAGCAAACTTCCAGCTGCCAGCTGATGATTGGCTCACAGCGGCCCCAGCAAACTTCTAACTGCCAACTGATTGGCTCCTCTGCGGTGATGCTCATTGGGCTGTTTCCCCGCCCTTTCAGACCACAGAGCTGCTCATTGGGGGACTTTTTTTGGCTCCGCCCACGTGACCCAGCCAATCAGCCTCAAGAACAGGAGGAGTGGGGGAGGTGGAGAGGCTTGTGGGAAGCCGGTGGTGGCAGTTGGTCTCTGAGGGTTTTTCCTGAAGAGCTGTGTGGTGCCCTGTGTGTGTGTTCTAAAAATAAAGTTCATTTCTTTCGACAAGTGGCTCCTGAATTGGGCCCAGCCAGACAAAAGAAAGAAAACCTCAGACCAATGTCTCTAATGAACATAGACACAAAATTTCTCAATTTTATCTGGCAAATCGAATACAAAAACATATCAAAAAAATCACCACCACGATCAAGTAGGTTTCATCCCAGAGATGCAAGGTTGGTTCAACATACGGAAATCAATAAATGTAATTCATCACATCAATAGACTTAAAGACAAGAATCATATGATCATCTCAATAGACGCAGAAAAAAGAATTTGACAAAAATACAGCATCCCTTTATGTTCAAAACACTAGAAAAACTAGATATAACAGGAACATATCTCAACATCATAAAGGCTATCTACGCTAAGCCTCAGGCCAACATCATTCTAAATGGAGAAAAATTAAAGGCATTCCCTCTAAAAACTGGAACAAGACAGGGATGCCCTCTTTCACCACTTCTATTCAACACAGTTCTTGAAACACTGGCCAGAGCAATTAGACAGACAAAAGAAATTAAAGGGATATGTATAGAAAAGAAAGCCCTATACAGATTTAATGTAATTCTGATCAAAATCCCAATGGCATTCCTTATAGAAATAGAAAAAGCAATCATGAAATTCATCTGGAAAAATAAGAGACCCAGAATAGCTAAAGCAATCCTTAGCAGGAAGAGTAAAGCAGGTGGCATCGCTATATCAGACCTTAAACTACACTATAGAGCAACAGTAATAAAAACAGCATGGGATTGGCACCAAAACAGACTGGTAGACCAATGGTACAAAATAGAGGACATAGACTAACCCACAAAATTACAATTATATTAGACAAAGGTGCCAAAAACATGCACTGGAGAAAAGATAGCATCTTCAACAAATGGTGCTGGGAAAACTGGAAATCCATATGCAACAAAATGAAATTAAACCCCTATCTCTCACCATTCACAAAACTCAACTCAAAATGGATCAAGGACCTAGGAATTAAACCAGAGACTCTGCATCTAATAGAAGAAAAAGTAGGCCCTAATATTCATAATGTGGGATTAGGCCCCAACTTCCTTAGTAAGACTTCTATATCGCAAGAATTAAAACCAAGAATCAATAAATGAAATGGAATCAAACTAAAAAGTTTCTTCTCAGCAAAAGGAACAATCTGTGAGGTGAAGAGAGAGCCTACATCCTGGGAGCCAATTTTCACCCCTCACACATCAAATAGAGCACTCATCTCTAGGGTATATAAAGAACTCAAAAATCTAAGCACCAGAAAAACAAATAACCCAATCAACAAATGGGCCAAGGACCTCAACAGACACTTCTCAAAAGAGAATATATAATCAATCAACAAATTATGAAAAAATGCTCATCATCTCTAGCAATTAGAGAAATGCAAATCAAAACTAAGATACCATGTCACTCCAGTCAGAATGGCAGCTATTATGAATACAAACAATAATAAGTGCTGGCGAGAATGTGGGGAAAAAGGCACACCCATACATTGCTGGTGGGACTACAAATGGTGCAACCAATATGGAAAGCAGTATGGAGATTCCTTGGAAATCTGGGAATGGAACCACCATTTGACCCAGCTATCCCTCTCCTCGGACTATACCCAAAGGACTTAAAAACAGCATACTACAGGGTCACAGGCACATCAATGTTTACAGCAGCACAATTCATAATAGCTAAACAGTGGAACCAACCTAGATGCCCTTCAGTGAATGAATGGATAAAAAAACATGGCATATATACACAATGGAATTTTACTCAGCAATAAAAGAGAATAAAATCATGGCATTTGCAGGAAAATGGATGTCGTTGGAGAATATAATGCTAAGTGAAGTTAGCCAATCCCACAAAAACAAATGCCGAATGTTTTCTCTGATACAAGGAGGCTGACTCAGTGGAGTAGGGAGGGAGAGCATGGGAGGAATAGATGAATTCTAGATAGGGAAGAGGGGTGGGAGGGAAATGAAGGGGGCAGGGGGTTAGCAAGGATGGTGGAATGTGATAGACATCATTATCCAAAGTACATGTATGAAGACACGAATTGGGTGTCAAGAGACTTTATATACAAATAGATATATGAAAAATTGTGGCATATACGTGTAATAAGTATTGTAATGCATTCCACTGTCATTTTTTTAATCAATAAAGATAAATAAATAAATAATGAAAAACTATCTTCAAGGTTTTGTTTTCTTCAGATCGAGAAACAGCCTCCACATATGTTAAAGCCATATAGTTTCCAGTGGCCTGAAAAAGCAGCTCAAAGGTAGCAAGAGTTTTCTGAAAAAAATAGCAGGTATAAAAATCTAAAGCAATTTCCCCATCAAGGACTCTTTCACAGCAGGACAGACACAAAGTCCTGAGTTGGCTAACAGCTTAGTTAGCTAATAGCTCCAGTGGGGCAAAAAGTGGAGGCTGAGGTTGGGCAGTATCTCCAGTGAGGATGAGGGTTCTCCAAGCCTGTCCATCTGCTGCTTTTGTCCCAACCACATATCCCATGGTTTGGTTGGGGCTTCACAGAAAACACATAGCAAGTACAAATATATAACCTGAAAATAGCCAGGCGTGATGGTGCATACCTATAATCCCAGTAGCTTGAGAGGCTGAGGCAGGAGGATTGAGAGTTCAAAGCCAGCCTCTGCAAAAGAGCAGCACTAAGCAACTCAATGAGACTCTGTCTCTAAATAAAATACAAAATAGGGCTGGGAATTTGGCTCAGTGGTTGAGTGCCCCTGAGTTCAATTCCCAGTACCAAAAAAAAAAAAAAAAAAAAAAAAAAAAAAAAAAAAAAAAAACAGAACAACAAAAAAAAACCCAAAATAGTTCATTGCCACATGTGCTCTAGAAATGAAGATATTTTGAGCAATTTTATGGTAATAATTTGAAAATCTAGATGTAATGAACATACTCTTAAGAAAAAATCAACTTTTTAGATCAGTTTTAAATCAAAGGCTGGCAGGAGACAGCTCAGTGATGTCAGAGCTTCAACACTGTCTGGAGTGTAGAGGCTAGAGCCACTGTAGGCAGGGGATGGAGCAAGTGCAGGTCCAGGCACAGACACACTCCAAGGAGTACTTCCAGCCAGGAATGTGCCAGGCTACTGTAGCTTAACATCAGGAATACCTTTTCTTTAACCCCTGGGTCCAGTTCAACTGCACCAGTGAGATCAAGAACTGAACGAGCTTATTTATTGATGACTTTCTGCATTAGGATGCTTCTGCAACAAAGTGCCTACTTCCCACCACAGGGTCTAGTAATCATGTTTTGTGGCTGGACACTTGGAATTCATACTTTTTTTTTTTTTTTTCAGGGGGTGGATATCAGGGATTGAACTCAGGGGCACTAGGTCACTGAGCTATATCCCCAGCCCTTTTTTGTTGTATTTTATTTATAAGAGACAGGGTCTCACTGAGTTGCTTAGCACCTCACTTTTGCTGAGGCTGGCTTTGAACTTGTAATCTTCCTGCCTCAGTCTCTGGAGCCGCTGGGATTACAGGCGTGTGCCATCACACATCAGCAGTTTGGTGACATAGTCCCAGCAAATCCGACATACAGGTCACTTTACTCTTGAGGTTCTAAAGGAGCTGCTGGAACTGGGTATTGTCCCTCTGGGGGATTCCTAACTGGCTTCTCTCCCCTTTGGCTCTCACCTTTTTTTTTTTTTTTTGCCATTTCTCATAGTCGAGATGCAGATCAATCTTTTCTTTTTTCCACCAGAAGCAGCAGCAACTTCTAATGGTCTATTAGTTCTAAAATGGAATTTATTGGTTCAAATCACCAATAACCAAAATGTTAGTTCCTTTATGTTTTTTTTAATATTTATTTTTTAGTTGTATATGGACACAATACCTTTATTTTATTTATTTCTATGTGGTGCTGAGGATCAAACCCAGGGCCTCACATGTGCTAGGCGAGCGCTCTACCACCGAGCCACAACCCCAGCCCCTCTTTTATGGTTTTTTATAACTAAAAGGTTTCACGTATACAATCAAAGACAACATTTTTTATGAGATCCAAATACAAAGTTATATTTATTTTCAATAATGAATTTATTTTCAACAAAGTAGAACCAATTTACTAATTTTTCAGTCTAACACAATCTTTAGCATAAAACTATGCTCAATAAATCAAAAAAACATTACTATTAACAGAATAAGTAGTTCTCTTTTTAAAATATTTTTTAATTGTAGATGGACACAAAACTTTTATTATTTATTTATTTTTTTTATGTGATGCTGAGAATTGAACTCAGTGCTTCACACATGCCAGGCAAGCATTCTACGACTAAGCAACAACCCCAGCTCTGAGTAAGTAGTTCTTGATATTCTAGGGTTTGTCTGTGTTTCAAACAAAACTGAGTGGAAGGTAAAGGAACACATACTAGAGATTTAACTGTGAAGGATTTGGCAAAACAATAGCCTGGAGCATGGTCCCCAAATATCAAATTAGCAAAGCAAATATGGGCTTTTCAAAGCAGGCCAGAAATCAGAGCTCACAGTGAGGAGGGAATGATTTCCCTTTGGGAAAGTCCATGTTCAAAGTTGTGAAATTAAATCTTCCTATATTCTAGATTTTTTTTTTTTAATTTATTTTTTAGGGCTGGGGATATATCTCAGTTCGTAGAGTGCTTGCCCTGCATGCAAAGGCCCTGGGTTCAATCCCAAGCACCACACAATTTTTTTTTTTTTTTTAGTTGTAGATGGACACAATACATTTGTTTTATTTATTAATTTTATGTGGTGCTGAGGATTGAGCCTAGTGTCTCAGACACGGTAGGCAAGCGCTCTACCACTGAGCTACAACCCCAGCCCCCCATATTCTAGATTCTTGATTTGGAATCTATCATAATCCAGAGAAACTTCTGCCAAAGGATAAGAGGCTCTTCACTTGGGCTGCACGAAAGAAAATACCTGTATGCCTAATTTTCCTCCTTTAACTTTGTCGCTAGGCTCGGCACCAATACAGCAGAGGTTCCATTCCAGCAAAGGATTACTACTACATAGACCAACCTCTCTGATTTAGATTTTCCTTGATACTTGCCAGGGACAATTCTAAATAGATCCAATTCCTTTTGTTTTTATCTTCCTACACAACTCTGCTTGGCTACAAAATCAGGCCTCACAGAACAGCAGCAGCATTGATCAGAAGAGTCAATTTTATAGGAAGAACTCTGAAGTTCAATGATTACAACTTTTTTATAGACTCATCTGAACCACCTATTTTCTTTTCTCATTATATTGCCTATTATTTCTTTCGGAATTCAATCCTCCGAGCTACATTCTGAGCACCAAATTTTTTGACCAATGCATTTCTGGTATCTTCATCATCTTTTTGCAAATCCAAGTCATCCTGTCGGGACCAAATGGGGTATCCATCAGCTCTCTGACCAGCCTCTAAAAAGTAGGAAGTAGCCTCCAGCTCACCACTATTTTTTAGAAAGGCCTGTATTACGGTTGAGAGATCCAAGTTAAACTTTTCCATTAACTGCCGAATGACCTTAATGGCAGCTCCCACCTCTGGTGTAGAGACCTTTTCTTCTTCTTCCTCCTCCTCAGGCTGTGTTTCTGAGTCTTCCTCTGGTGTAGGGGGATCATCATCACACATCGTTATATGGATTTCAAAATCAGGACTCTCATCCACCTACAGAGAATGAGTAAGACCAGTTCTGAGTTACCAAATCTCAAACTCTTATAATACCTCAACTCTCCCAACTACCACCCGCTTTCTCCTACACTACAACCATACTGGATTCCCTTCAGTTCCTCTAATATGCCATGTTACTTCTTACATTTATTCACAATGTAAATATATGTGTATGTTTATAATATGTGTGTATGTGAAAGTCTGGGGATGTGTGTGTGCACATATGTGCATATGTAAAACTGACTATGCTATTTCAACAGATTAGGAATTAAACTGAGATAACGCACAGTGACATACACCTATAATCCCAGCAACTCAGGAGGCTTAGACAGGAGGATTACAAATTCAAAGCCAGTCTCTATAAATTAGCAATGCCCTAAGTAACTTAGTGAGACCTTGTCTCAAAAAAAAGCAATATTCCCTAAATTCCTCCATTCATCACCTATTCTACCACTCATCAGCTATGGAAACTTTAAATTATTGCTCTCTTTTAAAATGAATCATCACTGGTTTCCCTTATGTTAATAAGTTAATGCATGACATCTTTTTCCTTGGACAAGATACAGAAATGATTTTCTTTCTTTTTTATTTTTTTGTTATTGAGGATAACAAGGGACACTTAGCCACTAAGCCATATTCCCAGCCCCTTTATTTTTCATTTTGAGACAGGGTCTCACTGAGTTGTTTAGGATCTTGCTAAGTTGCTAAGGCTGGTTTCAAACTTGAGATCCTCCTGCCTCAGTCTCCCAAGTCACTGAGATTACAGGCATATACCACTGTAGCCAGCTATGATTTGGATTTCTTAAAATATTATTTATCATCATTATGTTATGGTTCCTGCCTTTATCAACAACTATTATTAAATATGGGATTCCAACACATATTAGAAGGTAGACTGAAGAGTAAAATATCCCCCATTCTAAGAACACAAAAAAACTAAATTTGCCTGATTAAACCAATTACCATGGCACACATCTTTAATCCCAGCTATTTAGGAAACTGAGGCAGGAGGATCACAAATTCAAGGCTAGCCTGTGCAACTGAGCAAGACTGTCTCAAGGAAACCTTCTTTGGAATTACATTTATGCTCCTGAGAAACATAAAAAATATTTTTTTAAATGTTTTTTCCAGTTGTAAATGAACACACAATATCTTTATTTATTTTTATGACCACATAAAAATTCCTGAGGATTGAACCCAGTGCCTCACACATGCAAGGCATGCACTTTACCACTGAGCTACAGCCCCAGCCCCATTAAAAAAAAAAAAAAAAAAAAAATTTTTTAAAAGACAAATCTAGGGCCTAGGGTTGTGGCTCAATAGTAGAGTGCTCGCCTCACAAATGCGAGACCCTGAGTTCGATCCTCAGCACCACATAAAAAAAATAAATAAGTGAAATAAAGGCTTTTAAACAAAGAAAAAAAAGACAAATCCACAGTTCCGACTTTAAAAACTTATGCTGAGATCAAAGTGGGATTTTTTTTTGGATGGGAGGTACTGAGGATCAAACTCAGGGGCACTAGACCACTGAGCCACATCCCCAGACCTAGTTTGTATTTTATTTAGAGACAAGGTCTCACTGAGTTGCTTAGCACCTCACTTTTGCTGAGGCTGGCTTTTTTCTTTGTTTTTAACATTTTTTTTTTTTTTTTAGTGGTAGACGGGCACAATATCTTTATTTTTATTTATTTATTTAAAGGTTTTTTATTTTTTTAAAAAGAGAGAGAGAGAGAATTTTTGATATTTATTTTTTAGTTATTGGAGGACACAACATCTTTGTTTGTATGTGGTGCTGAGAATCGAACCCGGGCCGCATGCATGCCAGGCGAGCGTGCTACGCTTGAGCCACATCCCCAGCCCCTATTTATTTATTTTTATGTGGTGCTGAGGATCAAACCCAGGGCCTCACGAGTTGGAGGCAAGCACTCTGCCACTGAGCTACAACCCCAGCCCCAAAGTGGGATGTTTTATATTGTTTAAAAATAACTCCCTATCGTGTTTAATTTCTCTTTCTCTCCACATCACCATAGCCTAATAAAAAATAAAGTTTTATGAAGCAAAGCCTAAATCAGTCCCACTTTCCCTTTTCTTTTATCTTGAATTTCTCTTTTACCTTCCTGGGCCTAAGAGTATGGTAGAAGAGGTAATCAACTTCAAATTAGAAGGGCGGGGGGAGGGGGACAAATAAATCTATTTAACATACCACAACTTCCCCAAAATCCCGGGTGGCTTCTGCGAGCATCTTTTTGACTGCTTCTTCATTCCCCTTGATTTCTTCCTTCACATATTCTTCTTCTGGCAAGTCTGGAGTTCTCTTATTCTGTGGTTCTATCAAAGAAAATAACAACAAAGATTAACATTAGCCTTTTTTACATAAACCAAAAGTACAGTGCATGCTATGTGAGCTTTGGGTCAGGAGTGAGCCTGTACTCCCTCTATTAGAAGATATGTTTTTTTTATTCAGAAATGTCCAATAATCTCTATGCTTGTTTCCAAAACACTGTACTATTCCAATGATGTATTCCTAGGCTCTGACATACAAAAATATTCTTCCAGGTTCATTTATTTTTTGTTTTGTATTTACAAATGCAAATCAACAAACCACTTCAAAAGTTGGGTTCTCTGAGGCCAATCTGGGCAACTTAGTGAATAAAATTTTAGTAGAGCTTGTAATGTAGTTTAGTAGCTCAGTGCTAGAATCCTGGACTAGCATGTGGAGGCAAGGCTCTGGGTTCAATCCCCAGTACTACCACAAAACAAAAACAAAAACAAAAGAACAAAAAGGTGGGGGGGTTCTCTGAGTAGCAAATCTGAGACAGAGATTAACATTAAAGAGTTTACCAGGGAGTGCTCTTGGGAAAATACTTGAGGAAAAGAAGAAAAGCAGGAATGGGCAGGAAGAGTAGTTGAGTTGGAAAAGCATTTCAAGGAGGCTTTAGTCAAATCCAGAGCCAGGAAGGCCTTTCAGAGTTGACTGTGGTTGGGGTAAAGAACAGAGCCTTTATAACTCCACATAAGTCAGTCACTGGATACCTAGTAGAGACTTTGGGAGAGGCAACTCTTCCAGCCACTGAAGCAGACCTGGGTGGTTTACCACAATCCACTACATATCATCTGTAAAAAGAAGGCCCTTCTAACTTTAAACATCCTCTTGTTTCCCTTTTACATTTTGTTCTTTGAGAATTTAACTCTGCTCCTGCTACATTTAACAAAAATTTATGCCAAGAAAATAGCAAAAGAGTTTTTTTTTGCAACAAAACTGTTCTGCACCCTGATTTTGGTGGCGTTTACACGATTTAAACGTGTGTTAAAACAAATATAACTAGAAAACAGTTCCTCAAAAAAATTAAACATAAAAATCACCATATGTCTAGCAACTGTATTTCTGGTTATATGCCTGAAAGAATTGAAAGCAGGGCCTCAGATACCCATGTTCATAGGAGCATTATTCACAATAGACAAACAATGGAAACAAATGTGGTACATAATATTATTCAACATAAAATCATTCAGTCTTAAAACAGAATGAAATTCTGCACTACATTATGAATGAATGTTGAAGATATTATGCTAAGAGTAATAAGCCAGATACAGAATTTCAGTTTTGGAAAAAGATGGTAGCAATGGTTGCACATATGAATGTATTTAAGGCCACCAAACCAAAAACTTAAACACTTAAAATGGAAAATTTATGTTACACATCTTTTATCATAATAACATTTTTAAATGCATATAATTATATATCCATTCCCCATTTTTTTCTTCTTTTTGTGGGGGGTAAGGGGGTACTGGGGATTTAACCCAGGGGTGCTTTACTACTGAGCCACATCCCCAACCATTTTTTTTGGGGGGGGGGGCAGGTACCAGGGATTGAACTCAGGAACATTTAGCCAGTAAGCCACAACCCCAGCCCTATTTTGTATTTTATTTAGAGACAAGGTCTCACTGAGTTGTGTAGGGCCCCACTATGTTGCTGAAACTGGCTCTGAACCCACAATCCTCCTGCCTCAGCCTCCCAAACCACTGAGATTATAGGTGTGTATCACTGTGCCTGCCAGTAGTTTTTAATTTTTAAGTAATAAAATTTGTAAAATATTTCTTAGTCTCTTTGGTTTCTTGACTACCACCATGTTAATTTGGGGGTGGGTGGGTACTGGGGATTGAACTCAGGGGCCTTCAATCACTGAGCCACACTCCCTGTCCTATTTTGTATTTACATACAGGGTCTCACTCAGTTTCTTAGCACCTGGCCATTGATGAGGCTGGCTTTGATCTCATGATCCTCCTGTTTCAGCCTTCTGAGCCTCTGGGATCACAGGCAAGCGCCACTGCGCCTGGCCACCATGCTAATATTAAAAGGTACATTCATCCATATTTTTTCTTAGTCATTTTAGGATTTTAATTTTTACATTTAAATATATGATCCTCAAAACATTATTTTTTATTACTTTTGGCAAGCTATTAGGAACATGGACAAAAATAAACCACAGTTCCAAAATCACTTATTTAAAAGCCCTAACTTCATCTACTGGGATTCTTTCTCATTCCATTTCAGTCATACTGTTCTCTTTGTGGCTCTAAGAACACACCAGCTGCACTCCCACCTTGGTGCCTTTTCCTTTTGCTATTCCCTTTACCTGAAACACTCTTCCCCAGATAGTCTCCTGGGTTGCCCTGTAACTTCCTTTGATTTCTGCTCAACCATCCATTTATCAGTGGCTTTCTCTTATCACTATAGAAAATGACCTCCTCCCCATCCCTAATTTATTTTTTCTCTATAGCACTTACCACTGCCCAGCTAGCATGTTAAGCTCCATGACCACAGGGACTTTTATTTATTATATCCCAGCAGGACAACAGTGTCTGGCACTCAAACATCTGTTGAGTCAATGAATCTGAAATGTCACTTTTACCAAAAACAAAATTCCTACCAAGCCTGCTGAACAGGAGAAATAGATTTTTTTCCTCCTCGGACTTCAACTGTTAGATGGAACAGCCACATAAGCAAAGAAATGGGGGATGGGGAAAGCATGCCTCTTTAAACAAAAGGATCTGTCATTGAAGTTGCCAATACCAGTTATATGAAAAGTAAAACATCTTAATAGCTTTGGGATGTGTTTTACCATACCTGAATTCCAATTTGCAATTCAAGTGAGTTTAAAACAAAAAATCACATAAGCAAGACCAGGAGGAGACCCTCCAACTAAGGAGAACCTTCTTATGTAAATACGTATTCAATAAAGCCAAAGCACGAAAGTAAACTGATCTGGCAAGCCTTTAAAATTATTTATACTGAATCTGCCGGAACGTAGGAGGAATTTTTTTTTTTTAAACGAGTCTTTTTAAATCTCTGAAAATTTCAAGAAGCCGGTTACCCTGTTGTCTCTGGGAAGGAATAGTGGGTAGGAGGGGTGAATTTGCAATTTTCCATTTTGAAACTCTGAATACAAAACATGTTAATAAACTGGACGTCCGCCGGCCGGGTGCAGTGGAGGATGCCCGAACCCCAGCTCCTTGGGAGGCTGAGGCAGGAGGTTGGAGCTTGAGACCGACCCGGGCAGCACTACGAGACCCTGTCTCAAAACAAAACACCGAAAGCTAGTCGTTGGGAAGGTACATTAAAGCGAGAGAGCGAGGGAGAGCGTCCAGAGCGCGGGGCAATTCTACCGGATCGCAAGGAGGCGAGGCATGAGCGATGCCAGGCTGGACCTTGACAGCCCACCCCGCGCGGCCTCACCCCCGCTATCCGCAGCCTCCGGGTCCTGCTCGGCCTTGCGCTTGAGCTTCTGGGAGGAGGGGCTCACTGGGGCGTCCCCCAACAGGTACTTGTGCTCCTGGCCGCGCAGGTGCTTCAGGTAGCGGTCCTTGAGGGACTGCCACGAGTGCTGCGTGAGCGAGCTCTTCTCCATCGCCTTCCACAGGGCATTGCCCGTGACCGAGCTGGGCGAGCGGGCGTTTTCCTTCACGTAGGTCAAGATAGCCACGTCGTCCGCGTCTGTGAAGGCGATCCGCCCCGTGAGCGGCTGCGGCTCGGGCTCCGCGGCGCCCTCAGCGGAAGCCTCGGCCTTGGACTCCGGGGCCTGGTCGGCCGCTGCGCTGGGGCCCAGCCGGTAGGCCTCCAGCTCGAGCCTCTGGTTGCGCTCCACGCAGTCCAAGATGTACTGCGTGGAAATGAAGTCTCCCGAGGCCTCGGCCAGCGCCTCCCCGGGCTGGGCCAGCAGCACGGCCCCGGGCTCCTGCACCCGGCACACGGTGCCGCCGCCATGCAGGATCAGCGTCGACAGCCGGCGCTTGGCCGGGCTGGGCCGCACGTAGAACGACAAGGGGCTGCCGTCCTCCCTCACAAACAGAGTGGAGGAGTGGGTGGGCCCGTTGGGGTCCTTGCCCGATTCCATAGCCTCCGCCATGTCCCTTGCCTTGCACCACAAGAGCTGCCCGATAACTAGCGCTTTAGCACACACCTCACAACAGAGGTCCCGCCCCCGCGAAACCCAGCTCTGCGCCTGCGCGGGGCCCCCAGCGTGCCAAGAGGCCACGCCCCTTCTACCGGAAGAGGCGGAGCTCCGGCCCCTGACCCGGAAATTGTCGTGTCCCCCCTCGTCACTTTTGGTTCGGGCCCTCAAGGGAAGATGGCCACGGTGGAAGGGGCTCAGGTGAAAGTGGATGGCGAGCCGAAACTGAGCAAAAAGTAAGTGTGGCTGTGGGTCGTTAAGCTTTGAGGTCGCAGAATCCAGGCTGCGAAGTGCCTTCAGGCTCCCCGTCAAGTGTTCTATTGCCGGACTCCTGCCCTCGCGGGTACGCACATGTTGGATCCCAGCCTCTGCGCCCTGGAAACTACGTCCCCGGGGATGCCCCGGGGCCTCCGCAGGGCACTGGAGGGGTCCCCCATTTTACTGCAGGAGAATGTGAAGGAGAAACTCGCTCCAGAACCCAGAGGAGACAGAAAGAAAAAGTGAAACTTCCTTGTCTCCCCACTCGTCAACTGCTTTCTTTTTATTATGGAGCCACTTCCTAATGAAGAGGTTGGAGAAATGCTGAATACCTTAGCTTTTTATAAAAACCTTAGAATTTTTTCCCCCACCAGGGTTATACTGCACCTCGTGTATGAAAAGGGGTCAGTTGTAAAACTGTCGTGTACCTACCTATCTGGGTTTTTCAGAGTATCTATATTAGAAATGAGTGAGTGATCAGTGTCCAGCAGTGGAGACCAACTTATCCAGCTAATACACCAAGCTGCCCTTAGTCTGTTGGGTGTTTCTTTGTTAACCACCCAAATCCTTGAAGTGTGTAGGTGAGCATAGATCAAGATTAGCCACCCTTTAACTGGCTGTGTCTTATTTCCTCTGAATAACTACATTCCCTCTCAACCTGGGTTTCCCATTTGAACCACAAAACACAGGCAGAGTATGGAGGTGAGTGGTTCTCAGAACCACTTCCAGAGGCAGAGTATGGAGGTTAAATTCTGCAAACTGTCGTGCTTTGGTGCATTTTGAGCACTTAATCCTCTTGCTGAACCCTGGGAATTATTGAAGACAATTCTAAAATGAGTAAGAATTGATTTTTTTTTTCCTTCTGTCTCTATTTTTATGCTTTGGTGTATATTTGAAAAGCTAGAAGGCAAATGTCTAAATTTATGATTGGTAGCACCCTGTATGTTGTCCTTCATTGTAGCGATTTATGGATTTCTGTCAGTGTTTAGGACATGCTCTTAGGCCTTAGGGAAAATTGGATGCATTTTGATACATTACATTAGTGTTTGAATTTTAGGACTGTAAATCATAGATGCTTTAAAAGCAAGATGCTTAGTCAACAGTGCTATTTTAAAGTAAACTGAGAGAACTAGTCAATTTTTCTACTGTCTTTTCTTAAATACAGCTACACTTTTGGGGGGAAGGTTCCAGGGATTGAACTGAGGAGCACTCGGCCACTGAGCCACATCCCCAGCCCTGTTTTGTATTTTATTTAGAGACAGGGTCTCACTGAGTTGCTTAGCACCTCGTTTTCGATGAGGCTGGCTTTGAACTTGTGATCCTCATGTCTCAGGCTAGCTGCTGGGATCACAGGTGTGAACCACCCTGCCCAACACAGCTACACTTTTTTTGAGCAATTTTTATGTGCTGGCACCATACTAGATCAATAAAAGTGTTCTGATCTCAGTAATAACATTGTAAAGTTTTTTTTTTTTTTTTCCCAGTGAATGAACTGAGGTGCTAGGCGATTAAATGCATGCTAAAGTTTTCCTTCCTAATGTGTGTTTTGGTACTGATCTATAGCACTGAGGCAGAGATCTAAAATGAAGTTCATGTCAAGTCTGTACTGACTGTTGTACTGTCTCACATTGTCTAAAAGAATTTGTTGTTGATATTGTATGTTGTATGCCCCTCTGGTGACCATAGGCTAAAATAATTGTGATTAACATTCCCTTCTATTTCTTGATTTTTCTTGGTCTGAAATTTTTAGTGAGCACCATTTCACTCTAGGTATTGTCCCCAAGTTTTGAAAACAGATGGACTACCTGCCCCAATGACTCATTCTCAAATGAGATTCCCTCTCAAATTTATTTTAACACAGTAGAGTGTTATCCCTATAATCCCATTGTCTTCGGGTCTCACTGGTATGTAAACAATGAAATCTAATGTCCTTCCTGAAATTCACTTTTCCTGCTTATTCTTAGAATTCATCTTGTCTTTGACTCAGATGTTTTCTGTGGCTTCCTTCCTTCCTTTTTTTTTTTTTTTTTTTTTTTTTTTTTTTTTTTTTAATGGGGTTTCACTGCTGTGTTTTGTCTAGGTTGTTCTGGACTCAAATGAGCCTAGTACCTCAGCTTCCCAAATAGCTGGGACTGTAGACACACACACTACCACACCTATCTATGTGCCTTGCTTTTAGGTAGAGCTTGCATTTGATAGTAGCATTTTCGTCATATTTTATATGCTTTTCATTGACATGAGAGAAATCACACTTTAGGGGCTTCAAAAACACTGCCTCACATTCTGTCTTCCATATTATAGAATATTGTGATCGTTTTTACCTGTTGATTGACCTGCATTTGACATTTAGCTCCAGTTATGCACCTTTTTTCCATAGCCAGAAAAAAGAACATTGTCTGTTACAGTTGCAGCACAGTGTTAAAATAGGGTTACTATCAGTTAAGAGGGTCTTAATTTAGATGGAACCCTAAAAGGAATGCAAACATTGCTCCCCTCCCCGAAATAAAGAGTGCAGTTTGGGTGGGTATATAATGTCTGTCCCCATCTGACACCACATCTCTGTGTTTCCTGCTAGGTGGTGGTAATCATTAGTTCCAGGGTGTTCTGCCATGTTGATGCAAGCTGCTGTAAAGCTTGTTAGGGGGTCCCTGCGTCAAACCTCCTGGGCAGAGTGGGGTCAGAGGGAACTTCGACTGGGTCAACTTGCTCCTTTCACAGCGCTTCACAAGGACAAGCCACTTTCTAATAAAAGAAGGTTGGTGCCCATTACCTTCTTTATTGCTCTGGGAGCAAAAATCCTTTCCCTCCGTTATCTGTTAAGCCCTTGGCCAAGTCTTTGGAATTGTTGCTAAGGAAAAAAAGAGCTGTATAACTAAAATCAATAACCCTTTATCTGCTTTCTCTTTATAAATTCAAATCCCCCTTCTTAGAGTCTTGAGATGATTCTAGATCAGTACTGAGAACAAATTTCTTGTTTGAATAAAGAATTTCTGGTGCCAGTTATTTTCTCTTTTCTGTCTTCCTGTGGTTTTGTTTGCTCTTAAGATTAATTTGGTTCTAGTTTTGGAGCTATCTTTAGGACTTTTGTGGGTTATCTTTAGGATTGAGTTAAAAGTTGAATGGAGGGCTGGGGATATAGCTCAGTTGGTAGAGTGCTGGCCTTGCATATACAAGGCCCTGGGTTGGATCCCAAATGTGTGTGTGTGTGTGTGTGTGTGTGTGTTATTTCTGTTTTGTTTTGTTTTTATTTTGAGACAAGATCTTGCTATGATACTTAGGGCCTCACTAAATTGCTGAGGCTGGCCTTGAACTTGTGATTCTCCTGCCTCGGTCTCTTGAGTCACTGGGATTACAGGTTGGATCCCAAATATATATATCACATACACACACAAAAGAGTTGAATGGAAAACAGATTTATTTTAATCCTAGAGAAAACCAGATAAACTCTGTTGCCCACTGATTGAATTATAGCAGGATAGGCAACTATTACAAGACGGGTTGTGCCTAGAAAGAGTTGCCTACTTTGAAACCATCAGGATCAGTTTTTCTTGCTTAAAAGATGATCAAGTTGGGCTGGGGTTGTAGCTCAGTGGTAGAGCACTTGCCTAGCATGTGTGAGGCCCTGGGTTCGATTCTCAGTACCACATATAAATAAATAAATAAAAGGTCCATTCACAACTAAAAAACATTTTAAAAAAAAAAGATGATCAAGTCAAAATTTCAATTTTTTTAAGTATTTACTTTTTAGTTGTAATTGGACACAATACCTTTATTTATTTATCTTTATGTGGTGCTGAGGATCAAACCCAGGGCTTCGCACATGCTAGGCAAGCACTCTACCACTGAGCCACAACCCCAGCCCTCCAAATTTCAGTTTTTTAAATTATTCTCTTTTCTTTTTGTACCAGGGGTTGAACCCAGAGGTGCTTAACCACTGAGCCAAACCCTAGTCCTTTTTAGTTTTTATTTTGAGACAAGATCTTGCTAAGATACTTAGGGCCTCACTAAATTGCTGAGGCTGGCCTTGAACTTGTGATTCTTCTGCCTCGGTCTCTTGAGTCGCTGGGATTACAGGTGTGCTCCATCATACCTGGCTAAATTATTCTTAACTCATTGAAAACGAACCAAACAATGCAAACATGTTGCCATGGTTCACTGTTGGCAGAATATTCAGTTTTAATCAGTGGTTTGAAATGATGATTCATAAATTCTCTTTGAATAATGAGGTATCTGTCTTTACCCAAGTCTGTTTATTTCTGGATCAGATAGCATGTGAGATCATAAGGGATACTGAGTTGCCTACTGCCCCCCTCTGGGGATTGAACCCAGGGATGCCATACCACTGAGCTACAACACCAGCCCTTTTATTTTATTTATTTATTTATTTATTTATTTATTTTTGGAACAGGGTCTCACTGAGTTGCCTAAGGCCTCACTAAGTTTATTGAGGCTTACCTCAAACTTGTGATCCTACCACCTCACCCTCCCAAGTTGCTGTATGCTACTACACCTGGCCATTGCTTTGATTTTTGAGTCTCACATGACACATATGTGGAATTTGGATGACAATAGATTTGACCAGAAATGTATCCAAATTTGTGTGTTTTCTCTGGTAGATGCAGAGAGTAAAGGGTTAAGAGAGCGAGGAATAATTAGACTTAGCTTACATTTGAGTGCTCACTAAATGCCAGGGCCAGGATCATCCCCTTACAAACATCTCAATCCTCACACAACAACTGGGAAGAGACTGTCTTGTTTCCATTTTCTAGAAGGGAGAAATTAAGTCATTTCCCCAAGGTCACTTAATTGGTAGGTGTGTCAGAATTTATTAGTCTCAGGTAGTCTGACTACAAAGATGATATATTATCCTCTGTACTCTGCTGCCTTGTACACTGTTCTACCCTGCTCCAAGCCAGGCTCCAGTGGGCAAAAAGTGAGACCAGTGTTAACAGCCATTCTTAGATCAGTTTGTGGGGTGTCTCCTTGATGTCTGTAAAACCCACTCTTTCCCCATCTGTGACCTAATTCACTCTTCATTGAGGGAATGGTAGACAGAGCTGGAAACGCTGCCTGTAGGATCTGTAGGAACTGCCTCTTCTACAAAGGATACCAGGCAACTGAGATTCAATCCTTGGCTTCAAGGAGCTCCATAGCCTAGGTAGCTCGAGAAAAGCTTATCCTGCTGATTTTCTAGGAAATATTTCTTTCTTAAATATAAACTAACATTTAGGGATTTCTTGTACCGTGCATCTTGGTTTTAGTTGGGACCTAATGCCAAGTTTGGACTGGAAAGCAAAGATCTGTTGCATCTTTATATAAAGCTTATTTTTTTTCCTTAATATCTTTCACATATAGAATTTAGTGGAATTTAATGGAAGAACATTTTCCCCAATCTGTTTATATTTTTGGAAAGTGATGTGGGGCAGAAGATGGAAGACTCTTGAGATAATTTTCACATTGAATGCTTTCATCTTCCCAACAGTGAACTAAAGAGACGCCTGAAAGCTGAGAAAAAAGTAGCAGAGAAGGAGGCCAAGCAGAAGGAGCTCAGTGAGAAACAGCTAAGCCAGGCCACTGCTGCTGCCACCAACCATGCCAATGAAAATGGTGTGGGTTCTGAAGAGGAGAGCCTGGATCCAAATGTGAGTCCCCCAGGCTGCTGGTATAGACGACACAGGAAAATTTCTGATAAGGCTTATTATGGCAGATTCCTGGCGATCAGGCAGTTAAGAGGGACCAGTGACTAAGATAAATAAGAACTAGAATAGGCACTGGACCTTGGGTCATTGCCAGTGGGTAAAGAGAGCCTGTCATACCATCTGGCTAAAGTCACAGGTCCTGAGTTTCTTATGTCAACTCCTAACGGGCAGCTGGGAAAGTCTAGTACTCTCAAGTGACTAATTACTCTTCCTTAGTTGGCCTTATAACACCTCCAAAAACTATGGTTTATTTTAGTTAGCAAAATGTAGTCCATCAGAAGGATCTACCTCTCACTCCCTCACTTCATCCTTCCCTCCCTGATAATGTACCTAAAATTGTATTAAACCCAGCCATGCCTGTTTGTTTACAGTTGTCTAAGGCTGCTTTCTCATTACCACAGCAGAATTGAGACGTTACATCAAAACATTTACTGATCTCTGCTGTAGAATATTCCTCATTTTCATCCTGAAGACCCCATGGTCCTGCCTCAGAGAAAAAAAATCCAATGTATAACCTGGGTTAGGAGAATAGAAGATAAGTGACTCACCATGCGGATGTAGTCCACAAAAGGAACCATGGCCACACATATCAATTACATTTTTATTATTTTAAGTAGAAATCGAGTTTTTCTTTTTTATTTTGAAATTCTGTCCTTCATTTCCAGTTATAGATCTGGCCAGTCTCCATATTTTAAGTATATGAATATGTATCACGTATTCAGACCTATGATTTCCAGAGTGCAGAGGGTTTGGTTAGAGAGAACCTTAATGTTTTGGGGCCCCACTGAGACAGAAGAATCCTGCTAGATGGGCCACTGGTCTGGCTAGGTTTAACTTCTCACAGGCTTTGTTGTTGTTTGTTTCTTTAACAGCAATACTACAAGATCCGCAGTCAAGCAGTCCACCAACTGAAGGTCAATGGGGAGGACCCCTACCCACATAAATTCCATGTAGACATCTCACTCACTCACTTCATCCAAGAATATAGTCACCTGCAGCCTGGGGATCACCTGACCGACATCACCTTAAAGGTGGCAGGTAGGAAGATTCCCTGGCAGTTTATTGAGCTCCCAAAGTAGGCAGGCCCCATCAGTAACACAAAGGAAGGTTTGAGTTTGTCTTGCTTTCAGGTAGGCTGTGTTAGCCTATTGAACTAGGAAAGTACTATTATATCTGTTCATAGGGAGAAGCAAAGCATCCTGGAAGCATGGGTCACATTCCACATCAGGTGATGTTACAGAGGAAGGGGCATTCTCTGTGGGGAACTCCTCGCAGCCTGACGCTGCTGCTATTTCATAGTTCTTTATAAATACTTCCTTCAACAGTGGGGAACCATGGGCCCAGGCTCCTAAGAATTTCAGTCTTCATTCTGAGAATGCATTATTTCTAGAGCATTGTTATTTGGGGGTTATAGTATCTTGTGTGGGATCTTGTACTTAATTTAAAAAATCAAATCATGTCTGTTGCCTCCGCTCCCCTTTCCCCAAATAATAATAAAATTATCCATTGTAGAAAATGTAGAACATTCAAAGAAGGAGAAAAAATTACCCATGGTTCTTCCACCCAGGGAGAACCTCTGCCAACACCTAAATGTCCCCCAAATTTGTTCTTTTTCCTTAAAGCCTAATAATTTCACTAAAATATGTCTTGATATTGGTCATTTTGGTTTAGTATTTTCAGGTACGTGTCTTTTTTTTTTTTTTTTTTTTTTTATTGGTTGTTCACAACATTACAAAGCTCTTGACATATCATATTTCATACATTAGATTGAAGTGGGTTATGAACCCTCAGGTACGTGTCTTTATATGGTATTTTTAAAGTCTTTCACATTAGGAAATTTATTTGTGTTTTGTATCTTGTTTTGACATTTTTTGGTACTCATTTTTTCTGTATGTTGTATCTTTGATCCTTTGTAGTAATTGTCATTTTCTTCAAATCCATTTTATCTTTCCTTCATATATGATTTTAAATTTTATCCTCCATTTCATCTTGTTTCTCTTAATGTATTATTTGTTATTTGTAGTCACTCTTATTTCCTTCTAATTTAATCATCATTTCTGATTTTTTTTGGGGGGGGTGCTGGGGATTAAACCCAGGGGCACTTATATTTTAGTTTGTATTATTATTATTTTTGATACTAGGGACTGAACCCAGAGACACTTAACCACTAAGCCACATCCCCAATCCTTTTTTTTGTATTTTGTTTAGAGAGAGGGTCTCACTGAGTAGCTTAGGGCCTATTGCTAAGTTTCTGAGGCTGGCTTTGAATTTGCAGTCCTCCTGCCTTAGCCTCCCAAAGCCTCTAGGATTACAGGTGTGCATCACCACACCCAGCTTCATTTCTGAAAAAAAATTTTTTACATGGTTTTTAATGTCTTTTAACTCATTGTGAATTGGTTAGGATTTTTTTGTTTTCCTTGGCATGTCTTGAGTGCTTTAATTTTGTCTGTGGGTATGCTATCTATTCATATTCTTATTCTTCTTGTCCTGCTGTACTGAAAAAATTGAACCCAGGGCTTTGTACATATTAGGCAAGCAGGTACCACTGAGCTACCTCTCAGCCCTTTCTATTTTATTTCGAGACAGAGTCTTGCTAAGTTACATAGGCTTAGTTTTCCTGAATGTTAATAAGAAGGTTAATGTATAGATACTTTTCAATTTCACTATTTTATTTTTGTGAAGTGTTCAGAAATATAGATGTTGGCTTTCTGAGATTTCTTAGCTGTTTTTCCTCACTTTCATTTGACTTTCTCTTTTCCTTTATCTCTGTTTTCCTTGTCCTGTTCAATTTGGCCTCATCCTGGGAGAGAACCTGGCTGGTAGAGAGTTTCCATGAGCTACATTGCTCCGTCCCCTTTGGAGCATTTGTAGTGTAGCCCCACCTTTATGAGAATGGACACATTCTCTCTCAGTTTCAGCTGCTGTCCTCTGGTTAGCCTGGAGGAAAATCTTCATACATTCTCTAGTGAACACCTTTGGCTCCGGGGGCAGTTCTTCAGTTCTCAGATCCATCAGATTCCTCATCCTTCCCCACTGCATTATTCCCATAAGGAGGTTTTAGAGCTCTTGTGCTTTGCTTCATCCATGATTTGTACTTGGGGCTTCTTTTTTTCTTTTCTATAAGTGCATTTAGTTTTTAACTAGTTTATTTCCTGATAACTATTATTTGGGAGTTCTTGAAATTATCTTCCCACACAATTTATCCATGGATTTTTGGCTTTTCCTATCTGGTTGCACTTTGGATTTTTATATGCTATTCAGGAAGATTGAAAGTCTGTGCTGCCACTTGCACTGCCATCCTCTGGGAACTCAGTAAGCATCTTTAAAACCATATCTTGCCAAGTATGGTGGCATATGCCTGTAATCCCAGGTACTTGGAAGGCTGAGGCTGAAGGATTGCAGGTTTGACACCAGCGTGGGCAACTTAGTGAGACTCCATCCCAAAATTAAAAAGTAAAAAGGCTGGGGATGAGCTGGGCAGGGTGGCACACACCTGTAATCCCAGCAACTCAGGAGCCTGAAGCAGGAAGATCACGAGTTCAAACCCAGTCTCAGCAATTTAGTGAGACCTTGAGCACCTCAGCTAGACCCTGTCTCTAATAAAATATATTTTAAAAAAGGGGCGCTGGGACAGGGCTGGGGTTGTTGCTCAGTGGTAGAGCTCTTGCCTCAAACATGTGCTTCATGTGTTTGTCCTCAGCACCACATAAAAACAATAAAGGTATTGTGTCCATCTACAACTGAAAAGATATTTAAAAGGGGGGGGGGGCTAGGGATATGGCTTGATGGTTAAGCACCCCTGGGGTCAATCCTGGTACCAAAAAAAAAAGCTAAGGATAATACAGGTATACAGTGGTGCCCTCCTGTAATCCCAGTGTCTCAAGGGGCTAAGGCAGAAGGATCACAAGTTCAAGACCAGCCTCAGAAACTTAACAAGGTCCTAAACAACTTAGTGAGACCCTGTGGGGAACTGGAGATACACCTCAATAGTAAAGCGTACATCTTCCCCACCCCTGGCTTCCCCCACTTAAATCATTCACACCAGAAAAAGGGGGGGGCGGGGCCTGGGAATGTAGTGTTGTAATAGATTACTCCTAGGTTTAATCCCCAGTACTGTAAAAACAAGTTATCTCCCTACACATCTTTGGTTTTAATGCAGATCATTGGCATGAGAGAAAGGAATTCTGGACCTCAGGCCACAATCAGATTGTTTTGCCTTATGTTGCAGAGGGAACTTTTTCTGCACTGATACCACGAAATGGTTTCTGGTCCATTAGTCAGTATTTTTATTCTTCTTTTTCTAGGTAGGATCCATGCTAAAAGAGCTTCTGGGGGAAAGCTAATCTTCTATGACCTTCGAGGAGAGGGGGTCAAGTTGCAAGTCATGGCCAATTCCAGGTATATAGAAGTATCCTGTTTCAATCTCTTCTGTGCTGGCCTAGAGGAACACAGTTTGGGACACTGCTGATGTCTTATTTTCTCATTGGTATTTGAAGTTAGAATAAGAAGGAAGGGCAAGGTTGGGTAAGGCTGAGAAGAAGATAAAAAGACCATCTGTGCACCTGGAAAATAATGACTGCTCTCCAGTTGCATGACAACTAAAATAAAAAGATGATCCTTTTTAGCGGTTAGCCATGAATCTGAGATTCTTCTTGGGCTCATTAAGTACTAAACAGTTGAGTTAGGGTTCTATAGTAAACCTGTGGCCAGTATTAATGTGAATAATGTACAATGAGTTACATTTACTTTCACTCAGGAATTACAAATCAGAGGAAGAATTTATTCATATCAATAACAAACTGCGCCGGGGAGACATAATTGGAGTTCAGGGGAATCCTGGGAAAACCAAGAAGGGCGAGCTGAGTATCATTCCCTATGAGATCACACTGCTCTCTCCCTGCTTGCATATGCTACCTCATCTTCACTTTGGCCTCAAAGACAAGGTAAGTTCTCATAATCTGCTAGCTGTAGCACAGAGATGCATTCCATTTTGTTTTTTCATATCACTGAATCAAACCAGTGATTTCTAACTGCTGCTTTTGGTTTAGGAAACAAGATATCGTCAGAGATACTTGGACTTGATCCTGAATGACTTTGTGAGGCAGAAATTTATCATCCGCTCTAAGATCATCACATACATAAGAAGTTTCTTGGATGAGCTGGGATTTCTAGAGGTAATGGAGGGATGGAGGGTGAAGGTTCCTTAGGTGACGTGATGAGCCACCTTGCCATGTTTGTCTCTTACGATCCCTTCCCTTCTCCTTTCCAAGCCATTTCCTATATCAGTTTCCTTCATGCCTAATGAGACCATTCTTTTTTTTTTTTTTTTTTTTTGGGCCATTGTCTTTGTTGTACCTTATTTATTAGCATTCTGACTCCCAAAATAATGAGCAAGGTGTAGGGCATCCACATGCATGTCATGTTCAATATGTTATCAAGTCTTTGTGGGTTTTGTAGCATTAAAAAATATTTTTTAATTGTATGAAAAAGACAGATGTATGTAGTGGGAAACAAAGTAAATAGAAGCAAATGTGAAAGTACCTTTTGCTTCTTTTTAACTAACTTCCTTCCCCAAACTGGAGCATTAAAATGTATTCTTTCTTACCATTTACTATGCATATATGCATATACACAGTATAAATGGAGTATGTGTGTGTAAATGTTTTGAAGAGCTTGTTTTAGTTTTTGCTTTAACTATAAATGGAGTCACATTCTGTATTATAATGAACCTACCCTTCCACTTCATATATTTTGGAGCCTTTGTGCCTCACATGTACCTCACATGAACCAATGTTCCACATTGAACCCAGGGTGCTTAACTACTGAGCAACATCCCTCACCCTTTTTATTTTTTTATTTTAAGACAGAGTCTTACTAAGTTGCTTAGGCCCTTAGCCTCTTGAACTGCTGGGATAACAGGCATGCACCACCACCCCCAGTGCCCCCCCCCCACATTTCTTTTAAATGAGGCATAATTTATTGCTTTTCCTATTAATAATTTAGGTTTTTTCTGGTTTTCGTCTATATTAAATATTTCAGTGAACATCTTTATGCACACATGCAAATGTTTCTGCAAGATGAATCCCTAGGGGCTTGGGATATAGCTCAGTTGGTAGAGTGCTTGCCTTATATGCACACAGCCCTGGGTTCAATCCCCAGCACCACAAAAAGAAAGAAAAATAGATGAATCCCTAAAAGTAGAATAACTCTAAGGATGTAAGCAGTTAGATTTATAATAAATACTGCAAACTGAATTCAAGAAACGCTGTAGTCATTTATTTAGATTACCATTTTTAGCTTATGAAAATATTTGATCCTGTGTGTTATTAATGGAAATGAGACACTAATCTAGAAAATGAAGCAATCTATTTTTCTTTGTCAAGCACATGTTTATTGCTGTTGAACTCACTTTTACTTTGAGATGTGATATTGAAAGCATGGTCCCTGATTATATGAGAACTTAATGTTTCTCTCTGTCTTCTTAAGATTGAAACTCCTATGATGAATATCATCCCAGGAGGAGCTGTAGCCAAGCCTTTCATCACTTACCACAATGAGCTGGACATGAACTTATATATGAGAATTGCTCCAGAACTGTACCATAAGGTAGTCAATAATAACCTATTTCCTTAAAGAAGCTGGAGACTGGAAAATAATCGGCTAGCTAGGTATGATCAGAAACAATAGTAGTATTAAAGATTTAATAGCAGGAGAATGTTCTGATTTGTCAGGTTTATGGGTGTAATACTTCTAGAATTTCTCTACAAGGTCAGTAGAGCCTTCCAGTGCAGAGTGCAGAAGGATTGCAGTAAGTATACAGATATACCTACTTTGATTCCTCTAAAATTATAAAGTTTATAGTTTAGATCTGATTTTAGTCTTTTGTAAAAGAAAGATCAAAGCCTATCATTTTGGTTTCTTAGTTGTAGACAACAGAACTTGTTAACTAGTTTAAGGAAAATAAAAATTTATTCATCTGTATGAGGAAGCTCACAATCTCTAAGACAATCACGCAGTCAGGCTCGGAGACCACATAACTAAGAATGATGCTGAATCACATTTCATGTAGAACATGGTGTCTTTTCTTCTAGGCATAGGTCACTGCTATTATCTGTAAAAGGTGGATATCTGATCCCCTTCACCAAAATGAATTTTGTGCAATACCTACATCTTCCTTTAGTAGCTACCATGTTAAAAGTCTCACAGTTGTGTCGGATTGGTTGGAGCTTGGTCACTTACTTGTTGCCTAACCCAAGATGCTTCTTTGGAGAGGCCCAGACTCACAAGGAGACAGGACAGGGAGATACAGAAAGAGTGTTCATAAGTCCTAGGTAGCCAAAAAGAATGACATCTGTTCACTACAAGGGTCTAAATAGAGCATGTATAAGCTGTGATAACCAGTTAGTAGATAGAAACTTTCCAGGACTGTTCAGACATGACTTCCTTCTCTGAGTATGGCCAATGTGTTGTCAGATGCTGGTGGTTGGTGGCATTGACCGGGTTTATGAAATTGGACGCCAGTTCCGGAATGAAGGGATTGATTTGACTCACAATCCTGAGTTCACCACCTGTGAGTTCTACATGGCATATGCAGACTATCACGATCTCATGGAAATCACAGAGAAGATGGTTTCAGGTGAGTCCTGCTCACTTTATCTTTCAAATTTATCTGTGGGGGCAGGTGTGCTGCTTCAAGAGGAGAGTTTCTTGGGCTTCATTCTTTTGAAATGGCCGGTTTCTCTTCAGGAATGGTGAAGAACATTACAGGCAGTTACAAGATCACCTATCACCCAGATGGCCCAGAGGGCCAAGCCTACGAGATTGATTTCACCCCACCTTTCCGGAGAATCAGCATGGTAGAAGAGCTTGAGAAAGCCCTGGGGGTGAAGCTGCCAGAAACAAACCTCTTTGAAACTGAAGGTAAAATAATAGTCCTCTATTTTACAGCCTGTCTTCCTGTTCAGCCCCAAATTGATTGGGTCAGAGCTAAAATTTCTATATCATTCTCTTTTGGCTTTATTGTTGTTTGTTTTGCAATGCTGGGGATTGAACCCAGGGTTCACACATGCTCTACTACTGAGCCACGTTCCCAGCCCCCTCTTTATATGTTTTTACTGGGCTAATGTAATGTGTCTTGTCCTAACTTTTACATTTGTTACCACAGAAACTCGCAAAATTCTTGATGATATCTGTGTGGCAAAAGCTGTCGAATGCCCTCCACCTCGGACCACTGCCAGGCTCCTTGATAAGGTTAGAGGCCATGCCTTATCATGTGCTCATGTCTGTAGGAAACAGTTCACACTGGGAAGAGTTCATTTTTGCAGCTTCATAGGAAAACTGTAGAGGAAATAAAGAATTAAGAACTGGGCATGGTGACACACTCTTGAAATCCCAGTACCTCTAGAGACTGAGGCTGTTTGAGGCCAGCCACAGCAACTTAGTGAGACCCTGTCTCAAAATAAAAAAGGTCCCTGGGTTCAATCTCGAGTACCAAAAATAAAAAACTTTAAACTGTTATACTAAGCTTTGTGCCAAGCAGTTCATGTGTATTATCTCAGCTAGTCCTTTCCTGTCTTTGAAAAAGCTATAGGATAAATCCATCTGGATGGGAGCTGAGGTCTCCTCTTGGGCTAAGACTATCAAAATACTATTCAGAAGTGACATCTAGTTCTGTTTTGCTTTCTGATTAAGCTTGTTGGGGAGTTCCTGGAAGTGACATGCATCAATCCTACATTCATCTGTGATCACCCGCAGATAATGAGCCCTTTGGCTAAATGGTAAGATATAACATGGTATTTTAGTTCTCTATTTCTGCATAACCACCCTAAAACTTAGTAGTGTAAAACAGGAGTTTTGTTTTTTTTTTTTTTTTTCAGGATTTCCTAGGTTTGACTAGTTGGTGTTCTCCATGTAATGTTAGCTAGGATAAATCAGGTGGCTTTTTTCGATGGGGAATTCTTCTGCCAGGGAACTTTGGTTCTCCTCCCCATGGTCTACCAGATGGGACATCATCCTCCAGGGCCTTTTTATGTGGCCTCTGGCAGCATGGCCTGAGCTTCCTTTCAGCATAGCCAAGCCTTAACATGCAAAAAAACATATCAAGTGAGGCACATATCAAGTGGGCCATAGTGGTAATCACCTGTATCCCAGTGACTTGGAAGGTTGAGGCAGGAGGATCACAGGTTTGAGGCCAGCCTCAGCAACTTTACAAGGCCATCGCAACTTAGTGAGACCCTGTCTCAAAATAAAAAATAAAAAAAAAGGACTGGGAATGTAGCTCAGTGGTAAAGTGCCCTTGGGTTCAATCTGTAATACCAGAAACAAAACAGCAAGCTTCAGCTAATACTCCATTGACCAAATCAAGTCATGGCCTGCCCACAATTCAAGTGAGCGGGATGCAGAAGGTCATGAATATAGGAGGTGTGGTTCCGTGTAACTGTCCGCCACACTGCTTATATGAAGCTAATCATATTTTCCTGGTTTCTCACCCTCTTCACTATTACATGAAATGATGTGGTGCTGAGACTGCATGTAGGCTTCAGGTCGTCATCGTAATTTCAGTCATACTTTTCAGTCCACTTTAATTCAGGAGCTCTTGTACCAGATGTTAAGTTAGGGGCCTAGATATGCAGCCTTCTCTATGGTCTTTTGTGCCCAGGCACCGCACCAAAGAGGGTTTGACTGAACGCTTTGAGCTATTCGTCATGAAGAAGGAAATATGCAATGCCTACACTGAGCTGAATGATCCCATGAGGCAGCGGCAGCTGTTTGAAGAACAGGCCAAGGTAAGAAAAGAGAGTGCAGACAAAGGCACATTTCACCACCTAACTTGGTCACCAGAAGATAGCAGCCTTCACCCTGGTCTGTGTCAATGTGCAGCTTTCTTGGTGACTAAACAGAAAGAAGAATAAGCACAATCTTTGTTGGAGGAAGTCACATTTCAAGGTGGAAACTTTGGTTTTTGACTGAATAACACACAGAAGATTTTCTGTGTGGGGAACATGATATTTGTCTTTTTAAAAATACATTTGCCTGGGCTGGGGATGTGGCTCAAAGGGTAGCACGCTTGCCTGGCATGCATGCGGCCCGGGTTCTATCCTCAGCACCACATACCAACAAAGATGTTGTGTCCGCCGAGAACTAAAAAATAAATATTAAAAATTTCTCTCTCTCTCTCTCTCTCTCTCTCTCTCTCTCTCTCTCTCCTCTCTCACTCTCTCTTAAAAAAAAAAAATACATTTCCCTAACAAGAACATTATTTTTCTTGGATTGTATATTTATTAAAGTGGCTTGGAAATGAGGCAGATAAAGATATAAAGAAGACAAAAACCCAGCAGGCTGCCTGAACTATCACTGCCACCAATGGGTGGTCTCAGGAAATGAGAGGACTCTTAGATCATCATATAGTCTTTTGAGAATTAGTCTCAGTGAGAGTTCCAGAGTCCCAAGCAGTGGAGTCATTTTAGAGAATTTGTATGCATTCTGAGATAGAATTCATCAGTTCAGATCTCCAGGTTTTTGGAAAAAAGAGAAACAAACAACAACAACAACAAAACATCAATCCTGGAGTTAACTGGGAAATCCCAGTTTCCAGTAAGTCTTGAGTGCTAGGAGGTACTCCTTCAGATGTTTCATTGTGTTCATTTGGACATTGATATGTCCTGGAAGAGTGTCATCTTTTGGTTCTTTTTATTCTTCTAGGCCAAGGCTGCTGGTGACGATGAGGCCATGTTCATAGATGAAAATTTCTGTACTGCCCTGGAATATGGGCTGCCCCCTACAGCTGGCTGGGGCATGGGCATTGACCGCATCACCATGTTTCTCACAGATTCCAATAACATCAAGGTACACAGCAGCCCTCCATAGCACACACTGCCCAAAACTCTATTGTGTTGGAAACAGAGCATGTGGCCCAGGAGAATAAAGAAAAGTTTGGGGGGGTATTAGGAGGAGCTGTTGGAGGAGTTCCACACCACTCCACGGGAGGCGGCTGAGAGCAATCTGACTTTAGAGGATTTAGTTTCTCCATATGAGACAGGAGGAATACTGATTATTTGCATTTCATGAGTTTCCAGGAGGGTGCTGAGCTCTCTACAGGTGTTAGTTCATTTAATTTAAGTCAGCCCTGTTAAGTGTGGAAACACGATTTTTGTCCAATTTTAATAGCGCCCATGTTTACTAATTCTATGGCATCCTAAGTAGTGTTGTGCATTAGTTCTCTTCCATCTGTTACTGAGAGGGACTGAGTTGAAATAAAAGAACACATTGATTTTTTTAGTGGATTTGGGTGGTAACATTAACAGGCAAAAGGAATAGAATGCTTCCTAGCTTTAAAATGCATCTTTATCTCCTATAGGAGGTACTCCTGTTTCCTGCCATGAAGCCCGAAGACAAGAAGGAGACTGTAACAACCACTGATAAACTGGAAGGCACAACAGTTGGCACTTCTGTGTAGAAAACAGTTCCAGGGCATGTAATCAGGAATCCTTGCATTTCTGCAAAAGATCAGGTCTGCGAGGGAGTTCTTTTATGTTGCCATCTATTTGACTACCACAGTTCAGTTCAGCCACCAGAAGAAAGAAGATGAATTAAGAGTTTCTTTTTACTCCTTGTTACCAAATAAACCATTTGTCTCTATCTTTGAACTGGTAACTCTTTACTCAAACTGCTGGTTCAATGAATGCTTAGGATTGTCCCATCTTATTCTTGGAACAAATTTGTATTAATGTCTGCTCTGTGTGGGCATTGTTTTGTTTTAAGGGATTTGGGGGCACAGCAGTGAACAAAAGTCAAACCACTACTTTCATGAAATTTGTATTCTTTTGGGGTTGGGGCAGCAGTAGGAAAAATAGACAAGAAACAAGTAAATAGATATTCTTTCTGGTGGGTGTACACACAAAGAAGAAAAATAGAGCAGGGTGAGGGGACAGAGGTGCTATTCTGGATGTGGATGGGGGAGTGCTATTTTGAATATGGCTATCAAAAATAGCTATGCTATGGGACAATTAAGTAAAGATCTGGAAAAAGAGATGAGTGGGAAAAGGGCAATCCAGACTAGAGAACCATATTTTTGAGGAACAGCAAAGGGATTAGTAAAGGACAGTGAGGGGCCAGATTGTATAAGCCTGTGATAGTCACAGAATTATTTCATAATGAGCAAGATGGAAAGCCATTGGTGAGCTGAGCAAAGAGTTCTTTTAAGGATGATTCTAGCTAGTGTGTGAAGAGCAAGAGTGAAAGCAAGCTGTTCTACTGGGCTGGGAAGAGATCATAGCTTAGTTTTGGGTGTTAGCGGTGGAAATTGTTGCACTTTTCTGGTTTCTGAGGGAAACAGAATTGGCTGATGAGATGTGGGATGAGAAAAGAAAATGTATTTCAGGGTTTCAGTTCTGAACAACTAGAAAAGTAGAGTCACCTTTTAGTGAGATGGGAAAAACTGAGGAAATGCATGTTTGAGAGGGAAAGATGAGAGTTTGGTTGGGACCCATTAAGTTTGTCATAAACCTTTTAGACATACAGGTGGAGATAATCCTGTTCAATAGGGAGCCTCAAATTTTCTCATTTTTAGCTTAATTCAGTAGGGCTGAGAATGTGACATGACAGGGTGTGGCTGAGAGCCTGTTAGAATGGAGCCCTTTCTCCCTGACATGGAAGCAGCTGGAGAGAACTGTATACAGAAGAGTCATGTATCAGAAAGCACTCATCATTTGCACCTCAGCAAAAATCTCTGCAAGCATCCTAGTTTGGGAGTTGCCAGTCTACTTTCATAGAGCAGGTTTCTACTGCTATAGTTGGTAAAATGATCTAAGTCTAACTTAGAACTAACAGCATATCTAACTGGGAACTACTGGGAGTGTGGAGCATCCCCACTCCTAGTTAAGCTGTGGATAACCAGATCGTTTTTAAAAAAGAAACACTTCCAATATGGTACATCCTCAGAAAGGCAATGTTAATTAAGATGGACAAAGCCAACCCTCCGTTGGGAGTATGTAGAGGATCAAGACCAGATAAGGGACTGGGCTGTGGCAACACTGTCAGTGTGGACCATTGAAAAAAGCTATCAGGACTGATGAAATTATTAGTGACCTAAAGATTTATTCAGCGGGCTGGAAACAAACCAGCTGTCTGGCCTTAAGTCTCTGGGAACAGAGGAATAGGTAGCAGTAAACTTGTATGTGGGGTTTAGCAGGAAACTGACAAACAGGATGAAAGCTAGAAGGGAATAGAAAGAGTCCTCATTACTTCATCAAACAATTGAAGGCTGACAATTTGCTGACTTCTATACTAGAGTAAGCAGAAACACATGGTCCCAAACTTTAAGTTCTAGACTTGTAAGGAAAAGAGATTTTTAAAAATCATCCACCAGGCTGGGGATGTGGCTCAGGCAGTGGCGGGCTCGCCTGGCATGCGTGTGGCCAGGGTTCAATCCTCAGCACCACATACAAAGATGTTGTGTCCACCAAAAACTGAAAAATAAATATTGAAATTCTCTCTCTTTCTCTCTCTTAAAAATAAATAAATAAATAAAAAATCATCCACCAGAATTTGTATAAAATGCCAGCTCTGGTAAACGCTTTGAAGAAATCCATGGGGTACTGAGAAACTGACAAACTGAGGTAGGAAAGGTTTGTTTCTCTGAGGACATGAGAGTTGAGATGTAAAGGAAAGTCAACGAAGGAGGAGGGTGTTACCATGATATGGAAACAGTACAAAGCCCCTATGGTAGAAAGGAGCACAGAAATAAAGCAAAGATAATCTGAGTACAGAAACCCAAAGAAATAGGACACCCGGTGAGACAGGAAGAGGCTGGGCATTCAGGGCTCTGAGCCCTACTATGTAGGGTTTTCTGTTTACTAAAAGTGCTGGGAGCTGGGAGGGCGCAGTGGTGCACTGTAATTCCAGCAGCTCAGTAGAGCACTTGCCTCACATAGTAGAGCACTTGCCTCACATGCTAGAGGCCTGGGTTTGCTCCCTGGCTACTGAATGCCTGCTATTTAGCCGCCTCCACACAGATGGGGATTGACCTAGAGCAGTAAAACCTAAGGTTGAAAGACTTCATTTTCCTATCTCCTCTAGGTCTCTTAGGCAAAGTAAAATGCCTTATGGTTGAGTTTCAAACAACCTCATGGGTGGTGTCAGTGTTTGTCCTAAGGGTGCCTAGAATTCTAAACAGTGCTACACTTAAGATCAAGACCCAGACTAGCTGGGCATAGTGGTGCACGCCTGTAACCTCAGCGACTTGGGAGGCTGAGGCAGGAGGAGTGCCTCAGCCACAGCAAGGCACTAAGCAACTCAGTGAGACCCTGTCTCTAAATAAGATACAAAAAAAGGCTGGAGATGTGGCTCAGTGGTTGAGTGTCCCTGAGTTCAATCCCCAATTACCATCCCACCCCCACCCACAAAAAAGTGCTGGGAATCCACTGAAATATTTAAGCAGGGGGTTTGCCATCACAGTGTGGTTTGAAGAGACCAGTCTGGCTTCTATAGAAATAAATGGGAGTTAGACAAGAAAAAGGTGAAAATTCAGAGATTAGAAATCAACCTAAGAGTACAGTGGCTTGGATAAGAGATTGTCTTGGAAGTACAAAGCAGCAGATGTGTTCTAGATAGGAAGAAAGATTAACAGGACGTGGCAATGGATTGGACTGTGTGTGTGTTAAGAGACATGATGAGGGCGCTCGTTTTTTACTTTATGCAACTAGGTTGACCGTAATATAAATCCCTGAGGTGAAAGAATGCTGCAAGATGACCTCACCCCACACACTGGAATGTGTGTGACAGAATGGAGAGATGCATATTAATGATTTTTGGGGAGAGAAATGACAAGCAGTGTTCTTAACTTTGGAGGAGGGCTGTAGTTCTTTTCCTCTGAGCTAGAGAGAAGGACCAGGTCAAGTAAGTGGCACTTATACCTTTTTTTTTTTTTTGGGGGGGGGGGCACCAGGGATTGAATTCAGGGGCCTCTAAGCCACATCTCCAGCCCTATTTTGTATTTTATTTAGAGGCAGGGTATCACTGAGTTGCTTAGCATCTCGTTTTTGAACCTCAGCCTCCCAAGCCACTGGGATTAGAGATGTGCGCCATTGCGTCCGTCTGCCTCTAACTTTTGATGGATTCAGGAAGAAAAATGAGTTTTCTCACCTTTAGCAATTGAGGTATATAATTGCTGGATGGTAAAGTTTTCTGAACTCTCCAGACAGCTATATTTCCTATAGCTGGCACACTGGAGGCTTTAGATCCACCCTGCCCATTACAGTAGCCATCAGCCACGTGTGGCTATAGACAAATTGAAATGTGATTGCTTCAAATTTAGATGTAATTGTAAAATACACACCAATTTCTTAAACAGTATGAAAAACTAATATATGATTCACACTATTATTTTTTTAATATGGCTACTAGAAAAATTTAACTACATGTAGCTCTAATTATATTTCTATGGAAAAGTGCTCGTTTAGACAGAAATCCAAACTAGACTTCAAAGATATATCATCCTACTTCAAACCGTATCTCACCTGCAGAGGTCTCCCATCAGCGGGTTTCTCGCGTGCAGCAGAGCCTGCGAGCTCTAAGGGCGGGCACCGCGGCTCTGGCTCCGCCTCCGCCTCCGCCTCCCGGAGGACTACAAGGCCCAGAGTGCACTGCGCACCTCTGGGGGTGGGCCTGGGAGGCGCAGTCGCTTTAAACGTCACGTCCGCGGCGGCCCTGGGCTTCTGAGCTGAAGCTCGTTCCCTCCGGGGCCGTCCGTCGGGGAGGTGAAAGGGGTGCGTCTACGAGGGATGGGAGTCCCCCCCCCCCGGTCAGGGGCGCGCAGTTGGGGGGTTTCTGGGTCGCTGGGTCAGGTGCCTCGGGACTGGCGTGGCCAGTTCGGTTTTATATGGGAAGAAGGGTCACATGTCACGTGGGAACGGTCGGGTCCACGCCCGGAGTTGTCAACACACGCCGCGTGGAGCGCTCTCGTGGCGGGGGCGCGGCGTGCAGCCTCGAGCCGCTTCCTCGTGACCCGCGAGTCAGCGCTCGCCTGCTTCCCCCGTGACGGCGCCGGAGCCTCGCGGTCTTCCTTGGCCGCGGATTTAGCAAGGGGTTAGCGAATAGTAGCCTCCCCGCTCCACCAAATCCCGGAAAACCTCCTCTGTAGCTGACTTGACTTTTCTTTGAAAAGGAAGAACGTTCTTCAGCTTGCTGCAGCTGTTAAAAAATGCCGTCTTGTGGGCAAAGGGACGCCTGTTTAACTGAGCTGTTTTATATGAAGGTGTTTTTCAAGCTCTGGAAGGGGTGCAGACTTGAATTATAATGGACCCATTAAAACTTTCATTCATTTCAGCAGCTGCGTGTGTTCGTTAGCATCAGCTAGCTGAATGAGATGATTAGCTTGGATTGCTTTCTTGGGAGACACTGTTTCTTCTGGCAAATTCCCCCTTCCTTGACTGGCTTAGTTTATTATGTGCATCTTTGCATTATTTTCAGGTGGATGGCAGGGTATCTGTCTTCATAAAATATATTGCTTGTGATGCCTCCCTGGAAATGACAGGGGAGAGTCCCTTCCAAATGAGGGATTTAGGATCTTCCATACTTTTCTTTGCTTCTAAAGAGTCAAGACTTCCTGCGCAGCGTGGTGGTGCAGGCCTGTAATCCCAGCTGCTGGGGAGGCTGAGGCAGGAAGATGGTGAGTTCAAACCCAGCCTCAGCAACTTAGTATGGCCCACAGGAGATCCTGTCTATAATAAAATACAAAAAAGGGCTGGGGCTGGGGCTCAGTGGTTGGGGGGGCGGGAATAGATTCAAGACTTTTGTGGTTCTCTGACTGTAAAATCACAATCTGTCGGGTCCTACAAGATTTTTGTTTAAAATCACTATGGTCTAATTAACCGTTACCATTTATTGCAGTAATAGCAGTGAGTAGAAATATCTATCATTACTTACTGACTTATTGCAATAATAGCATTGTATAAGTATCTTTCACAAGCTACATACATTTAAAATTCAGTATAACCTTTGTTGTTTGTGTTTTGTTTTACAGTGCTTAGCTATATTTCTTGTAGTATGATCACATCTTCTACTAAGAAGCTTTCATATAATTGAGTCCAAGTGAGGTCAGGATGTATCTCGTGAGCACTGATACAACCAAGAGTAGAAGACTTTCCTACAAAATATCCCAGGCCTTTTTCAGGAGTGATCTTTTCTTTTTTTTTTTTTAATTCACGACTTCACATGCCCATTACAGTCTCCTTACCCACCACCAAGTAGATCAAGGTAAATTACCCACAACAGACATCAAATGGGTTTTTTTTTTTTTTTGTAATATTAATCACAGTTGGTATTAATTGTTCAACATGGTAGCTTTTATAAATATTATTTGTAACTCTAATTGGTTGCTCTTTTTTTTTAAGAGAGGTAGAGAGAATTTTAATATTTATTTATTTTTATTTATTTTTTTTTAGTTATCAGCGGGCACAACATCTTTGTATGTGGTGCTAAGGATCGAACCTGGGCCGCACGCATTCCAGGCAAGCGTGCTACCGCTTGAGCCACATCCCCAGCCCTGATTGGTTGCTCTTATCACTGTTTTAAACCATGAGGAAACAAACAGAAAAGTTACCAAGCTACCCAATATTATATAGTTCATTTGTGGAAAGCTGGAATTAGAACCCAGAAAGGGCAACTCCATGCCTAAACCCTTAAGCACACAGTTCCTCTAAGAACTCTTGACTAGTGGGTACAAGGTAATTTTCTAGAGGGAGGTAGAGATTCATTCTATTGTAGGGAAAGAAGAGGAAAACAAAGTGCCTGAAAAGAACTTCTGTCTAAGAAGATAAACTTTGGATGGTGAGAGTCTGCCCAAAACAAGCTGAGTTCTGCAAACCTTTGTGTGCTATTTCCAAATGGAAATTGAAGTAGTGAGGACGCTTCCCTGTCATTTGCTTTTGTGTTGAATAGTAAGTGTACATTCATTAGATACTTGTGAGACATCTAATATTCTTTCGTGAAGAAACAAGTTTTCTGTGTTTGGGATTTGGGGCTTTAATTTTTCAAATTAAAGATGAGAAGGGGACAGGGAGGAAAATGGGAAAAAATTAACTAGAGTTCCACATAGAGGAATCTCAATCTGAACGTAATTGGGCTACACTGAAAAGACCGTCGAAGCACTGGTGCAAGGCTGTAGATCTGGTACTGGTTCTCCTTTCTGTACTTGTGATGGTTGTGGGTTTTGATCAAGGCCTCAGCACCAGCTCCAACCATGTGGACCCCAGATGAGATCGCTCAGCTGTGCTATAAGCACTATGAGATCAGGCTGCCAAAGCAAGGGAAGCCGGAGCCAAACCGTGAATGGACATTGTTGGCAGCTGTAGTGAAGATACAGTTTCCAATTTATGAGGCCAGTGACACTCCTGATAAGCCAGTACAAGGTAAGACCTTTTCTCCTGTCCCTTTCAGAGATGATAGAATTATGTGTTGCTACTCAGGGACAGTTGTAGGCAGGTCGCAACTACGATGTTAGGCATGTTTCCCTGATATCCACTAGGTGGCACAGTACTTGTAGCGGGAGACCTTTTGTGGGAATCCTCTGCAGAATTATTAAGCCTGAGCACGAGGGAAAATTTAGCCTCTGAGAGCTCACTTAATGATTTGTTTTTTCCTCTCAGTGACAAAGGAAGTTGTCTCAATGGGAACGGGAACGAAATGCATAGGCCAATCCAAAATGAGGAAGAGTGGTAAGCATGGGTAGGGGTCTAAGCAAAGAATTGTCTCCCTGGGAGCTTTGGAAACCAGTGTCCATGTTAACCTTTGCTCTCCTTGTCAGGGAAAAAGGGCCATATTAGTTGAGGTAGCTGACCTCTCATTTCCTATTGACTCTCACTCCAATTGGAAGACAGTGCTTATTTAAAGAATGGAAATTCAAAGTGAAAGCAAAGGTCACCAGGACCATGCTTTCTGGATGAACTGAAATCCAGTCAGCATTTTCATACTCAAACTACAAGTTCCTTGGGTTTAACTATTCCAGATTATTGTCTGGAAGACTTTCAGGCTCTATAGCAGGTAGAGGATGTAGCTCAAGTGGCTTCTGAAGTCCCAGAAGCAATTTTGAGTTAGATGGAGCTTTTGGTACCAACAGAATATGGAAATTCTTTATAGAGTCTGGGATCATTATCTTCTGCTTCTAGTTAGGAGGTACCTTTTTGAGTTTGCTTGCTGCATTCTCTGAGCTTTGCCTCCTATATATGAGGAAGCTGTACTAGGACAGAATTAGAATCGGAACCATTAGCATAATATGATACCAGATCTTTTGTATATCTGTACCCTGGTCTCCAGGTAGAGATTTTTCTATAAATCAGTGTTTCTCATCTAGGGGCAATTTTGCATACCAGGGTACATTTGGCAATGTTTAGAGGTGTTTTTTGTGTCACCACTGGGAGAGGGGTATTCTTGGCATCTTTTGAAGTGTCAGGAGTGCTGCTAAACGTCTTGTAATGCATAGGCTAGTCCCCTGCAGCAAAGGATTATCTATCCCCTGATGTCTATGCTGAGTTGAGAAACCAAGCTGTAAATGCTTTACCATTAATTGTGGTACCTTATAGCAAAGCCCTTCAAGAGCTCCATGGCCATCCTGAGTGCTGGGGTACTGCTGTTTTCTGTTTCTAGGAACTAGGGCCTCTCCAGTATGTCTTCCATATGTCTTCACCTACTCCTGTCTTTGCCGTAGGAGATATTCTCAACGATAGCCATGCTGAGGTCATAGCCAGAAGGAGTTTCCAAAGGTAAAGCCATATCCCCAGAGAATCTGATTCCCTGGGTTTGGGATGGTGACCCAGAATTGTGTTTCTTCTAAACTCTTAGGTAATATAGATTGTCAGTCTGTAAACTGCTGTGGTCTAGACTTCAAACTAGAATGTGCATTAGAGTCACCTAGAAAGCTTGATAAAAGCCAGATAGGTCAGTGGTAAACTGCTTGCCTAGCATGTTCAAAGCCCTGGGTTCAATTCCCCAGCATTGAAAACATTAAAAAATAATAAAAAGCTAACCAAATGCAGTAGCACATGCCTGTAATCCCAGTGACTCAGAAGGCTAAGGCAGAAGGATCACAAGTTCAAGGCCAGCCTTAGCAGTAAGACAGTGTCTACCCTGGATCTGCTAAATTAGAATCTCTAGGGTGGGTCCATCAGTCTGTGTGGGAGTTTTGTTTTTGCAGTACTGAGCTACACCCCCAGCCAACTTGTTCATTCTGGTCATATTTTATAATCCTTAGGTACCTTCTCTATCAGCTGCAATTGGCAGCTACCCTAAACAAGGAGAGTATCTTTGTCCCAGGAACTCAAAGAGGACTGTGGAAACTCAGACCCAACCTCTTGTTTGTGTTTTTCTCCAGCCATACGCCCTGTAAGTATATTCAAGCCTTTGTACTAATGTTGCATTGTTTACTTCTTTATGTTTGTTTTACCCATAGAGATGTTTCTCAGAAATAGTCCTCTGGCTAAAGTATAGCTACAGTGGGTGACAGCGCCTTTTTATGTACCTAGTCACTTCTCTACTGGTGGAAGGCAATGGGACAGGTAGGGAGAGGTGGATAGAGTCTCACTCAATCAGTTCTCAGAATTAAGCTCTGTTAGATGTGAAGCCAACAATGGGGCTCAGGAGTCCAAAGTCCTGCTATGATAACTTAGCCTGAAACTCGTTTCATTCATTGACTTATTGAACACATTTTCTATTAGCCAGGCACAATGTGACATACTGAATATAGTAGCAGTTGCTTATCATAATAGAGTCTTTTAGGCCCTGTAGACTGTCCTGGTTATTTAGGGTAAATGTTATTGGGTTATTAGGGGATGCTCAGGAGCTTAGTCTCAGGAGTCATAGTCTCAGCAACTTAGCTAAACTCTTGTCTCAGAAATAAAATAAAAAGGGCTGGAGATGTAGTTCAGAGGTAGAGTACCCCTGGGTTCAATTTCCAGTACCAAAAACAAAAAACAGAAGAACAGACCTAGATAACCTAAGGGGTCATTTCTTTCTTCTGTTTTTCTTTCTCAAAAGCTGAAAAGACTGCCTATTCTTTGTAGACACAACTCAGTGTTGGCAGTAGAATTTCTTCACCCTAAAAACTTTGACATAAGGATATAAGATTGTCTTCTGAGTATTAAACTTTAATGCAAGTAAAGCAGAGATGGGTAATCATTATAAAGAGACAAGAGAACTGTCAAGATTTGATCATAATGCAGGTTGAAAATATTGTTATAGCTCAAAAAAGAATAAGGATGGAAACGAGTTGATTAAGAGTAGAAGTCAAGGGGTGGGGTTGTGGCTCAGTGGGAGAGTGTTTGCCTCACATGCATCAGGCACTGGGTTTGTTTCTCAACACCACATAAATAAGTAAAAAATAAAGGTATTGTGTCCATCTACAACAAAAAAATTTAAAAAAATAGAAGTCAAGAAAAATGACAGGTAGATAGGGCTCATCTGTGCTCTATCCATGACTGTGGGTACACTAGTCCAAGGACCAAAGGACGTTTCCTGGTCAGTGCTTCTCAAACCATAATATGCACACAGATCATCCACAAATGTTAAAATGCAGTCAGTAGATTTGGAGTGAGGTCTGAGGTTCTGCATTTCTAACCAACTCAGAGGATGCCAGTGATGATACTCTATGGGTCACACTTTAAGTAGCCAGGGCTTGGGTGGTCCCAGTGGCGGGTCCCATCTTTCTCCTTACTCTGAAGACAGATGCATCCAGGGTCAGACTGATAAGCCAACCAAACTACATAAACCAGCAGTCCACAGATGTGCTGATCTGTGAGTCCATGGCAAAATAAGAGAGTTGTTGGGTTCGCTAAACTTAAAAGACTTTTCTTTCTCCTTCCTTCCTTCTTTCCTTCCTTCCTTTATGGTGCTCCCATTGGACCCAGGGCCTTAAGCATGCTGGGCCAGTGCTTTACCACTACACTACACTCTCTGTTATCTTAAAATTTTACTCTGGAAATTAAAGACAACGACAACAATAACAAACAAAAATCTTCTGGAAATTTGGCTGGTCAGTGAAATCAAAATCTGGAACAACTGATCTGATTTCCTTATCTTTTGAGTAATCTTTTAAAATGTATCATCCCCCATAGCTTATGTGTAGGAAGAAAGCACATGCTACTTGGAGAATGTGACTCTCTGGCTCCCTGGGCATTTACTTCTCATTACTAATTAATAATTTGGTGCCTTGGTGAGCTGCTTCAGACTCTTACTTGTGAATTTTATTAGCATGAGTCAGCCTCTCCTGTTCATTCTGTCAAGATCAAATAATCTCTCAGCCTAGAGTGGGAGGTAGACCACAGCAAATTCTGTCAGCAAAGTTGCTGTCACCTTGTGAGGTCTGTGGAAGTCAGCCAGCCAGCCTCTCTAGCAACACTTCCCACTTGTACATCTCTTGCCTTTCCCTCTCTGACATTATAAAGACAACAGATGTATTATTTACACACTTAAAAAAGCAACATGCATTAGATTAGTGTTTGAAGAAATCACTTCCGTCTCAAGGGAAATGGTGCCTCTTACTAACCTCTGGTTTTCTTTGGGCCAAAGAGTAAATCAGAAATCTCTATAGACAAGCACAAGGGGAGACACTGGAGTTTTGGAAACACTGGTTTGGACTAGTGTGGTATAATTTACTGCAGACCCTCTACTGTGGGAATATGTATCATAAAGTCTCCCAGAGAGGACATTTTGAGCAAATTTGTTTGCCAAATTTGTTTAATTATGAAATAAACCACCCACTTTTGTTTTTCCAAGCCATCATATGGGATAGCAATCCACAAAATGCAGCTCAGTGGCAGAGTGCTTGCCTAGCATGTGTGAGGCACTGGGTTCAATCCTCTCAGCACCATATTAAATTTTTTTTTGGTGTTGGAGATTGAACTCTTTTTTTTTTTTTTTTTTTTTGGTACCGAGGATTTTGAACTCAGGGGCACTCAACCACTGAGCCACATCCCTAGCCCTTTTTTATATTTTATTTAGATTTAGAGACAGGGTCTCACTGAGTTTCTGAGAGCCTTGATCAATTGCTGAGGCTGGCCTCCAACTAGGAATCCTCCTGCCTTAGCCTCCTGAATTGCTGTGATTACAAGATGCACCACCACACCCTCCTGAAACCTTGATCATTCTAAATCAGTGGTTCTCAGCTGGGGAAAATTTTGCTCCCTGGGGGACATTTGGAAAATATCTGGAGACACTTGATTATCAGATTGCAGGGCTGTGGGCATCTAGTAGATAGAGACCAGGGGTGCTACTGAATTTTCTCTAGTATATGGAACAATGCCCAGAATTCTCAGAGCCAGCAGCTTTGAGGCTGAGGCAGGAGGATCCCAAGTTCAAAGCCAGCCTTAGCAACTTAGTGAGTCTATAAGCAATTTAGCAAGACCCTACCTCAAAATAAAAAATAAAAAGGGCTGGGAGTATGTCTTGCCTCTGGGTTCAATCCCCGATACCAAAAACCAAAAAAAATTGTGACTTAGATTTTTGGGGGGTTTTTATGTACCAGGGATTGAACCCAAGGGCACTTAACCATTGAGCCACATTCCCAGCCCTTTTTATTTTTTATTTTGAGACAGGGCCTCACTGAATTGCTTAGAGCCTCACTAAGTTGCTGAGGCTGGCTTCAAAACTACAATCCTTCTGTCTCAGCTTCCTGAGCCACTGGGACTATGGGTGTGTGCTACCACACCCAGCTTAAGATCTTTTTCCGTACTTCTCTCCTCCAGAAACTTCAACTCACTGGGTCTAGGACAGAGTCTTCAACAAGAACCTCAGGCATTCTTAAGGACATTTGCTCTTAACTCATCTCAGATTAGCTGGGAGAACAGATTGATCTTGATTTGAGGCAGTGATCCTCAAACTTGGGGTGGTATCAGAATCACCTTGAGAGATTACTAAAACAGACTGCTGGGACCCCCTTCAGAGCTCTGATTCAGCAGGTCTACTTTGGGTCCCAAGGTTTTACACTTCCAGCAAGTTCCTGAGGGATGCTGATATGGCTGGTCCAGATGTCTCACTTTGAAAGCCATTAGTTTAAATGTTCCCTTTTCTGCAGGTGGCGATGCCTCCATCATTCCAATGCTTGAGTTTGAAGAACAGCCTTGCTGTCCTGTCATTAGAGATCAGGATAGCAGTTTATCATTAGAAGACAGTGGTAATGTGAAGACTCCTGAAAATGAAAGGAAATATGAAGACCCTGATGGTCCTGTAACCAAAAAGATGAGGCTTGAGCCTGGAACTCCTGCCAGGTTCTTCACCAATGGCACAGCTCAGCATGGCAAGCAAGACAGTGGCCCGTTTGCATCAGGTGTCAGAAGCTCTAACCTCACTGTAGAAAGATTGGCCGCTGTCGCCTGTGGAACTCCCAGGAGTGCCACAGTGGTGGACATTTATAGAACTGGAGCCAAGTGTGTGCCTGGAGAGGCTGAAGACTTGAGGAAGCCAGGTGCTGCATACCACCAGGTGGGGTTGCTCCGAGTGAAGCCAGGCCGGGGAGACAGGACCTGCTCCATGTCATGCAGTGACAAGATGGCCCGATGGAATGTCCTTGGCTGCCAGGGTGCACTTTTGATGCATTTCTTAGAAGAGCCCATCTACCTGTCAGCTGTGGTCATTGGGAAGTGCCCATACAGCCAGGAAGTCATGCAGAGAGCACTGATTGGAAGGTGAGAGGGCAGGGAGGAAGGGCAGTTTGAGAATATGTTCAGAGAGCCTTAAAAGTTTCCATGCCTTGTCAGGCACTTGGCAAGTGGCAAATGCCTATAATCCCTTAGGCATGGGAGGCTGAGGCAGGAGGATTATGAGTTCAAAGCCAGCCTCAGCAAAAGTGAGGCACTGAGCAACTCAGACCCTGTCTCTAAATAAAATACAAAATTGGGGGCTAGGGTTGTGGCTCAGCCTTAGAGCACTCGCCTAGCATATGCAGGGCCCTGAGTTCAATCCTGAGCACTACATATAAATAAATAAAATAAAGGTATTGTGTCAACTACAACTAAATATATATATATATATATATATATATATATATATATATATATATATATATTTATACACACACACACACACACACACACACACTCTCTCTCATCTCTCTCTCTCTCTCTCTCTCACAAAATTACGCTGGGGCTCAGTGGTTAAGTGCCCCTGAGTTCAATCCCCAGTACGAAAAATAATAATAATAATAATATTGGGGCAGAGTGTGGTGGCACATGCCTCTAATCCCAGTGACTCAGGAGGCTGAGGCAGGAGGATCACAAATTTGATGCCAGCCTCAGCAACACAACAAGACCCTCTCTCAAAAAATAAAATAAAGCCAAGCACAGTGGCGCACACCTGTAATCCCAGTGGCTTGGGAGGCTGAGGCAGGAGGATCAGAAATTTAAAGCCAGCCTGAACAACTTAGTGAGACCCTGTCTCAAAGTTGGAAAATAAAAAGGTCCAGTGATTAAGTGGCTCAGTGATTAAGTGCCCCTGGGTTCAATCTCCAGAATCACAAAAATAAAAATAATAACAATAATATTATTCCTCAAAAGTTTGAATAGAGCCCTGAGTTCAATCCCCGGCACTGCAAAGGAAAGGTGAATATTTAATGTGAAAGATATTCATAGTATACCCCATTTGATTCAAATGTATGATATGTCAAGATCATTGTACTGTCATGTGTAACTAATTAAAACAAATAAAAAAAGATAATATAATATTTAAAGACCAATTGAGAACATAAAATGAGCTCCATTTTGATCTTGAAGTATATATACACATAGAAATCTGTAGGAGGATGTTCACCAAGATATAAGTGATGAATATCTCCAAGTTGTGTATTGTGAGGAATTTTTCCTTCTTTGTTATTACTATATTTCCAATTTTTATAGAGTATACTTATGTTGTCAGTATAGTATAGAACCCTTCAGTATTAATTTTAATTTTTTAAAAAAGATGAAGAATGACCGCACTGATGAGTTTTCCCTATGGGAGGCAGCCAAGCCTGATTATTGCTATGTAAATGAGAACCAGGAGAAGCCATGGCCAGCGAAGTGTCATGGGCTCACGTGAAACATACAGCCTCTGGGGGAGATTCTAAAAAGCAGCACCTGAATATGACCCAGCAGTTCCACTCTTCAGTACAACTCCAAGAGAAATGAAAACATATACCCCACAAAAACATTATGTATTACTTATGATAGCCAAAAAGTGAAACAGCCCAAATGCCCATCAACGGATAAACAGATAAAAAGAATGCAGCATATCCATACAATCAAATATTCAGCTATAAAATGAACAGGAGTGCTGAACCTTGAAGACAACTTGCTGAGTGACATTAGCCATGTGGTATATGATTTCATTCATACAAAATGTCCAAAAGAGGCAAATCATGGGGCTGGGGTTGTAACTCAATGGTAGAGTGCTTACCCAGTATGGTGAGGCACTGGGTTAGATCTTCAGCACCACATAAAAAATACATAAATAAAAGGTATTGTACTCATCTACAACTAAAAATTTTTTTAATTAAAAAAAAAAGGGAAAATCAAGACAGATTAGTAGATGTCAGGAGCTGGTGAAGGAAGCAGAGTGACTACTAATGGGTGTGAGGTCTCTTGGACTTGGAGTTCCTATCTACATAGTTTTACACCAGCATCATGTTGGCATCTAGTATGTGCAAAAGATACAAAAGGAAAAAAAATAAGCTTTTCATTTGGCGATATTTTCAGTTTCTGGTGTGTTTGAAGGATTTCCTGGGAAGCAGTTGCCAACAGGTTAAAGATTCTGCTTCAACTTTCTCAAACCTTTAGCAAGAATGTATTTTGAGGGCTGGGGTTATGGCTCAGTGGTAGAATGCTCACCTCGCATGCTTGAGGCACTGAGTTCAATCCTCAGCACCACATAAACGTAAAATAAAGATATTGTGTCCAATAAAAAAGTAAATATTAAAAAAAAGAATGAATTTTGATATGACGTAGACTCAATTCTTAGTCATCCCTTCAGAGTAATAGGAGGGGCCTTCCTCCACCCATAGGCACTTACCATGTAGATTCTGTTCTGGCACACATTCTGGTCCCCAAGATAACGAACAAGTAGATTCACACATCTCCCAAGGCCTTTGCCTCCCGCTGAGGCTCAGGGATGATGATCAGTCTTTTTCTGGAGAGTTGCACTGCACCTGAACTGAACACATTTTCCTTCATGTTTAGGTGTCAAAATGTCTTGGCTTTACCCAAAGGTTATGGAGTTCAAGAACTGAAAATACAGCAGTCAGATTTACTGTTTGAACAAAGTCGCTGTGCAGTGCAGACAAAAATGGCTGATAATCCCGGTCGACTTGTTCCATGTGGGGCAGGTAAGGGATCCAGGTTGGACTTGCCTAGTATAATTTCTCCCCTGACAGACTAGTCTGGGAGGGTCTGCATCCTCCCAGCTTAAACAGGCAGTTTACCACTCTAGTAGTCAACAGTGGAAATGCCCACACCAGGTTAAGTTTATGGCTGTGTGACCCTGAGCAAATGAGTTACCTCTCCTGGCCTCAGTTTTTTTATCTTCATATTTGAAGAGTATTGTTTATTGTGGTTATTATGAGGACTAAGAAATTCTGTCACGTGCATTTACTCTGTGTCTAGAATGTAATAAATTTTCAATGAAATTATAATTTATTATGATAATGAATCCTGAACCACTTTATACTATCGTACCCTAGAGGCCAGACATCAAAGTAAAATTATTCTCTTTGATATCCAGCTCTCATGGTCATGTAGAGTCAGAGAAATATTTTTATTAAAATTTTCTGGCATTCATTGGAAACAAACCAGTTTTAACCACAGAATTTTACCTTTTTGCAGCTATCAGCTGGGCTGCAGTTCCTGAGCAGCCATTGGATGTTACTGCCAATGGCTTTCCACAGGGAACAACAAAGAAAGGAATTGGAAGTCTTCAGGCCAGGTACAGCATGTTGGGGCATGAAGAGATGGTGACTGTGAACTTACACCTTCACTGAATAATTCCAGAACATTTTCATTGCCACCCCCCGCCCACACCAAGTAAACTTTATCCATTAGCAGTTAGTTACCTGCTCCTTCCTCTCCCTGGCACTTGGAAGCTTAATTCACTTTCTGTCTTCTTGGGTTTGTCTCCTGGACAGTTCATATGAATGGAACTGTACAATATGTCCCCTTTTGTGTGTGGCTTCATTCACATGACTTATTTTCATGGTTCACTCATGTTGTAGCATGTATTAGTACTTCATTTCTTTCTGTGGTTAAAAATATTCCGTTGTATGAATATGCCACTTTTAGCTCATCCATTCATGAATTGATGAGTACTGGGGATGTTTTACTTTACTTTTTGTCTATTGTGAATAATGTAGCTATGCCATTTCACATTCCCACCAACAATGTGAAAGGGAATTCCAGTTGCCCTCCATCCTGTGCAATTCTTATTATTGTCTCCTTTTTATTGTAGCTATTCTACTGAGTGTGAGGTAGTATCTCATTATGGTCTTGATTTACATTTCCCTAATGACTAATGGTGTTGAGCATCTTTTTATGTACTTATTATCCATTTGTTGTAAGCTGCTGCTACTGCTGCTTTTTTTTTTTTTTTTTTTTTTTTGGTACCAGGGATTGAACTCAGGAGCACTCAAGCTCATCCCCAGCCCTATTTTGTATTTTATTTAGAGACACGGTCTCACTGAGTTACTTAGCTGTTGCTGAAGATGGCTTTGAACCTGTGATCCTCCTATCACAGCCTCCTGAGCTGCTGGGATTACAGGCATGTGCCACCGTGCCCAGCAGCTTCTTTTTTGGTCTAGAAATTGAACCCAGAGGCATATAACCACTTAGCCACATCCTCAGCCCTTTTTTTATTTTTTATTTTGAAACAGGATCTCACTAAATTGCTGAGGCTGACTTTGAACTTGGGATCATCTGCCTCAGCCTCCCAAGCTGACATGATTATAAGGTGTGCACCACCACCATGCCTGGCCATTTTTTATCTTCTTAAGACAAAATATTTGTTCCCATTCTTTGCCCACTTTGTTAATTTGTTTATCTTTTTAGTTTGCATTTTAAGCCTGCTTTATATACTATGGATACCAGTCCTTTATCAGATATGTGATTTGCAAATATTTTCTCCAGTTCAGTGAGTTGTCATTTCACTTTATGATCATGTCTTTTAAAGCACAAACATTTAAAATTTTGATGGAATTAACGGTACGTATTTTTTTCTTTGGTTGATTGTGCTTTTGGTGTAATACTTAAGAAACTATTACCTAATCAGATTTCCTCAATGTTTTTTTCTAGTAGTTTGGGGGGTTTTGCTCTTATAGGTTAGAGCCTTTGATCCATCTTGAGTTGATTTTTCTGTGTGGTGGGATATCCTGACCACATGTATGTGCATACCCAGTTGTCCCAGCACCATTTTCTTGGAAAACCTGTTTTTTCCCTAGACAGATTTTTAAAAGAAAAATCCCTCCTTCACTAGGGATTCTGATTTATGTAGGTTGCTGTCGGCCAAGCAACAGCCTTGGTGAAGCTCCCCAGTGATTGGGTTAGCAAAAGGGCATCTGGAAACAGGACTCTGTCTCTTCAGGCTGGCTCTTGCTGAAGTGTAGGGTTTGTAGGCTGCTAGACGTGAGACCCAGGTTTCATCCCTGCAGGTTCATGCCTGTGCCCATGGGGCACCCTTTCTATTGCCTGGCCAATGTAGTCACTCTGCTTTTCCCTCCCTGTGAGCCAGACGTGGTCTGTAAGTAGCTGGGGTGAGAGGGCTTCAAGAGAGAGGCTGCTCCACCACAGGCATTTCTATCTGTTTGGATTGAATTGTCACCAGTGTGACTGCTCTGGAACTCCTACAATTTACAAGTAGTCCTTTTTATTCTAAATCACTTTTCCATTTCTTTGTTATACCTTTTAAAAAGTTGTATTGTAATTGAAGTTCACAGATGGATTTGTTTTTTGTTTTGATGTGCTTATTTACCTGTCTCAAAACAACCCATAAAACCCAACTTGTATTCATTTCTTTAGTGTTTTGTTTTTTAAATTAAAGGTTTTCTCCTCATAGCCACTAAGTGCCAGGGTTCAGACAGCCTACATAGCAGACCCTGCCTATCCCTAGAAACCTAGGCTGTTGAACTGGAATCTTTTTCTTTCTTTTTTTTTTTTTGTGTGTGTGTGTGGTGCTGGGGATTGAACTCAGGGCCTTGTGCATGTGAGGTGTGACTCTACCAACTGAGCTATATCCCCAGCTGAAATTTTTTTAAATATTTTTTTAGCTGTAGATGGACATAATTTTTGTTTGTTTATTTTTATGTGGTGCTGAGGATCCAACCAAGGGCCTCACATGTGCTAGGCAGGTGCTCTACCACTGAGCCCCAGCTGAAATTTTTTGGAGTAAAGATATTTAGACCACTTTTTCCCCAGGGGAGTTCCTGGTTTCAGGAACTTTTTATACTTTTCAGGGAACCAGCTCTGAGCATAGAGCAGGATGTGTGAGCAGAGTGGGTCATGAGGGACAGGACCACAGGTTTCCTGCTGATCTCTGTGTCTGTTGTCAGTGACAGCCTTGCATCTCCTCATGTTGGCCCCACCCAGCTGAGTGTGGCTTCCTTTTGCTGCTTTGCTCAGGAAACAAACAAACAAAAAAAAATTGTTCTTCTTTTCTGTGAGTCTAAAACCTTTAACCTGAAGAACCCCCTCAAATACCACTGCCTTCTGGCTCAAAATCTGTCTTTCTTAAGATTCCTATGGTGCTTTTCTGCAGAATGTCCCAGTATGCCAGTGTTACCTGTATGATTGAGAATGCCTCATGTTCTGATCCTGCCTCTGTCTCCCAACTGTCTGGGTCATTTGAGGCAAATCCAGTTGCTCTCTGGGCCTCAGTGTATTCGTATCTGTAAAATGAGGATAGACGATCTGAGGCCTAACATATTGTGGATGTCTCTCCATTTAGAAGGCAAACTCCAAGCAGGGAGGAAGTATAAAAAGAGGAGAAGCTTTGGGATTGAAAAGATCAATGTTTAATTACTGACTTTCTTTCTCCCCAGTGATATGGACTTGAGCAAATTATTCGATCTTTCTGAACTTGTTTCCCCAACTATGAAGCAAATTAGCTGCTAGTATCTATCCCACAGGAATAATGTGAAATTGAGTAAGATGGAGTACATTAGACTGCAGTTTTTGTCAAAATCAGTTTCCCTTTTAGTCATCAGATGAAGCTTTATATCATTATAACGCATGAAGGAAGCAGAGTTGCCTTTATTCTAAGACCAACAGCTGCTTCAGAGAAAGATTTTCTCATTGCTCATCCCTGAGTGCCAGCATTGTGGGACCACCTTCTGTGGAACTACAGGGAATAGAAATCCTAATGGGTTTAGAGATAATGTGGTAGACTAGTGTAACATTAGAAGGAAATATTTAAATCTTTGTGTATTTTTACCAATAATGGGATAATAATAGGAAGTAGATAAGGTCTCATTTTTTTCGTTGCAGATGGACACAATATCTTTTTTGGGGGGGGGGCTGGGGATGTGGCTCAAGCGGTAGCGAGCTTGCCTGGCATGCATGCGGCCCGGGTTCGATCCTCAGCACCACATACCAACAAAGATGTTGTGTCCGCCGAGAACTAAAAAAAAATAAATATTAAAAATTCTCTCTCTCTCTCTCTCTCTCCTCTCTCACTCTCTTTAAAAAAAAATATCTTTTTTTATTTTTATGTGGTGCTGAGGATCGAACCCAGTGCCTCACATGTGCAAGGCAAGTGTTCTGCCTCCGAGCTAAAGCCCCAGCCCAAGATCTCATTTTTAAGAAGCTTAATTTTACTCTGCCTTTCTTTGCCCTGAAGAGACAAATTCTCTTCCCATGCCAGTAGAGAGTATCCTGGAGAGATCATTATAGGGTTTGTTGACTCATAAGAGCACGAGGGACTTTTAGAAAAATCCAAGTGTGTCTGAGTATGCTAGTAAAGAGAGTGCTATATTTAAAATGTCAGTTTGAATTCACAAGCTGCTTAAAATTATATATGTATGTGTAGTTTTCCTTGCTCTTTTTTCTGGTACCAACTAGTGATTTTAAACAATTCACAAGGAAGAACCTAATACTTCAGAGTGTTATCCTCCTTGCCAAAAGGACCCAGGGCTCCCTGCAGAGCAGCAGCTAACAGCCACCTAGAAATTATCAGCCTCTTTGGATAATCTCAGTAGCTTTGTTGAGCAGGTCTCTCTCTGACTTACCAGTGCAGTCACTGTGTTCTGCTGTTGAATAGGGCTTGAGAAAAGGCTTGCTTCTTTGTGGAGAGAGCTCTCCAGCAGAGGAAAGGTTCCCAGCATTCCCAATTTACCTTATTTTATTTTTTTCCAGTGTTGGCGATCAAATCCAGGGTTTTACACATACTTGGCAGTCACTACCACTGAGCTATCCTCCCATACTCCCAATCTATCTTTATAGATGTAACATCTTTTTTTTTTTTTTTAAGAGAGAGGAGAGAGAGAGAGAGAGAGAGAGAGAATTTTTTAATATTTATTTTTTAGTTTTTCGGCGGACACAACATTTTTTTGTTTGTTTGTATGTGGTGCTGAGGATCGAACCCAGGCTGCACGCATGCCAGGCGAGCGTGCTACCGCTTGAGCCACATCCCCAGCCCCAAGATGTAACATCTTAACAATACTGATAAGGTGACCTAGGCTAAAAGTGTTCTTCTGGAAAGCAGAGTGTTGAAAACTTACATAGATCTACTCTCAAGATATGTACAGTAAGACTTAAAAGTTAAGCTATCTAGCACAATGACTTCTTCAGTAAGTCTGGAGGCCTTGACATTCCACTGCCATCAGAGTGGTAAATAGAATTCAGTAGGTCTTTTTCCAGTGAGATTTAGGAGGCATGTTGAACCTTGATGTGGATCTGTTTTCCAGGCTACAGATCATACACGGTAGGTTACTAAGGCTCTTGTTATTGTGACTGAAAGGCCTCAACATATTTCACTAATACTCAGTAATAATTTAATAAATTGTTCTCTGATATTTGATCATTGGTGATTACTGGGTAGTGTGGACTCACCTATTAATATATCAAAAGGAAATATGAGCATCCTGGATAGCATATTAGTTTATTTTTTTATGTTCCTTCTTTGTTGATTCTCTGTGGTATGGGCAGAAGAAATATTGAGTCTATAAGACTTTCTAGACTTTTGATCAATAAAATGTACTGTCCTGTTACCAAAAATGGTGTGGAGTCTCAAATCTGAAAATGAAATCTTGATTCTAGCTAATGAGGAACATAGCTGGGCATCCTTTTATCTACTTGAGAGCATATGTACAGTAAGACTTAAAAGTTATTGGGCTGGGGATGTGGCTCAAGTGGTAGCGCGCTCGCCTGGCATGTGTGCGGCCCGGGTTCTATCCTCAGCACCACATACCAACAAAGATGTTGTGTCTGCCGAGAACTAAAAAATAAATATTTAAAAAAATTCTCTCTCTCTCTCTCTCCTCTCTCACTCTCTCTTTAAAAAAAAAAAAAAAAAAAAAGACTTAAAAGTTATTCATTTTCAGGCTGGGGTTGTGGCTCAGCAGTAGAGCCCTCTACCTAGCACATGCAAGACCCTGGATTCCATCATCAGCACCACATAAAAATAAACAAGTAAAATAAATGTATTGTGTCCAACTACAACTAAAAAATAAATATATTTTTTAAAAAGTTATTTGTTTTCATCTGGGATAAGTTAGCCTAGATACATAATACTAGCTGTATTCAAAAATAAATAAATAAATAAATCCTAAATCTTCCCTCTTTGAGGATCGTGAACTCTCCTGGCTTTCTTTATGCTTAATGTTTCTATTAGCAATGAACATTATTCTCTTGCTCCATTTTTATGCTCAGGTCATTCAGGGAGCCCCATTTCTTTGTCTTGAAAGAGATGTTCCCTGCTCCCAGAATACAGGATCCACTCTCCCTTGTGCACTTCTGTGGATGGTAACATCAGGATCTAAAATCCATAGAGGAATGATGCGTGTTTCATGCTGTTCCTGTGGTGTCAGCTTAATGTAGCCAGTTTGTTCTTCAATGAGTGCATCAGGCAAATGTTTTTAAAGCTGAAAATCTTGATTAAAATGAATTGTTTGGTTGCTTTTTAGTTAATAGCAAAATTATATACACATTTATACTTAAAACTACTAGATAAATGAAAGATACAACGTTATAGTTGCCTTTGGGCCCACCCTTTGGATATATTTTCTCCAATGTTTAACAGATCACTTTTTTCTTGAGTAATAATTTCTGAATAAAACTTAGTTCAGCTGCACTTGACTAATGTAGCTAATATAAACTCCAAGGACTTAGTTGTATAGCTTAAGCATTAGTTCCAGGGAATTAATATTTCAGTCTGACAGTTCTTAATTTATGGCAGCTTTAACTATAGAACCTTATTTGTGGTTTTAGCTCTTGATGGATAAATTTTTTTATTAAAAATAAAGAATTCAGTTCTTTATTAAATGGTGGGAGAAAATATAAGTATTTTGAGATAATAGGGTGTTTTTTGTTGTGTTTTGTTTTTGGTCCAGTATCTTTGTGGTGCACCTGCAGTGATCCAGTGTATGATTATATATTAAAGATTCCTGTATGCAATAAAAAAAACTTCCTGTCGTGAGCAATTTAGAAAGACTCTGTCTCAAAATAAAAAATAAAAGAAGGGCTGGAGATGCAGCTCAGTGGTAAAGCACCCCTGGGCTCAATCCTTAGTACCATTAAAAAAGAAAATAACTGGGCTGGGTTGTGGCTTAGTGGTAGAGTGCTTGCCTAGCATGTGTGAGGCACTGGGTTCAATTCTCGGCACCACCTATAAATAAATGAATAAAATAAAGATCCATCAACATCTAAAAAAATTTAAAAATAGATAAATAAATAAAAATTTTTAAAAAAGAACCTCCTGTCAAACAGACTCATTTTATTCTTTGTAGAAGTAGAAACTACAGTTATTTTATTTGAATTTTATGCCTTAAGTGAACACTTACGTCAAATCGAGGGATCCTATATATGTGAATCTGTTATGGCCATCTGTTCTGTTCCATTGTTCTGCTTATCCTCATACCAAAATCATTCTCTTCACCCTGGCTTTATAATAAGACAATTTATGTTAGAGCTACTCTCCTTGGCATGTCTTTGAAGAGTGCCTTTTGTTGTTTTGTTTTGTTTTGTTTTTTGGTACCAGGGGCGCTCTACCACTGCATTACATAGCCCCAGCCCTTTTTAGTTTTGAGGCAGGGTCTTGCTAAATTGCTGAGGCTGGCCTTGAACTTGGGATCCTCTTGCCTCAGCCTCCTAAGCTCCTAGGATTACAGGCCTGCACCACCACACCCAGCTGGACCTTTAAATTTAAAGGAAAATTGTCTTCTTTCGGTATTGTCTTCCAAACAGGGAATATGGTATATCTGTCTATAGCACTGGTGCCTCAGATTTATAACAGGTAGTTTGAGTATCCACTTATTTAGATTGTCTTAGATTTTTTTTTTAATATTTCTTTATTTTTTAGGTGTAGATGGACACGACACAATGCTTTTATTTTTATGTGGTGCTGAGAATCGAACCCGGGTCCCGCCCGGTCGAGGCGAGCGCTCTACCACTGAGCCACAATCCTAGCCCCTGTCTTAGATATTTTTCAGTAAAGTGTTTTTGATTCTATAATATTTTTTATTGATAGTTGCAACCCAAGAAGAAAATTTTTTATAGAATTATTCCATCACTTAACATACTATTGGCTGTTTTATAGTCTCAATGAATTTTTATTATTTTCTTTATATAAATATCTCACATCTTTTATTAGATTTATGCCATGAATGTACATTAGTTATATGTTGCTGTATAACAAATTGCTGCAAAAATAGCAGCTTACTTTGCATAAATCCTAGCAACTTGGGACGCTGAGGCAGGAAAATTGCAAGTTCAAAGCCGGCCTCTGCAATTTAGCAAGGCCCTAAGCAAGATAGCAAGACCCTGTCTCAAAATTAAAAATAAAAATGGCTGGGAAAGTGGTTCAGTGGTTTGGCATCCCTAGGTTCAATCCCTAATGCCAAAAGAAAAATAGCTTAAAACAACAACAAATAGTTATTATTTATTTCACAATTTCCAACAGATCAGGCTCAGCTGCTGGCAGGGGAGTGGTGCCACTTGATGGTGGCTGCCTACTCCACAAAAGTGATCCACTAGAGCAAGGCAGAAGTCACGGTGACTTTTATGATCTAACCTGAGAAGTCACACTCCACCACGATATCCTAATGATTATGTACAGGTCAGGCCCATTTCCCTGTAGGAGGGGATTGCACAAAGGTACAAATACCAAGAAGCAGGAATCACTGGGGACCATTTTGCAGGTTGACTACCCTAGGTGCTATTTTAAGTAGTTTATTTTTATCTCATTTTCTGGTCATTGCTTTTGTAATCTTTTTCCTTTTTGTGGCATTTAATGCTTGAATCTAGTAATCTTATTAACTTATTATTCTACTAATTTGGGAATTCTTTTGGAATTTTCTAAGATAGTCTTCTCTAGATAGTGTTCCCTTTCCAATCTTCTACTCCTTTTATTTACTTTTCTTAACTGCACTAACTAGAACTGACAAACATAATGTCACAGTCATCTGCAAATAATGATTTTATTTCTTAATCTTTTTGTTTGTTGGTTTGTTTTGTGCTGAGGAGTAAACATGGGTCTTCATGAATGCTAAGCAGTTGCTCTACTACTGAGCTACACCCTCAGGCCTTTTCCTACATTTATTTTATCTTGTTTTGCTGACTACAGCCTTCTAGCAATGTTGAATAAAAACAGGGATAGAATCTTGTCTTATTCATGGTTTTTTTTTTAATGTTTTAGTTGTAGATGGACACAATACCTTTATTTGATTGATTTTTTTTTTTAATGCGGTGCTAAGGATCGAACACAGTGCTTCCATATAGGCAGGCGCTCTACCACTGAGCTACAACCCCAGCCCTTCCTTATTCATGATTTTAAGGACATTTATGAGTTTTTAATAGACATCCTTAAGAACTTCATATTTTTCCTATTCCTAGTTTGATAAAAAGTTTTAAATCATTCAGTGGATATTGAATTCTATCAAATGTTTTTTCTGCATGTTTCTCATGTTATTTTTCTCCTTTAATCTGTTAAGGGGAGTTCCTTTGTTTTTTGTTTAGTTTTCATGTTGAAGCAGTCTTATGTTTCGGAGTACTAGCAGCCACTTCAGCATAGTTCAGGCCGAGGGACAGCACCAGGTGAGGGCTCAAGGTTCCCTGTAAGCAGTGATTCCTGAAGTGGGCCAGGTTCCAGCCAGGCACGGAAGCTCTTGGCAGAATGTGTGATTCTCCATTTCATACATACCAGTTGTGCGTCCAAGCTGAGAGTATGATTTGCTAGAACAATGCAGAGTACAGCATATAAGGATGCGACTGTACACTGTTGCGCATCAGTGTTTCCCCATTTGTAAAAGCATCTCATATATTGTGCATATGAGGGAAAAGAAAACAACACACAACAGTCAAGGCACATCTGGCATGGATGAGCAGCAGTCAAGAAGGCCCACGTGGGGTTGTAAGCAGTCACTCACTCACTCTTTAAGTATTAACAGTCTGACATCTGTCCAGAAGTTTGTTGTCTGGGAGCAGTGGCTTGGCCTCTAGAAGCCCAGAATGCCTATAGACTCTGTTTCGGGTGGCTGCTCCAAATGAACTTAGAACTACAGTTCACACAAGGAACAACACTCACATCTCTTGAGTTTTCCACCTCTTGTAAACCATATTACTGACACAGACAAGCTGCTTTAAAAGGAGTAGCTACTGGACAACATAACAGGTTCCCATCTCAAAAGGAAAAAAATTGGGGGGAGCTGGGGTGTAGCTCAGAATATCTGCTTAGCATGCTTAAGGCCCTGGGTTTGATCCCTAGCATATTAAAAAAAAAAAAAAGAAGAAGAAGAAAGAAGGTAACCAGGTGTGTCTTAGGAACTCTCTCAGTGTACTCCATTGAGTATGTTACCTTAATGATTCCCGTGCTAATGACATTTCTTAAACTGAGTCATTTTTTGTACTTCAACCTGATCAGACATCCCAAGTCTAGATTTTCTCCTTGCCAAGTACGGACAGAAGGGGGCTCTGATACTTCCAAACCTAAATACCATGTAAGGCCTATATCTCTGAATAGGGGCCTAGTACATAAGCAATCATCTGTGCCTTCTTTTTCTGAGCAGATCCCGAATCAGCAAAGTGGAACTCTTCAGATCATTCCAGAAGCTGCTGAGCAGCATTTCAGAAGACAAGTGGCCAGACTCCCTCAGGTGACGCTGTTGACCCACATTTTTCATGTTTGGGAACATTTCTGTTTTGGTTTGGGCTTGTGAACAGCAGGAAGCTTTGGCAAGAATGGCGGTTCAGCAAGCCAGTTGGGCACTTAATTATTGACCACATGTTCTTCTGTACCCACAGCTCTGCCTGCAGAGAATGGGAATTTGGAAGGTTTGTGTCTGGTCTTGCTGAAGTGAACAAGGGGGACATTCTTGAGTCTTAAGTCATAGAAACAAAAGCGATTTTTTTGCAGTGACCACAAACATAAAACAGGTGATAGAGATGTGGGGGTTTTTTTGTTTTGTTTTGTTTTGTTTTTGGTGATGTTTGGTAGAGATTGAAGCTAGGGCTAGGTAGGTGCTATACTGCTCTAGAAGATTTTGCACCATAGCTGTTTTCAGGAGCACAGTGCACAGGTAAAGTTTCAGGTTGTCATATATATGGATCCCCACCCCTTAACTGTAGGAAATTGATCAAACAACTGAAATCAATGTCTGCTAAAAGAAGAACTTTTATGGGCTAGGATTGTGGCTCAGCAGTAGAGTGCTTGCCCAGCACGTGTGAGGCCCTGAGTTTGATCCTCAGCACCACATAAAAATAAATAAACAAAGGTATTGTGTCCAGCTACAACTAAAAATGATATTTAAAAAAAAAAAAAAAGCAACTTTTCTCTGTGCTGTGACCAACAAACAACTTGGGTCTCCTCAGATCTTGCCAAAGAACAAAAGAGTAAAAACAGGATAAAAGTGAATTAATGAGACATGAACCTCTGCTTCTTTGGCCATAAGAGGAGTAGTTTCATTAATTATGTCATAAGATAGTTGAGAATATGTGAAATATTGCCTGTAAACCACCTGACCAAGACCTAGCTTATTATTGGGTTTTTATAACTGGTAACTAATTGTATTTGATAAAAATATTCTATGAGATACACACTAAAGAAATCATTAGTGCTGTGGTTGTGGCTTACTGGTAGAGCACTTGCCTAATGTGTGAAACACTGGGTTCTATCCTCAGTACCACATAAAAAATAAATAAACAAAATAAGGGTATTGTGTTCATATGTAACTAAAAATATTTAAAAAAAAAACATTATTCATATACTTATTAAAGAGGCTAAGAAAGACCATTTAGGAGGGACTGCTATGGTGGAATATAGACTGGGCTCAACCGCAAATACAAGGACAAGTAGAGACTTAAAGCCAAGGAGCAGGGGAAGGGATCAGTGGATGGAAATTACTAAGCAGAAACAACAAGACTAGTTAGGGGGAGTCTTCCTGGGCCTAACACACAGGAAGTCTTGCTGAAGGTAAGCCAGGGTGATGAGATACCAAGAGTGGGGTAAAGAGTTTAATTTTGGCGGTGATCCAATAGCAAGGGTGGTGGGAGATTTTTTTCGCTAAACTGACCCAGCAAAATTCTTGCTTAGAGGGCTAAGGGCAAAGCCTAATGTCAAGGCCAGTCAAAAAAAGAACTCAAAGGATCCTGACTCAGTTAGGTCAAAGAGTCTATCAGGCCAAATGCATTGCTGCAAACCTATAATCCCAGGAGGGGCAAGCAGATTGGAAGTTTAAAGACAGCCTGGGCAATTTAGTGAGACTGTCTTAAAATTTTAGAAAATTTTAGCTGGGTGCAGTAGTGCACGCCTGTAATCCCAGCAGCTCAAGAGGCTGAAACAGGAGAATTGAGTTCAAAGCCAGCCTCAGTAACAGCGAGGTGCTAAGCAACTCAGTGAGACCCTGTCTCTAAATAAAATATAAAATGTGGTTCAGTGGTCGAGTGCCCCTGAGTTCAATCCCTGGTACCAAAAAAAAAAAAAAAAAAAAAAAAAAAAATTTTTTTTTTAGAAAATTCTTTAGCAGTCAGAGGTGGCTAAGGGATTTGGGAAGAATGTTGTCTGGCAATATATAGGAAAATATGTATATGATAGGAGTTTTCCTTTTACAATAGTGGGGACTGAACCCAGGACTTCCTGCATGCTAAGGGAGCACTCTGCCACTGAGCTACATTTCCAGCCTTTTTCATATTTGAGACAGGGTCTCACTAGGTTACCCAGACTGGCCTCAAACTTGCCATCCTCCTGCCTCAGCCACCTGAGTAGCTGGGATGACAGATGTGTGCCACTACCCAAACAATGGAAAATTCTTTGTAAGGAAAAAGGTAGCCAAGAAGTTTCTAATCTTTAGAGCCTCTGGTAGAAAACTTTAAACAAAAACAAACTTAGTTATTCTGCCTTTATCTGATTCTACCAGAACCATACAAAACTAGTATTCTATTATTCTGTTCGTTTTTACTGTTTTAGCCCATGTTGCTTTTATATGAATTCTCTACAAAGAAGACAGTTGCTCTGGGGAAGTACAGTGACATCCTTCTGTTTCTGGTCTGTCAGTACAATTTCTCCAGCTACTTGCTCAGGTGTCTTGGGCCCCAAGGGTGAGTGGTTCCATGAGAACCTGTGTTGGTATGTGTGCATTAGGTTGCAGAAGTTGGACACCTACCAGGAGCATAAGGAGGCTGCATCTGCTTACCAGGAAGCCTGGAGCGCACTCCGGAAGCAAGCCTTTGCATCCTGGATCAGAAACCCACCAGACTATCACCAGTTTAAATGAGAAAGAGAAGTTTTTAGAAGATCCGCTGGTAGCAGGACTCTTCATGTTGACTGCCTCTTCCTTCATGCAGGATAATCCTTAAGCTTTTCTAATGGCTAAATTAAAAAAAAAAAAAAAAAAAAAAAAAAAAAAACCCTCCTCCCAGAGGACTGTACCTCATTTTTGTATAATGTAGCTGGAATCCAGAACATAGCAGTCTGTACTTGACTGAGAGCTGAAGAAGCTCTTTGCTAAAATGGCATCTCACTGATGACCTGGGCATCTGAGTTCCATTGTATTTTATTGCTTTTCTACAATTCAAAATTAGAGTTTGGAACATGACGCTATAAAATCACTCTCCAGCAGCTCAGTTTTATGTGTTTCTACATTGATTCAGCAAGTATTTATTGGACTGAAATGATGTGTAATATCTGAAGCCTTACAGCTCGTCAGGCTTAGAGAACATGAATTTTGTATCCCCAGCCTCTCTACCTCTGGGGAGCCATCCTTTTCTCAGGCCTCAGCAGTCAGGCTTGGTTGAGGCTAACTGGACTTCCGGCTCAGGAATGTGAGCCTGCTCTGGACGGCCCTGTTTTCAGCACTGTCAAGAAAGATTCTCTTTTGGTCAGAGGTGTGAGGGCCACATAGTCTTGGAACTGTGGTGGCCGACTTTTCCTACCAAGTAGAGACAGCCAGGGGAGGAGGAAAGCAGCCAGGAGGACCAAGCTCTAGGGACATGATTTGGATGCCTAAAGCTAGCAGCCACCCTGGACCTCAGTTAAGTGGCACAGATTCCTATTGTTTTGATTAGGCCTCTTGGCATTGGTTTTCTGACAGCTAAGAGTTCTGTCTAAAAGGCCATAAGTCCCTATAGTAAATCAGCAACAGACCTAGCAACCAATCCTGTTGGACTAACATCTAATATTAGCTCTCAACTTCTTCTCACCTTTAATAACATTGGACTGAAAATAACAGCTCTCCATGTTGGAGTCACTCAAGGTTGGCATTCTTAATAATTTTAAATATTTCTTAATAACAGCTTTATTGAGCTATAGTTCACATACCATAAAATTCACCTACTTAAAGTATACAAGTTAGTGATTTTTAGAATATCCACAGTTACACAGCCATCAACTGTAGAACATTTTCATCACCCCTATAAAAAAACTTCATGTTAGTTTTCAAGGACTTTCTTAGTAAAGTACCTACCACAAGCTGCATGGCTCTAACACAATAGAAATAATTCTGTCATTTCTGAAATCTAGAAATCCAAAATCAAGGTGTCAAAATTGAATGGGACTGGGCATGGTGGCACATGCCTGTAATCCTAGTGGCTCAGGTAGCTGAGACAGAAGGATTGTGAGCTCAAAGCCAGCCTCAGCCAAAGCAAGGTGCCAAGCAACGAGTAAGGCCCTGTCTCTAGATAAAATACAAAAATAGGACTGGGGATGTGGCTCAGCGACCAGGTGCCCCTGAGTTCAATCCCCCGTACCCCTACCCAAAAATAAAAAAATTGAATGGGACTTATGTTCCCTCTAAACCTAGGAAGGATCCTTCCCTGCTTCTTCCTTGGCACTGCTGGCTCGCAACAGTCCTTGGCCGTCCTTGGCCTAGCTACTTTACTCCAGTTTCTGCCTCGGTCTTCGCCTGCCCTCTTCCCTTTGTATACCTCTGTCTTTACTTGGCCCTGTAAGAACTCCAGTCATGTGAATTAGGGCCCATCCTAATTCACTCTGATGTCAGTGAACTACATCTGCAAAGACCTTATTTCCAAACAGAGTCAAATTCTGAGGTTCCAGATGGATGTGAAATTTGTGGGGGGATACTGTTCAACCTAGTATAATACCTATTAGCAGCCTGTCCTCATTTTTTCTCAACTCCCCAGCCCTATGGCAACCAATAATCTATTTTCTGTCTGTGATTTTGCCTGTTCCGAACATTACATGTAAATGGAATAAAACAACATGTGGTCTTTTGTGACTGGCTTCTTTCATTTAGCATAATGTTTTCAAGATTCATGTTGTAGTATGAATCAGTACTTTATTCCTTTTTATAAAATGTTTAGTTGTATGGATATATAATGTTTTTTTAAATTAGATCATTATTTGATGGACATTTGGATCATTTCTACTTTTGGCTCTTGTGAATAGTGCTTCTGTAAACATTCATGGACAAGTTTTGTTTGTTTGTTTTTGGTACCAGGGTTTGAACTCAGGGGTACTTAACCACTGAGCCACATCCCCAGCCCTATTTTGTATTGTATTTAGAGACAGGGTCTCACTGAGTTAGTTGCTTAGCAACTCACAGTTGTTGAGGCTGGCTTTGAACTCTTGATTCTCCTGTCTCAGCCTCCCAAGCCACTGGGATTACAGGTGTGCACCACTGTACCCGGCTCATAGATAAGTTTTTGTGTGAATATATATTCTTAATCTTTTTAATTATAGGAGAAATACTTTTTTTTTTTTTCATACTGGGGATTGAACCCAGGGCCTTGTGCATGCAAGGCAAGCACTCTATCAATTGTCCCCAGCCCAGGAGTAATACATTTTTGACACAATAAATCTTTTTTTTTTTTTACAATAAATCATAATTGAATTTTTTTCCATAATAAATCATTTTAGATAGCTAGTAAGAAAGGAAAAAAACACCACTACCTGAAGGCTAGGCTCTGCAGTATTCTGCTTTAATCCGGGGGATTCTTTTTCCTGACAGCAAACCCACACTATAACAGCAGGTAGGACACCTGGGCAGGAGCTTTTACCCACCGTCCTTTTTTTTTTGTACCAGGGATTGTACCCAGGGGCACTTAACCACTGGGCCATATCCTCAGCCCCCTTTTTTTGAGACGGTCTCGCTAAGTTGCTTAAGGCCTTGCTAAATTGGTGAGACTATTCTTGAACTTGTGATCCTCCTGACTCCTAATTTGCTGGGATTACAGGAGTATGCTATCACACCTGGCCAGAAACTTTTAAAGAGGCACATATAGAATAGTGTGATGGGTCCCCAAGAATGTATTACTCAGACTTAACAAACATCCACTATAGGCTAATGGCAGAATACCTAAGACAGGCCACCTATCTCTGAGGCCTCCATGTCTGGCAATGGCATTAGGCAAGCACAGGCATAATGTCCATATGGGAAAAAGCTCAAAGGACAACACACTGTTTATTGTTATGAGTATTGATTTGTCCAAATTAGGTTCAAAACAAGGCCTACCCAGGGTATTTGATATGTCTTTTAAAGAATCCATAACTCGGGCTGGGGATGTGGCTCAAGCGGTAGCGCGCTTGCCTGGCATGTGTGCGGCCCGGGTTCGATCCTCAGCACCACATACCAACAAAGATGCTGTGTCCGCTGATAACTAAAAAATATTAAAATTCTCTCTCTCTCTCTCCCTCTCTCTCAAAAAAAAAAGAATCCATAACTCTATATCTTCCTTTTTCTGTATCGAAAAATGGGTTATTGTCTTGTAAATTTTCCCATGTTTTGATTTGGTTGCTTATTTCTTCAGGTTCCTCTTGCTGCCATATTTCCTGTACATTTGCAGTTATATGTAGAGACTTAATTATAATGATCCAGGGTCAGCTGATTCAATGTGAACACTTTGTAGGTGATTCTGTCAAAAGGACCTTCATATGTGGTGGTCACCCTTTCTGTGGGGTCAGTTGATCTCTCCCACCACCCTCTCACCTTTGATTGTTAGCAGCTGTGTCAGGGATCTCTAAGATTACCCTCAGGTTCCATGATTCACTGGATGTATTTACAGAACCAGAAAAGCTGTTAGACTCAGTATTCCTTCTTACTGTAGAGAAAGAGTACAGATTAAAGTCAGCGAAAGGAAAAGCACATGAGTGAAGTCTAAGAGAAAACACACCCAGTCTTCTGATTGTCCCCCCTGTATTAACCCTGTGTTTCTGATGCTTTGTCATGGAGGGGAGGAGGGACTTGGCTGGCTGACCCTGAAGATACTGCCCTCCCAGGGCAAGCTAGCTGTTTCCTACAGAGTGAGTGCATGCTTTGATATGACACAAGCAATCTGAGCCATACCCCAGCCATCTCCTTTATGGGACTCACACTCTGAGCCCCTATGCTTCTGCCCTGATACTCATGGTCAGGTGTTAGGAAACCGGGACAAGCCAGCTATAGTTGCCTCCAATGGCCTGTGCATTGAAGGCTGGATTCCCAGCTTGACCCCGGAGGAGGGTGGTGAGACCTTGAGGAGGAGGAGCCTAGTGGGAAGTCTTCAGTCACTGGAGATGTGCCCTCAAAGGGGGCAGTGGGACTCCAGCCCCTTGCTCTCCCTTTTTACTTCTCAGCTGTCACAAGTGAGCAGTTTACCACATCCTCACTGCCATGATGTACTTCCTTACCACAGACCCAAAAGCAGCAGAGCCAGCAGACCCTGGACTAAAGCTTTCAAAACTGTAAACCAAAAGACTGCCCTTCTCAGGGCAAGCTAGCCTCTCCTGTTTTTAAGTTGGTCATTTCAGGAATTTTGTCACAGTGACAGAAAGCTAACACAAGCCCATAGCACCAGAGCCTGCTTACTCGGCCTTGTCCCCTCCCTTCCAATGGAAACCATAATAAAGGCTCTCACCCACTTTATCCCTCACACCCTCTGCCTCCTAACTGACCCTGGTACTTCCCTCCGTGGCTCTTGTGGCACGCCTTACCCTCCTCCTTACATCTGTGAGTGTAGTGAGCTCTCTTGTGAGTGGCAGTCATCTCCTGTTCTTTGGCCTCACTATACCTGAATAATAATAATACAGTTTATATTTTCAAACACTATCCCAGTGTTAGGCACGTGGACAGTGACCAAATCTCCTAGCAATGATATGTGATAGTACAAGTGTGGCCAATTATGGAAGATCATCTGAGCTTTGGATGCTGCTAACATCCTATGAAGCATCCTATGACTGCCCCCCACTCGCCCCAGATTACCAGGATCAAAATCAGTAGTGCGGAAGTTGAGAAACCCTCCTCAGGCAATGGTATTTTCAAGTCAATAGTTCCTCTCTCTAGATATTGCTCCAAATCTACACACAGTTAATGTTATTTCATTTTGCTTTCACTTTTTAGGGATGCTTTTTAAAAATTAAATTTATGTAAAATATTTATGATTTCAAAGATAAAATTAGGTTTCCTTTTTTTCCCCTTAAGGTACAACTAAAGAGGTCTTCCAAACAGGCGTGGTGGTGCATGCCTGTGATCCCAGTGACTCTGGAGGCAGGAGGATCGCAAGTTCCAGGCCAGCCTCCGCAACTTAGCAAGACTCTATCCCAAAATGAAAAATAAAAAGGCCTGGGGATGTATCTTAGTGGTAAGCACCCTTGGGTTCAAGGGTGCCACCACACCCGGCTCTCATTCTTCCCTTTTGATGTGTTCTGTGAATAGCCTACATACAACAATTTGTATTTTAGCCACTGTATCTTTTGGATAGATTCTTAGAAGTGGAATTGCTGGTTCAAAACTTAAATGAGGGCTGGGGTTGTGGCTCAGAAGTAGAGCACTCGCCTACCATGTGTGAAGCCCTGGGTTTGATTCTCAGCACCACATATAAATAAATAAAATAAAGATATATAAAAAAAGAAAACTTAAATGAATATGTGATTTTACTTCATTTAAATATGATATGGCATATTATGCAGAGGCACATGCCTATAATCCCAGCAACTCAGGAGGCTAAAGCAGGAGGATCCCAAGTTCAAAGCCAGCCTCAGCAATTTAGTGAGGCCCTGTCTCAAAAATTTAAAAAGACTGGGGATGTAGCTCAGTGGTAAAGTGCCCCTGGGTTCAATTCCCAGTACCAAAAAAATTAAAAAAAAAAAAAAATATATATATATATATATATCATCCTAGTTTTATTTCTAAATATAATGAGTACACAACAGGATTACAACATGCCATTTCTATTTTTTAAAAGGATGAAAGGTAAAGATTTATTTTTTGCTCATATATGCTAAAATATTTGAATAAATACACAAAAAAACAACCATCACACAGGGACCCTGAGAAGGGAAAGGAAGTGACTGGGACCCAGAAGTAGGAGAATTTATACTGAAAATCCTTTGTATTTTGTTATTTTCAAAATTTTAAACTATGTTAATATAGTGCCTGTTCATTTCTTTGATTGATTGTGGTGCTGAGAAATTGAGTCCAGAACCTCACATATGCCAGGCAGATGCTCTATACTGAGCAACATCTCCAGCCCCAACATACTGCCCCTTAGTTGGAGTTTGGGGGATGGAGCTCAGTGGTAGAACATGTGCTTAGCATTCCTGAGGGCCTGTGTTTGATCTCCAGTGCCACAAAAATAGAATAATCAGCAAGAACTAAATTTTGATTCCTTATGGAAAGAAGAGGAGATGACGTCCTATGTCCTGTGGGCCTTTTTGCATTGCAGTATGATGCTGAGCACAGCCAGCTCACAGCCAGAATGCCTGCCATTCTAAGGGTGAATCTGACGTGCTAACTGGGATGGATCAGACATTCACCCCTGAGCCCCGCTGGATCAGTCAGCTCTTGTCTGGGCCCAAGACCCGAGTGATCTATCTGGGTTCAGGGGTGAATGCTTTTTATGTTTAATAAATATCCCAAGACCCTTTCAGGCAGTTTTGCTAGTTGGTTGAAGTTGATATAACAAATAAATAGGAATCTGGTCAGTGCAGAAATGGCCAGTCCAGAAGCCAGCTTACAATCAAATACTATCCACATATTTGGATGTCCTTCACCTCATAGCAACAGGTGAGCTACCGGTACACTTACCAAATGAATATAATAAAATTCAAAGTAAATACAATTCTGTGTAATCTGCCAAATATACAGGATGATGTTCCCTCTTAATTTTTTCTTTTTTTTAGAACTGGAGAAATCAAACCCAGGGCCTCTTAGGCACAGTAGGCAAATGCTCTACTACTGAGCTAATAAATCTTTTAAATTCTTAGATAAAGTTTTCTGAATTTTAAACCACAGAAACACCAAAAAAGCTGGGCATGGTAGTGCATGCCTATAATCCCAGTGACTTGGGAGGCTGAAGCAGAAGGATCAAAAGTTTAAAGCCAACCTCAGCAATTTAGGGAGGCCCTAAACAATAGTGAGACCCTCTCCCAAAAGAACAAAAAGGGCTAGGGGTGTGGCTCAGTGGTTAAGTACCCCTGGGTTCAGTCCCTGGTACAGAAAGAAAAAGGAAGAAAGGAAGGGGAGGGAGGGAGGAAGTAAAGGAAGTAAGAGGGGAAAGGAGGGAGGAAGGAAAAGCAAAATAGCCTTGGGAGTGTTGTACAGGGTTGGAGGATCTCACAACATGCTTTAAGCAGTTTTGCTTGTAATTCCACAGAATTGTCCTCTTTTTTTTTTTTGTACTAGGGATTAAACCCAGGGGTGCTCTGCCACTGAGCTACAGCTCCAGCCCTTTTAAAATTTTATTTTTAGATAAAACTCAGTTACCCCAGCTGGTCTCAAACTTAGATCTTCCTGCCTCAGCCTCCCAGGTTTCTAGGATTACAGGTGTATGCCACTGTGCCTGGCACAAAATTCTCTCTTCACTAACCAAATAACAAAAAGCCTTCATAGATTTGGCTCTTTCAGGGACTGTTACACTTTCAGCATTACTGCTGCTTTGTCCTGGGTTCATAAGTAGGTTCTAATGTCACGACTACGTATGTGTCTTTTCCTTCGAGTTTTTAAAACTTGGTTGATTTTAATGGTTTTGGATATATACTACATGTAGTCATTTGTGCCACAAACCATGGGGTTAAATGCTTTTTTTAGTGGCGTTCATCACCGCCAAGCATGAGCTCACTGTCTGGGGAAACTAAGCTGCTGTGGAGAAAATGGGTGGCTCTGGCTGCCAGTGCCTCTGTCAGAAGAAACGCAGGTCCTGTCTGATTCCGCGCTGCCTGTGGCCGATGGAAAGCTGTTTCCACCTGGACCTTGACAACATTTTTGGCTCTTAAGACAATGTTCCAAGCAAGCCTTAGCCAAAGTTTTCCAGTTTCTAAAACCCACTTCTCTTTCTGACAAGTTAATTATCTTTCCAAGCCCCACAGCCCCCCTGGGACGGTGAGAAAGCCACAGCTGTCAGGACAGTCCCTTTGGGCACAAAGCAGTGGAACAGGGAAGTGGCTTCCAAGTGGAAAGTTAATGTGTATGTGCCGCCTTCAAGGGCTTAGGCAGATCTCCCAGAGAAACCAAGCCAGTTTTCCAGAAGGAATGGCCGGATGAAGAGCCAAGGAGGCAGATATTTTGGAGAAAGCATCTTAATTTTCCACAAGAAGGGTTTTTATAGAGCTCATATTAAGGGATCATAGTTGGCCTTCACATTCCTATGCACACGAATCTCTCTAAACCAAGATATGTCCATATGAGGCTAAGACTGCCTTCCTCTAAGGCTATCAGGATGGATCCAAAACCAATCTTGAGGATTACCTGTGATCCCAAAGGTGAGGGGGACATTCTGCCAGGAAACACCTCAGGGCCGCAGGCAGTCATTCAAATTCAACTTTAATTTTTTAAAACTGAGACCCCAGAGGCTGGGGGTGTAGCTCAGTGCAGAGCACCTGCCTAGCCCATGGGAAGCCCTGGGTTTGATTCCCACCACAAAACTAATGGAAGAGGACAGAAATCAGAGCAGTGGCTGGTGCCTGATGTTGGGGAGGGCGCAGTAGAGGGTGACACAACAGAACTCTCTAGATGAGGCAAACATGCTGTTTTAATTGCAGTGTTGATTCTTTGGGTATAAATATTTGTTTACATTTATTAAGGTCTATATTTTTGTATGTAATCATACCTCAATTTGAAATGTGTTTTAAAAACAAAATTCCTTGCTGGGGAGGCTGGGGTTGTGGTTCAGTGGTAGAGCGCTTGCCTGGCGTGTATGAGGCACTGGGTTCAATTCTCAGCACCACATAAATAAGTGAATAAAATAAAGGTTTGTCAACAACTAAAAATTTTTTTTAAGTTTTAAAACAATTTCTTATCTGCTACTTGGTACAATTGAATGACTTGGGTCTAGATATTGAAGTAATTGTGTTCTGTTGATTCTGCCATCAACTTCCTATGTGGATGTGGTGACTTCTGACCTCTCATCTGCTCTACAAAATGAAGTCCCAGGAATTAGGATGCTATACTACAATAAGATTGCTCTTTTTTTTTTTTTTTTTTTTTTAAAGGAAGGGTCTTACTAAATTGCCCAGGCTGGTCTTGCTTGAAATTGTGATCCTCCTGCCTCAGCCTCCTGAGTGCCTGGGATTAAACACATGTGACACTACACCTGGCTATCATAAAAATGTTTTCCACTTTTTTTATTTGTTCTTTTTAGATATTCATAAAGAAAACTTAATTGGATATATAACGCAATGAGAAACTTTCAAGAACTCTACCTATTTATGCCGTGACATACAGATGGCCGCAGTAGTCATATTGGTGATATGGATATGGGAGAAATGGAAAAAACTTTTGTCTTAATCTGGTAACCCAGGCTCTGGATTCAGATATGGACATTTTGCCACTTGTCCAGATGAGCCAGCAGAGATAGGAATCAGCTTCTAGAACTAAGCCTGTTCACTGCTTTTCAAAGCCCAAATGTAGCAGAGTGTCTCTGTGGGAAACAAGGCAGAAGCAGAAAATCACTCCAAGAGGGAACTCAGACTGCCAAATAATTGGTCTCAAGCACGAGTTCACTGGACTTTGGCTCATTCCCAAAGGGGAAGAGCTCACAATGGAAACAGTGATGGTCACTTACTCAGGCAGCCAAGAGAGTGAAAAGCACATTGAAACCCAGCAGTGTCCCTGCGGGAGAGGTACAGTGGGCCCCTTGGTGGTGAAACCGACCTGACAACGCAGCGGATCACAGAGCCCATTCCCGGCGTCTGTCTTAAGTTCCACAACAGACCTTTATGTGCACCCTCTCAGGAGATCTCTGAGAAATGATACGGCCAGCAGCCTAAGCTTTACCCCACAGCAGATTCGGGCTCAATCTAGTTTGCCCCTTTGCTTTGAATTCCATTTTGTTGATTAAGAGAAAGAAGAGCCTGCTTAGATGTAAAGTCCCTGCCAAAATACAAAAGTCCCTCCCACGCAGGTTTCCTCAGCTTCCCTTTCTTATTTTCGCCTCTTGTGGACTGTTTCCACCTCCAGTCGCTCTTTTCATGCTGTATTTGTTCCTCAGCTTATCCAGTGCCACTGTGAATGTCCTTCTGTCCTAGCATGTCATTAACTGTTGGGCTGAGAGACCAGCTGGACGGGAGTGAAGGAATGGCAGCACAATCTAAACCGCTCTGACCGTGCTCGCCCACCTGTGCCAAGCAGGCAGATGGCACAGCCGAGCTCTGCGCCTTATGTGAGTTGCTAAGGTGTGAATGCTTGTGTGCCCGCAAACTGTATGTGTTGAAATCCTAACTCCCGATGTGGTGGTATTAGGAGGTGGTTAGGTCTTAAGGGAAGAGCCCTCATGAATGGGATTAGCACCTTTACAAGAGACCCCAGGGTAATTCCCTGTCTCTTCTGCCTTGTGAGGATATAATAAGATGGCCATCTAAGAATCAGGGAGATCTGCTACCTTAATCTTAGACCTCCCAGCCTTCAGCACTGAGAAGTGAATTTGTTGTTTATAAGCTATCTAGTTTATGATGTTTTGTTGGAGTAGCCCAGACATAGGTTAGTATTTTGTTTGCATATACTTTGGCAGAATTCTGTCCTAAAATAATACTGTGGTAAAGGGCCATAAACCCAGATATCTTCAGGAGTAGGAAATAAAGAAAGCAAGTGGAGCCAGGTGTGGTGGCTTTGGAGACTGAGGAGGAGACTGAAACAGGAGGATTACAAATTCAAGGCCAGCCTTAGCACTTTAGCAAGGCTCTAAGCAACTTACAAAGACTCTGTTTCAAAATAAAAACTTAGTGATAAATGTGGCTTAGTGATAAATTGCCTTTGGGTTAAACCCCCAGTACCAAAAAAGAAAGAGAGAAAAGGAAAGCATGTGCGGTTAACTGGGAAGTATATTTCTTGTTCAAACAGGGGGGTTTTGTTTTGTTTTTATTTGTTCCATCTAATTGTTGCCAGATCCTAAGAATTTTTTTCAGGAGAAGCAAGAAAATTGATTTTTTTTTTTTGAGGGAGCAGGGGGTACTGATGACTGAATCCAGGGTCACTCTACCACTAAGCTACATCCTCAACCCCCCTTTTTTCCCATTTTTAAATTTTGAGATAGGATTTCACTAAGTTGACTCAGGCTGGCCTCAAACTTGCAATCCTCCTGCCTTAGCCTCCTGAGTAGCTGGGATTAAAGGCATGTTTCACTAAACCCAACAAGAAAATAGGATTTTTCTGTACACTTCTTTGAATTACATACAAACACAGGCCTTCATTTCAACCATCTGATCTAGCAGAACAAAGGTGGGTTTTGGCATTAGACTTGAGTTTGAATTGTGGCTGTAGGATGTACTGGTTGTATGTTCTTGAGTAGGTAACTGCATTCTTAGAATGTCAGTGCCCTCGTCTTTGAAATGGGGGTTCCATAATACACTTGGCAGTGGGGTCACAGGGATGTGCCAAAATAATACACAGCACAGGGAAGAGGAGGGTGTCTGCCACGCTGACAGTGACTAGCATGTGGAACTCCAGCCGAGGCCTGCCCCTGCTGCTCAGAAGTGACTCCAACTTGCCAGTCCTGACTTCTGAGAGCTTTTGCTAAGAAAACTGGACAGATTTGTGGAGCCTCTTGCTGCACACCAGGCATGTGCACCTTGGCTTCCATATGGTGTTGCCTCCCACATCTGGAGCAGCAGCCTCTCCAGGGGCTGAGGAGGGGGAACAAGCCTGTAGAACAAGGCATGTAGAGACCTCCTACGGAAAGCGTGGCTTTGCCTCAGTGTCAGCTGCTAAGATTGGGTTTTTTTCCTAAGAAATAAAGATGAAAAGGAGTCAGTTGTACTTTTTTTTTTTTTTTTTTTTTTGTGGGTACCAGGGATTGAACTCAGGGGCATTGGCCACTGAGCCACATTCCTAGCCCCATTTTGTATTTTATTTAGAGACAGGGTCTCACTGAGTTGCCTAGTGCCTCGCCATTGCTGAGGCTGGCTTTGAATTCACGATTCTCCTGTCTGGGCCTCCTGAGCTGCTGGGATTACAGGCCTGCACCACCGTGCTTGGCAGTTGTGCTTTTAAAAGCTTTCTACAGTTCAGTCTAATGAAGAGTACATTCTCCTTCTCCCACATTCTCCTTGAAAGAGATCCTTGGGCTGCCTTTGACTCTGGTCCACAAGCCCATTCCACGACAGTGTGTTTCAGACACTGCTGCAAAATTAAGATGTGTTAGTGCTTGCTGAGTAGGCTCTCAGGTCCAAGGAGGGCTGGTCCTATCCCTCCTGAGCCTCATAAGTGTGCCAGTCCTTGTATCCTGCCCCCAAGGTACTAGATAAGGGATAGACATCACGTGCTCCTTGAGGACAGGAGCAATGGCAAGTGACTTCACAGTGGAACAGCACAGTCCTGGGGAAGGGCACAGCATTCTCAGGAGCAGAGTAGGAAGTGCGGAGGACTAGGAGTCAGCAAATAAAAAGAAATGATGGTAGATTTGGGGACAGTTTTGCAGGAAAGGTATTTGAGGCTGAGAAGCATCCTATGTGAAGCTGAAGATGAGAGCAGATGCCAGGCTGACGGGGCCCGGAGAGGCTGGGATCAGCTGACAATGCGCTTGGGTAGAAGGGGGAGGATTTTTATGTCTTGTTAGACTGGTTTTGTCCCAGTGACACAGTACTTCAGGAATTTGGGGAAAAGGATCAGAATGGAAGTTACATTTGGGAAGTTTGACCTCCTCTGCAGCAGAGAGGACAGATTGCAGGAACAGGAGTAGTGGCAAAGGCCACAGTTGAGGGATCACTGCAGCATTTTGAAGAGAAATGATGAGACCCAGACAACAGTGGTTTGAGGAACCCAAGGGATGGGGACTGACCAGGATTCACAGAGGCTGTGAGGCTGAGTGTGACCAGTGGATGAAGATGAGGGAGCATTGTGTTCTTCAGGTTTTTACTGTTGTGACAAAATACCTGAGAAAAATAACTTACAGGAGGAAATCTTTATTTCAGAGGTCTCAGTCCATGGGCTGCCAGGTCATAGCTGTGGGCTGGAGGTGAGGAAGAGCATTATGTATGGCTGGAGGGTGTGCTGGAGAGCTGCTCAGCTTATGGCAGCCAGCAGGGAAGTAGAGAAGAGGGGCCAGCTACACCCTTCTCAGGCATGTCCCCAGTGACCCAAGTCCCCCAGCTAGGCCCCACCTCCTCCAGTTTCCACCACCTCCCAGTATGGCCACCCAGGGATGAATGCACTGATGAGGTAGAGCCTCATGATCCAGTCACCTTCCCAAAGGCCCAACCTGGAACATTACTGCACTGGGAACCAAACCTTCAACATGCGAGACTTTAGGGGACATTCCAGATCCAAATTGCAGTAAGGGTAAAGGATGACTTCAGGTTACTGCCTGAGAGAATGGAACACGGTGCCATATGTCAGGAAGGGGTGCTCGTCTGGGAGGAGGACAGGAGATGCAAGCTGGGGCTGAGCTCACTCTCAGAGCCTTCTATGATACCACAACATGAGGGCCTCCCATGGACATCTGGAGGGGCTGTTTGGAGCTCAGGACAAAGTGGTAACTGGAGTCAAGAGCATGGTCTTGGACAATCTGTTTATAGGAAGTCATTGAAGACAGGGGTCGGGATGCAGTCATCCAGAGAGAATGTACAGAATGAGAAGAGAGGGGCCCCTCTCTCCTGAGGATGGAGCCCTGGGGAAATGAAAGTTAGGGAGCAGAGAAACACAGGACTGGGTGTGACTGAGAGGCTAGAGGAAAATAGGATTAGCCAATTGGGAGCTTCAAGGAGGGAGGCATCTAAAGTGCAAAATATTATGCCAGGTGCAGTGGCACACACCTGTAGTCCAGTGACTTGGAAGGCTTGAGGCAGGAGGACTGAAGTTTGAGGCCACCCTCAGCAACTCAAGGAGACCCTGTTTCAAAATAAAGAAGAGCTAAAGGTGTAGTTCAGTGGTAGAGCACCCTTGGGTTAAACTTTTAAAAGAATTAAACATTAAAAGAAAGGCAAGGAAGATAACAGCTTTAAAAAGTGTCCAATGGAGAGATTATTTTGGTAACCCCCACAAACACAAGGCCAGGGAAGTGGCAGATCTGGAAGCCAGCCTCTCTTGCACTGAGAAGTAAAGGGGAAATAAGAAATAGGGGCTGGGGCTGGGCTTGGGGCTCAGTGATAGAGTGCTCGCCTTGCATGTGGAGGGTACTGGCTTCCATCCTCAGCACCACCTAAAAATAAAAAAAATACAGGTGTTGTGTCCATCTACAACTAAAAAAAAAAAAAAAAAAAAAAAAAATAGAAAAAAAGAAATAAAGCCAGCTGTATTCACTCCTCTGAGAAGGGGCCTATCTCTGTTCTCACTGTTGGACCTTAAACCAAAAAAAGTTACAAAATATTGCAAACATCAATGTAAAAAATAAATACCCACCACCCAACTATTTTTCTCTATTTGCTTCAGGTTTTTATTTTCAGAACTGAAACATGATAGATGTTTTTAAAACCCTACTTTCACCCATCACTAGCCCTATTCCCCTCCCTCCATGTGGTAACCACCATCCTGAACTTGTTCTTTTTTTTTTTTAAAGAGAGAGTGAGAGAGGAGAGAGAGAGAATTTTTAATATTTATTTTTAGTTCTCGGCGGACACAACATCTTTGTTGGTATGTGGTGCTCAGGATCGAACCCGGGCCGCACGCATGCCAGGTAAGCGCGCTACCGCTTGAGCCACATCCCCAGCCCCTGAACTTGGTGTTTCATTCCTTTGCACAGTTTATACTTGTATTACATAAGTTTATATCATTAAGCAGTATATACAGTTCTTTTGCACATTTAAAAACTTTTGGTCTTGCTTTTTTCATTAATCAGCATTGGAGATTTGTAGATTTATGTTCATATCTGCAGCTATTGTCCATTCATTTTAACTGCTGTATAGTATTCCTTTGTATGAGTATGCCACTTATTATCTCTGTTTTCCTGTTGATGAATATTTATTTCTAGTTGTTTTTTTTTTTGCCATAAAAATGAGATCACAGTGTTCATGTACATTTCTTGTTTTTGTGAGACTATTTCTAGAATATATACATAGAAATGGAATTTGATAGACCATGGATTATATACACATTGAACTTTACCAGATATTTGCAACTTGCTTTTGAATGTGATGGTGTCATACACTTAAATAGGGTGTGTGAGAATTCTAGATACTTCACATCCCCAACATTTTATATATTGAAAAAGTTAAAAAATAAAAGGATGTATGTATATTTGATATGGTTTGATATGGAAAGATCACCAGTCTACAATGTTAAATGAAAAAAACAATGTAGCCAGGAGTGTGGCTCATGCCTGTAATTCCACTTACTTGAGAGGCTGAGGCAGCCTCACCAATTTAGTGAGAACCTGTCTCAATATAAAATTTTAAAAGAACTAGTGATGTAGCTCAGTGGTAGAGTGCTTGCCTAGAATGTGCAAGGAAGGCCCTGGGTTCAAACCATGGCACTGGGGGTAGGGGAGCAATGTCGAGCTGGGCTCAGAGGTAAAGTGCTCACCTGGCAGAATCAGGGCCCTGGGTTCGATCCTCAGCACCACATAAAATAAATAAATAAATAAAGGTATTGTGTCCAACTACAGCTAAAAAATAAATATATTTTTAAAAAAGCAATATCTATATATTTATAATGTAAGAAAATAAGGACATATATTCATATTTAAGTATACTACTAAAAAAATAATAAAAAAGAAATATGCCAGTAAAAAAGCCAGTAAAACTAGTTTCCCATAAGGGGCAGAAGTCAGAAAACAGTGGGGGAAACAAGACTTTGCAACATATTCCTATCTTTTCATGTAGCCCTGGTACTTGCACCATGTGAATACATTAACTATTCTTTAAAAAAAAGTCCCCTTTTGATACCAAACACTGCTTCCAGTTCCAGACTGGGCTGCTACGGCCCCCATAAGCCCTTCTCCCAGCCTGGCAAAAGTAGGCACCATTTCTCTGACCCATTCAAATGAAAGTGAATAAAGAACATGGACACACTGAAATGCCTTTATAAGAGGAAATTTTATTGTTAATTATTTACCTTAATAGTTTCAGAAAGAGGAACAGATTAGCTCAGTCCAACATGATTGGCAGTTGGCAGAATCTAGTGAAGCAAGTGTTCTGATTGCTAAGGATTTAATTTGGATGCTTTTAATACTTAGCCATCTAACACTTCAAACATAATCCAGATTAAATGCATCATTTATTTCCCTTTCACTTTTAATACCACACCTACCTCACTTCATTATGGAAATATCTTCATTAAATATGATTCCCAGAGGAACAAGTTCTCTGGAGAATAAAGCCATGAGGACAGTGCACAAAAAGAAAAACTCAAAATAAAACTCTGTATGATAATTTACTAGTCTAGGGAAACAAAACTTTCCAATATATTAAGAAATAAATCCAGTTACAAATGCACTAATAGTTCTATGTGAAGAGGTTCTGGAACAACTGAAAATGGCCGGCTATTTACAAGATCCACAAGCAGGAACGGTGAGCCTAGCCCAGCACTGGCCCTTGGAAGCCAAAAGTGTTCTCTCCGCTGTAGGCCACATACAAGAATCCATCTTCATCTTTTTCCTTCTCGTAAAGCTGTACCATAGTTAGGCTTGAAAGAAAAATAAAAAACATAATTGAAAATTGAGTCTGGGTGTCAGGAGAGCAAAACCCAAAGATAAGGGGCTTGATCTTTAGGGACATACAGTAAAAAATAATTCAGGAATCAGTATCTGCTGTGACCTGCAATCTGTTTTATGGAAGGGAAATAGAGCCATGAAAAGATTAAAACAAATTAGGAATCAGTAGATAAAACCAGAATTAAATTCTCCATCCTCCAGTCCAGAAGCAGAACCATGTAAGTAAATCCTTTTAAAAAGCCAGCTCCTTGAATGAGCTCAGGCTGGTTAGCACCTGAATTCTTTTTAAATACCAAGGGCAAGGGGTGGGGGGAACTAAGCAAAATTAAGAGCCTAAAGACCATTCCTGTGTGGGTAAAGGACCCTGGTAAGAAAGAGTATATTGGGCTCTTTCCTCCAGGTGGTTTATTTGAAGATTTATAACTTGGACTTAATATGGTAGGTACAGGTAGGAGGAAGCTCCTAACCAAAGCCTCTGTGTCCCCAAAACCTCTGCGTCAGCATCATCTAAGAGAAGTTTCTCCCCTCACACATAAGGCAAAAAGCTCACACTGTATCTGGGAACCAAAGAGGCCTGCCTGTCCAAGCTCCAAAGAACCCGCCCGAAATAGTCTCCTTAAACTAAAAGTGGGTGGGAAGCTGGCTTTCCCTAGACAATAAAACAGACTGCAGTGGAAATCTAATCTAGTTCTATCATGAAACTGAGTTGTCCCAACTCCAGAGTGAGACTAGTAACACCCACGATACCATGCAAGTTTTGACCGCGTGTCTACTACCTGAGACAGAAGGAGGCCTATGCGTGCTAAACGTGAGTGTGACCACGAACGATGCTGTAACTAGAAGCAGCAGTAAGATGCTCATCTGAAAGCTCACCTCAGACATTTGAGGTTAACAGCCTTGACAAGTCTCAACATGTAAACCAGGTGTGGGGGCAGCCTGATTAGAGAGGAATCCCAGGCCTCAACCTGGTAAAGCAATGGCAGCCCCACCCCCTGCTGCTTTGCTGCTAGTGGGCTGACTGGGACCCACATGTAAACAGACACAGGCGCATCTATAAAAGGGAATTTTGTTTTCTCCTTTTCTATTCTTCCTGCACCATTTTCAAGCTTGGGACAGCTGTGTGGGAAGATTATTAAGGATGCGGGGTGGACAACTATGAATATGAAATGGCCTGCTGCCAGCATCCCATAAAATAAGAAAAGTGACCCTGTGAGGATCTCTTGACCTGGAATTTGTAAAATAAGAACTCCCTGGAACAGCTCTGTTTAATAAAAATGTCTGCTGTGACAAAAATGTCCTGTATCGCTGCTGTCCAATACAGCAGCCTCTGACTACATTCAGAAATTGAAATGTGGCTTGTCTGAACTAGGATGTACTATAAGTGTAAAACACAAGATTTCAAAGACTTAGTATGAAAGTGAAATAATCTTAATTTTGATTAAACGTTGAAAGGATAAAATTTTAGATATTTAGGGTTAAACTATTAAAATTAATTTCACCTGTTTCTACTTCTTTACTGTAGCTACTAGAAAATTTCCAAATCATATATGAGGTCTGCATGCCCTAAAACATGCGAGGACTCGGACGTAGGTAGGTAGGGGAAGGAATCCAGCTCATGAGAACACCTACAGTGCTCAGTCTCCACCTTGACTGCACATCAGAATCACTGGGGAACTTTACAAAGATCTCCCTGCCCAAGCCCCACCCCAGGCAACTAAGAATCTCTGGAGGAGGGACCCAGGCATTAGCACATTTTTAAATGCCTAAGATGAGTCCCTATGCAGCCAGGTTGAGAATAAAGAAACATTCTTTTGTGGGTGCGGGGAGATGCTCATCTTTAAGAGCTCATATTACCAGGGAGTAGGAAATCAGGAAGTGAGTACAAAGCCAGCAACCAACAGAAGAGCTTGAACATGCAGCTGAGCCTCCCCAGATTTTTACCCAGTGACAGAATGCCTGGAGAGAAAACCCAGTTTTATTTGAGACTCTTTAGGATGAGACTACTAAGAAAACAATTAAAGCTAGTGCCACAACTCTCTTTACCCCACATGGTCAGTGTTCAGGGTGCACAAATGAGACCTGTGGTAACATCTCACCATTGCAACCACCAAATGTGTTAACACAGTTAGCAGACACTGCAATACAAAGACAACCGTCCCCTGGCACTTAGTTGGGTTCCATTTGAGAGACCACGTTCTGCTCTTTCCCTAGCAAGTTAGAAGCCCTAGTGCAATGACTCTAAATCCACCACTAAATAAGAAATACTCACGGAGCTTCATACATACCAGCAGCCTACCCCAGACTCTCCATGGTGCGCACAGTGAGCAATGACTACAGAACCACTACTAAGGCAGGTTCTGAGACTCAGCCCTGACTTTTGGCAGGGTAGAGGCCCATAAAAAATGTGGCTTTTGCTTCTTTCTACTTTGAGATTCCACTGTCTTTTAAGTAAAATTTGGGTTTGTCAGTTTAAGCAATGCCCAAGCAACAACAGAGGCTGATAAAAATCCTAGTTATAACAGCAAGCATGGGCCAAACACTATTCCAAATACATAACACAGGTTAAGTCCTTCAATCCCCATAACAATCCTATAAAGCAAGTGCTATCACAATTCACAGTTCAAAGATAAGAAAACTAATGCACAGAGAGGTCAAATAATGCACCCTATGTCACAAAACTAGGAAACATTCTTATCATCAACTTGTGCTCCCTCTAAGAAGGAAAGTCTTATGTCTTTTCTGATGTTGTAATGTGACAGCTAATGGTTGTGCCTAATGTACAGTCCAACCCTGATCTTTTCTGTCACACAGAATCATGTGGAAGTTCTATATAGTTGACAATATAGTAGTGTGTCCTTACTAGTAGGGCAAGGAACTTGATAACCAGACAGTGCTCAATGCTACACAACTTCCTGATTTTGAGGCTTCAGTGGCTGCCATGGCACATTGGTATGGTCAAATGACTTGAAAATAGCCGTTTCAGGACTGGACTACATTCATGCAATGTCAGAATAACTTGGCAGGAGCCAAAAAGAACTGGACCACAGAGTTTAAAAAAAAAAAAAAAAAAAAAAGTTGTTTAAAGACCTAGTAAAAGTTCATTCAAGTGGAAGTACAGGGGGGCAAAATGTAACCTTACTCAGCAGATAGTCTGTATAGCAGAAGGCTGGTATGTTGGTTTAGAACACATTCCATAAGCCTCTCAGGGAATGAGCTCCCCTCTCAAAATCCAGAGGCCTGAGCCACAAGCACTGAATTGCTTGGAATGGCCGAGAACCCTGAAGCACAGAGGCAACTCTAATGCTTCTGCCCAGCTACACTACCCAGGCCAGCTAGGTGGTGGAACATCTCACAAGCAGCACTGCAACTCCAAGGCTTCCTGCTCAAGTTAGTGGGAGGTGGCTTAGAAGACACCCAAAGGTAACCTCCAGTCCCGCGTATGCATGCCTAATGCTGTGTCATCAAGTACTTCATACACACATCTGAGAAGGATGCTGCCTGGATGTCAGGGGCACTGCCACCTTCTAAGTCTGATGAGGAAAGAAACAAGAAAAGATAATGACAAATGGAAGACATGCGGCCAATCTAAGGTGAGGTAGGACCCTGAAGTACTGAGATGAACCTAAATTTTTTCCTAAAACTTTGTTCCCCACTCCTCTATTCAGGATCACACAGACCCAGGCAAAACCACTTCTGCACTGGAGGAATTAACCAACAAAAAAGGGCAAGTTTCAGCAAGATCCACATCCAAAAATGGCCGTGCTCCTGAAGGTAAACATTAATTTTTGTTTTGTTTTACAGTGCTGGGGATTGAACTCAGGGACTCATGCACACTAGGCAAGCGCCCTACCACTGAGCAACATCCCCAGCCTCAAACATTAGTTTTATGCTACTCAACAGCCCTATGAATTGAGGGAGTGCTGAATCCACGTGAAACCTGATGTCAGCCCCAGATCAAGGGCAGGTCACAGAGGCTGCGATTCAGGCTGACTCATAAACTGGCTGGACTGAGAAACACACTGGCCAGCTATCTGCTGAGGAACCCATGTCTTTTCACTGGACCTGGACTTATTTCTCAGCAGAAGGATAGGTGGGGTAGAGACAGGGGACAGTAACCACTACTATGGAAATTGGAAACGTAATGGCTGAAAAGGAAAAGTTCATATGGCCCTGAAGAGCCAGGAATGGTGACACACACCTGTAATCCCAGCTAAAGGAGGCTGAGGCTGGAGGACGGCAAGTTCAATACCTGTCTAGGTAACTTAGGGAGATCCTGTCTCAAAATAAAACATAAAAAAAAAAAAAAAAAGGCCAAGCATGGTGGCATATGTCTATAATCCCAGCAACTCAGGAGGCTGAGACAGAAGGATTCCAAGTCCAAAGCCAGCCTCAGGAACTTAGTGAGTCCCTAAGCAACTTAGTGAGACTCTGTCTCAAAATAAAAAATAAGAATGGGTTGGAGATATGGCTCAGTGGTTAAGCATCCCTGAGTTCAATCCCTGGTTCTCCCCACCCCCCCACCAAAAAAATGACTGGAGATGTGGTTCATTGGTAAAAATATTTCTGGGTTCAATCCTCAATACTAGAAAGTTTTTTTTTTTAATTATTTACATATGTATATATGTGTATAGGTTATATATACATGTGGATGTCTATGTATATATTCATTCTGAAAGATCTCCAAGATTCTAAAATATAAAGAAATGCAGGTTATACCTGTTTATCAGATTTTTCTCTGAAATGAACAGACCTTGTTCCATTGCTGAAATAAACCCTGTGGTATTTACCCAGAAATGATCAAGATTGCTAATTTTTTGTGTGTGTGTGTGTGTGTGTGTGCTGGAGGATTGAACCAAGGGCCTTGTTCATGCAAAGCAAGCACTCTACCAACTGAACTTTATCCCCAGCCCCAAAATTGCTAATTTAAGCTCATTTCTAAATAAAGGATGCACCATAAGACACCATCATCTTTAACAATACCAGTTTTGTGATGTTGAATTATAATATTTTAGATATTTTATTTAATAACAGACTTTTGTTTCTATCTTAAACAGGGAATTAAGATTCCTAGCTGCCATGGTGGTGCATGTCTATAATCCCAGAGGCTAGGGAGGCTGAGGCAGGAGGACTGAGTTCAAAGCCAGCCTCAGCAATGGCAAGGTGCTAAGCAACTCAGTGAGACCCTGTCTCTAAATAAAACACAAAAAATAGGGCTGGAGATGTGGCTCAGTGGTTGAGTGCTCCTGAGTTCAATCCCTGGCACTCTCTTCCCCCACCAAAAAAAGAAGATGATTCCTGTCTGTGCTCTAAAAATACAAGACCATTGCCAGATCTGGGTTCCCCGCTAAGGCCATGGCTGGGAAACTTATGTTCTTTGTCAGTTTTGTCTGCATCAAGTTAGTTCCGTTTCTGTTTTTGCCCTGATTCCTGATACAGGTACCTAAACTGAAAATTCAGCTTTCCACTGCTAAGTGAAAAAGGAAAGTGAGATTCCCCCATTTGTTTAAAAAAAAAAACAACAACAAGAATTCAGAAAGAATTAAGGAAGTAAAACTCCTAGGGATAAACCCGTCTCTATTTAACTTTAATTATTCTAAACTATAATGAAACCTCAAGGCAAAAATAACTGAAGTTACTTCAGCCTCAGGCATAAGTGATTCCTGTGCAGACCTGTCGATTATGCGAGAAGAGCTCCTGCAGGCCTGATGCAACCTCTGTGTTCTGATTTCCCTAGCTACTCTCTGCAGGCTGCAAGCACTGGGTGAAGGTTAAAGGAGACTCCAGGCTTACCCAAGGAGGCTGGAAAAGAGCTAAAGAGGAGGCTGTTCAATTGCTCTGGGGAGAAGATGGTGAAGCTGAGTCACACATCAGCTTAAGGAGACCCCGTAGCACTTTCATTTGTGTTGCTATGGGTGATTACATTTGCATAAGGCCTGATGGTGTCACATGGCTTTTTTGTTTATAAACAAATTTGGTTTTAAGAGTAAAACTCCAGGGCTGGGGCTGTAGCTCAGTGGCAGAGCGCTTGCCTAGCATGTGTGTGAGGCACTGGGTTCAGTCCTCAGCACCACATTAAAAAAATAAATTAAAAAAAATGCTATCTATCTACACACACACAAAAAAAAGAATAAAACTCCAAGATAAGCTGGGTGTGGTGGCAAAGGCCTATAATCCCAGACTATGAGACTGAGGCAGTAGGATCCAAGTTCAAGGCCAGCCTAAGCAATTTAGCAAAGACCCTAAGCAACTTAGCAAGACCTGGTTTCAAAATAAAAAATAAATAAAAGGGCTGGGGATGTGGCTGAGAAATTAAGTGTCCCTAGGTTCAATCCCCAATACAAAAAGAAAAAAAAGAATAAAACTCCAAGATGAACAAAGAATGGCTACATAAGTAGGGCAAGATATCATTAACTGTACCCAAAAGTGCTATGGACCTGGGCAGAGGGGCCCCAGCTGATGTTCTTTCTCTACATCCTGAAGAGTGAGGATTTGAGTTCTAAAATTCCTCTTCGTTGCTAGGTGTGATGGGCATGCCTATAGTCCAAGCAACTCAGGAGTCTGAGGCAAGTTTGAGGCCAGCCTTAGCAACTTAGTGAGACTATGTCTCAATTTTTTTTTTTTTTTTTTTTTTTTTTGTGGTGCTGGGGATTGAACCCATGGCCTTGTGCATGGGAGCCAAGCACTCAACCAATTGAACTATATCCCCAGCCCCATATGTCTCAAAATTTGAAAAATAAAAACAATAAGGACTCAGGGTATAGAGGTAGAGCATTCCAGGTTCAAGGGTTCAATCCTCAGTACTGCAAATAAAAATCCAGATTTGGGTCACATGTAATCTACTTTAGGAAGGATTCTCCCAGACTGAAAAGGCAAATGGGGCTTGGAGAGTTTTTTTTTTTTTTTTTTTTGAAGAGAGAGAATTTTTTAATATTTATTTTCAGTTATCGGCGGACACAACATCTTTGTTTGTATGTGGTGCTGAGGATTGAACCCAGACCGCACGCATGCCAGGCGAGCGGGCTACCACTTGAACCACATCCCCAGCGCGGGGCTTGGAGAGAAAATGGCCCTGAAGCAACCTCTCCTGACCTGAGAATCACTTTTCATTTCCAATTCTATTTATATATCAGGGATAATAAAAAAGGGGTAGCTCATAAAATCTACAGCCATTTTAATTGCTAGATTACCATGGCACCATCAGAGAAATAATGTTTCCAAAAGCCTGCTTCATTTCCTCAAGGAGTATCAGAAGATCAGCATGGAGAAAAATAAACTCAATGCCATAGACTCTAGTCATCTACTTCCTCCCACTAAGCTACCACCACCTCCAGGAAGAAGGAAAATAGGATCACCAAGGCTCTGTAAAGTTCCAGGTGGTATGAAATAAGAGTTTCCTCCTCCACCACCTTAAGGGAAGCTGAGAGTGACCTCAGGGGCCCAAGGTCTCCTCCCTGCTAACACACTGCTCAGAGTCCTATAAAGGGAGGCTACAAGATCCCAACAGTGACAAGATCACTACTAGAAACACCACCACAGCTTCCAGAGCTACAGCAATAGCATACCAAGGCACTCAAAGAGCAGTGCCTTTCATTTCTTTCCTGCCCCGCCTTGCTAACACACAACAGGAAGTGGAGGTGGTAGAGACTGTGAAAGCAGCAATCAGACCAAAGAATAGCCAGTTTTTCACCTTTAGTAAAAATAAGGTCTGGAATTTGGCTCAGGCCTCTTCTGGAGCTTTTAAGAATTTTCAACAGGAACATATTCTGGCTAGTTCCCAGGGCTGATGAACACCTTAAGTATTGATTGACTGATTGATTACAATATTGGGGACTGAACACAGGGTCTCATGCATACTAGGCAAGTGCTCTACCACTGAGCTGAATCCCTAGCTCTCCTTATTTTACTTCAAGACAGTGTCTCACTAAGTTGCCCAGGCTGACCTCAACCTTGGGATCCCCCTGTCTCAGCCTCTCAAGTCACTGGAATTATAGGCATGAAACCTTTTAGAAGTTTACTTTTGGGGGCCGGGGATGTGGCTCAAGCGGTAGCGCGCTTGCCTGGCATGCGTGCGGCCCGGGTTCGATCCTCAGCACCACATACAAACAAATGTTGTATCTGCCAAAAAACTAAAAAATAAATATAAAAAAAAAAAAAAAAAAGAAGAAGTTTACTTTTGGGTGGTAACATGAAACCTAGTTTGAGTCACTAAGATGTGACCAGGAATTTACACTGAGGGGGCCAGAATCTAGTTCTGAGCTCAGAAGTGCCCAATCAGTACTAGGAAAGGACTGACCAAAGATTCAAACTGAGCCTGTCCATTTTTCACAGGGGACTAAAGCTGAATTGTCAACTACACTGAAGAGAGAAATTACAGTGCTCCTGTCTAGATTCAGGTGTCAACAGGCAGCACAACAATTAAGCTGACAAAGGTAGTATAGGTCTGTGAAGGGACTTCAGAGCCCTTAACTGGACAGCAGCCATTTTATCAGACTTGAGGATCAAGCAGATACTGACTCACAGTGGCAAAGAGCAGACTTTTGTAGCAAGCACGATTATTAACTGAAGCTGAGCCTCAGGAGGGCCCATAAGCTTCCAGTGGAGAGCAACAGTGCTGATTTCAGGAACCATTAGCAGAAAACCTCATTTCAGGCCTAAGTTCTATCTATGGCTTAAACCTGAGTATGGGGATCTGAAGCTAGAACATTTTCTTTTAAAGTCCAACCTTGTCTTATTTTCTTGAGCCAAAGTTTACTCAAAAGTATATCAGCCCTTTATTATTTTCCTGGAGCTATGGTTGTGGCTCCACATTTGCAGGATCAGGACCCCTAGAGTTTCCAGACCTCCAAAGTTCTGAGTTCAATAAGCAGCCAAAGAGATGTCTAATATCAGAGGGCTCATCTAGTAAACATCTCTCACCTGGACTGTGGGACTGTCTTATCCACAAACAAGAAGATTGCCTTTTCAGAAGGAAGCTGGATCCTTTTCCTGATGATCCACATGAACTGGGCCACAGTGATGTCAGATGGAACCAAGTACTTCCGTTTGTCAATGTCAACAATCTGAGAGCCAGAGACTTTTTCCACAATCACCTGGAAAAGTAAGAAGAGGTCAAGACTGAATTTCCTAAATGAGGCTCTGGCCTTACACTGTCATGGAGGTGATGAACAGTGTGGGCAGGGATGTGGGTGGGAAACTGCATAGCATGAGAAAATATGCCCATGACTTAATAAGCCACACTCTGGAGGCTAAGAACCAATATAACTGTGTTATAGGGAAAACCTAAGTGCTTTTCTGTGGTCAATTATCTCTCTCACCCCTGATCTCAGCATTTGAAAGAGAAATACAGCTACTAAGCTTTTCAACATTTTATCCAGGCAGACACAAGAAAATCTGGTGAGGGTTTCTTCAATGGCCTCTTACTCTAGTACCCCAGAATGGACCCACACTACTGGAGAAGTAAGATCCCAAGAACACAGGAAACAAGAATGAATTGACTTATAACATGCTTGGCAATCCCAGCCAGTCAAGAATAAAGCTGTTCATATGGGCTGTTACTTCTCTCTGAACAGGTTTTGAATTTGCCCCTCCAGCTCCCTCCCCAAAGGAATCGGTTACAAGCAAAGAGCTATAATAACAGACCATGATGTCCCTTGAAAATCAATAAGGATAATAGAAACTATCCCCCACCATGAAATATCAGATCATTTGTATTATTGATTAAAGGGAAAGAAATTTCAGATTTTTTTTTTTTTTTTTTTTTTTTTTTTTGGTCAGGCATGATGACAGGGTCAGGGTGAAGAAAAGAAGCTAGTAAAGATAGAGGTTCAAAGTTAAAGCTGAAGGTCCTGGGACTAAAGTATCACTTCCAAGACTAAAGTGACAGACTCCACCACCATTCCCAAAGTGGCAGTGACCTGTTGCCCTGTCCTAGAACATCGTTCCTTACATAACTGGCGAGGGAGCCCAGAGACTGCAGACAGCTCACTGGCCTAGATCGGGAGATTCAGCACTGAGGCACCTGAACAGCACCAGCCCTAGCCCCTTACTCCCTGGCCGCCGCCGCCGCCCCGACCCAGACTGGCCCATCTGCTACAGGGACTGGAACCCCAACTTGTCAACTGTTGAATGGCCTAAGGCCCTATCACGGCTCCTCGACGACACAGGTGACAGTGGGGTGAGGGGGCGAGGGTCCAAACACTCACTGGAACCCGGTCAGGATACTTCGCTCGGATCTTCGCGGATTCCACGCATCTATGTTCTGTGAGAGAAACACACCGAGCTGACGTCGCGCCTGCCCGCCGGCAGGTCCTCGGTTCCCCGGCCGCTGACCCTCCTCCGCCCTTCCCCCCCAGCGACCCGTGCACACCCCGGGCCCTGAAGTGGCGTCCCCACAGCCGCAGTCCTTCGTCCCCTAGTTCCCGGAAGAACCCGCGGAGGTGGCAACCGGTCAGTGAAGGGCCCGGGGATGGGGAGGTGGCAGGGCTTTGGCGACCCGAGCCGGGAGCGCGGCATCTGCCCCGCCCGCCCTGGCCCAGAGCGGCTCGGTGGGGGAGGGGGCTCCCCCGCCGCTCCAGTCCCCTGCCGCTGGGCAGGCGGCCGACTGCTTACCCAGCGAGTGGTCCTCCTTGAACATCCACTTCATGGCGGCGGCGGGGAGGGGACGAACCCGGCTCTCGGAGCCGCGGAGTTGAGCGAACCGACCACAACAACAACGACGGCGGCGGCGCTGGCGGCGACTACACGACAGGCGGGACTTCCTGCTGCCAGAGCCTAGCAACCGGTCGGGGCGGGGCTTCCGGCGCCATCGATAGGGCGCCTCACCTGGGGGCGGGGCCCTCTCAGGGGGCGGGGCCGAGGAGCTGGGGGAGGGTGGGGAAGGTGAAATCTGGACGGTGGCTGCCGGGTGCGTGCGTGAGTGACGTTGTGGACGCCGGCTAGGAGTGGACAGGAGTGTGGTGTCGGGGCCGTGGGGTTCCGGAAAGAATGAGACTGATAATATAGGGCACTTATAGAAAGGGGTATTTTGGGGAGAAGTGGCTTTGGTGACTGCGTATTGGGGTTATTAATGACAGAAGAGGTTTCTAGTGACTGTCGATGACAAGGGAAATGTTTGGGGAATATTTTTTGGATTGGTGACAGGTCGGGGGCTTAATATTTGGAGGAGACTAGTTCGTGGGCATTGTGTGTGGAGGGCTACTGATGACCACCCGGGGTCCATTATTGGAGCGTGCATAATAGGTTGCCCTGGACCTAGACATTGATTTAAACAAATCCCATTTCTTTCCTTAATTCATGAGTAAGAATTTGAATAAACATCTAGGAAAGATATAACAAATACGCATTTTTAATTAATTTGTATTGGTGCTTTATACATAGTAGTGGAATTCATTGACAAATATGCATTTGAGTGGTGTAACATCACTGATCACAGAAAGCCTTTATCCTTAACTGACAGAGGCAAAGAATGTTCATCCTTAGACTTGGAGAATTCCTCTGAGAACTGGTCATGAGACAAGTTGCCTGTCTTGCAGTGGGAGTGACTTACCAATCACATCTGGACTCAGCATGTGTGTACCTGACTAGGCATATCCTTGAGGTTCTCCAATCAGTGATGTAATACTTTTTTACCAAGCAGAGTCATCAAGGAAGTCTGGTCTGGGTCACCATCTGTTTATGAACTAGTAAACATGTAACAAGAATATTCACATAATTACACACATGACCTCTGTCACGTGCTTGTGATTCTGATGCATCTATCAGGCCTGTATGTCTGAGCACTGTAATTCATCGTTCCCTGTAGCTGAAATTCCTGATGGGTGCTGTGGAATCTAGCTTCATTCTAAAAGTATTTTTGTTATTTTAAAATTGTGATTTGGAGCAACCAGAATAGATTTTTGTTTAGTGGAGTGAAAAATTCCTTGAATTTCATGCTTTGAAATGGTATTGTTGCATACAAGTACACTGTTCCACAGGCTGGGGAAAAACAGTGAGCAAAACACACAACACCCTTGCTGTCATGGGATTTGTATTCTAATGGGATAAGACAAAAAATAAATGTCAGGTAATGATAGGTGCTACTTAGAAAAATAGAGCCTGGTAGGTTGCTAGAGAGTGCTGGTGGGATAGAATGCTAATTAGATAAAGTACTTGGAATACACCAGGAATGTGAAGAACTCCCATGACTGGAACTGAATAACAAGTGTGTCAGGAGATGAGATCAAAGATACCAATGTGTGTGGCACTATGAATTCCATGCAAAGAACTTTGGATTTTACTAGAATGAGATGAGAAGTGAGTAAAGGGGTTTAAACAGAATTGTAACAAACACATTGGGACCTTTTAAAACAATCAGGGCTAAGATGAATCGAATTAAGCTCACTGGTAGAATGCATGTTTAGCATGTGCAAGGCTGTGGGTTTAATCCCTGGCACCAAAAATGACAAAAAAGGGCTGGGATTGTGGCTCAATGGTAGACCCTTGCCTAGCCTGTATGAGGCACTGGGTTCAATTCTCAGCACTGCATGTAAATAAATAAAGTCCATTAACAACTAAAAAAAGTATTTTTTTAAAAAATCAGACTAGTTTCTGTGTAAATAGTTAGAGATGATAGGGAAATGAGGGTAGAAGCAGGGAAATCATTAAGAGTAGATTGTAATAATCCAGGTGGAAAATAACACTGGATTAGACAAAGATGGTGTCTGTGGAGATGATGGAAAACAGTTGCATTCGGGAGATACATATATGGGTATACACACACACACATATACACATGTGTATATATAACGTGTGTGTGTGTGTGTGTGTGTGTGTGTAGCTGGGAATTGAATCAAGGCTACTTCACCTGTCTCACCTTGTCTCAAAAAATAAAAAGGACTGGGATGTAGCTCAGTGGTAAAGTGCCCCAGTACTGCCTCCCCCCACCCCCACCCGCCAAAAAAGAAAAAGGATTGGATTCAAGGCCCCTTGCTTCCCTTTACACAGCTGGTCATTGTGCCCTAGTCCAAGCAGGCAATGTGTAAGTAAACACTAAGTATACTTCTCAGGGAAAAGATCCACGGCTCACCAACTCATTGGCTTATCTCCTAATGTCCCAATGATGTACTTTCCTCATGTGTTTTTTTGATATCTTTTTTCAGTTCACCATTCTAAATGGCTTGTATGATCTGCCTTAATATGCATCCATCATCTTCTTTATCTATTGGGTCATTGTATTTAGCTGTTGAGTCATTGTATTTAGCTGTTGACTGTTCTAAGGTCCCTGGATGCATTCCTAGAGGAGGTGGTTAGTTGAGGAGATGAATCAGAAGGAGAAATAGGATAATAGACACATGCAATGACACATTAATAGACCTGTAAAAACTCACAGGATGAGTTTCAAATATTGGAGAGGAATTTGAACATAGATTCTGAAGGATAACTAGGACAATAGGGCCAGCACAAAACCAGGTGGGACTAAGCAAGAGAGGACCTCACAGAGAATGTGAATCTTCTGATGCAAAGAGAAGGATATACTTTTCAAAGGTAAACTTTCCAGTTAAAAACAAAGGCTGGGGGGCTGGAGCTGTGTCTCAGTGGCAGAGTGCCTGCCTATCATGTGCGAGGCGCTGGGTTCGATTCTCAGCCCCACATATAAATAAATAAAATAAAAGTCCATTTTTAAAAAGGCTGGGACTAGGTGTGGTGGCACACACACCTGTAATCCCAGCAAATCAGGAGACTGAGGCAGGAGGATTGCAAGTTTGAGGTCAGCCTCAGCAATTTAGTGAGATACATGCTCAAAATAAAATAAAAAGGACTGGGGATGTATGTATATAGTGGTAAAGCACCTCTGGGCTCAATCCTCAATGCCAAAAATAAAAGACAAAAATAAAAACAAAATGAAGCCTGGGGTTGGAAAAAAATGGAAAGTGATATAAATACCAAGGTAAAATAAATGTTTGAAAGCCTTGAAGCAAATATTCAGGAGTTCTAAGTTGACTAGAAAGACTGAATAAAAGCTTCTGTAAAGGAGAGGAATAGGACTAAAATGTGTAATTTTATGAGAATGAGCTCCTTTGGAGATAACTGTATGAAACACAAGAGCATTATGGAAATGGAAAATGAGAAGTCAGTTCTCTGTCATGAATATATGAAAAAATGGCAATATACACAGATCTTTGGCATTTTCTAAATCTAATACTCTCAAAGAATTGAATTTAGAGCCGATGAGCACAATGGAGCATGCTTGTAATCCCAACAGCTTGAAAGGCTGAAGCTGGAGGATCACAAGTTAAAGGCCAGCCTTGGAAACTTAGTGAGACCCTCCCTGTCTCAAGATAATAATAATAAAAAAATAAAGAGGCCTGGAAATGTAGCTCAGTGGTAGACACCCCTGGGTTCAATCCCCAGTACTGAAAAAAAAGTTGAAATAAAACCACAAAGACTAGCTTCTTCAAATCATGGAAGCAGAGTATCTGTTAGCATCCATTATTACTAATTACTTCTGAAAAGTTCATTGCATCTCAGGAGAGCTGAGGCACTTTATACACCTCTGTTCCTCTTTTCTTATCAGTCACTTCCCTGTATCTCAGCAGTGAATTATCTACAGTATATTAGATCCATCTTTTCCAAAGGACCCTTCTTTAGTGCTTATTTAAATAAATGAAAGTCATCCTGAAAGAACTGATACAGGCTAGGTAGCTTAGTAGTGTATCACTTGTTTTGCATGCTTGAGGGCCTGGGTTCAAACCCCACTCTCCCCCAACAAACAAACAAAAAAGTATAGACACAATATAATGTCAGAATCATACTACAGAATTAAGCTAACAGTTTGGTTTTTTAAAACTATTTTTTAGTTGTCAAAATATTTTATTTTATTTTATTTATATGCAGTGCTGAGAATCAAACCCAGCCTCATAGCCTCACACATGCTAGGCAGGCACTCTACCACTGAGCTACAACTCCAGCCCATACACATTTTTGTTGTTGTTGTTGTTGTTTGGCACCAGGGATTAAACTCAGCAGCATTTAACCACTGAGCCACATCTCCAGCCCTTTTTTATATTTTATTTAGAGACAGGGTTTTGCTGAATTGCTTAGGGTCTCACTAAATTGCTGAGGCTGGCTTTGAACTTGGAATCTTTCTGCCTCAACCTCCTGAGCAGCTGGGATTACAGACGTGCACCACCACCACGCCTGGCACAATTTCTGTGTTTCAAGCTATGTTGCCACCTAAGTAAAGATTTACAGCAAGAATGATTAGTACTGGACCAAAAGATGTCAAAAGCATTTTATTGCTAACAGCATTAATTGACATCTTTGATTACAGTAAGGGTCCTGGGACAGTTTTCCAAAATGTGCAGGTCTTAACCCACTTCTAGATATGCCTTCAAAATAGAGGCATCCACTACTGGACTCTACTTCAAAGCATAACCTCACACTATCTCTTGACACAGCAATTTGATACCTCAGGACGTTGTGATGAGAACTTGGCTAAGGGTCATAAAGATAATCGACCATGTTTGAAAATTTGGTTAGGTGTCGGAAACATTCAATTAAATGATAGGCCAAAGTTATCTTTGAGCAGGACCATAGCTTTCCTAAAACCAGCAGCCATACTTGTACTGAGTGCAAAGTAACAAAGTATACTAGAAATAGCTATGTAGTGACTACCCTCTATCTCTCGAAAAGCCAGGGGATTTGTGTCCTAACCTTCTTTGGACTTAGTGGAAGAAACAGGAATTTGGGAAGCAGAGGCTTTGGTCTTAGCTCAGAACCATGTTCAGGGCTGCAGCCGGATTAATGTGCATTGTTAGACTTCAGTACAAACCAAGGGGGGCTTAACAGATGACCTGTAATGAAGCACTTAAATAAACTTTTATGAACATCTTGTTTTACATAAACGTTAACAAAGAACATGCCTACGACTTGGGTGAAGGGAGACTTCCTACTGAACTCCGATTTTAAGGAGACTATGGTCTCCAGCGGGCACCGCCCCCGTTAGCTCCTCCCAGCTAGGGCCCGGCTTCCTTGCTATTGGTTCCTTTCCCTGCGCTGCTGGTTGCCGTGGAGACCAAAGCGAAGGCAACCAGGAGAAGCCAAACTTAGTCATCCCTCTGGAATCGCGAAGAGCGCCCGGCCAGCGGCGGGACTGCACGCGCTGCTCATGGCTCTGTACGAGCTCTTCTCTCACCCCGCCGAGCGCGGCTACCGCGCAGGGCTGTGCTCCAAAGCCGCGTTGTTCCTGCTGCTGGCCGCCGCCCTCACCTACATCCCGCCGCTGCTGGTGGCCTACCGGAGCCACGGTGAGACTGTCCCGGCCGGTGCGCGGCAACAGCTCGCGGTTCGCTGCTGGCCCCGGCCGGCCCTCCTAATCTCCTCACCGCCCTCTTTAATTCAGGGTTTTGGCTGAAGCGGAGCAGCTACGAGGAGCAGCCGACCGTGCGCTTCCAGCACCAGGTGCTCCTCGTGGCCCTGCTGGGGCCGGAGCACGGCGGGTTCCTGGCCTGGAGCACGTTCCCCGCCTTCAACCGGCTGCAGGGGGATCACCTGCGCGTCCCGCTCGTTTCGGTGTGTGGTTCCCATCTGGTCCTAACCCTCCCGGGACTGGGTGGAGAGGGGATGGATCGGGACGAACGGCCTCGACCCCGGGCACAGCAGCTTGGCTCTTAAGGACTTTGGCCCCCGGAGGCTGTTCGGGCTCTTTGGCCTGCTGTGTTTAATTTCCTAGACAGTGGGTCTGTTTTGTCATTCTGCTTCTCCCAGACATCACGGCTCCCGGAAAGCCAGCCTTGCAGGCAGTTCCTAGGTCCAGCCAAAACCCTGTTCCTTGTCACTTTCGAGTTCATGGCCCGATGAGAGGGTGGTTGTGGAAGCCCGTTCCGGACCCTGAGACCGAGAGCTGTTCTGCTAACTCCCTCGTGTCGATGCGTTGGTGCATCCTAACACCAGGCACCAGAAGGCAGGCCTTTTCAGGCCGAGTGGACCCGGGGAAGTCCAGGCGCTGATTGGCTAAGCAACTTCCCCGGCGTGCTCTGGCCAAACCACGCCCGCCTGGACTTTTTCCTTTAGAGGCTGCTCCATCCTGCAACCTTAGGGCATGAAGTTGATTTTACTGTTTACAATTTGGCTTTTGGTTTAGCATAAGCGAATGCTTTCTTTACAGTCCCCTCCCTTTTCATTCACTTTCTGAAAACATTTTCTTTTAGAAGTATGAAAAGATCTCTTCCGACATCTCTGAGATGCTTGGCCTTCAAGGCAAACTTGTTCGAGTGAGGGAAAAAAAATTCACTTTTTTCCATCAGCCTATTTTAAATTATTCTTATTTTTTTCTGATTACAAAAGTGTATATGTTCATTGTCAAATATTAGAATTTCTCATATACATAGTGACAAAGACAGTCTGGTGCATGTATGAATACTTTTTAATAAACCTACCCTTTTTAGGTCTGCAAAGTATTTCATGATATGGAAAAACTAATAAATATATCCAGTTCCCTGTTGGCCCATATTGATTTGCTCCAACTTTTTAATTGGTAAGGACACTATTTCCATGAACAAGATTTTAACTGAATCTTTTTTAAAAAAATATTTTTAGTTGTAGATGGACACAAAGTCTTTATTTTATTTATTTTTATGGGTGCTGAGTATCAAACCCAGTGTTTCACACATGCTAGGCAAGCGCTCTACCAATGGACTACAACTCCAGCCCCAAGATTTTGACTAAATCTTATACCTTTTCTTTTTTCTTTTTTTCCTTCCCTGAGATAGGGTCTCTCTATCCTGCCCAGGGTGGTCTTGAACTCCTGGGCTCAAGTGATCCTCCTGCTTCAGCTTGCCCAGTAGTTGGGCCTACAGGTGCACATTCACTGTGACCAGCTTAAATTTTAAACTTTGAAATTGTAAGTTGTGAGGAATTGAAATAGAAGGTGTTTGTTGAAATTGCATAAGTACGTAGAAATCTAAGCAAACAAAGTAATTATGAACTGCAGGGAAATAAAATGTGATGAAGAAAAAGTAATCAGGGTTTTGAATAGGATTTACATAGTCTTAGTTATGTGAACACTGAATATTTGCTGACCAAAACATGGGTTTAACTTGATTGTGGGGAAGTGAAAGGTGTATATGTGCAGACAGGGCTGGTGGAAGGGGAGGGGAGCTAAATCATCTTTCCTTTGGGAGGCCAATAGAGAATTCCTAAAACTGAGAAACTGACAAGGCTAATGCAAATGTTATTTAAAGACCTAGGGATATATTTCTAAAAACACTAATCAGGTAAATGAGATTAAAAAAAAAATTTGCTGTGGAAGCTGTATGTTTTTGTAGCATCATTGAATTCTTTGATTCTTTAAATGATCAGGTTTGTTGTTGTTGTTTTTAGTACTGGGATTTAACTCAGGGATGCTTTACCACTGAGTCACATCCCCAGCCCTTTGTATTTTTTATTTTGAGCAAGGGTCTTGCTAAGTTGTCTATCAACTCCCTAAATTGCTGAGGCTGGCTTTGAACTTTCAATCCTCATGCCTCAGCCTCCCAAATCACTGGAATTATAAGCATGCACCACTGTGCCTGGCGTGATGTGGTCTTTTACGGTGAATTTAAAAGAATAACTGGAGGGCCGAGGATTTATTTCAGTGGTAAAGCAGATGTACTCTGAAGGCCTTGGATTCAATCCCCACCTGGGAGGTGGGCAGGAATTAGAGCAGGAGCAGGAAACACATATCTTTCATTTGCTTCTCACTAATGATTACATGTTGCTCATTTTTATTCTTATTTGAGATTATACTGTCTCTGAGGAAGAATGACTAGATGGGAGGCCAGCAGGGAAGTAGATTGACTTTTGGGGGTGCGAGGCAGGAGAGGTGGGCACAGGACCGGGAATTGAACCCAGGGGCACTGAGCCACATCCCCACCTATTTTATTTAGAGACAGGGTCTCACTGAGTTGCTTAGCACCTCACTTTTGCTGAGGCTGCCTCAGCCTCCAGAGCCGCTGGGATTACAGGCATGTGCCACCATGCCCAGCTGTAGATTGACTTTTCATCATGTACTCAGTATTCATATTTCTTGAGTTCAACTTTTTATGTATCTCCTTTCCAAAAGTGAAAAACTTTATTTTTTGGGGGGGAGGAGTTGTGGTTCAGTGGAAGAGTACCTGCCTAGCAGGCCTGAGGCCTGGACTCAATCCAAACATTTTTTTTTTAATTCCAAACAAAATAACTTGCTAGTTATTTTGTTTGGAATTAAAAAAAAAAAAAAGATAGCATTTTGTGCCTTGAATTGTTGGTAGAATTTTTTCTTTATATTTGTGTATTTCTCTCTTATACTTCTAGATACTTGAGTCTAAGAAATAATCGTGAAAACTTACAATAATCATTAAAACAAGGATAAGCATTAGGTTTCATTCACTCGTTCTTTTTACTTGCTCATTCATCACAACTGGTTGGCTCCCCAGTTGAACTGCTAGTTAGCTCTTATCTCTATAACCAGAAATTTCTCCCTGGAAGGCACCACCCATGGTCTCCCCCTGCCTCTGCTGTGCAGGTTCCAATTTTAAGTCTAAGAAGCCAAGACCACCTCTTATTTTTATGGTGCCCAGACCATTAATTGTCTTTAATACTGCTTTTGTTTGTTTGCTTGTTTGTTTTCAGTGGTAGGGATTGAACTCAGGACGACTATTGAGCTCAGGACTACTATCCCCAGACTGGATAATTTTACACTGTTAGTAAAACACAAGACCATAATTCCTTTTTCTTAGTTTCTTAGTCTCCCTATCCCCTTCATTCTGGGATGGGCCGGGGTCTATAATTTATGACATCATCACCTCCAGTCTTTCTTCTACTGGCAAAGTCCCAAGGCAGAGCAGGGCATCATGAGGGAAGAGACTGGGAGTGGTGTGTGCCTGCACATGTGTGGAATTACGTTTTTATTTTTTATTTTATTTTAAAGTTTTATTTTTGGTGATCAGAAATTGAACCCAGGAGTGCTTTACCACTGAGCTAAGTCCCCAGCCCTTTTGTGGGGAAGGGGAGGGAACACTAAATTGGTAAGGTTGGCCTTGAACTTGCAATCTTCCTTCCTAAGCCTCTGGAGTCTCTGAGAATTAATGTAGCATTGCATTCAGCTAAATGTTTTTGTAAAAGGCCGATTTTTATGGCATGTGAATCATGCCTTCAATATTTGTAAATACAAGCAATAGCTTAATAATACGATTATAAGCCATAGTAGTAAAAATTATTATTGGTTTACTATGCCTTAGGCAGGTGATAAGCATTTAATCATTACATAACAAAGTTCTTTAATAGTACTTGGCCCATAGTAATCACTTAGTGTTAACTATAACATTTTTTTGTGTGTGTTCTTCATTTTTAAAAAAAATTTAAAGGGCTGGGGATGTGGCTCAAGCGGTAGCGCGCTCGCCTGGCATGCGTGCGGCCCGGGTTCGATCCTCAGCACCACATACCAACAAAGATGTTGTGTCCGCCGAGAACTAAAAAATAAATATTAAAAAAAATTCTCTCTCTCTCTCTCTCTCTCTCTCTCTCTCCCTCCCTCCTCTCTCACTCTCTCTTTAAAAAAAAATTTAAATTTGTTCTACTTAGTTGTACATAACAGCAGAATGGATTTCAATTCATCGTACACAAATGAGTGCAACGTTTCAATTTTCTGGTTGTACACGATATAGAGATGCACCATTCGTACAGTCGTACATGTACCTAGGGTAATGATGTTCATTCTCATTCCACTATCTTTCCTACCCCTATAACCCCTCCCCACCCTCCCCTTTGCCCAATCCAAAGTTCTTCCATTCTTCCCATGCCCCCCTGCCCCGCCCCCATCATAGATCAGCATCCACTATCAGAGAAAATATTCAGTCTTTAGTTTTTGGGGATTGGCTTACTTCACTTATTCTCCAACTCCATCCATTTACCTGCAAATGCCATAATTTTATTTTCTTTTAGTGCTGAGTAATATTCCATTGTTTCTCTTCATTGTTAAAGAGCTAGTCTCTGTTTATCCCCACAGTTACCCTGTGAGATAGAGGTCATACCTGCATTTTATTTTTTTTTTTTGTTATTTTTTTTTTTTAAAGAGAGAGTGAGAGAGGGGAGAGAGAGAGAGAATTTTTAATATTTATTTTTTAGTTCTCGGCGGACACAACATCTTTGTTGGTATGTGGTGCTAAGGATCGAACCCCGTCCGCACGCACGCCAGGTGAGCTCGCTACCGCTTGAGCCACATCCCCAGCCCCCTCATACCTGCATTTTACAGATGAAGAAATAGACTCAGAGAAGTGATGTCATTTGCTGAAGCTTTCAGGTGACCAGAGTCTGGATGGAAACTTCATATTTCAGATTAAAATCTTATGCTTTTTTAAATTTTTTTTTTTAGTTGTTGATGGACCTTTTACATATATATATATATATATATATATATACACACACACACAGAGCTAAGAATTGAACCCAGTGCCTCACACATGTGAGGCAAGTGCTCTACCACTGAGCCACAACCCCAGCCCATCAAATCTTATACTCTTAATCCTGTTACAGCAAAATTATTTTTTTTTATTTTCCAAGGCTGAACATAAAGCCAGACTGGCTTCAACCTGTCTGGAAAACTGTCTGTCCAAGAAGCCAAGAAATGATGGTTTTTAGGTCAAGGGCTTGACCAAAATGCTGGGAGACAGCTTTGCTGTTGCTAATTTTGGAAGATGCTTCAGAAGTCGCAGACAGCTGCGCTTCTGCTCTAGTCAGATCACCTTGGACAGCATCTCTAAAATCCGTATGTTTTCAATACTCCGAACGTCTAGCTTTTGTTGTTTTTCAAAAGAGAGGGAAACAGACAGAGTGAGCCCTGATGAGCCGGGTGTGGCTCTTGAAGGCCTGTGTGGAGCTGGGGGATGGGGAGCTGAAGGTGAGAGGAGGATCCTGGGCTGGAGCCAGAGCTGGGAGAACCACGTGCCTAAGCACCGACTTTTCCTTATCTCTGAAATCAGAGTGTGTCTAGCGTCACACTGGCTGCAAAAGCAAGAGGCAAGTTTATTAATACACAGGCGCCTGCGGGTGCACAGCAAAACCTCAGCCGAAGCTTTGGTGAACTGGCACACCGGGCTTTGGGGTACAGATCTTTTATAGGGAAAAAGGAGTTGTTTTCCACCTAGTACAATAACAGATGTTTTTTAATCCAGCATACACGTCACTTAAAGGGTAAACTTGTTTTTCACTATGGTAAACTTGTTTTTCACTATAGGTTCCCGAAAAACTCATAAATCTCACAGGTTTACATTGTGTTTCCTCCCTGTTCCCGCTTATGATCCCAGTTTGCTCAAGCATGTCCTGTGATGTGGTCAGGGTGCCCTTTCTAACAGGTCATGTGGTGAGCTCACCTGTTTACTACATACTTTCTACTTTTCATAATCAGGCCTTAGGTTATGGGGCTGGGGTCTTTCAAATGGATTTTAGTTCTCTTTATGAATTATTTCTTCAAATGCTGTATCACCAGCATGCTTGATGGTACGAAGACAAGATTTCATGGAAAAGTATGGATATGATTGAATAAGTTAAAATGTGATTCAAAAGAATGAGACTATGAAGAAGTTTTAGGAATCTCTGGATCAATTTATTTTGCTTATATTTCCATGTGAATAAATGTGAAATTTGATATAAATATCTGATATAAATGTGATATCTGATATAAATCTAAAAATTCCTTCAATAAGTATAAAATAAATACTCCAGTGATTAGAAAACATTATGCCACTATTTAATTGAAAATATTTTCCTTTTTTTCCTGCTATGTAAAGTAATGATGCAGTTTGTAATTGATGGTATTTTAGATTCATCCAAATACAGGAGGTAAGGATTTGATGGATATGGGAATCATGAAGTAGCAGTCCTACTTTGCTAGAGACCTAAATATCAGTGCCCATCTGTATTTTCAGCATAAAAAGAAAAAAATGGGAACCCAGTAATGACAAGTCTATGGTGAAATGGACCCTGATATAAATTATGAAATCAGCACTTAGTAAAAGAACCTGACTCAGAATGAAAGGTAAAAATGAAGTAGGAACCAAAGAAAATTCCAACAAACTATCAGATTCTGTAGAAACTCTGATGAAAAAAAAAATGTTGCAAGTCAGGACGTCCTGGGAACAACGGTCACAGCTAGTGTGCCCTGAGTGTGGTCACAGCTAGCCATTTGCCCTGGGCGTGCCCCGTTATGAGGTACCTGTAGCTCCAAGGCCACCTCCTGTGCGTGCTCTGCTCCCTGATGCTCTGCTCACTGATGCTCCTGCTGAGATGCTGAAAAACCACATGGTCCTTTGCCTGCTGGTTCCCGTTTAGTCTCTGCCAGTAGGAGCCACGATGTGCCTGGTTCTAGGAGTGGGAACAAGCTGCAACCAGTTGCGACCTGCCAGAATGAAGAACCACTGCTGGGGTGACCCAAACCTGGACAAGAAGCAAACAGAAAGCTCTCCTCCACCTTACGGGTTCCTCTGGTGGGTCCTTCCTCAATACTCTGGAGGTACCTGCCCTAGAATTGATTTCATCAATGGTTTGAGCAGTAGCATAGACAGGTAGCCCCTCTTGCAGCCCAGAGGGTGAGAGTCTAGCCGGGTAAGAGGTCATCTGTGGGAGATGCAGCATTCACTCACCCTCCTCTTCTGCTGCCCTCCCCTTTACTCTTGCTGCCCAGCTCTCAGCCACTACCCCTTGTGCCACACTTGGAGCACAAGACCTTCCTTAGCCTGAATCACCCTTCCCCTAGACGTTCCTGTGCCTTGTCATTCCTCTTCATTCAAGTCACCAACAGATCAGGTTATCCTGAATATTTTCTGTAAAAATTTGTTAATGTCTACCTTCATTCATCCTCTAATTTTAGCCTGTTTTATTTTTCTTTGGGTACTTAACGCTACCCAGTATTGTTAACATGTTTGTTTATTTTTATCTGTTTTCTATCTTTCCTGCTGGGAATCTTGGCTCCATTGGGATGAAAACTTTGTCTATTTTGTTGTAATTTTATTCCCAGCCATCTGAAACAGTGCCTGGTCCGTTGTAGGGCTTCAGAAAGTTCTTGACAACTGAATTTGGTGGCACAGACCTGTAATCCCAACGACTCAGGAGGCTGAGACAGGAGGATTATAAGTTCAAAGCCAGCCTCACCAATTTAGGGAGGCTTAAGCAATTTAGGGAGACCTTGGCTCAAAATAAATAAAAACTACAAAGGGCTGGGAATGTCGTGCCTTTGGGTTCAATCTCTGTAAAACAGTACTTGACAGATTAATGAGCCAGTTTTAAAAGCAGACCCTAATTATGGTACTCTGCCATGTCTTTGTCCTCTGTGAACTTGGAGTGAAAAATGTGCACACAAATGTCTATGTAACCTTTTTGCAAAAAGGTTTGTCCTAGTCAACAATTCTCTTTGAATTTTTTTAGGGGGGTGGACCTGAACATAGTCCTAGTTAGGGATCCAGATTTGATGTCAAAGACCTTATCTCAAATCCAGTCTTTACCACTACTAGCTGTACCTGTGCCCCCAGCTTAAATTGTATAAATTTCTCATTTATACAATGGGGATAATACTTGCTCTGCCTGGAGGGCCTGATATCTAGGCTTGACATTTATTAAAAAGACCAAATGAGATGAGTTTCTCTTCCTCCCACACTGTGTTGGCGTCTGGCCACCGCCTTCTCTCAAATTGATTCAAATTGAGAAGACAGTTCCTTGTTTTCATGTCCAGTCCTAAGATTCTGAAGGTGAGGGTTCTTTACAGAAAGTCAGTCCCTCATCATCTTCCCACATATCAGCTGAAGGAAACGGACCGGAACACAGACAGCCTCTTTCCAGCCCACTCTTAATTACTAAGTCAGAATTGCCTCAGGTACTCGATCATCAGTCCTGGTAGCACAGATCTCCCCGCTACCCTGGTGAAGCTGATGCGACAGGCCAGACAGTAGAATCCCGTGGAAGAAGGAGGGTAGGTTTGTCTATCATAAGGTCAAGGACATGGACATTATTGTCTGGAAAGAAAGAAATAATTGAAAGTTTCTGAAAATTGACATCTTTATCTCAAACAGCCTTACTAGCCTGAAAGACATTAAAAAAAAAAAAAAAGTCTTCCTCACAAAATGGTAATAGTAGGGAGCAAAGTGAACCAAAAGAGGGAGGAGCATGTGGCAATGTTGACATTCCCTGGTAGCATCTGGGAACGTAGTGGGAAGGGGACCAGTTATAGCACCAAGATCCAGAGTCATGCTGAGGACCAGAGTCAGTAGTGATTACATTTCAGTGATTGTCCTCTTCTGCTGGTTATTGTAGGGTCACTATGGGGCAAGCTTGCATGGCAAGACTGGGTATTGATATTTTAATACATTGAATATTGCCTACATATGATTTATGAGCTGTGATTTCTCTCTTGCCCTCAGATTTTTATCTATTTTCTTTAGTTTCATGTCCATAATAGAAAACATTTGTGGTTTTAGGGCCTGGCTGATTTCACTTAGCTTCCTTTTTTCATTTTATTGATTGGTACTAAAAGATACACAAGGCTTAAAAGTCCTGAGATGGATGGGCCTTCACCAGGACCCTGAAGCAAAGACAATTGTGGTTGGAGATTGTATATTCAGGGCTTGGTGATTTTCTGTTGAATTTTTTGGAGGAACATAGTAATTAGAATGAGGGTGCTGGGTTTCTTTCTTTGATTCTATTTTTAAAATCTGGCTTAGGACTGGGAGTACAGCTCAGTGGGAGAAGGGGTACACATGAGACTGTGGGTTCTACCCCCAGCACTTTAGAAAAAAAGGGAGGGAGGACTTCTAAAGCTATAGCAAACAATTCTGATGAGCTGTTTAAATTTTCTATACAAAATCAGACTTATTTATTTTAAAAAAGAAAAGAAGCCAGGCACAGTGGTACATGCCTATAATCCCAGCAACTCTGAGGCTGAGGCAGGAGGACCGAAAATTTGAGGCCAGCCTCAGCAACTTAGTGAGACCCTAAGCAATTTAGCAAGACCCTGTCCCAAAATAAAAAAAAAAATAAAAAAAAAAATAAGAAGAAGGGGCTGGAGATGTGGCTCAGTGGTAAAGTGCCCCAGGATTCAATCCCTGCTACCAGAAAGAAAAAGAAAAGAGAAAAATACCAAGAATACCAAATATACCGAAAAATACCAATAAGTAAGATAAAATTAGATAACTGAAAAGAGATGATGCTATCCAGATGTTTATTGTTATTCCATTCAGCCTGTGAATGGCTGGAAAGGCACAGGTATGAATGTCAAGGGTTGTATACATTGTGTCTTTCCCAGTAAGGATCCATTCACACCTATTCTTCTCTCTCTCCTTGAGGGAGGTAATTACCTGTGTACAGCAGAACAGCGGGTCATCGTGTAGGTACAGAAGTGATGTGGATTCTTCAGAGACTTGGTAAGGACCAGGGCCACTGACCCTCTTTGGGTTTCCTAGTCTAGAGAAGAAGACAGGAACCAGGATGGGAAAATGGACATGTTACACTTTAAGTTGGAGCTTCCTCTGCAGCCCACAGAGCACGTCCTTGGTGTGCAGCTCATCTTGACCTTCTCCTACCAATTGCACGTGAGTTGGTCCTTAAGGAGGCCCATCCTCTCCTTTTTGTCTTTTAAAAGAATGGAATCCTCCTGCTTTCCAGAAGCATTATAGGGAATTTGACTTAAGCAAATTGAATGTTTTTCATTGGGGTCATATGAATATACCTTAATTATTAATAGCTCAGAGGGTCCTGGGAACAGGGCCTCTCATGTGGCTAACCCAGATACGTGAAGACCCTCAGCTTAAGCCATAGACAGTGACTGTCAACCTGGAACCCTTCAGATACAATGGCAATTAATATTATCTCTCCTTCTTATGATTTCAGAGGATGTCAACCTTTGTGATGCAGAGCATGGCATTTCTCCAGTCTTCCTTTGCTGTTCCTGGGTCCCAGTTGTATGTAAATGGAGACCTAAGGTTGCAGCAGAAGCAGCCGCTAGGCTACAGTGGCCTAGATGTCCGATATAATGTAAGAATGCTTCTTGTCACCCACCTTCTTTGTTCCTGTATGTTTATCACATTCTTTGAAGAGAAATGAAAGTTGGAAATAGCATTTCCCTGTGGGTGGTACAGATGAGGATTTCTGAGGAATTCTTGCCATAAATTCTTACAGAATATGGAGGTTTACCTTGATTTATACCCAGGAAGAGAGGGGGGAAATGGCTGACTTTATTGAAGAACTGAATTGCTTATTGCTTTCAGGTACACACACACAGTGTATTCCATATGATTGTGTAAGCTTTTCATGTAAAACATATAAAAATAATACTAGCCACCATGTATTGAATATGTAACATCTGTCAGGCCTGAGTTAAGAAGTTTATAGTCAGGTGTGGTGGCGTGCACCTTTATTTCCAGCACTCAAGAGGCTGAGGCAAGAGGATCATTTGAGCCCAGGAATTGGAGCTCTCCTGGGCAACAATGTCTCAAAAGAAAAAGAAAGAGAAAAAGGTTACATACAACATCTTATTTAATGTTTTTTTTTTTTTTTTTTGGGAGGGGGGGATGGGGGGTTGGTACCAGGGAATGAACCCAAGGGCACTTAACCACTGAGCTGCATTCCCAGCCTTTTTTATTTTTATTTTTTTATTTTTTTGGTTTGAGACAGGGTCTGGTTAAGTTGCTTAGGGCCTCACCAAGTTGCTGAGGCTGGCCTCAAACTTGCAATCCTCCTACCTTAGTCTCCTGATCCACTGGGATTACGGGCGTGCTCCACCGTGCCTGGCTTTATTTAATCTATTTAATCATCACAGCAATCTCCTGAGATTGGTTGCTTATACTTGTCATTTCCCAGCTTTCCAGCCACTTGTCCTGTCACTGCCCCCTTGCTCTGTTCTATCCCTGCTGGCCTTTGCTAATTTTTGAATCTAAGAAGGAGCTTCTACCTCAGGGCTTTTGCACTTGCCATTCCCTCTGCTAGTTATGCAGAGAGCCTACTGGACCAATCCACACAGGTCCCTGAGCACAGTCTCTCCCTGGACCTCTTTCCTCCAGCATTCTTCAGGCAGAATGACTTTTCCTACTGCCATCTAACATCCTAAAGATATGTTTCTGGTATGTTTGTTTTCTGCCTCAGTGTTAAAAGTACCTTGTATACCATCACCCGAGCACTTAAACAGTGCCTGGCACATTGTCAGTTCAGAGGTATTTAATGAATGAATGAACTCTTATTTTGCACATGAGGAAACTGGGGCTTGTAGGCATTAATTAATTTCCCCCAAATCTCATAGCTTCCAAGTAACAGAGCCAGAAGCTAAGTCCATATCTCATGCCTCATGATAATCATTGATTCCTAATCTTTACCACAGGGGAACCATGTAAATTGAGTTCAGCTGTGTTTAAATGAAAGAGGGATGTTATCAGTGATTACAGCCATATACCACAACTGTTCCCAATGAACTGGGATTTATGGTGGCTTTAGCTATAGTCAACCTAAGTTACAAAGGGAGAGGACTAAACTCTGTAAACGGACTATGGAATTTAGAAGATCAGATTACATCAACAACTGTGATAATAGAGGGCGGGAAGTCATTTCCTGCTATAAAGGATTAATATTTTAAAAAAAAAGGATTATATGCTTGGGTTGGGGATGTGGCTCAAGTGGTAGCACGCTCGCCTGGCATGCGTGCAACCTGGGTTCGATCCTCAGCACCACATACAACAAAGATGTTGTGTCCACCGAAAACTAAAAAATAAATATTAAAATAAAATAAAGTTAAGAGAGTAATCAGAGAGGAGAAAAAAAAGACAAAGGTATTGAATATGTGGTTTGTCCATTTGTTTGGTTTTTGGTACTGGGGATTGAACCCAGAGGTACTTTACCACTTTTTATTTTTTGAGACATGATCTTACTAAGTTGCTTAGGGCATTGCTAAATTGCTGATATGGTCTATTTTAAAAAATTAAAGGAATTGCTGAGCAAAGTGGCACATGCAATTATCCCAGCGGCTCAGGAGGCTGAAGCAGGAGGATCATGAGTTCAAAGCCAGCCTCAGAAATTTAGGCCCTAAGCAATTTAGCAAGACCCTGTCTCCAAATAAAATTTTAAAAAGGGCTGGTGATGTGGCTCAGTGGTAAAGTACCGGTGGGTTCAATCCCTAGTACGGAAAGGAGAAGAGAGGAGAGGAGAGGGGAAAGAGAGGAAAGAAATTGAAGGAATTGCCCAGCATGGTGGTGCACACCTGTAATTCCACATTCCAGCAACTGGGAAGACTGAAACAGGAGGATCGAAAGTTCAAGTCCAGCCTCAGCAATTTAGCAAGATCCTGTCTCAAAAACAAAATGATAAAAAAGGTCTGGGGATATGGCTCAGTGGTAAAGACCCCTCTGGGTTAAATCCCTGGTACACTCCCCCCCCCAAAATAAACAATTTAATGAAATTATTTCTCCCATTGAAATAGAGGAATGTTGTATAAATAGCTTTAAAACCTGTGAAAGGTAAACATTGGCACCATTTCCAATCCCACAAAAGGAATTACTGGAAAAGTAAATGGACTTAAATTATTGCAAGAGAGCTTATTCCTCCTTGAAGAAAATATTATTGATCCTGGCATAGGTCACCAAGAACAAGAAGGCAGTCTCTGGGGTGGGGAGGGTAGAGGGAAGAGAGCAAGGTCTCAAGTGCTCACTCCAGGTCCTCCTGCTGTGTCCCAGGTATCTGTGATCAATGGGACCAGCCCTTTTGCCTACGATTATGACCTAACCCACATTGTTGCTGCCTACCAGGAAAGGAATGGTAAGTCTGGGGTGTAGGCCATTCAGCTACCCCTCATCACTTTCAGAGCTTGGCCTCTTCCCACCTCAATGCCCCTCCTGTGGTCCAGCAAGTTACTGACCACTGGCTTGATGGGTTTCCTTATTTTAATGTGTATGTAAGTCTAATTGAGATGTTCCCCTTGCCACACCAATAAAAGAAACCAAAGACAATTTGATGTCCATACTTTTCAGATAGAAGTAGAGGACAGGAGCGAGTCACCCCACCCCCCATGAGCAGCCCCCTGCAGGAGCAGAGCCTTGTCGTGCTGGTGGCAGGCAGAACATGTACAGTTCTTACAGGCTTGAGGCGCTCGGGCCATCCTGGTGCTCCACTCAGCATGCTGGGCTGGGCTGCTCGGTGGCCAAGGGTTTTCTCTAAAGGCATCAAAAGTGTTGTTGGTCAACCAGCCAGCATGGACCCCACACCCAGCCATCTCCAATATTTATTCCTAATTTCATACAATACAATAATACCATTATTCTAGTGATAGAAGAGCTTTTTTAAAAAATTAAAAACCATTGACCTGCAAGTCAACTTTTTCTTCTTTTTCATATAGCTATTATAGTGTAGAAACACTTTGGGATTCAAATTCTTCATATTTACTTAACTATGTAGTATAAATATATTGCCACACTGATACAAAGTTCTACTTGACCTTATTTTTACTAGCAATATAGTATTCCTGCAGCAATGTAGTATTCTATGCAGCTATAGTAGGACTCTGCTTCCAGGTTTTTAATAAGTACTTGAATAATACCTGAATAACTTTGCACAGGCAAGTTTCTTTCTTCTTTTATTTCTGAATTTTGAACTGAAAAATATCTCTTGAGTTCAATCTCCAGTACAAAATACATGTGTGTGTGCATATATGTGTGTATATATATGTATCCCAATAATCAAAGAATATTTATAGCCTCCCCATACATAGTTTTTTCTTTTTTGCCAAACGGCCATCCTAGCTTAATGATTGATGATTGTGTTGCAGTTACCACCGTCCTGAATGACGCCAACCCCATCTGGCTGGTGGGCAGGGCCGCGGAAGCTCCATTTGTGATTAATGCTATCATCCGATACCCTGTGGAAGTCATTTCATATCCTTTTTATTAGAGAGCCAGCGGGGGCTCAGTGTCCACAAAGAAAGGAAGGATTCCTCAGGTTGCCCAAGTAGGAACAGATGTGGGACACCTTACACTGAGGGTTGCTGCAGCCCCACTCAAGTAACTGTGCCGTGTCTGCTACTGCTCATACAGAAAAAAAGCTCATTTCCTGTTCATATTTCTTTCTGAGCAATTCTCCTAGGTCAGGATCATCCATATTCATGTCTTAATAATTTTTTATTATTCCTTTTATCTTAAGGGCACTTGAAACATTTTTGTCATTTCCTGTCTGACCTGCGCTTTAGTGCAACTTTTATTTACGTGTCATCTGCAATTCCTTAACTCTCTGTACTTACCAGCCAGGATTCTGGGAGATGGTGAAGTTTGCCTGGGTCCAATATGTCAGCATCTTGCTCATCTTCCTCTGGGTGTTCAAGAGAATCAAAATATTTGTGTTTCAGAATCAAGTGGTGACTACAATCCCTGTAACAGCAATGCCCCCGGGAGAAGTCTATAAGGAGCACTTATCCTAAGAAGACCTTTCTGAAGACTCCGCAGGACCGAGGCTACCTCACTGTTGTCTTCTGAGAACTGCCGTGTTACCACGTTTCTGAAAACAGTGCGGTGGACACATGAAGGCTTACACAAGAGTTTTTCCCCTCAGAGACAAAAGATGGTTCTTTCCAATCTTGCTCTACACAAATCCCATATTTTCTTAAGCACCAACAAAATTGTCAGGGACTAGTTTGTGGGAAGGTCAGAAGGTTCCCCAAGGCTATCATTCATTTTTGTTTTTGTTTTTAGCTTTACCCATAGGAGAAAATCACAGTTCTGACATCTTGGAAAGAGCCCCATCTCTGGTGGAGGAAAGACTTTTCCTCTTTTGAACTGAGAAGCCCTGTGCTTTCCTCCCCCTATTGTAAGCCACTCTTTACTCTGTTCGGGGCTTTCATGATAAATATGCTAATCCCTAGCACTTGCTACTCCTGGGTATCTACAGTTCCCATTCAGAGCTTTGATTTCTAGAACGTAGGCCTTTAACTGGAGAATGGCAAGGGGAGGGCACAGCACAAGAGCAGCGAAAGCCTGTGCGGAGGGTGGGCGACTTAAGGACACTGGGACCGTCCACCTGCCTCAGCCTAACAGACGCCGTCTGTCGCCAGCTCAGCTGAACCACCCTCTCTCCCTGTGCTACAGAGGCTGGCTCTTTGCCCTGCCTCTTGCCCTCTGTCTGTGCCCCTGGAATGGCAGGCTGAAGTCAGAAGTGCTGTTTCATTCAGTCCCCCCAGCAGCAGTGGGGGACGCAAGGGTTGTAACAACAGGTCCTTTCTCTCTGGCCCTCACCCAACAGCCTGGACCCTTGCCACTCCTTCTCCTTGACAGCCCTCCCCCTTCCTGAAAGGACGTGGGTGACAGAGGAGTTGTTGTTGGTGTTGGCTCCCACTGCCTGACAACCGCAGGGTTTATTTGGAGGGCTAGCAGGAAGCCCAGCCTCTCACAGTCCCCTTGACTGAGGAACAGGGTGCCCAGCAGAGGGGTGCTTTGGGGAGGACAGGAGGAGAAGCAAGGGAAGAAATAGGATGCTAGCTCAGGGAGTCCTGTCCAGGCTGGCCAGCAGCTGCATGATAAGCTATCAGCTCTTCCAGGCAGGGAGAGTGGGCTTCTGCTGTACATGGAAGACGCCATTCAGCCCGTCTCACCCTGAGCAAGGATGCAGTCTGGTCCGAGGTCTTCTGCTTTATGATCCTCACCATGTCATAGCACTGGAAGGACAGTCCCCTGTGACCCATGCTTCATGTCCACTAACAAACTCCCCTCTGTGTATACCTCAACTTACTTTGGAGATTCGATTCTTATTTCCAAAGCATCTTTTCTTTCAGGCTGACCAAAATGAGATTGTTGGAAACAGCTATGTTGAAGTATTCAGGCAGAAAAACACTAGTTTCTCTGACTTCTTTTAAAATATTTAGAGCTATTTATATGCCTACATATTTTTCCCTTGAGATATAAATGAAAAATGGTTTCTGGTTTAAATCTCAAAAAGGTAATTCGATATAGAAAGATGGCTGAAGATAAGCATTGCATTTTATTAAATTATTCTAATGTGAGATTTATATGGAGAATTAATGATGTTTTATAACTTTCTAATTAAAATATTCAAAATGGAAGGTTGTCTGTGGCTTTATAGAGGGAACAGGTTTGGAGGGGGAAGAATAGGGAGTGCAGAAGTTGCGCACTCTTCTCTGTTACTCACCGGCAGGCTTCCTCTGCCAAGGCTCTGCCCGGAGACCTTGGAGCTTTTGTTGGTTCTCTGGCAAAAGTCTTCTGGTCCAACCCCAAGTAAATGTGAGTTTTTGGTGGAATCCACCTGGCCTGTGGAAAACACAGCATGGAAAATTACAACTGTGTCTGGTGAATATCAAATTATTTTCAGATCATATGATGGTAGCTTCTGAACCTGAACCACACTGCAGAGTTGCAAGAGGAAGAAAAGGTGAGAAATAGGATTTTCATCAACTGAGCTACAACCCAGAGCTAAATCAGGGTTTGAGATTGTTACTCAGTATTTGGGGTCAAGGCAAGACAAAGATTCCTAATTTTGTCAAATAATCAGTTTCTGCTGGAATCAGCCGCCAGGACCTAATGACCCACCAAGGTTCTGTCATGTAAAGTTAATAAAGCTCTCTCTCCCCTTTGCTTTCCCTTCTCCCTCTTTTCTCCCATCTGCCCTCCTCCATCTTCTTCTCCTCTTTCTATTCATGCAATTAAAAAGATTTTTGTAACTTTTGGACCAAATAAGTTCTAAATGCCTACTAGGGAAAATCTGTAAATGACACAAACCTTAAATTTAAAATAATAATAACTCTTGTCTGAATCTCTAAATTATCATGGTCGGCATTTGGCATTCTGATACACATATTTCTACTCTTCCCTGTTTTTTCCCACAACTCCCCCACAACCCACTTTCTATGAACCTCTATATGAATACTTTTTGCTGGTTTATTTCCTTAAGATAGGTCCTGGGCGGGGCGGGGGGGCGGTGCTGGGTTGTGGCTCAGCGGTAGAGCGCTCGCCTAGTATGTGTGGGGCCCTGGGTTCCATCCTCAGCACCATATAAAAATAAATAAAATAAAGGTATTGTGTCCAACTACAACTAAAAAATAATTTTTTTAAAAAAAGATAGGTCCTAGAAAGGAATTACTAATTCAAAAAGCTGATGACCATGGTTAAGGACCGTAATTCATCTCGCCAACCCACAGCCAGAGTTGGTACTAATTCACACACCCAGCAGCAGGGACTTGTTTTAGATCAGGGATTACAAGTCTTTGCATTGCTCTGTCCTTCGCCTGGACTCTGCCCTGTTATTTGTAAGGGGGGGGGGGGGTGTAGGGAGGATATGTTTTATTTGTTGAAATGTATCCTGTATTTATCTGGACCTGCTATCAAACCTGTGCCTGGGGTCGAGAGTAGGGTAGGGAGGAGACAGGAAGCGGGGTCAACTGCGGGGGCCCAATTCCTGAAAGCCACCTGGCCTCGTACCCCTGGCATCAAGGTGTCTGGGTGTTGGCTTAGTGCCTGAGGCTGAGAACTTGGGGAGCAGTTTGGATTCCAAGTCACTGCGAGGATGTCACCGAGAGCGGGGGATGGGGGCGGTGGGGGAGTGGGGGAGCAAGATTAAGATTCGATTTCCTTCACAAGGGCCTTTTGTCCTCCCGGGAGCCTCCCTCCTCTGGAGATTGAGGGGACGACAACTTTGTTGAACCATTAGTGGGGTGAGAGGTGACCCTGCGAGCGCCCTTTGGCATCCTCGTCCCGACGATGTGGCCCCGGTGTCCCTCGAGCCCACCTGTGCCCTCCCTTTCCCGCAACCAGCCGCGCCCGCCCTCTGCCACCGCCCCTCCCCCGAGGCGTGGCCCCAGTGTCTCGGCTGGGGAGCGTAGCAGGAGCCGGGGGCCAACTGGCTCCTTCCTTCGCTCCCGCCCTGGCTCCCGCCGGCCGGCCTGGGACCGCAGCCACAGCTGAAAGTGCCTCATTGTGTGCGCCCCGGGCGGGCAGCGCGGAGCAGCTCAGCGGGCCGCCGCGGCCGCACAGGTACAGCGGGGCGCGGGGCGCCGGGCTGGCCAGGGAGGGGGCTGCCCCGCCGGGACGGGAGGCCCGTGTCCCGTGGGTGTCGCAGCCCCAGGACACCCGCATCCCCAACATCGCATTGAGGCGGCGCCTCCCTTTTTCCCTTGGACTCCTGCCTTGTTTCCAGATTCGCTCCGCCTGGAGTGTCCAAGTGTCTCCAAAACCTTGGTGCCCACGACTCCCATGGATGCTTCTTGGAGCCCAGTCCCTGGTGTCACCGCGGGCCCCTTAATAGTCGCGGGACTCTGAGGACCAAATCAGCCCCTGCAGACTCTCCTGGTGAAGAGAAGGAACAGGCTGTGGGCTGGAACTTGGAAGGGACGACGTGTAGAAGCCTTTGCTGAGCGTCAAGAGAGAGGCATCCGCTCCCTGCGCGGGATCAGCCAGAGACGCCAAGCTTTGGGGTACGTTGGCCCGCCCACTCTCCACGCCAGATGTCCCCACTCTCATGTGGGCTTGGGGCTGGGTGAGGGGCACAGCTGGGGAGGCTCGTGGATCCTGCAGCCAGGCTCGGGGCAGACCGGGAGATCCGAGGGTGGCAATTCTGTCTGCATTGTGGAAAGCGCATCGCGCTTGTAGCGCGATTTGAGAGCGTCTTCCTGGAGCTTGAGCTACACCAGGATCACTGTTGGGGATCCTTTATCTAAGAAGCACGGCTTTGAAAAGCTCCGAGAAAAAGTAGTTTGGTGAGTGAATTTGGAACCAGACACAGATGAATTTGAGTCCTCCTATCAGGCTTCTGGCTGCTTCGCCTTGGGCCTAGAGGCCCCCTTGGCCTCTGTGTAGGTGTCCAAGAAATGCTGACATTCCTTTCTCTTCCCCCTTAAACAAGGAAGTCAAAATGCACTTTGTGCGTGAATGTGGGGGATAAAGAGAGAGAAGAGGGGACGGGGGATTGAATCCTAGGACACTCTACCTCTGAGTCACACCCTCAGTCCTTTTTTAAATTTTATTTTGAGGCAGGGTCTTACTAAATTGCAGAGGCTGGCCTTGACCTTGTGATCCTTCAGCTTCAGCCTCCCCAGTCGCTGGAATTACAGACTAGGCAAAATTCACATTTAAAAAAAAATCCCATATTTAAGGATGGGAAAACTGAGGCCTGAAGAGCAGGAAGGGCTTGGCTGACCAGATGCCTCCAGTGGGTCAATACCAGAACTACTAGGAATAGTAGGCTGTGAAGGAGCAGTGACTTGGTTCTCTGCAGCCTGTGTGGTAGGTGCAGTGATGACCTCATTTTACCAAGGAATTAACTGAAACCTAGAGAGGGTGAGCAACTGGCCCAGAATCACACAATGTACGGTAGACACAGAATTTAAACCCAGTCTGGCTTCAAAGCCAGGCGTCTAGCCATTATCCCCCATTGTCTTTTGTTTTCTATGTGTTTGTACAGTCCCTGCCTTGGTTGCCACCTTCTGTTGCTAGGCAAAAGGGCCACCAAAATCTGGTAGGGCTATTGTCCTTGGATTTCTCTAATGCATAGACTTTCCCTTAGATTCATAGAATATAGTTGTGACCCAGTATTTGGAAGATTCCTGAACAAATACTTATAAATATACTATGGGTCAAGCATTGTTCTGGGTTCCTTACAAATATTAATGCAATCTTCAGATAAAGCCCATGAAATGGGTTACACTCTTTCCTCCACTTAATAGATTTAAAAGAAAAAAAAAACAGGCAGAGATTAAGTAAATGATCAAGTGGGATTTACAATCTTAATCACTATGCACTACTTACCCTCTCTAATGAGACAAACAGGGTTTGTCTAATCTCATAGGCAGAGATAGGTACAGAAATGCATGGACAACAATATCCCAGGTAGTGATAACAGCATTCAATATCACCTAATTCAATTCTTAGTCCATACTGAAATCTGAAATTTCTGTGATTATCTCTTACAGTTGGTTTGTTCTGGTCAGGATCCAAACAAGTTCCACAAAACAATCCCTTTTTCCTTTTTCATTGACTTGTAAGAATGATTTTTTTTTTTTTTTTTGATACTGGGAATTTAACCCTCTACCAATGGGGATTTAACACTCTACCACTGTATCACTTCCCCAGCCCTTTTTAATTTTTTGAGACAGGGTCTTGCTAAGTTGCTTAAGGCCTACCTAAGTTGCTGAGGCTGGCTTTGAACTTGCAATCCTCCAGCCTCAGCCTCCTCGAGTCGCTAAATGATTTTTTTATATTTATTTTTTATTAGTTGGACACAACACCTTTATTTCACTTGTTTATTTTTTTTTTTTTTTATGTGGTGCTGAGGATCGAACCCAGGGTCTCACACATGTGAGGCGAGGGCTTTACCGCTGAGCCACAACCCCAGCCCCTCGCTGAATGATTTAAAATAAAGAGTTAATAAAATAAACCAGAGAACATTCTCAATTATCTCAGTAATGGAAGGCTTTGTGAGTACTGAGGAAAACATGGGAATTTTTCATAACTGCACAGTCCTTCCCCATATCCTGTGTGTATTGCTGCAGAGAAAAAAAATGGGGGGGGGGCTAGAATTTAGGGCCCTTCGACTGTAATTAGTGTACTTTGAGGATCCCTGGGATGGTACGGTATGTATTTTTTGGTTTTTCATTCACACTTCCTGACTCTTAACTCCTTTCCCAGAGCAGGTCATAGAAACTAGAATTTCCTTTCCCTAAGGCAGGTCATAGAGACCCACATCTTCCCCTTTCCTCTGCCTTTCACCTGATGGTATGAAGAAATTCTCTGACCTACCTTGTCTGGAAGTAGATCATAACATTCTCATTTCAGAAGGATCCTGCCCCATGTCCTAAAGGAAAGAATGCTGCACAGAGAGGTCAAAAATAATCTAAACAGACAGGCCTTGCTGGGTTGGCCCAACCAGTCTATTATCGTTAGACATACAATGAAGTCTTCATAAAAAAAACTAAGAGGATAGGGTTCAGAGAGGGGAGCATGTGAAGGGACCAGGAAGGTGGTATACCTGAAGAGGACGTGGAAGTGGGGCCCTTTCCCTTATATCTCACCCTGCACATCTCTTTATCTGGAGCCTTTGTAATAAACCAGTAAGTGTGTTTCTCTGAGTTCTGTGAACTCTCCAGAGAAATTCAGTGAACCCCAGGATGGGGTAATGGGAATCCTGGTTGGGCAGTAAAACAACCTGAATCTTGCAAGTGACATCTGGGGGTGAGGGCCCAGTCTTAGAGACTAAGCCCTCAACCCATGGCATTTGACACGGTATCCAGATAGTCAGTGTCAGAAGTGAATTGAATTGAATTTGAGGACTTCCAGCTGGTGTCTGATGAACAAGCTGATTGGTTGCCAGCAACTGGGCAGAAATCCCCACGCTTTTCAGGGTCACAGAAGTCCCCTGTGGCTCCTGTGGTCGAGAGAACAGAGGAAGAAACAAAACTGTGGTTCCTAAGCAGAATCCCAAAAGCTGAGAGCTCTTCTGCTTCGTAATGCCCTAGGGTGGCTTTAAGCCACAAAATCTTGAGGCTCCCTCCCCAGAGTAATTTGAATTCATTTCCTAAGAGATTCTTGAAGGCAGATCTATCTCCTCCAGCAGCATCTGGTCTGTGTGACTCCAACCTCCCTGCCTCTGTCAGTTGTCACGAAGTTGCCTCCTCAGAACCTTAGAGAACAGCAGATGTGGCCAGGACTTGGGGAACAGATGTGTCTTTTGCACAGCTTGACCTAGTCCACCATCCTGAGACTGAGGGTAGGCTTGAAGATTTTTACATGTTTCATGGCACACACAGGAGGTGATTCTCCATCCTATGCCCCGGCTTTCTCTGACCAACTGAGTACTCAGGTGAACTGGAAGACGTATTTGCAGGTACCTCTCCTTGCAATGAGAGCGGTGTGCGTGTGTGTGTGTGTGTGTGGGGGGGGATTTCACTTGTCTCCTTTAATCAATTAAAAATAATCAACTTATGATTACCAAAGTAATTCACGTCTATTATAGACTATCAGAAAACTGCAGCAATGTGCTAATAAGAAGAAAAATAACCTGTACCCTGGCCATAGAAAAATAAACACTAATATCCAGTGTGCCTCCTTTCACCCTTCTTCCTCCAGTATTGTGTATTTTTTAGAGAATAGATTTAATGGAGCTGGATGTGTGGCTCAGTGGTGGAACCCTTGCCTAGCATGTGTGAGCTCCTGGGACTGATCCTCAGCATAGGGCTGGGGGGAGTGGGGAAGAGTTTTTGTTTGTTTGTTTGTTTGTTTGTTTGTTTTTGGTACGGGGGATTAAACCCCAGCCCTATTTTATGTTTTATTTAGAGACAGGGTCTCACTGAGTTGCTTAGCGCCTTGCTTTTGCTAAAGCTGGCTTTGAGTGATCTTCCTGCCTCAGCCTCCTGAGCCGCTGGGATCACAGGTGTGCACCACTGCACCTGACAAAAGAGCTTTATTAAGGTGTAACTCTCTACTTTTTATAAATAATGCTGCTATGCAAACTCACACACAACTTTTGTGTGTGTGTGTGTGAACATATGTTTTCAATTTCCTTGGGTAGATGGCTAGGACTGGAATTGTAGTATCATCTGGTACCTCTATGTTTAGCCTTTTGAGGAACTGCCAGACTGTTTTCCATGGCAGCTGTACTATTCATTTTACATTCCCACCAGCGCTATATAAACGTTCCAATTTCTCTTCTTTTCATGAACACTAGTAATTTTTAAAATTATTACATCTCTCTCCTTCTTCCCCTCTTCCTCTCTCTTCCCCTCTTTTTATCTACTGAGGATTGAACCCAGAGCCTGGTACATGCTAGGCAAATGCTCTGCTCCTGAGCTACCCTCCCCCAGCTCCTCTCTTTACTGTGGCCATCCTGTCCTGGTGCATGGGAAGCAATATATCATTATGGTTTTGATTCTTATTTTCCCCAAACTAGAAACCTTGAGCATCTTTTCATGTACTTATTGGCCATTTGTATATCTTCTTTGGAGAAATATCTTCTCCGACGCCCCCCCCCCATACTTTCTTCCTAGTACTTGGGATTGAATCCAGGGGAGTGCTCTACCACTAAGTTACATCTCCAGCCCTTTTATTTTTAAAACAGGGTCTCATTATATTTCTAAGGTTGGCATCAAACTTGCCATCCTGCCTCACACTCTCAAGTTGCTGGCATTCCAGGCATGTGCCACCATGCTTGGCTTCCTTTGCCCCCTTTTAAATCAGGTTACTTGTCCCTTTGTTATTGAATTGTAAGATTTCTTTATATAATCCGGTTACAGGTCCCTTTCCAATTATATTATTTAGAGTTATCTTCTCCCATCTCTGGGTGTCCTTTGATATTTATGTTTTGTAACACAGTTGGTATCCTTCAATATGATTATATTTGTATGTAAGTTTTATTACTTGTGCATTTTCCATTTGATGCTACGCAGTAAAGGCCTCTAAATGTCGACTATTAGGCTTTAATTTCTGACTCAGCTACTGTTTAGATCCTTTAGGCAAGTCTTTTAGTCTTTCTAAACCTGCTTCCTCACCTATAAGGTAGAGAAGATCATCTTGTTGTTAGAGTTGCTGTGACAATCAAATCAGAAATTGGGTGGGAAGGCCTTGGCATACAGGAATCCCTCAGCTGACAGTTCTTACTGTGCTCTTCTCTTACCCACTGTGAACACCCATCTTCCCTCTTGCTTCCCTCCCTGCCTTCATATTTCTTTTTTCCCTTTCTCTTCCCCTCCTCTTCTCCTCCTTCTCCCTAACAAATGCACTGGGCTCCATAGAGTGGTTTTTACTTTGCTGGAGGTCCTCGATGCCTAGAGTTTACTGATTCCTCATCAGGAATCTACTTTCTCTAGCCCTTAGGGCTCCTGAACAGGGATGGCCTTCAGCTGACACCAAACAAAAAGAAATCTGAGCCCAGGATTTGTACCTAGTATTACATTTCACTCTCTTGGATTCCATGCCAGGGCTGGGACAGGCTGGTGACAAGAGGATCCGCTGAGTCAAGGCGGGCAGAGTTTAGCCAAACGTGAGTATTGCCCAGAGAGCCAGGTTTCCTGGGCTCCAGCCGCACATCTGTTGTGGCAAACCATTCCTTCCCCTGTAGATTGGTTTTCCCATCCACAAACCAGGCAGAACGGTAGCTCCTTCCTGTTTCTCTCAGGCCAAGAAATGGTGAGGGATGTTTAGAAGATACTGTAACTTCACTGAGCACAAATGATATGCACCTGTAACCCCAGCTACTGTGGAAGTGAGACAGGAGCAATTGCAAGTTTGAGGCCAGCCTCAACAACTTATCAAGACCCTATCTCAAAATAAAAATTTTAAAAAGGATCAAGAATGCAGCTCAGTGTTAGAAGTGTTTGCCTAGGATATGCAGGGCCCTGGTTTCAACCTCTGAAATTGCAAAAAAGAAAAAAAAAAGATACTATAAGGAACTGAACAGAAAGAAATGTGGGCCAAGTGGGGAATTCATTATTGTCTTTGGATTTGATGATGGGATATCTAATTTCAATTCAGCAAATATTTGCTAATATCATCTACTTAGTCTTTAGCATATTTCCGGTCATGATACTTACTGTCTTATTCAGTCTGGATTATTAACTTTTTATTGAGGTGTAACATAGCAGCAAAGAACCCAGATCATAGAGGTACAGTGTGATGAAATTTCACAGATTGAACACACCCATATAATCAGCACCCTCACTGAGAACACAGCATGATGCGTGCCCAGAAGTTCTGCCCACGTTCCCCTCCAGTTCTACCTGACTCACTCACCCAGGGCATCCACCATCTAAGCAGAACTCTTGGTTGTGGCAGAAACTCAACTCACATTGGTTGAAGCAAAACTGGAATACTTTCCCCAACTGAGAAGTCTATGAGTGAATTTGGCAAAGACAGTTCTAGATGTAAAGATTTTGCTCTCAGCTTGCTTGCAAACTCCCATTCATTCTCTGCTCAGTTCTCTTCTGTGTTAGCTTTATACCCAGTTTCCCTTTTCCCTTCAGATCACAAAAAAATCCTTGGATTGTAGTTTAACAGGTATCCTGTTCCTAAACCAATAGTTCTTATGTGGGGTGGGGGTTAGAGGGAGTCAGTGTGTGGTATAAACAGAGGAGCGCATCTTGGGACACATGACCCTTAGCAACCAGGGTCAGCTTCATCCAAACCACAAGCACTTTGAGTGGGTGTGTGATGGGTCAATCTAGAGGCTGGCTTTGGAAGAGGGAGCAGGTATTGAGTCGACCCAATCATATCTGCTGTATCTATGCCGGGCTGAGCCTCACACTGGATACCTGAGGTCAGACACTCACTTCCAAAAAGCCACAATCCCAACCCTCAAGTTGCTTGCAGGCAAGAAGGGTAATGGACGGCAGAGTAGTGCATGCATTACAAGAGGCACCCTCACAGGAAGCCAGTGACTCCTGGTGTGAGTCATTTGAAGAACAGTAATGATTCCTGGTCATCTGAGGCAAAGGGTACTGGATGGGAATTCTGGGAAGTGAAATAGGAAAATTGGGTAGAAATAAACAATCAGGAATGTGGTTTAGCACCATGCAAGATGGACTGGAGAGAGGTCAGTTAGGAGATTTTTCTAGAATCCAAGAGAGAAATATGCATACCAAGACTACCGTGAATCTCCCATGGCTAGATGTCTGGGCCACCATCTAGTCTTTTGCCATCACATAGTGTGTCTTTAATGTCCCCAGCTAGGTTATCAGCTCCACCAGGGTAAAGACTCTCGCTGTATTGGACTTCCTCCACTGAGCATCTTGCTTTCTTTTCTTTTCCCTCTTTTATCTATGATTTATTATTTTTGTTATTTTCTCAATTTTATCTTTCATCCATTCTATAAATCATTTTAATATACCAGGCAATTTAGCTCTACAAAAAACAAAGCCTTTTATTACAATTTTAATATTATCTAAGGCAATCTAACTCCATGGCAATAAAAATTTCATTACAAGACAGGTAATGTACTCTTAGTATATATGTGAATTGTTTTATAAAAGCACATAATATAAATTTTGAATATTGATTCAGTTAGACTTATATTAATAAGAGATTTCTAAGAGAAGAAAAATGTGTATATACGTGTATGTGTGTGTGTGTGTGTGTGTGTGTGTGTGTGTGTGTGTTGGAGACATATATCACTAGAAAGTCATTAGAAAAATTATAACAGTAATAATTTAAGCTTTCTTGTTTTTTAGAAATAGGAAGGTAATTAGAAGAAGAAACAGCTAAAAGTTTTGAAAGGAATTGCCTCTTGGAAATAGAATTTTGGAGCCAGAAAATGACTTGTGACAATTATTTGATTTTTTAAAAACTAGTTATATAAAAATGTGTTTAGTTATTTTTAAATAGATAATATGTTCCTATGGGTCAAAATTCAAAAGGTGCAAAAAAAAAGAATTGATCATAAAATGTCTATGCTGTTTTATTCCCTTCCCAAGATAAACTAACATCATTTTCTTGTATAAATTTCCAGGAGAATTTTATATTTATTCAAGCCATATGTATTATTTTGACAAAAGTAGAATTTTAAAAAGATTTTATAACAGAAAAAGTTTCAGCAATTTGAAAAAGACCACTCTGTAGGTTGCTCCTGATTAGATTGTCTTCTTCTTTCTTCCCTCCCCAAGCCTAACACTGGGAGTCTGGTCCTTGTCCTGTGTGTGTGTGTGTGTGTGTGTGTGTGTGTGTGTGTGTTGCATGCTCAAGCAGTCAAGCAGTCTACCACTGAGCTACACCCTCAGCCCTGACCCTTGCTGACTGGGCATTCTTGTCTCTGAGTCCCACTGACCTCCTAGGAATGCAAGGAGGAAAAAATTCAATCACTGAGGTGAAAGTACATAGCACAATGCTTTACTGACATGCTCTTCCTAACTTGGAACCCTTGAGCAATTAATTGGCTGGCTTGCAAAACACAAGGCTCCTTATCAGAAAATTCTCAGCCAGGACCTAGGCTTCTCTGGATACCCCAGCTAGCACAGAACATTTCAATCTTCTTCATAATTCTTATGAGTTCCTGTAATAGGATCAGATAGCAAGCAGTTCCTGTAGTGCATGATGAGTCACTTAAGAAGATTTCTGGCTTTCCCAGAACACAGGTAACAAACACCTTGGCTGAGGCAGAGGTCCTCCTGTGCTGGGAGTAAGGCTGGGGCAGTCAGGGCAACTGTCTTTTGTTTGGGCCAAAGCTTAAAGATCCTGAAATCTGGGGAGAGTGATTAGGAGTGGGAGATGCCCTCAGCCAGTGATCAGAAGTGCAAGAGCTTATAATCAGATTCCTAGCTTCTTTCCAACCCTTGAGTCCTTCAACTAAAAACTGAAAACATAATGCCTGCCTTAGGGTCTGTCAGTTAAGTCAAGGATCTGTAAAGTACTTGTTGGCAAATAAGAGTTCCCTTCCTTTCTGGTACTAATCTCAGGGGAGCCTACCATCCATCAGCCAGCAGCCCAGGAGTGTTGGTAATGGGCGCAGAGCAGATGGGTGGCCACTCCCCCTGTCTGCCAGGTATTCCAGCTCTGGGTTCATCAGATAACAGAGCTGTTGAGTGTCCTCTACCCATTCCTGGGGCCTCCTGATGAAGAGAAGGAGCAGAGATGGGACCTACACACAGTTTAAAGTCCAGTTTCTCTTGGTGGTGATATGGTTTGGTGAGAAGCAGACACTACAAAAGTGATGAGGAGATTTCCAGGCCTTCCCTTCCAATGTTATCTCCAAGCCTGGAGATAACTGCAGGAACAATAAGTGCACAGAGCAGGAAACTCTGGGACCTTGGGGTATGTGAGCTGGGCCTAGTGTTTCACCTGTAGGACAAGTTTGATAGTCTAAAGATCTACTAACAGGACCAGGGGTAAGTGGTTGTTAGAAGTAGGCCTGAGAGATGCTGGGATTCAAGGAATAGGTATCTTAGGGGGGTCTCATAAACTTGGAGGCTTCCCATGGAGAAGGGCTGCTTCTTCTCTGGACGAAACTGAACTCAATACTAGAATTGTAATAGTAACTGAGATTGTGTAAGATACTTACCAAGCCCTCTCCTCAAAGGTGTTTGTGGCACTGACCTTTACAATATAAGAAGTGAAATGCTGCCATCCCCCCATTTTATAGAGAAAGAAATTGGGCCTCAGAGAAGTCAAGACACTTGCTCCAAGTTTTACAGCTCCTGAGTGGCAGTGCTTGGATTAAAATTTGACCCTCTTTCCTCCATCTCTCAGGAGAGCCCATCTGTTTAAATCCATTTGGAAAAATACCCAGCTCAGGCTAGGGACAGGGCAACTTTGTCCCACCCCTAGAGACCTTTCTGTGTGGGAACTATCTCCCCTATGGGGCTCTGATCCAGTCTCCCTCCTGCTTTCTCAGGCCTGAGGCACCTCCAATGGATTTGTGATCAGCGTGGGCAGCTCTCCCAGCAGCCCTGGACAGCAGTGAGTACCCCCAGTAGGGAAGGGGCAAGCAGCCCTTCAGGGGCGTCTTCTGCTCCACCTCTGCTTCTCTAGCTCTATCCTGCCTCCTTCTTAACTGGTCTCTTCTGAAAACACACATGGCTCCCATAGGATCCTCTCATTTTGGAGCCTGGGCTACATTTAGCACTTCTTCCAGGGGTGATGGGAACAGTTGGTGTTCTTTGTTCATTCTACTTATTTTTACCCGCACCCACCCCTTTTTTTTTTTTTTTTTTTTGCAATGCTGGGAATCAAATCCATGACCTCCCACCCACCAGGCAAGCACTCTCCCACTGAGCCACATCCACAGGCCTTTGTACATTTTTTACTAACAACAGTATACTTGCTTGTTAATAAAAATCATACAGCACAGAAGCACCCTTTCTAGGACTCACCCTAGAAAGTTTGAGTCCTCAGTTATAGGGGTTACTACATGACCCCTCTCCCCATGCTGGTTCCAATCATACCCCCAAGCCCTAAGAGCCAGGTACCAATATTATCCCCCTTTTACAGATGGGTAGGCTGAGTCTCAGAGAGGTTAAATGTTTTGTGGAAGATCACAGGGTAGAAAGTGGAAGAGGATTCAACCTGAAGGAGACTTTTAGTGCACTGGTGTGCCAAATGGCATCAAGCTCTTTATTTTTTTTAAATATTTATTTATTTTTTAGTTTTCGGTGGACACAGATCTTTATTTTATTTGTATGTGGTGCTGAGGATCGAACCCAGGACCTCGCATGCCAGGCGAACGCACTACCGCTTGAGCCATATCCCCAGCCCAAGCATCAAGCTCTTTAGTTAAGCCACCTAAAAAATGCTTCCCTAAGAGGAGTTCTTAAACAAAATTCAGGAATTTTGTTTTAAAACAATATATATATATCAGCCTAGACTCAATCATGGCTTGTATGGCTTGTATTTTAATTTAACATTCCCAGGAGAGCGCTGGACTGAGACCAGCCTTGGGAGCCCTCGTTCGGTCGGGTCGGGTCGGGTGGTTCAGTCTTGAGGCTACTGCCAACCCACAACTGGACAGTAGTTTGGACGTGGGATTGGGCGTCTGTGCCACGTTTCCTAACACTGGCGCTCGGCTCTCGCAGGCCCAGGCATGCGGCTACCGCGCGTCTCCGGCACTGTAGTGACTGCACTCCTGCTGGCGCAGACCTGCCTTCTGCTCTTCCTGGTCTCCCGACAAGGGCCGTGGTACCCAGCCGGCGGCAAGCAGCGTGTGCACGTGTTGGTGTTGTCCTCTTGGCGCTCGGGCTCATCCTTCGTGGGCCAGCTCTTCAGCCAGCATCCAGACGTGTTCTACCTGATGGAGCCCGCGTGGCACGTGTGGGCTGCCCTGTCGCAGGGCAGTGCTCCAGCGCTGCACATGGCTGTTCGCGATCTGGTGCGCTCTGTCTTCCTGTGCGACATGGACGTGTTCGACGCCTACCTGCCGTGGCGCCGCAACCTGTCAGACCTCTTCCAATGGGCGGTGAGCCGCGCGCTGTGCTCGCCCCCCGCCTGCAACGCCTTCAGTCGCGGCGCCATCAGCAGTGAGGCTGTGTGCAAGCCACTGTGCGCGCGGCGGCCCTTCGGCCTGGCCCAGGAGGCCTGCCGCTCCTATAGCCACGTGGTGCTCAAGGAGGTGCGCTTTTTTAACCTGCAGGTACTTTACCCGCTACTCAACGACCCAGCGCTCAACCTACGCATCGTGCACCTGGTGCGCGACCCAAGGGCGGTGCTGCGCTCCCGAGAGCAGACCGCCAAGGCGTTGGCGCGCGATAACGGCATAGTGCTGGGCACCAACGGCACGTGGGTGGAGGCCGACCCCCGCTTGCGCGTGGTGAGCGAGGTGTGTCGCAGCCACGTGCGCATAGCTGAGGCCGCTCTGCACAAGCCGCCGCCCTTCCTGCAGGGTCGCTACCTCCTGGTGCGCTTCGAGGACCTGGCGAGGGAGCCGCTGCGCGAGATCCGCGCACTCTACGCCTTCACCGGCCTGAGCCTTACGCCGCAGCTCGAGTCCTGGATTCACAATATCACGCACGGGTCGGGGCCCGGTGCGCGCCGAGAGGCCTTCAAGACCACGTCTAGGGATGCACACAACGTCTCCCAGGCCTGGCGCCACTCGCTGCCCTTCAGCAAGATTCGGCGCGTGCAGGAGCTGTGCGCTGGCGCCCTGCAGCTGTTGGGCTACCGGCCCGTGTACTCTGAGGATGAGCAGCGTGACCTTAACCTGGACCTCGTGGTGCCTCGCGGTCCCAGCAGTTTCAGGTGGGCGTCGCCCACCGATGAGCACTCCAAGCCTTAGCGGAGGGTCCTAGTTGCGGCGGTAGTTTGGGTACCGGAGGAGTGTGTAAGAAGGAGAAGTGGACAGGCGCGTGAGAAAGTAGAGTCAGCCACCAGAGAAGCAGGGAGAGTCCAGGATTCTCCCCTGTACTAGGAAAGGACCAAGTCTTTCTCCCCGATTCTCAGCTTTCTTTCCTTTGCGCCCTTTTCAGGAGCTGGTTTCCCTACACGTATGCTCTCCACGGAAAGCAAAACTCTCATCCCACTTCCCTTGGGCACTACTCAAGCATTTTCTTTCCCCTTGATTCTTTCCTCCCTTGGGACGCAGTAGTTGAGAAGGACGTCTAGCTCTGGCTGGGAGTGGAGGGGCACAGCAGTGAGCTGGCTCCTGAAGTTTGTACATCATCTCGTGCTGCCTCCCCCATATGCACCCTGGACTCCGTTCCCCCACGCCCTCTGCACCATACTTCATCAGAGCCACAGGTTATAGTCACCTGTATCTTTAGTGAGAAATCAGAGAAGATGCCTCGGTCTTGTGGTCTTCCATCAGTGTCTGTCTGCCCCATCTCCCAGGAGCCCACACCCCTCCCCATCACCCTGCTCAGGTACGATGAACCTTTGATTTGCCCTGAGAGGAGAGATCCAACTTATGAAAATAAACGATAATTAACCTGTGTGATAACAGATTAGAGTTTGCAGCCCATGAAGTGAAGCCCATGAAGTAAAGGGACTTGTCCAAGGTCATCTGGTGAGAAAAGAGGAGGAAGCAGGGAGGGGGATTTTGCTCTGGAACTGCAGTAGGGAAAAAAGCTATGAATCAGGCTTGCACAGACCTGTCTCCTATCAGAAGGGTGGATCTTCTCCCCATTTTATTTTCTTTAGGAAAAAGCAAGCAGTGTCACCACCAGAGACACAACTGTGGTATATAAGAGGTGTCGAATTCTGGGCCAGAGAGAAATTTGGATAAGCCTGGGAGGAGGCAGTGAGGAGGAAAGGAGTGGGGAGATGGCTGGGGAGGCCTGGGCAGCAAGCCAGGTAAAGTGGATGGCAGAGTAAGAGGTTGGCAGCAGAATCCGTGCCTGGAAGGCAGGTGGGGCAGCTCATGGGGTGAATGTAACTAATAGGGCTTGCCAGGAGCTTGGAAGGCAGAAAGGCTCTGGGGGTTGATTCTATCTTCCCTTGGTCTTTCCAGGTCAAGCCCTAGAGGAGGAAAGATTAAGATTCCTGCCTTTAAGCCACAACACGTAACTCTGGCAGCTAAAGGCTTATTAAAACGATACTAGGTATGCAGAAGACTTAGTACTGAGCTCAGGAAATAGGAGGCAATAAGTGCTCTGTAAATGCTTAAAGGGAAAAAAAAAAGTTCACAGAACCTCTAGGAACAAGGAAACAGATTTGAGTTCACACAAAACACTAAATCACACTGGGGCTCCAGTACGTGCTGGCATACACCTGTTATCCCAGGTACTGGGAAGCCTAAGGCAGTTGGATTGCAAGTTCCAGGTGAGCCTCAGCAACTTATCAAGACCTTATCTCAATATAAAAAAATAAAAGGGGCTGGAAATATGGGTCAATTTCAGAGTTCTCCTGGGTTCAAACCCCGTACCACACACATCACACTGAAGCACACAGTTGGTCTGGAATCTCTGATGGTTGCCACGAATCATTGTTGCTGTCAGTCACCAGAAGGAATTCTGGGGGTCCCTGACTCCTGATTGTCATCTTAGATGTAACCTTAGATTGGTAGGGCAAAGAGGAGCTGACATTTTTTGCTTCTTTATTTGGAGAGAGCAGAGATATTGACGTCAAAGCTGATACCTCAGGACCCTTCCAGTTTTAGAAGTGTCAGGTCACATAAAGCCTGGATCTGCTGTTGTTGACAATAGTGTGGGAAGGCATTTAAGACCTCAGATTAATGGGGATTCTATAACTTACAAAATGTCTTAGTCCATTTGGGCAGCTATGATAAACTACCTGAAGTTGGGTAACTTATAAACAACAGAAATAAATTTATCACAGTTCTGGAGGATGGAAGTCCAAGATCAAGGTGCTGGCAGGGTCTGCTGAGGCAGACTTCCTCACAGATGGTGCCTTCTAGCTCTATCCTTACCAAGTGGGAGGGTCAGGGCAGCTCTCTGGGTCCTGCCTCAAAATAAAAAGGCCTGGGGAAGACCCTCAGGAGCAGAGCACCCCTCGTTCAATCCATACAGCTGGCCTGTAAACTGATGCTTGCCACCAGTCACCCAAAGTGATTCTAAACCAAATCATGAGGGCTTCATAATCTTGGTCCCTCTAATTACCTCCTGAAGTCCCCTCCTCCTAATGCCCACTTTAGGAGTGAGGATTTCAACCCAAATATTTGGGGGAGACACAATTCAGACGCTAGCAGAAAGGCTAGGATCACATAGCTTAGCATATGGGCTGGCATTCAAACTCATCTCTTTGACTTCAGTGCTAATAGTCCTAACAAGGAAACCACATTAAGAATGAAGGTGGACCTTCATTCCAAAGAGCCTCACCACAGGCTCAGAAAGCCAGATCATTTGCCCCTGCCACAGATCACTGGAGGTCAGGGGGTCACCCTGGCATTTGGTTACAAAAATCTCAAGGACCAGAATGTCAAGAGGTATGGTAGACAGTTGGCTGGGGCATCGGGGACCCTGCTTCTGGCCCCTTTCCTGCCGGTATGTCCATACCCAAACTACCTTCCCTCTCTGCTGACCACTGAAGACAAAAGCAACCTGCTGGTCCTTCCCTATAAGGAGTCCAGTGTCAAGAGGAGGAATCAGCCTAGGAACAGACAGTCCCAGTTACTGTGGAATGTTAAGGCAAAGAAGGATGAGCAAGAAGTTGACGATGCCAGAGGCTAAGAATGAGGAGACACTGATCTCTAGTGGAGTTCAAGAAGTTTTGGTGGGGAGCTTAGAACCCAGTCTGACATGGCATCTGACAAATTTCATTTGTTCCTGCTCAGGTCACAGATTCTGTTGATGGTCACAATTAATGGCCTATGCTGTTCCACGTACTTTGCCATATGATCATCCATTCTTTTCTGACTCCCAAGGTGCCAGGACAGAGATGACTGGCTCCCAGTTGCTCCCAGTTGGCTCCCTGTACGAGGAGCACTGCAGGTAAGGCTCAGGTGAGCCCTGATCTCTGTGAGAGGCTCCAGTAGCTCTGTGTCTTCTCCTGAACTCTGGACAAGCTTGATAAAGGCCCAGGGCTCCCTGCACAGCAGGCACTCAAGACAAGCCTCAGGGTGAACCCAGATCAGACTCAGGACAAAGGAGAGGGAAGTGCCCAAGGGGGAACGGTAAAGCCTAAGTTTGGTTTGGGATGCCGGGGAGACAGATTCTTGTGTTACGGCTAAATATGCCTTGCTTCTACAAGAATACCTTGGGGGACAGAGAATAATGGATGAGTCATACAACAAAGCATGTGGAACACACAGAGGCCACTAATTGCAGCCATCAACAGAATCTGTGACCCAAGCAGGAGCAAATGAAACTTGTAGAATGCCAATGTCATCCTGGCCTCTGAGCATCACTCACACACACACACACACACACACACACACACACACAAGCCCTGTCACTGAAGTCTGTGATGAACAAAGCCCTCTGGGTTGACTTAGAAATGACTGCTTTTTCTTTCTTCTTCTTCTTTTTTAAAAATCAGATATCAGGGATTGAACCACTGAGCCACCTCCCCAGCCCTTTTTGTTTTGAGACAGGATCTCCCTAAGATTGCTTAGGACCTTGCTAGTTCTTGATAAGGCTGGCCTTGAACTTGCTATCTTCCTGCCTCAGCCTTCTTTCCTGGCCTCTAAATCTGGGCTGGTCCTGTGATTCACTTTGGCCAGCAGAATGTAGCCTAGGAAATGGTGCACCAGTTCCAGCTTCGGCCTTGTAGGGAAGGCAAAACGGTACCTTTATCCATTGTAGGTTTTTAGCTGGGGCTCTTTAACAAAAAGAAAAATTAACAAGAGGGGCTGAGGCTGGGGCTCAGTGGTAGAGTGCTTGTCTTGCATGTGTGAGGCACTGGGTTCAATTCTCAGCACCACATAAAAATAAATAAATAAAATAAAGGTATTGTGGCCATTTACAACTAAAAAAAACACATAAAAAAGAAAGAGTAAGAAAAAACCCAGCTCACTAATGAATGAATTCATAAATCATATCAGAGAAAGAAAAATAACTCAAAGCAGTGGCTTTAAACTTCAGCTCATATGGCAGCTTCAAAATGAACAATACAGGGCTGGGGATGTGGCTCAAGCGGTAGCGCGCTCGCCTGGCATGCGTGCGGCCCGGGTTCGATCCTCAGCACCACATACCAACAAAGATGTTGTGTCTGCCGAGAACTAAAAAATAAATATTAAAAATTCTCTCTCTCTCTCTCTCTCTCTCTCTCTCTCTCTCTCTCTCTCTCTCTCTCTCTCTCTCTCACTCTCTCTTTAAAAAACAAAAGAACAATACATTTGTAGAGAAATGACAGGACAAAGAAAGCAGTTTTAGGCTTCCCAGGGCAGTGAAGCAAGGAAGATAAATTTACAAGACATAACTGATAGGGTAGATTTGTTTGTAGATTGTGCTGTTGCCAACCCTGGGTTGATAAGAGTTTATAGTTGTCTCCTCTAAAGAATTTATATCCTGCCTACCAGCAGCAAAGGCGGAGGGCAAAGGAAGCTTTTTTTGCTGTACTTGCTGCTTTTTAGGTGCCTTCAGCTTAGAATTAATTTTTATGTAAAACAGCCACATTTTCAGGTGGCATATTCTGCTTGCTTTCTGTCACAACAGGAGTCCAAGGCAGTCCCTCCAAGTGGCACAGGATCTCAACTCCAACTGGGCATGTTCTTGATTTATGCTGCTGAAAAGAATTTTGTGTTGAAACAAAGCACAAAGCTGGGCACAGTGATGCACCCTGTAATCCCAGAGACTCGGGAGACTGAGGCAGGAGGATGGCAAGTTCAAAGCTAGCCTCAGCAACTTAGTGAGACTGTCTCAAAATAAAAAATAAAAAGGTCTGAGGATGTGGCTCTTGGTTAAGTGCCCCTGGGTCCAATCCCTAGTACAAAAAAAATAAATAAATAAATAAAAAGAAAAGAGCAAACAAGAAAGCCACAAGCAAAGACTTATTAAAGGACAGCAAAGCAAAAGCATGCATCCCCTAAAGCAGGGTGCTACTGGCTCTCAGAGGAGAAGATCAGTAACACACTCAGGGGTGGACTCTCTCATTATATATAAGATTTTCCTGGGAAGAAAAGCACAGGTTCCCATGCAAACTTTTGTGAAAATCAAATCTATGTCAATCATTTGATATTTGGGGCTCAGAATATTTCCTCCTGGTTAAGCAGTCTCACCGTGAATCAATTGTGGGCACATCGTATAGGTCTTTGAATCTGGTGACATTTAAACTGATTCTGTTTTTGTTCGAGTTGAGCTGATACAAGCATATACTGGAGGTTTTGTTCATCTAACTAAAGAGACCAGTCATGCTCATAGATCTGGGTCTCTGTCTAGAAAGATCTCTTTTTTCTGAGAGCCCACCAATCTCATGTAGGCCTTTGTCCTTTTTGGGGGACTTCTGACTCTGTCATGAAAACAAGTCCAGGCTAGCATGGTGGACAAGGAGAGACCTGATGAGGAAGAGTTCAGTTGCGCCATCAGGGACAACTGTCAACACATTGTCACTTCTGTTATATTCTGCTGGCCAAAGAAAGTCCCAAGCTAGCCTAGGTGGGGTAATAGACTCCATATCCTTTGGGGGCTGGGGCGAGTACTGGGGATTGGACCCAGAAGCACTTTACCAGAGTTACATCCCCACCTTTTTATTTTATTTTTTTTTTTATTTTGAGATAGGGTCCTGCTAAGTTGCTTAGGTCTTGGCTAAGTTGCTGAGTCTGTCCTTGAACGTGTGATTCTCCTGCCGCAGCCTCTTGAGTCGCTGGGATTACAGGTGGGTGCCACCTAGACTCCACCATATACTGACAGGAGGAGTCTGTTTCACTTTGTGTGTAGGTGTGTATGTGTGTGTGGGGGTTCCTTTTTTTTTCAAAGAGTCAACTCTACTTTACATATGTTGTACATTCTTCTTGAACCAGGTTTATTTTTCCAGTTTTGCAGATATTCAAGACATCATTTATTGAACTTTCTAATCTTTAAGATCAGTCAATATGTTCCTTGGAAAGACGAATAAGTCCCATGAGTAACTCATTTTTTAAAATAAATTTTAAGGCAAAGAAATAACTTATTTTTATTTATTTTCTTTTTACTCCCCAAGCACATTATTTCAATAGGAGCAGCCAACATGAGGTTTTAGCAGCTTAATTTTACCCCTGAATAAAGCTTTTGTATAAACTGATTATTAGATATATCAGTGAGACCAACTAAGACCCAAATTGCCCAGCCAAGTCATAAACTTTAAGAACAATCAACGTGTGTACTGTCTTCAAATCATTCATATTTTAGGCTGGTTGGTTACACAGCATTGGCTAACAGATACAATTAAGAACGGAGTGCTCAGGCTGGGGCTGTAGCTCATTGGTAGAGCGCCCACCTCACACGTGTGAGGAGGCACTAGGTTCGATCCTCAGCACCACATAAAAAATAAAGATTAAAAAAAAAAAAAGTATAGAGTGCTCTTGGCAGCCTGTAGCTCCCATCTTTCCACAAGAGTTCAGGTTTTGCCATCTCCACTGATGGGGTTAGAACTGGTCCCTGCACCCTTATCTGTAATGAAATTAGACCTTCCCATCATTCTCCTACATGATATAGCTTGGAAGGGTCTAAGCCCAGCAGCCACCCACAGACAGGGTGAAGCATGCATTTGGCCCCCTGGGGGTGTGGGAATTCAGGAGGGCATAAGCAAAGCACAGGTGGGACCCCTGGGTACACAAAGTAAAACACTGCCTGGAATACAGAGAACCCACCAACTCTTCAAGAAGCCATTATGGTATCAATAATGTGCCTTATTTTTGTTGTTATTTTTCAATCAAGAGACTATTTTCTACATTAGGATTGTGTCCACTGTTCACACTGACACTACCCCTGGGACCCCTCAAGCCATGTTTGCCACCATCTTCAAGCTTTGCTCCCAAGAGTGTATTCCTACCCCTCTCTGACTGCTAGCCTGTAACTCAGTGCTCTCCAATAGGAATAGACTATGGACCACTGATGTAGATTTTTTGTTTTGCTTTTTGGTACTGGGGATTGAACCCAGGGGTACTTTACCAGAACCCAAGCTCCCCTAGTTATTTTTTAAAATTTTTTTAATTGCTGAGGGTTTTACTAAATTTCTAAGGCTGACATTGAACTTGTGATCCTTCTGCCTTGGCCTCACAAGTTGCTGGAATTACGGGTGTACGCTACTGCACCCAGATACCCTCTATGTAGTTCTAAGCTTTGAATTTTCTAGTAGCCATTAAAAAAAGATGAGACGCCGGGTCCAGTGGCATTTACTTGTAATCCCAGCAGGTTGGGAGGCTGAGGCAGACGGAACACAAGTTCAAAGCCAGCCTCAGCAAAAGGGGAGGCACTAAGCTACTCAGTGAGACCCTGTCTCTAAATAAAATACAAAATAGGGCTGGGGATGTGACTCAGTGGTTGAGTGCCTTGAGTTCAATCCCTGATACCAAAGGAAAAAAAGATGAGAAACTGGTAAAATTAATTTTAACCACAAATTCTACATATCCCAATACATCCAAAATATTACACTTGTAGCATCAAACCAATATAAAAAAATACTAATTTATTGTGCATTCTTTTGAGACAGGATCTCAGTATTTTCATGTTGTCTTCAAAGTCCAATATGTGTGTACTTTACACCAGTAGTACATTTCACTTGGGACCAGCTGCATTTCTAGTGCTCAGTGGTCCCACATGGCCAGTGGCCACCATATTGGACAGTCCAGGGCTGACTCCTCATTCTTGTTACACTTTTCTGCCTGCCTTGCCCTAGGGTCTTTCTATTACCAAATCTCACTAAGATGTTTGTCTGGAGAAAAGCCCTCTACTTCTAATCTCCATGCTTTGGAAATTTTTAAAAAACAGAAGAAGTTTTGACTTTCCAGTTGGTTCTACACATTCAAATCCCTAGAGTCTAGCAGAAGAGAAAGATACACTTCCAAAGCTTCCCATCACCTAGCCCAGAGCTTTTCTTCTCTTCTTATTACATATACTGAGATTGTATGGCCACTTCTTGCGTTAGTTGCTTTGCCTTGATTCATTTGATTTTTTTTTTTAAAGAGAGAGTGAGAGAGGAGAGAGGAGAGAGAGAGAGAGAGAGAGAGAATTTTTAATATTTATTTTTTAGTTCTCGGCGGACACAACATCTTTGTTGGTATGTGGTGCTGAGGATCGAACCCGGGCCGCACGCATGCCAGGCGAGCGCGCTACCGCTTGAGCCACATCCCCAGCCCCGATTTTTTTTTTTTTTTTATAATGGGAAATGAACCCAGGGACACCTCACCTTTAAACTACATCCCCAATCCTTTTTATTTTTTATTTTGGGATAGGGTCTCACTAAGTTGCTGAGGCTGGTGTTCAACTTGAAATCCTCCTGCCTCAGCCTCCCCAGGTCCTGGGATCATAGGCACCATGTCTGGCTCATTTGACTCTTACCACAATCCAGGGAGGCAAGATTCCTCTAGACTTAGGAGTGTTTAAGGGGCCGGGTTGTGGCTTAGTGGTAGCGTGCTTGCCTAGCACACAGTGAGGCACTGAGTTCAATCCTCAGCACCACATTAAAAAAAAATGAAATAAAGATTGTGTGTCCACCTACAACTAAAAAATAAATATTAAAAAAAAAGAGTGCTTCAGTAAGTCAGGCCTAGTGCCAGGCCCTGGGGACACAATAGGGGACAGAGCAGGCACAGCTCTTCCTTTTTGAGGAATTCAGACACTAAATCAATGTCCCAAGGATAAACATGCCATCATAAGAATGAAAAAAAAAAAAAAAAACAATAAGAAAGGATAGAGGGCAACCTCCTTTTGTCAGAGGAGGCATGGAAGGTCTTTGAAGGGAAAACATCTGGTGTGAATAAATGAACAATGAACAGAAATTAATCCACCACAGGATGAAGATAAGATAGGAAAACTGTAAAATAGGCCCATGGGAGAGGCCCTTAGTAAATACAGATCTCTGAAAACATGGCGTTGCTCAGAGCTTATTTTCAGTTAAACAAACATTCAATGTGTAAAAGATTAGACATATTGTTGTAGGAACAAACCAGGCAAGGCACCGAAGATAGCAGGAAACTGTTTTATTTGGCTGCAGCCAGGTTCAGAGGACACAGCTTTTGCTGTAATCAATTAATCCCCTGAACCCCGAGTTCAGGGAATTTCAGAGTTTTACACCCAGCATGTAAGGAGAGGGGCTCAGAAGTTCACAGTCTGCAAAAGTTCACATAAAAGCAGCTTTTTCGTTCACTGTTCTGGGCAAGTTAACCCTTCAAGGACAACACCTGAGAAGGGGAGAGCTTCGTCTCCCCTTTCTTTCCTTCCCCTGCCAGCTGTTACCATGGAGCCCACTTGGTAACTTCTCTTATCTTTTTTTTTTTTTTTGAGAATTTTAACATTTATTTTTTAGTTTTCGGCGGACACAACATCTTTGTTTGTATGTGGTGCTGAGGATTGAACCCAGGCTGCACGCATGCCAGGCGAGCGCGCTACCGCTTGAGCCACATTTCCAGCCCAACTTCTCTTAACAATGTAGACATCTCTGTGAAGACAGAGGCCTTGTTTGCACATTTCTTCAAAGTACTATACTGGATATGTTTGTGAAAAACTAGTAAGGGGTGTCCAGCACCTGGAGTGCTGGTATCTTCTCGGCCAGTGGCCAAGTAAACAGGGCAACACAAAAATAGGATGTTTATCTACATTGAACTCTTTTGCAGAGACTCTTTTGCTGACGGTCCTAAAATCAGTCTGGGTGAAGATTTCTGGAGAGGCCCAGTTAAGCCTTTTCAATGGAGAAAGGGGGGTACCACTTCAATATTATAACTAAAATGTCACATACCCAAGGATCTCACACAACGGGCACACAAGTGATTAATGGCTAGACTGACCAAAGAGGAATGTTTGAATCTCCAAGGATAGAGTGGTTGCCATGGGACTTGATCTCCAAGATTTCTAAATAAGTAAATATATATATACACACTAAGTAACTATATCTATCTATCTATCTATATCTATCGATCTATCTATCTATCTATATAGTTAGTTAGTTAGCTAGCTAGCAAGCCTTTACTTTTTTTTTTTTTTTTTTAAGACAGGGTTTCATTAAGTTGCTAACGGCCTCACTAAGTTGTGGAGACTGGCTTTGAACTTGCAATCCTCCTGCCTCAACCTCTGAGCTGCCAGGATTACAGGCACATGCCACCATGCCTGGATGGTCACTTGTTTTTTTAACCTACTTTATGAGACTTTCCTTCTGAGGCTTCTTAAAGCATAGGGGAAAGCAAAACAACAATAAAAAACAGCGTTACTGAAATGTAATTGACATACAGTATCTACACATTTTTAAAGTGTAAAACTTGACTAGTTTCGGCATACGTATATACGAAATCTTTTTAAAACTATAATCAAATTCTAATGTTTTACTCTAATTATTAAATGTGAATTCTTTTCTTATGACTTCTGGATTTTGTTTTGTTCTAAAGATTTTGTCCTGTTCACAATTATAAAATCAGTCTTCGTGTTTGCTTTCAATAATTTGGTAGCTGGGTATTTTACATTTGCATCCACAGTCTCAAGGAATTAGCAACACTCCTGACCAGTGTGTGGGGGTGGTTAGTTATTTTTGTTTTCAGGTATCCTTTGTCCCATCGCCCTCTACTGACAGATCTTGTTCATTACACTCAACTTCCTCACGGATATCCTCTCTGCTCCAGTGGATCACCTGGACCATATTTTAAAGATCCCCATGCCCAAAATCAAACCGACCATCTCCCAACCTTCATAAGTGAGTTGTATCTCCCACCAGTTTCTTTTACAATATAAATATTCCCTCCCAGCACAACTGTTTTCTGTGAATGGCTCTTCAGATCCTATTCCTCAAACACTAGAGCAAAAGTGTGGAGTATTGCCAAAACGTATGGGATTGGCCAACCACACATTTTCCCAGTGTGGGAAGTCCTTCTGGACAACTGAATATGTTAAGGATATTTTAATGTTTTATCCAGATAAGACTGGATACCCTGGCCCAGCCTGCGGTTCTTGTGCTATTCTGTTCCCAATCTTGAAGAACTCCATTCACGCCCTCAACACTCGTGAATTCAGCACCAACCTGGTACGAGGTCACTGTTGGTGCTGGGGACACAGTAGTGAACAAAACAGACAAAGAGACAAAAGCCCCTGCCCTTCTGGGATTGCATTTTGATGATGGAGAGATGATCAATGAATAATAAATAGCATAAATAGTTAATTACATAAAATATTAGGAAATCCTATTAAGGAAGGATCATGGGGATTAGGAATGTATAAGTATAGGAAGGGGTTCAAGCAGTAATTTTTTTTGAACTCCAGGGTACTTTACTACAGAGCTACATATCCAGCCCTTTTTATTTTTCATTTTGAGACAAGTCTCTCTAAATTGCTTTGAACTTGCAATTCCCCTGCTTCAACCTCTGAAGTCACTGGGATTACAGGCATGCAACACTGCGTCTGGCTCAAGCTGTAGTTTTTAATGAGGTGGTCAGGGTAGGTCCCTCACTGAGAAAGTAACTTCTGAGCAGTATTAAAGGAGGTAAGGGAGTTAATTAAAGGTAATTAGGGGGCTGGGGATGTGGCTCAAGCGGTAGCGCGCTCGCCTGGCATGCGTGCGGCCCGGGTTCGATCCTCAGCACCACATACCAACAAAGATGTCAGCACCACATACCAACAAAGATGTTGTGTCCGCCGAGAACTAAAAAATAAATATTAAAAAAAAGGTAATTAGGGATATTTATCCTGGAAGAGGAAATAGCTAACACAAGAGTCCTAATGAGAATGCACATCTGGCATGTTGGAAGAAGAGCAAGGGCCCCATGTGTCCAGTATGGTGGGCCAAAGGGAAAGTGCTAGGACGTAAGAGGGAGGGATTAGGTTATTTAGGGTATTGGAGGCCTTGGTGAAGACCTGGGCTTTTTTAATTTTTCCTTTTTTTTTTTTTTTTTTTGGCACTAGGGATTGAACCCAGGGGTACTTTACCACTATTCTAATCCCCAGTCCTTTTTATTAAGAGACAGGATCTCACTAAGTTTCTGAGGGTCTCTCTAAATTGTCTAAGCTGGCCTTGAACTTGGGATCCTCCTGTCTCAGCCTCTTAAATCGCTGGGATTACAAGTGAGTGCCACTTGCCACCTTCCACAGGACTTTGGCTTTTACTGGGAATAAAATAGATGGTTACTGACACTTTGACTGTCTTGCCTCCCTTAGATAAATAAATATATAATGTCATATGTGTGAAACATGCAAGGAATAAAAAATAATAATAGAACACTGAGCTACATCTCCAGCCCTTTTTATTTTTGTATTTTATATATATATTTAATTAATTAGTTAGTTGTAGTTGGACACAATACCTTCATTCTATTCATTTATTTTTATGTGGTGCTGAGGATCGAACCCAGGGCCCGGCGCATGCAAGGCGAGCACTCTACCGCTGAGCCACAATCTCAGCCCCATTTTTATAATTTTTTTTTTTAAAGAGAGAGTGAGAGAGGAGAGAGAGAGAGAGAGAGAGAGAGAGAGAGAGAGAGAGAGAGAGAATTTTTTTTTTAATATTTATTTTTTAGTTCTTGGCGGACACAACATCTTTGTTGGTATGTGGTGCTGAGGATCAAACCTGGGCCCCACGCATGCCAGGCGAGCGCGCTACCGCTTGAGCCACATCCCCAGCCCCCCATTTTTATAATTTTTTATAATTTTACTCCATGTGGTAATCTCTTGAATTACTATATTGTATTTTTAATTTTGCCCGTTTTTTAAAACTGGGTTTAAATGGAATCATTCTGTGCTCTTTGACACAGGATTTCCCCCTCAACTTTACATTCCTGAGATTCGTCTTGTTGCTGTTCAGGTTCAGGTCATCCATTTTCACTGCTTTATTGTACTTCATGGGTAATTATACCACAATTTTATTTATCCATGCTTCCCTTGAAGGATATTGACTTGTTTTCAGTTACTTGCCGTCATGGTTCTACTAACAACAATATATCTCCAGGTCAGGATGCTGTAGGATATTCATCTGAGAGTGACATTCATTCAACATTATTCTAAATAGTTACATCAAGTTTTTGCCTAAGGTGTTCCAGTTGTTTTATAACCTCTGACATTCTCAGACTTCATAATATTTGGCTATTTGTCATTGACAAATGATATTTTATTGTGTTTTACACAATAAAATGTTATTACTGACTAACAGCAGAATTAAGCATCTTTTCCAGTTTTTTAAAAAAATTTTTTTAGTTGTTCATGGACCTTTATTTTAATCATTTATCTATATGCCACGCTGAGAATTGAATCCAGTGCCTCACACATGTGAGGCAAGAGCTCTACCACTGAGACATAACCCAATCCATGCCCCTTCTGATACCAGGAGTTGAACCCAGGGGCTCTTAACCACTGAGCCACATCCCCAGCCCTTTTTACTTTTTTTTTTTTTTTTTTTTTAGACAGGATCTTGCTAAGTTGCAGAGGCTAGCTTTCAACTTGTGATCCTCCTGCCTCAACCTCCTGAGTCACTGGGGTTATAGGCCTGTGCCACCATGCCCTGCATCTTTGCCAATTTTTGTTAGCCATTTGTACATTCTCTTTGATAAAATACCACGCAAGTGTTTCGTCTCTTTGTCATTTTTCTATTGATTTTTAATAATGCTGTATTTTTAAATTTTCTTTTCTTGGGGCTGGGGATGTGGCTCAAGCGGTAGCGTGCTCGCCTGACATGCATGCGGCCTGGGTTCGATCCTCAGCACCACATACAAACAAAGATGTTGTGTCTGCCGAGAACTAAAAAATAAATATTAATAAATTCTCTCTCTCTCTGTCTCTCTCTCTTAAAAAAAAAAAAAAAGAAAAAATAATAAATTTTCTTTTCTGTACACCAGGGGGGGTGCCTTATCCCTAAGTTACCTCCTCAGTCCTTTTTATTTTTTATTTTGATACAAAGTGTCCAGGCTATCCTTAAACTTGCCATCCTCCTGCCTTAGCCTTGTGGGTTGCTAGAATTAGAAGTGTGTATTACACTCCCAGGTTCTATTTTTTTTTCAGGGCTGGGGACTGAACCCATGCCGGCAGGCACTCTACCACTACCCCTCAGCCCTATATACTCTTGTGGCTACTCCTTTGTCAGTTAACATATATCACAAACATTTTCTCTCAGTCTGTGGCTTGTCCTACTTTCTTTATGTTAATACCTAAATAACAATTTTTTTTTTTAGTTTAAGAGAATTAAATTGACCAAAACTTTTTTCATCTTGTGCTTTTTGCATCTAGTTTAAGAACTCTCACTATCTTGAGAACATGTTTTACTTTGCCTTTTAAACGTTTTACGATTCTGCGCGTTGCTGTAAATGAGGTGGGGTGTTCAGTTTCTCAAAAACAAGACCAAAACACCCAGTTTTTGTTTGTTTTGTAATTTTCTAACAGGTTTGTGTTTTTCTGAGAGTTTGTATTGCCTTTCACTTTTTTCTACTTAGAGAAGAAATTGGAATTTCATCTTGTCATTAAATTTTGAACATCATCTAAGTGCTGCACTCCTAGCTGCACCTGTAACCCCAGCTGAGGGGGGCTGAAGCAGGAGAACCACAAGTTTGAGGACAGCCTCGGCAATTTGGATAGACCCTAGCAACTTAGAGAGACCCTGTCTCAAAATTTAAAAAGTAAAAAATAAAAAGAACTGGGGATGTATCTCAGTGGTAAAGCATCCCTGGGTTCAACCCCCAGTACCTAAATAAATAAAAATTTTAAAAAAGAGCTGTGGGTGTAGCTCAGTAGCAATGCACCGACGTGTTACTCCATAATCACAGTAATGACATTGTCTACAGCTTGAGAGTAATTTTGTTATTCTTCCTGAGGACACTGGTCTTTCTATTTCAATCTGGACAGGTGGCTACTAGGACTATTGCACAGAGGTCAAAGTAACACTCTTGGTTAATTCCCCCATTCTTGCTTTGCACATCTTTCTTTTTTTTAATTCTTTTATTTATCTATCTATTTTGAGAGAGAGAGAGAGAGAGAGAGAGAAGAGAATTTTAATATTTATTTTTTGGTTTTTGGCGGACACAACATCTTTGTTTGTATGTGGTGCTGAGGATCGAACCCGGGCCGCACGCATGCCAGGCGAGCGCGCTACCACTTGAGCTAAATCCCCAGCCCCCTTTGCACATCTTTCTATTTCTTGTTTACTATTCTTTAACTTTGCTGGAATATACCCTTAGTTTCCTAAGGCACATAAACCAGGTGAGGTTGTGCATGCCTATACTTGGGAGGCCGAAGCAGGATTGTAGGTTCAAAGCCATCCTTAGCAATTTAGTGAAGCCCAAGCAACTTAGTGAGACCCTGTCTCTAAATAAGATATTTTTAAAAGGACTGGGGATGGGGCTCATTGGTTAAGCACCCCTGGGTTTAATTCCTGGTACCAAAAAAGAAGAAGAAGAAAGAAAGAAGGAAAGAAAGAAAGGGGACATAAAACACATTTTCTGAGTTCTGCAAATCTAAATGTCTTTCTTCTGACCTCTCAATTCATAATTTGACTGGGAATTTTAAATTCAAAATAATGTTTCCTAATGTGATGCACAATTGATTGTTACATAACCCTAAAATGATTGGTTTGTTCCACTTCTAATGGACCCTGCTACTCTGGGCAATGTACTGAAAAGGAAGCATTGGTAAATATTTCATGACATTTTTAATACTTACTATTTTTATTTTAGATAAGTTCCTTGGTTGATGCAAAATCATAGCCACAGTATTAGGGGATTGGCATTAGAAAGACTCTAAATGCAGTCTTCAGGAGAGAACTCTAATAAACAATCTTGCTAATGTCCTTGAATTAAAAGGAAAATATTATGTATTTTCTACAATGCTTTTTAATTTAAAATAAATTAGGCTTAAAAAAGTTTGCTCTCTGAATATTGAAGGTACTAGTGCATTGTCTACCATCCTCCTTCACTTGACTGCCAAACTGTGTTATTTTATTTTTTGTGTTGGGTATCCAACCAGGGCTTTGGGCACACTAGACAAACACTCTACAACTGGAGGACATGCCCGGCCCAGGGACTTTCTCTTTATTGTTTTCCTTTTTCTTCTTTTCTTTGGGAGGGCTCAACAGTATCATTTATTACCAGAGTGTGCCTTGGATACAGCACAATTATGGAAAAAGGTTGTTGGCAGTAATCACATGTTGTCACATGCCCCCAAATTCTACAGAATATGAAATACTGACCAGAAGTCTAGAATCACTGGGAAAATATCTGTAAATCTCACACGATCTTTTAATTTCAACTAACACCGTGAAAAGTTTCAGTTTCAATGACTTACTAATTTCCTAAGTCATCTTTAAAGTATTGTTCTTTTTCTCCCTCCTAGGTCAAATAATAAAATGACTCTGAAAGTTAAGAGTAGAAAGCTAAGATGATTGCTACCGTTATAAATGTTAAAAATGACATTTGAACACTCCAACTAACCTAAACAGAGATTTTAGTATTCTATTGGTAATTTTCCAAAAAAAACCAAGCTTTTTAAATATGTCATGCATGCACCATTGAATTCATTTGATTTAAGCGTACAATTCAAGGTTTTCATAAACTTTGGGGGTTGTGCAACCATCATCACAGTCCAGCATTTCCATCGCCCCAGAGATCCCTCATGCTCGCTGGCCATCACTCCTCATTCTCACTGCCAGCCCCAGGCAATCCCTACTCACCTTTCTGAATCCATAAAGGCATGCCTTTCTGGATTTTTCATAGAAATGGGATCATGTAATATGTAGTTTCTGTGCGTGTCTGACTTGTTTGGCATTTAAAAATATTTTAAAACGGAAATATGACTGCATATCATATGACTCACCATTTATTTTGTTTATTCTTAGTTATGAAATTTTACAAGGATGTGTGATATATGGCCCCACCCTCCTTCCTTCTCTTACACACTTGATCACTTTTGTGTCTCTTCAGTTCTGCATCATCTATGTTTTAAAGTTTATTCTTGAGATTTTTTTCTGCTACTTTTTCTGAAAATGCCCATTAATTAAATGGTTTAACCTTCTATATCTCTGCCTCCCTGCCCATCATACTGGGAATTGAACCCAGGGCCACATCCCCAGCTCTTTTTTTAAAAAAAATTTATTTCTAGACAGGATCTCACTAAGTTCTCCAGATTGGCCTAGAAGGTAAGATCCTCCTAACTCAACCTCCCAAGTTGTTGGCATTACAGATGTGTGCTACTGTACCCAGCCCCTCCCTGTCTCTTATCTTTGCTCTCCCTTTCCACTAATGCCTCTAACATTAATTTCCACAACTTCATTTTCTAATTCATCTATGAAATTATATAACTCAGAAATCATATTTTTAATTTCTAAGAGCTCTCTTGTTGTCTACCCTTTTTCATAGCATCCTATTTTGATTTTATGAATACAACATCTTCTTGCCGCTCTTCTGAGTGTGCTAATTAGGAAAATTATTTATTTTCTGTTTCCTGCATTTTCTGTTTCTTCTAGGGTCAGCTGTTTTATGCACAGGTGGGGCAGGGGATGGAGGAGAGAATTGATGGAACTATCTTGTAGGTGGACTCTCAGTGAATCTCTGTGTGTCCAACCTCCCTTCTTATTTATTCACGAAGCTTCGAGAGGATTCCTTGTCCTTCATGGTGTCCCTGAGTTATGGCTTCCTTTTACAAAACATGGTATAAAGGGTAGGTTCTGGAAATAATACCTATGCTCAAATCTCATCTTGGATATTTATTAATTTTGTGGTGTTGGCCAAATTATGTGTTTTAAATATCAGTTTCTCCTGTGAAATAGGCATAAAATAAGATAGGAATAATAATTTCACTGAGATGTCCAGGCTAATCAGATATCGCATAGCTATCATTTGGCTTGGTGACACATACTAAAATATTTAATAAGCATTTATTTATACAGCTGCACCGTCTTCTGAAATTTGTTGAAACCTCTCATTATTACTAAATTCTCTTAGAGAACTCTATTTGTTTATTCCTTGTCTTGATTTTTAAATTTTAATTTAAACATTTCTGAAGGGAAATGATACAATTTCACAGTATTGAATTGGAATCTCTCTTAAATTTTCACTTCACTTAAAAACTTTACCACATATATCCATAGTCTCTCTTCCCATTCCCACACAGGTCTTTGAATGGGATCTTTCTCCCGTAGTTAGCTTTACAGAACTTTCATGTTCTTTTTTTTTTTTTTTAAAGTTTATTTGACGATTCATAGTTTCAGAGATCTTTTTTTTTTTTTTTTAAGAGAGAGTGAGAGAGAGAATTTTTAATATTTTTATTTTTTAGTTCTCAGCGGACACATCTTTGTTGGTATGTGGTACTGAGGATCGAACCCGGGCCGCACGCATGCCAGGCGAGCGCGCTACCGCTTGAGCCACATCCCCAGCCAACTTTCATGTTCTTTTCAAAAAAGCTTTATAAGGGAAGGTTGAGGCAGGAGGATGGCAAGTTCCAGGCCACCCTCTGCAACTTAGAGAGACCCTGAGTCAAAATAAAAAGTAAGGCTGGGGTTGTGGCTCAGTGGTAGAGTGCTCGCCTAGCATGTATGAGGCACTGGGTTCGATCCTCAGCACTACATAAAAATAAATAAAATAAAAAATAAATAAAAATAGATAGGGATATGACAGAGTGGTAGGACACCACTCTCTGGCAGGGTTCAATCCTCATTACCGCAAAAAAAAAAGAAAGAACCTCATAGATATTTGGATCCAGTACTAGCTAGAACAACAGTTGCTAAGATCAACAAATTTGTTATGATTACTGTCAGACCCCTTTTAAATTTCCATCTTTTGTCTTATAGGACGTATGCAATTGGCCTATTTTTTTATAGGTGGCGCTGTAGAGAAGAGCAGAGGCCAGCCTGCTCCGAAGGAGCAGGAGATTCTCCAGTAGGGGGCGTAACCCGCGGGGGACTGCCGTACGCAACGTCAAAGGCGGAGAGAACTTTCGCCCCGCCCCTTCCATCTGGCGGCGCCCTGTAATTGGAAGGAAGAACTATCTCTTGGCCACACCGTTAAGGGGGGGGGAAGAGGGCCTCGACCGAAGGTGACGCTGAGTCGGCTGAGGTGCGGGGAGTTAGGCTGTGCAGCACTTCGGGCGCTCTCCCCTCATCTTTATGCGGTGTATGGCGGCGGGATGGAGCGCGAGGGGAGCGGCGGCAGCGGGGGCTCGGCCGGACTCCTGCAGCAGATCCTCAGCCTGAAGCTCGTGCCGCGGGTGGGCAACGGGACCCTGTGCCCCAACTCCACTTCTCTCTGCTCTTTCCCAGGTACGGCCCCGCCCCCGCGCCTGCGCACTGTGCGTCCGGCTGGCGGGCTGCGACTGCTCTCCCAGAACTGGGTTCAGGCTCCCGGATCCACGTCTCCGGCCACGTCCTCGCAGGTCCCCGGGGCCCCGCTACCCGGTGGCAGCGCGGAGGCCGAAGTTGGAGGGAGCGGCCGCAGGTGGACCCGGAGGCAGGAGGGGCCGGTCTTGGGTTTTGCAGTTTTGAACGCGCCTGCTTCAGAGTCGCGCCCGGCTCGTTGGCGGCGCGGAATGGCGCCTGGCCGCCTGTCGCGGGGACCCTGGCTGGATCGCATCGGTCTGGCCGAGCAGCGGTCAGAACCCACCCCTCCTTTGTCTGTAGCCTGGAGCTCAGCCCCTCTGCTCCAGGAGCCCGGCTGCTGATCGCTGGCACCCGGTCCAAACCCACCCCTTTTCCAGCTGGTCTTCCTGGAATCACTTTCTGAGACCTGTTGCCGGTTCTCCCACCACGCCTTGTGCGTCTTTGACCCAGAGTCTTTTTAACTCCTCTTACCCGCATCTGACCTTCTGCTCGGCCTGGGGGGGGTTTCAAAGTTGTGATACAAAATAGAATTGTCAGTGCTTAGAGATGAGGAATTACCTCCTTTAGGAAGATTAATAAAGACTTCGAGAGGCGGGCATAGTTATTTGTATTGGACCTTTAAAGGCCAGAAGACAGACGAGTGGCGATTGAAGGCGGAGTTGGGGGTTCTCTGGCGGTTGACTGACCCAGTAAACAAAGAACTGGGCCTGAGACAGTGCAAAGGGAAGGCGGATGGACTGCAGTCTTAAACAAGGCACCTGTGATTTGTCATCCACTGGGCAGCCACTGGCAGGCACCATTCAGTGGACACCTGGGACTTGCTGTGTATCACATGTCTAGCGCTGTTCTCTCACAGGTTGGTGAAGTAGCAGACAAGATGATGGTAATCTGTGTTGGGGGTGAATGAAGATGGTTTGTAATCATGCCTAAAATGCGAATCTGGCAGCTCAAGTGGTTTTCAAAAAGTATTAAGAGCACAGCTGACACCGAAAACAAAAATACACAACATTCTGGAGACCCTGTCCAAAACCTGAAACATTTATACACTACCATGACTAGGTTAGTCTGGTTTTCTTTCCTTATTCTTCCCTCTTCCCCCAGCTTTACTTGGGAAATTTCAAACCTCCTGAAAAATTGAAAGAATAGTATAGCAGTTACTCATATGCTAGGATTCAGTGATACAGTCATGCACCATTTAACAACTGGGGCTTGTTAAGCAGTTCTTTTTTTTAATATTTATTTTTTAGTTGTAGTTGGACTCAATATCCTTATTTATTTTTATGTGGTGTTGGGGATCAAACCCAGGGCCTCGCCTGTGCTAGGCAAGCGCTCTACTGCTGAGCCACAACCCCAGCCAAGCAGTTCTTTTTTAAAATTTAATTTTTTCCACATTTTTATTGGTGCATTATAGTTGTACATAATGGTGGGATTTGTTACATATTTGTACATGCACACAATATCACAATATAATTTGTCCATTCCCTAGTTTTTCTCTTTTCATTAAGCATTTTTGTTTTGTGAATATTAGTGTACTTCACAACTCTAAATGGTATAGTCTACTACATACTTAGGCTATGTTATAATTTTATGAGACCACCATCATATATTTGATCCATCACTAATTAAAACATGGGGGTGCATGACTTTTAAATTTTTTTTCTATAAATATATATGCATACTTATGTTTTAACTTCCTCCAGAGCCCTTTCAAAAGAAGTTGCAGAATTCATGGCACTTAATGTCTGATACATTAACATGTAGCATGGGATTTTCTTTCATAGCTACAAAATTTATATCACTCCTAAGATATTTAACAGTGATCAAATAGGCCTTATTTAAATCTCCCCTCAATTGATCAGATGGTTCCCCCTTCTTTTTGGGGGGGATCTGAACAAGGTTCACCCATTGCATTTAGTTGTTATGTCTTGAACAGTCTAAGCTAATGTCTAATATTCTAGGTTTGTTGATTTTTCTTTCTTTCTTTCTTTCTTTTTTTTTTTTTTTTTTTTGGTACTGGGGATTGAACTCAGGGGTACTCGACCACTAAGCCACATCCCCAGCCCTATTTTGTATTTTCTTTAGAGATAGGGTCTCACCGAATTGCTTAGCCCCTCGGTTTTGCTGAGTTAGGCTTTGAACTCATGATCCTCCTGCCTCAGTTTACAGAGCTGCTGGGATTACAGCATGCACCACTGCGCCCAGCTCTTTGATTTTTCTTCATGAATTGATTAAACATTTTTTATCAGAATGTTCCAACAGATGTGATATTTTGCACTTGTTAGAGTATCGTATCAGGTGATAATGTAAGTGTGTACCTTTATCGATAATGGTAACTTTGACCATTTGGTGAAGATGGTGTTTGTCAAATCTCTCCACCTAAGGATACCTTAATCCTTTCATAATTAAATGTCATATGTGGGTGATAATTTGGAATGGAATGTCCTATCTAGTCTGTCTGGCTTTTAGTTCCCTTTAAGAAAAGATTGAGATAAGGGATCTGGGATGATAGTTACATCATAGTAAAGAATCTGTAGCAATGAAAATTGTTTTGCTCTCAGAAATGGTTCTGAAAATATTAAACTGCAACATGTTCTTGAGTTTACCATTGCTGCCATGGACATGTAACTTGAAGGTATTGATAACCAGGAGTCATTCATACATTTGGCTGAGTACATGTATGAGGTGTAGCCCTTTGACTTCAAGTTAGGTGATCAGAATGTGGTGGTAAGCACATACCCTCCTGGCTGTGTCTCACCCTTAGCTGCTATGCTTGGTGTAATGGGTGCATGGAAAATAGCAGTCCCTAGTCCCTTATGTGTGTGTTAGGGGCTATGGACTGCTATTTTACATCAGGTGAGCAGGATGGCCTTGATAGTGACATTGGAGCAGAGATCTGAAGGAATCCAGGAAAACAGGAAAGTGTAGGCAAGAGGGCTCCAGATTTAGAGGCTCCTTTCAGCTGGCCCTGTGTTCCTTTCTCAGACCTTATGTTTCAGGTCAAACAAGTAGGTGAACTCGGTCAGTTTTTCTAAACCTGGGCTTCTGAGTAAACTAGGAGACATTCAGGGTCCCTGAGTGGAATATGGGGTAAGGAAGAAAGGAGGAGATGAGATCAGATCCTGGAAGGCAGTCTTGCAGGACTTGAGGAGGAAGGAGGGATGATCTGACTTGCTTTTTTTTTTTTTAATGTATTATCCAGTGGGTTTTAGTATATTTCAGAATTGTATGACTATCACCACAGTCAGTTTGAAAATATGTTCATCACCCTTGACTCCAATAACAATGACTGACTGGCTTTGTGTAGAGAAAAGATGGAAGGCCAGATCAGGGTCAAGAGACCCCTGGGGTGAGGAAGGCCAGTGGTAAGTGGGCAGGCTGGCAGCAGTGTCGGGAGAGAGGTGACAGACCTCAGTTGGTAGTGAGAGTCCCAAAGGCAAGTTGTTAGAGAGGAGGGAATGGAACAGGCATACTCCTTGTAGGTAGGTGGGATTTGTAAAGAGAGGGGTCTCCCAGGACTGGGGTTGTGGCTCAGTGGTAGACCACTTGCCTGGCACATGTGAGGTACTGGGTATGCTCCTCAGCACCACATAAAAATAAATAAATAGGGCTGGGGATGTGGCTCAAGCGGTAGCGCGCTTGCCTGGCATGCGTGCGGCCCGGGTTCGATCCTCAGCACCACATACCAACGAAGATGTTGTGTCCGCCGAGAACTAAGAAAAATAAATAAGTAAATGTTAAAATTAAAAAAATAAATAAATAAATAAATAAATAAATGAATAAAGGTATTGTGTCCATCTACAACTAAAAAATATTTTTGAAAAAGGAAGAAACCTACTGTTATATTAAAAAAAGAAAGAAGGGTCTTCCAGTGGACAGTGGAGAGGTGCAGGTTGCTGGGTGATGAGCCTCAAGGCAATCTGACTCCAGGAGTTGGGGGATCCGATAGGACTGTCATCCCCAGGACTGTTGTGGTGTACTTAGAACTCTGACTTTAAGCCGGGTGTGGTGGCGTAGGTCTATAATCTTTATTTGGTACTGGGTATTAAACCCAGGGACACTATACCACTGAGCTATCCCTAGTCCTTTTTATTTTATTTTTTAATTTTTTTGGTAACAGGGATTGATTGAACCCATGGGCACTTAAGCATTGAGCCACATTCCCAGACCTTTTTTATTTTTTCTTTGCGACAGGATCTTACTAAATTGTTTAGGTCCTCTCTAAGTTTCTGAAGCTGGCCTTGAACTTGGAATTCTCCTGTCTCTGCCTTCTGTGTTGCTGGGATTATAGTGTGCCACCACACCTGGCAGGTTTGGCTCTCTTGCACTCTCTCCATGTCTTTTCCCCTCAGTTTGACACTTCTGCAGTGTTACATGCATGGATGCCCTCACCAGGTGTAGCTCCTCCCTCCCTCCCTCCCTCCCTCTCTCTCTCTCTCTCTCTCTCTCTCTCTCTCTCTTTTTGTACTAGGGATGGAACCCAGCGGTATTGTACCACTGAGCTATAGCCCCAGCCCTTTTTTATAATTTTAAGGCAGGGTCTAAGTTGCTGAGACTGGCCTCAAATTTGCCTTCCTGCTCTTCCCAGGTTGCTAGAATTAAAGGGGTGTGCCACCATGCTTGACTCTTAAGATGTAGACTCCCAGTCTTAAACTTCTCAGCTTTCAGAAGTGTGAGCCAAAACATTTCTGTTAGAGCAGCACAGAATAGACTAACATAGTTGCCAAGGTAAACAGAACTGAAGATAATGTGCTTGATTTGAAGCAGTGAACAAGGAAATACTGTAAGATATGTAGACAAATATTTTTGACAGTCTATTGAGCCAGGGAGATGAAAGTGCTACATGGCAATCAATAAATAGCTATTAAATAGATGGAAAATTAAGGTGCAGTAGATTAAAGGGAAATCAGTTAGGTTTTAAAAAAGCATTTTATAGATCCAGCTTTGCTTTTGCTATTAAGAGTCCTGTAAAAATCCCATCCATCAGAAAAGTGCTTTTATAAACTGTACTACTCATCTAATAAAACATTTTTTTCTAGTTGAAGTGACTTAAGTGGTACTATATAAAATATGTAGGCACTGAAGTAGCCAGTGGATGTGGCTTAGGGCTGTAGGGGTGCAGTATGCTTCCCCCTTCTGAAACTTGGGGAAGCGCCGACCTGCTATAAACTGTTCACAAATTGGCTATTAAGCTCTCAGAGGAGTTGAGGTGTGGGTCTGGTAGGTCTGCTTGGCAGGTGCCATGCTCCAGGGGAGGTGGGAATGGTGTTTTAGCTCCTGGTGGTGTTAACAAAACAAATACAATAAATTGCTTAAACAATAGACATTTTTTTTTTAAAGAGAGAGAATTTTATTATTTATTTTTTAGTTTTCGGTGGACACAACATCTTTATTTGTATGTGGTGCTGAGGATCGAACCCAGGTTGCATGCATGCCAGGCAAGGGCGCTACCGCTTGAGCCACATCTCCAGCCCCTGACATTTATTTTCTTAGTTCTGGAGGCTGGAAGTCTGAGATCATGATGCCACCATTGTCATGTTCTGGTGAGGACTGATTTCCTGCTTGCAGGTGGCTGCCTTGTTGTTGTATCTCCACATGGCAGGAGAGAGAGAGAGAGAGAGAGATAGAGAGAGAGAGATAGATATGGGGGAGAGGGAGGGAGGGAGGGAGAGAGAGAAAGAGAGACTAGGATCATCTCTCTTCTTGGAGATTGGGATCTCTTCTTATAAGGCCACAATCCTATCAGATATGTATTTATTTAGTACTGGTGATTAAACTCTGGGACACAGAGCTACTATTTTTATTTCTATATAATATGTACTTAAATTTTTTAAGCTTGGGGTATGAGTATTTATAGTCCATATTGCATGATTTAAATGTGTTTTTAATAGAATTTGCAAATAACTAAAATAGGCCAGTTATTTATTTAAAAAAAATTTTTTGTAATTGTAGATGGACAGCATGCCTTTATTTATTTGTTTATTTTTATGTGATGCTGAGGATTGAACACAGTGCCTCACACTTGCAAGGTAAGCCCTCTGCCACTGAGCTACAGCCCCAGCTCCAAGGCTGATTATTTTGAGAGGGTCACGCTAAGTTGTTGAAGCTGACCTCAAACTTAGGATCTTCCTGCTTCAGCCTCCCAAGTCACTGGGATTATAGGTGTGTGTCATTGGGCCACCCAGCAAGCTACTAGTTTTTAATCAGGACAGTTTTGCCTCCTTGTAGACATTTGTCAATGTCTAAAGATATTTTCAGTGTCACTTCTGTGGGGGGAGTGCTGCTTCTGGCCAGAGATGCTGTTCCATGTTCCTACAAAGCACAGCACAGCACCTCCCACCCCAACAAAGTTATCCAGTGGACATGGCAGTGGTACCTGGTGGAAAAACCCTGCTGGGTTAAGCTGAGCACTGATCTCTACCTTTGCTTGCTACTTCCCTGCCCCAGCCTAACGGTGAATATTGAGTTTTAGTTAATGTGCTACCTTCATTCTGTCTTTTGGATAGCTCATGAGGATAGCTAGTCTATTTTCTAAGGGACCTGATGTAGGTGTAGGTTTTTTTGTTTTTTTTTTTTTTTTTTTTGTACTGTGGCTTGAACCCAGGAGTGTTTAACCATTGAGCCACATTCCCAGCCCTTTTTAAATTTTATTTAGAGACAGGGTCTTGCTTAGTTATTTAGGGCCTCACTAAGTTGCTGAAGCTGGTTTTGAACTCATGATTCTCCTGCCTTAGCCTCCTGAGCCACTGGGATTACAGGCATGTACCACCGTGACTAGTTGATACAGTTTTTGTAAACGTAGTCGGTGATCAAATATTTTAACGTTGGCTTGGGGTGTAGATCATAACTCAGTGGTAGAGTGTGTGCTTATCATGCTGGGTTCAATCCCCAGCACCAAAAAGGGGTGGGAGAGAGTGCTTATTTTCAGTCATCTTAAGAGTGGGTAGAGTCTCTCCTTAGGAACTAGCTCTTCTAACCTGCCTTATCTCTTACCTGCCATTTTCTTCAAGACAAACATTTTCTGGTGTTTATTTTACAGCTTAAAAAGCTTTGATATCCTGCAGGGTGCAGTGGTGCATGCCTATAATCCCAGTGGCTTGGGAGGTTGAGGCAGGATGATTGCAAGTTTAAAGCCAGCCTCAGCAACTTAGTGAGACCTGTCACAGTACCAAAATAATAATAATAATAATAAAAAGGGCTGGGGATATGGCTCAGTGATTAAGCACTCCTGGGTTCAATCCCTGGTACAAAGAAAGAAAGAAAGAGCTTTGATATCCTAATAGCAGGTGATGGCTTGATATTTACTGCATTGTCTTTAAGAGACTGTTGCATGAATATACTGGAATAGCTTTTCCATTTTATTTTATTTTATTAAAGAGAGTGAGAGAGGAGAGAGAGAGAGAGAGAGAGACAGAGAGAGAATTTTTTTTTAATATTTATTTTTTAGTTCTCGGCGGACACAACATCTTTGTCGGTATGTGGTGCTGAGGATCGAACCCGGGCCGCACACATGCCAGGCGAGCGCGCTACCGCTTGAGCCACATCCCCAGCCCAAGCTTTTCCATTTTAGAAGACTAGATAATCAAAGACAGGAAAGGGCAACAGGCATCTGCTGCATGTTAGCCTATTCAGTTTGGTACTCAGTCTTGTGCTTCACATAGTTGGAAAATTATTTGGATTTTTTTACAGATCTAGATGCTTGTTGTTTCAGTTTGAGGCTGTAGGTAACTTATGGGGGTTGGTCAATATTTTCTGTAAAGAGCTAGAAAGTAAATACTTTAGGCTTTGTAGGCCATGTGATCTCTATTCCTGTGTCAGATATGTTAGTCAGTTTTTTTTGTCACTGTGACCAAAATATCTTACACCTTAAGAGGAGGAAAAGTTTATTTTGGCTAAGGGGTTCTAGAGGTTTAGTTTGTGGTTGGCTGAGTCCTTTGCTCTGGGACCAAGGTGAGGCAGAAGTACATCATGGCTGAAGGGCCTGTCAGAGAAACACTGCTCAGCTCAGGGCAGGTCAGGAAGGGAATGCGGTCGCTGCAAGGAAGATAGACCCTTCCAGGTGCTCTCCCAGTAACCCACCTCCTCCAGCCACACCCCACCTGGCTATGGTTAACACCCAGACAGACCATTCAAACTAGAATGGACTGATTCAGGTACAGTCCTCACAATCTTATCAGTCCACCTCTAAACATTCCTATGTTAACATTAACACTGGAGCTTTTGCGGGGAATCTCATATCCAAACCATAACATCAGCTTTGCCCTTGAAGCTGGAAACTGTCATAGACAATACCTAAGTGAACAGACGTAGGTTTAAAGAAGTTTTTATGTTTATAATCTTCTAGTGGATTCAGATAAGTCCTTAAGTACAAAAAAACAGGTGGTGGCCTGGGAGTGGTCATTTGCTGAACCTGCTGAAACCATCAGTATTTGGACATAGGACTGATGAACCAACCTATAGTGCAGCTAAATGATTTTGAAAATGAAGTTAACTGGGAAGGTGAGTGATTTGCAGCTTGCCTTTCTCTTTTCTCGCAGAGATGTGGTATGGTGTGTTCCTGTGGGCACTGGTGTCCTCCCTCTTCTTTCATGTCCCCGCTGGATTACTGGCCCTCTTCACCCTCAGACATCACAAATATGGTAGGTTCATGTCTGTAAGCATCCTGTTGATGGGCATCGTGGGACCAATTACTGCTGGAATCTTGACAAGTATGTTAGACATTAAAATACCAGTCAAAAACGTTTAATGTGATAAGTCAGTTAATTTCAGGACTTGTTTTAGAAACATCTGAGTAGGATAAATAATAAAATGTGTTTTTTAATCTTAGGTCCCATTCCTTAATGTATTGTTTTTTCTTACTCCCAAACCCCCTTTGTTTGGCTAATCTTTGACTTCCTGAGAAGTACCTGATTTGTGTTTTGTTTATTTCCTTTCCCCCTGCACCTTAGAACTTTCTCAAAAATAACTGGAGAAACATGGATATTATTTTTAAAATAATTGTATTTTTAAACCTGCTTTTTGTTTTTGTTTTGCTCTTTGGCTTTTGGCTCATGTCACAGGACACAATTACAATGGTGAGAATAATAAGTTTAAATTATTTTTAAGCTCACAATAGCATATAAACATGTTTTATATAAATTGCAAACTATAAGGAAGCAAAATAAAAAATTATGATATATATTAATAATAACCACCACAGTTTGCATTTTTTTTTAGGTATACATATAAACATAAATACATTCATAGAACACAGACAATAGTCCCACAAATTTGTCACTTTAGTTTTTTCACTGTGAATTTAAACCTTGAGCTTTAAGCAGAAATTTCCTTGGTCTCTTTGACTTAAGGGTTTTTGTTTTGTTTTTTGTTTTGAGACAGTGTGACCCAATTTCTGTTGATGGCATCACCTCCTGCAGTTGCAGAGACCTCTGCTCCACTGTCTACACTTGATTACTGGCCCCAGGCACCAGCTTCAGTTTTCTCATCAGTAAAATAGGGATAATACTGCCAGGCATGGTGGTGCACACCTGTAATCCCAGCAACTGGTGAGGCTAAGGCAGGAGGATCATATGTTCAAAGCCAGCCTTAGCAACTTAGCGAGACCCTGGCATGGTACCAAAAACAATAATAAAAATGGCTGGGATGTGGCTTAATTGTTAAGCACCTCTGGGTTTATTCCCTGGTACCAAATATATATATATATATATATATATATATATATATATATATCTCCGTTTTACAGCCTGGGTGATGACTGAACGAGATAGTGCACACAATGAAGCACCTAAACTGATGCCTACTCTTCAGTGATTATGTATAAATGCTGTGTTTATTTCTATCTTTAGGCACTAGGGTGGAGTTTATTCCCTTCCCATTTGCTGTTTTCTCTGGTGGGCTTTTTCCTTTCTGCCCTCCATCATCTAAATCCCACTTTAGGGCTGGGCATGGTGGTGCATGCCTGTAATCCCAGCAACTCAGGAGGCTGAGGTAGGGGAATCACGGGTTCAAAGCCAGCCTCAGAATTTAGCAAGACCCTATCTCTAAATAAAAAATAAAAAAGAGTGGGGATGTGGCTCAGTGGTTAAGCATCTCTTGGTTCAATCCCTGGTTTAAAAAAATAAAAATAAATACATACCACTTTAGGACCCATTTCAAGTAGTTTAAGCTTACGTCACAAAGAGTCCCAGTGAGATGTGCTTTCAGACATTAGTGACAATGCCAGTGTACGTAGGCATTTTAGAGTGTCGAATGTTCAAGAAAACCAACTTTGGCTAATTACTCTTCTTTCTTCTTGTTCATATATATGTGTCTGTGTGTCTCTGGGTAGATACAGGTGTTTTCTGTTTTGTGTTCTCAATTTCTAGGCAGTTACAGTGACTTGCATAGGAAAGTTAATAGCATGAGGCTAAAACAGAACCCTTAAGTATCTCTGTTTTTTTTTTTTTTTTTTTAAGAGAGAGTGAGAGAGGGGAGAGAGAGAGAGAGAGAGAATTTTTTTTTAATATTTATTTTTTAGTTCTCGGCGGACACAACATCTTTGTTGGTATGTGGTGCTGAGGATCGAACCTGGGCCGCACGCATGCCAGGCGAGCGCGCTACCGCTTGAGCCACATCCCCAGCCCAAGTATCTCTGTTTTTATGTACCCTTTGAATTAAGAACTTGTGGCTTAGACTAAGTCCTCCTTTCTTCCTTTACCATCCCATTACTCTCTCCTCTTCCTCTTCTTGAAGGGAACCCTGAATATAACAAGGTAGAGCAGGGATGTCCTGTGGCCTGAACATTTCTTACTTAGTCTCACTTAGAAGATTGCCATTTATTTCGTACCTCTTCAATGCTGGGCATGGGGCTAATTGGCATAGGAATAAAGAGATGTTTTTGAGTTCACAGTCAAGGTCATGAAGGAATTGCTCTTTGTGATCTTATTACTTCCAGATTATTCTACTCAGTAAATCTAGGAGACTTTGAGTTTTATGGAGTCTACATCTAAAATCACAGGTCAGTGATTTGCAAACCATATAAAGAATACTTAACTAGAATAATCTTGGGGGACTGAGGCAGAAGAATTGCAAGTTTGAGGCCAGCCTAGGCAACATAGTGAGACCTTGCCTTGAAATAAACAAAACACAACAAAACCTCAGGTGATCAGCAGAAAGAATAGGGGAAACAAGACATTTCTATAGTATTTAAATTTTAAAGTAAAAAAAATCTGGAACATTCTACTTAGAGTAGAATTTTAAGTGCTAAGTTTCACGATTTTGTTGACCTCATTTTTTTTCTTCAATGTATTTGAATTTTTGAACCAGGTGCAGCAATTGCTGGAGTTTACCGAGCAGCAGGGAAGGAGATGATACCGTTTGAAGCCTTGACCTTGGGCACTGGACAGACATTCTGTGTGGTGGTGGTCTCCTTTTTACGGATTTTAGCTACTCTATAGCATACACCCTTATGCTGTGGTGTCCAACCTAAGTTTTCTAGAATCCTCAAGAGAATACATGATGGAGTGTAGTGTGTTTTATTTCTTCAAGTGGAAGCAACTTGGTTCAACAGGAATGTGAAGAACATATCAGATATTTCTTCAGTTTGAAGCTGTAGCCATTGAAGATCTTTTTGGACTCCTATCATTCTCAACCAAGACAAAACCAGTTTCTTGGCCTCTTTTTTGTAGATTAAGTTTTACACACATACCTTTACCTAAACCAGGCCAACTGTGCCTTTGGGTTGGCCTCCCTTACACTGGAATATCCCTTACTATGTTTGGTGAGAAAATCCATATTTCATGAATGTTGCATATTTCAGAGAAACTGGGCAATGTTGGTGTATTTAACATGAGCAGAATAAGCTGCATTAAAATCTTAGTTGATCTAATCTTGATTAATATTTGGGAAACTCTTCTTTCACTGTATCTTCATGACAGTAAAGCCATCTAGGTTTTGGTTGAGTATAGCTTTGAGAGCAAATTTGGTGAAATGTAACAGGAAATAAGTTGAAGTATAACTCAAGTAGTGACTTTGGTTCCACGGTTAAAAGTAGATAACTGATGAGAATGTGATGTTTTATGTATAACTATCTTGACCTCTGATTTTTTAATATTTTAAGAGATATGAGTTTGTTTTTTTTACAATTGATTAAAAGAAGCTAGCTAATTGACTTTTTCTTTTTCTTTTTTTTTTTTAAAGAGGGTTTTGTTATGTTCTGGCCCCAAACTCCTGTGCTCAAGCAATCCTCCTTCCTGGGCCTCCTGAGAAACTGGGACTACAGTAATGCACCATTACACCTGGCTGGCACTTTAAAAAAAGAAAGAAAGAAAGAAAGGATTTCTATACTTTTTCCTATTGCTTTTTGTTTTAAATTGTGGGTGGGCATAATACTTTTTTTGCGGTGCTGAGGATGGAACACAGTGCCTCACGCATGCTAGGCAAGTGCTCTACCACTGAGCTACAACCCCAGCCCTCTTATTGCTTTTAATTTGGCTTATTTTATTTAGTTTAATTAGAAATCTACATACCCTCTGAAGCAGCTAAGTTGAAAATTTTAAGCAAGATTGTTTAGAATATTCTTTGGACACTGAGGCACAAATAAGATACTTAAAACATTCTGCTATAGATTTTCTTAGTGACTGGGGTGGATTAATGACTTGAGACAATTTTAGAAGTACAGCTGAAAATAGCATTGGTGGTTATTAGTTCCTTAGTCTTGATGTGTTTACCTGGTGGTGGCTCTTCAGCCACTTGTGCAGTATTTTTGAGTGTCTACTTGCATTAAGTGCCTGAAGTTTTATTTTCAGATCTGTCCCCATTCTGCCCTTTACACTTCTATTCAAGAAAATTATACCCTTAAAGAGAATTAAATATCAAGTTTTTTAAACTCAATTTTAGCTATTTTAATTTTTATCCTACTGCTTTTCTTTTTTATTAAAAGGCCTGAAAACTTTGACCTTCAAAAGGAAAAACATTACAAAAATTAAGTAATTTGATCCTTACCACCTAAACTGTTTGTGTAGAATACAATCAATGTTGTTACCTGTTTTCAAAATAACTTCTGATAGTTAACCCTGACTTTTTTTATTTCCACATTTTTCTTGGTGCATTATAGTTGTACATAATATTGGGATTTGTTGTTACATATTCCTACGTGTGCACACAATATAACAATATAATTTGGCTAGTATCACTGCCCCCTCTACCTCTCCTTAATTCTGACATTTTTAAAGGAGAACTTTCATTATGAGATTAAGGCTGACAACCCACGAGGTCATATGCACATGAAACTATTCCATTTAAAACAAAATGCACTCTGGCTTCTGATTAGAAGAAGCTAGGAGGACATTTGCCAGTGGAATTCATAGAGAAAAATTATAAAGGAATTACAAAATTCACGGGACATTTTATTTTAACAAATTAGACTGCTTGTTAAAACTAATTGAATGCAGCTAAATTTCCTTTCAAAATCCCCAACAAGAAACTCAAATCTAAGCTGGGCATGGTGGTGTACTCCTGTAATCCCAGTGACTCAGGAGGCTAAGGCAAGAGGATCACAAGTCTGGGTCCTGTCCAGAGAACTTAGTGAGACCCCGTCTCAAATAAGTGAAAAGGCTGGGGTGGTAGCTCAGTGGTAGAGCACTCTCGGGTTCAGTCCTCAGTACTACAAAAAAATAAGCTCAAATCTTTCTTCCAACAAATATTTAAAGATTACAGTTTTCAGCTGAAAAAGCTGTGATTTTAGAAAATATCCCTTCAGTTTAAAAAATATGGGTATTATATCCCTTCTTTTGGGAAATGGTTTTAGAACATCTCTATTGAAAAAATGCTTTTTTCTTGCCTAAAACATTCTTTTGGATATGTCACAAACATGTGGGCCAGTAGTTGGATCCTTCCCCCTGAAATCTAATTTTTCAACATATTGATCCATGATTAAAATGTTAGTTTCCTTTTTTCTTTTTTTAGAGCCAAGACAAAAATTTAGGCATTTTGAAATTTAGGCATCTGTTTCTTATTTGATTATCTACTCTTTAAAAACTTCAAATATAAATTGTATCTTTAAATTGCTAAATGTTTCCTCCATCTCAGTATGTGAAGCATTTTCCTGTGAATAAATGTATAGATCGTGCTGTGTAGCTTGAAATGTTTTCAGGGAAAAACTATTTGAATGCTAAACAAAGAATGTATTCCACTTTGGTTTTCTCTTTTCCTTCCTTTTTCTTTCTCTTTTCCTTGTCTCAAATACAGATTTCTTTGCAGGTGGTTGCTCAGATGGAAGAATATTGGCATTTATGTTGAACATTTTACCTTATATAGTTTTTTGAGAACTTTTGCCAACAACCGACTTTCTTAGAAATAAGTGTAACCACCATTCCCCTAGCTGTGCTTCCACTGTCCCCCACCAACGGTTTTTTAATGTGGGGAGGCAACCCCCAGCCATTAAAGCTGATTTCGTGATTCTTTAATAGGATTTTGGGGTAAAGGCATTTTGTGAACTTAAGTTCATAAACAAAAGCATAATGAATATTATGAGAAAGATTTTTCTCTGTGCTATTAGCTTTTTTTTTTTTTTTTTTTTTTTGCAGCAGGATACCAATTTTCATGAAACGTTTAAACTAGTGAGAAACAGTTCATGCAAATAATGAACTTTAAATCCTTCCTTATGTCTTTTTAAGTTTTTACATGGTATGTTGACTTTTGATTCCAATGTCCTTTCTGACTGCTCTGGTTTGTATAAAGTTCTTACTACACTGCAGCACACGCCTCCTGTCCCTGAAGAACCATTTCCTGAAATGTGAAGCCCTGGTGCCATCAGTGATCAACACGCAGAAAGTTTTTGTGAACTTGCATTTCTTTTTGTGCATTCTATAAGGCTGGTTGTGACCAAATCAGCATAACATTTTGTATTAGGTTATTTCACTAACTGCGACAGTCAAAAGGATCAAATCTTTGTACAATAGAAAATTATTTAAATTTTATTTTTCTACTGACATTTCTAATTCAAGTGTAAACGTTTATCAATAAAGAATTACTTTAAATCCTGTGAGTTGGAACTGCATTTCTTTTTTAGTGGCTAATGAGTTTAATCTTTTGTAATAAAATTGTGTGACTTTAGTTTTTGGTATTTTTAGTAACAATATTTAACATGTATGTTGAACTTTATTTTATGTTCAACTTTTTACTAATTTATAGGAAAATTCTTGTTCAAAGATGTGATTACATTGTATTTACACATGCCTTTGATACATTAATTTCATATTGTGAGCCATGTATCACCACCAATATTTGTGTGATTCTGTGCTGAGATGGATGAGTATTGATGTAATGTGTGAAAAGCTAATAATTTCAACACTAAATCTACCTGAAGAAAAACTCCAAATTAGGCTAATTTAATGACCTTGGTGACATAATAAATCAGATTTCTGTTCTGCCATTTTCAGCAAGTTGGATTATTCCAATTTGGGTAGTTTACCTCATGGTCATAAAATGACTGTTACAGTTGCTGACATTGTAGATGTACATTGTCTGGCAGGGGACTGCCTATTCATTCTAATTTTTTTTTTAAATATTTTTAGAGAGAGAGAGAGAGAATTTTTTAATATTTATTTTTTAGTTTTCGGCAGACACAACATCTTTGTTTGTATGTGGTGCTGAGGATCGAACCAGGGCTGCATGCATGCCAGGCGAGCGCGCTACCGCTTGAGCCACATCCCCAGCCCTCTATTTTTTTTTTTAATTGAGGTTTAACAGGCAATAGAGTACAAAAACCTTAAATGTGTAACCTGATAACTTTTTACATATATATACTTACGTGACTGCCACTCAGTTCAAGAAACAGGATGATTCTAGTAGCCAGCTAGAGTGCAGAGCAAAGGATATGCACATAGTTCCACCAGAAGCCCCTGAGATTATGGGTATTCAGGACACAGCAGGGGAGGAATTTTCAGTTTCCAAAAAGAACTACAATGAGAAACCAGGGCATTGGTAGGTGCCTGTAATCCCAGTGATCCGGGCAACTGGAAAAAGGGTTTTGAGTTACAGTTTAGTGAGATCCAAGCCAAAAACAAAACTCAGTTGCCACTGCATACCCTGCAGTCAAAAACACAAGGTGTTGGCAAGGGTGTGGGGAAACTGGGATCTCATGAATATCAAGTGGTGCAACCGTTTTGAAAAACAATTTGGCAATTCCTCAAAAGGTAAAGCTTCATGACTGAACACTTCTAGGTGAGCTTTGAAAATGTCAGGTTCTAAGAGCCAGGTGTAGTGGCGCCTGCCTATAATCCCAGCAGCTCGGGAGGCTGAGGCAGGAGGATTGCAGGTTCAATGCCAGCCTCAGCAATTTAGCGAGGCTGTAAGCAACCTAGTGAGAGACCCTATCTCAAAATTAAAAAAATAAAATAAAAAAGGGCTAGGGATGTGGCTTAAGATGAAAGAAGCCAGTCACACATTATGAGTCTGTTTACATGGAATGTTCAGATGTGGTGATCAGGTAAAACAGGAATGATTAATGAGTGCAGGGTTTCTTTTGGGGGTGATAAAAATATTCTAAAATTGATTTGATGGTGATTGCTCACGTCTTTGAATATATATGAAAATAGTTGTACACTTAAAGGAGATAGTTTTTTTGATACATGGATTGGGCGTTTTTTTTTTTTTTTTAAAGTTTGCTAGTATAGAGCCTTCTGTAATGTCTCTACTCACATGTCTAATCTATTCCCTGATTTAGATAACTCAAGGATTGGATGACATAGATCCAGTCCAGTCCAGAGTATCAGTGAGAAGCAACTTTCAGTTGAGAAAAACCTCTCAATTTTTAGAAAGTATGGAACAAATAGCATGGCAGTCATCAATGTCTCACCTGCATTTGCTTCTGATTACTGTATCCCAAAATTGGAGTATAATTAAAATGTTTCATCTGAAAAAAAATAAAGATTATATGTTTGTATTATAATATGGGTCAACTTGAAAGAAAGATCCATGTGGATGTCTGCATCATAGAATATAGCGGATTCTAGTTATTTTTTTTATTTTTTTATTTTTTATGGGTTGTTCAAAACATTACAAAGCTCATGACATATCATCTTCCATACATTTGATTCAAGTGGGTTATGAACTCCCATTTTTTACCCCAAATACAAGTTGCAGAATCACATCGGTTACACATCCACATTTTTACATAATACCATATTAATGGCTGTTGTATTCTGCTACCTTTCCTATCCCCTACTATCCCCCCTCCCCTTCCCTCTCATCTTCCCTCTCTACCCCATCTGCTGTTGCGAATTCTAGTTATTGACAGTAGTTACATTTATACTGTTGTCTCCAATAACCTCTCCTCCAGGGTTTTAGACTGCTATAAGCTGCTGGTCACAACACCTTTGTCAAATGACCAGCATGTAACCTTGTTTTATGTGTGTTTCTATCCAAAGACACCTTACTTAATACATATACTTTTGCCTATAATTATACACAGTATTTCTTTACAACATAATAACATCTCAGTTACAGCATTTTGGTACAATGTACTTTTCTGTACTGAAATTGTACTACTTTTTCATAGTCATACACATACAGTACATATAGTACAGAAAACAGTCTGACACACTGTACAGTCCTCACAGTAAACCCAATACTGTGAACACATACTGTACAGTACAGTAATATAATAACGTCCTGAAAAAATTAAAAGATTAGGCATTTAAAGTTTTAAAAAACATTAAAAGCTTACTGTTAATGGAGCTGCGGGATGTGGAAGGGCAGTGGATGGTGTGTAAAGCTCAACCTTGGCTTGCTCCATGAAAACCAAGGGAGAGTTGGGTGGAATTTATTCTGCAGAAGAGGAAGAGAGTGGCATTTTGACATCTGGCAGTTCTACCTTAGGAGTTGGGCTATCGCCACTTGTTGACGGGGTGGGCAGGTGTCCCTCCCCATTGGCTTTGTCTGATTGGCTCTCTGCCTCATTTCTTTAAGTATCTCAGTATATGGGGCAAATGCAGTGGAGGCAAGGCGCTTGAATATGAGGCTGCGATCAAGCATAGGGTCACACTCCTTCATGTCATTAAAAATTTTTTCCAAGGCAGAATTCCATTCCGCTATTTTGGCTGCCGTGAGAGGGAGAATTCTTGGAGTCTTGGGCTGACTACTGTTGCCATCCTCATCCTTACTGACTCTGGTGCCTTGTTTCACCATCTCATCCAGGTCTTCATTGTTGGGTTCTACTGTCTTCTCTGCCAAAAGTTCCTCCACATCTTCTTCCTTCATGTCCTCAAAGCCTTCTCCGCTTATTTGCTGTGCAATGTGCATTATGTTTCTGACACTGTTCTTTATATTTTCTGTAATACCTTCAAAGCCTTCCAAATTTTCCACACAGTCAGGCCAAACATTTTTCCAACAGTTATTGATAGAAGCTGGCTTGATGCTGTCCCAGGCTGTGCCAACATAATCAATAACGATGCATATAGTGACTGACTTCCAATAGTTCATCATGGTGGTTTCCTTATTGGCCTTGAGAGTCTCCCAAGCCTTTGTGTAAAGCTCTTTAGTATAATGTGCTTTGAAAGCTTTTATTATACCCTGATTAAGGGGTTGGATGAAAGATGTAGTGTTTGTAGGCATAAAAAGAACTTTTACATTGGGGTGTGCGTTTTCATCTTCTTCACGGCAGTGGACTGGAGCATTATCCAAAATTAATAAAACCTTGAAAGCAAGGTTTCTGCCCTGGAGATAGTGTTCAACTTCTGTAATGAAGCAATTGTGGAACCAATCAGACATCATCCACGCTTTTTTTGTTCCACCTCCAATGGACTGGCATAGAGTTCACGTTTTCCCCTTTAAGTGCTCGTGGATTTGGGGCTCTGTACACCATTAAGGGTTTGCACTTAAAGTCACCCTTGGCATTGGTTGCATGGTCTTGGAATGACTTAAAGCCAGGGGCTCTAGAGGCCATTTGCGTTACTAACATAGGTTCGTTTGCCAACATCCTTGTAAAACAAGTCGGTCTCATCGGCATTGAAAACCTGCTCTTCCACATAACCCTTCTCCTGTGTAACACTTAGCCAGTATTTCTTAAATTCTTCCGCAGCTTCCAGGTCTGCAGAACTCGCCTCTCCTGCGAGGGTAACATTTCTCACCCCGTAGCGCCGTTTGAACCGGGCGAGCCAGCCGGCGCTGGCCGAGAAGGGCTTCACAGTTCTCTGACCCTGGGTAACGTGACAGTAGATTTCTTTGGCTTTCAGTCTCACAACAATGCTGTCCATTATGCTTTTTTTTTTTTTTTTTTTTTTTGTTGGTCGTCATCTCATGAATCCACAAATTAAGCCGCTTTTCCATCTTTTCCATGGCTTCATCACGCACTAGAGAGGTCAATCTAGCGCTTTCTGGAGCGGCCTCACGTACAGACCGGCGAATTTCCTTCTCCTTTTTCTTGATACACCAGATGGTTGATTCATTAACCTTGAACTCACGGCCAACGGCACTGTAACTCATGCCTGAACCGAGCTTGTCTAACACCCGTATTTTCTCCGTAAGCACATCACAGCCTTCTTGCGCTTGGGAACACCCGACAGCACTTCGGCACTATGCTCTGGGGCCATTTTAAACCGCAAAGACCAATAAAAAGAACAAAAAATGCAGTAAAAAGTGGCACTAGATAGATCTGCGAAAACGACTCTTGTTTACAGCAGGGACAGCTGAACCAAGAAGTTGGAGCCTTCGCCTGTTTCAATCACAGCTGGAAACTTAAATCCCTGCAGACTCCAAAGGTTCCCCCTGCGCATGCCCAGGAGTAACCCCAGAAAGCGCGCATTATTGATTTGGGGCTTACGAGAAAAAACCTTAACAAGTAAGTGAATTTGAAAATACAAATCCCAGATAATGAGCGTCAACCGTACTTTCTGTAGATACGTAATTTTCTTTAAGCACATTCCATCTAGGAGGTGAGGCAGCACCAAAGACTACAAGTTCCAGCATACACCACGTCCGGGCGGGCTCGTACCTCGGCAAAGTCCGGCGTGCCCGCCCAGAGGCATCGACCGGAAGTGTCGTGTTTCGACCACGTGGCACTGTCTGCGCATGTGCAGATGCTGCTGGGGCCGCCCAAGGTGCTGCTGCCGCCGTCGCCGCTGTAACAGCAGTAGCAGTAGCTCTATGATCACTCCCTAGAGCTTTACCGGGGGAGGCTGCTGCTGCAGTCCTGTGGGTTGCCTGGCCCCAAGCGGCAGCGACATGGAGGAATTTGACTCCGAAGACTTCTCCACTTCGGAGGAGGACGAGGACTACGTGCCGTCGGGTGAGCGTTGCGACCTGAGATGAGAGACGGATTGCCCCGCCCCGCGCCTCACGTGAGGCACGCCTGGCCCCGCGGGCACCGCCCGCGGTGGCCCGGTGGCACGCGGTCTTGGGCATCCCGGTCCTCTTGACCCTTGTCCGCGGGCCAGGCTGGACCAAAGCGTGCGCGTGGGTGAGTTCGGTGCTGCCGCTCCGCACGGGCCGACTTCGGCCGCCGCCCCCTCTCGTAGCCAGCGCGGGAAACGGCACGTGAACACGGCCCTGGCGCTGGGGACGCCGGAGGTGCCCCCCGAACGACGCGCGGCTTCCGAAGTCCTCTGGACAGAGCTTGTTTTCATCTTGAGGGATTTGCTAGCTCCCTCTTTGTCCATCTGTCCACCTTCTACCTTCACAAGAGATGTAGTTAACTCGAGGATGCATTTTGCTACTTTGCAGGGCCTACTCGTTGCTGTCGTCGAAGAACTTTTTTTTTTTTTTTTTTGGATGAGCGTCTCATACCAAGTGGGGTCAAGATAAAGCTGACCGTCCAAACTTACCCGCGCCCCATCCAGCACCTTCCCCAAGCTTATCCTTCTGGTTTCCATTTTAATTAAAAGTTATGCATGCACATACTTAAAACATAGACAAGCATTTTAAGAGGCTTTTTTTTGAAAGCTAGCAGTTCCCGTCATTCTCATCCCTGTTCAGTCCTAGTTGGGGGAAACTGCTTTGCACTTTTTCAATTTGGAATTTTCCATCTTTTCCATGGCTTCATCAAGCACTATAGAGGTCAATCTAGCGCCTTGGTTGTCTTTTGACATAACTCACCCATGGTGGGTCTTTTTTTTTTAACCCCCCCCCCCATCTTGTTCCACTGACCTTCAACCCCCAACACACACACACCCTCCTCCACCTTTAGACCCTCCGCACCTCAGCTTGTCGGTGTTTCTATGTCAGGTTTTGATTAGACAAGTAATACTCATTGTTTACGTTTTTCCTATGACCAAGTGACACCTTATTCACAGCTACACCATTTGGTGTACTGTGATTGTTTTCCATGCACAACTCTTTTCTAGAGTTGGTAATTACCTTTTTTTGTTAGTTTTTTTTTTTCCTTAGGTGTCTTTGTGTTTTTTACCACTAATTTCACTCTGAACTTTCAGGATTGTCTAAATCATTTCCCAAAATATTAAAGATTCTTTAGGTTTTCACTTTTCCTCTTTAAGTCCATATTTGTGGGGACAAGTGCATGAAGTGCTGCATATACATGGCATAAGTTAAGGGCGTCTGAGTGGCAGGCCACTTACCCTATAGACACAGCCCTGGGCATGAGGCTGGGTTTTGCTGTCCCTGTGCTTGCTCCATAGCCCACTCCTCGATTGGTCGCTGCAAGGACAGTTAGTAGACATTGCATTGGTGGCTGCCTGTAATCTGCAGTCTGCTTAGCTACTGCGTGAGTGTGTGTGTGTGTGTGTGTGTGTGTGTGTGTGTGTATTGCTCTCTTTGACTATGAAACCTAGGATGTCCATCATCAACACTCTGGATATTCTCTTTTATCTCTTTTCTGTATTCTCTAGTCTGTATAGTGTTGCCTGTTTTTTTTGTTTTTTGTTTGTTTGTTTGTTTTTTATCTTATGTTATCTTTCTTAATGTCCCACCAAAGTGAGACTAAATTCTGTAATAACTTCATGAGGAAGGATGCATGGCAGAAACATTTTTTTAAGATCTCAAATGTCTAAAAGTAACTATACTACTTGCTACTGTCAGGCTTGATTGATTCAAGGTTGGAAATAATTTTCCATCAGAATTTTAAAGGTGTTCCTTCATCTTCTAGATTCCAGTGTTGCTATTAAGAAGTTTTTTTCTCTTTTCCCTTTTTTATTGGGGATCAAACCCATGGCCTTAAGCATATTATGCAAGCTCTCTACCACTGAGTTACATCCAAAGTAGCTCCTTTTATTTCCTCTTTTGTGATGCTGGAGGGCAAGCCTGCTAGGCAGATATTCTACTGTTGAGCCACACTCAACAGTCTCCTAGCACCTTTTATTTTGAAACAGGGTCTTACTTTGTTGCCCAGGCCTGCCCCAAGCTTGTGATCATCCTGTGACAGCCTTTTAAGTAGTTGGGTTTACCTCACATGCCATTGTGCTGGGCTTTTGTTCCCATTTTCTGATACATCATTATGATATAACCTTGGTATGAGTATGTTTTCAGTCACTGTACTGATCCTTTTAGGATCCCCTGGTGCTCCAGAAGATTTTTTGATGATTTCTGCTCTCCATTTTCTCTGTTTTATTTTTGTGGAATCCTCATTTTTTTATGTTAAGCCATGGACCTGAACTTCTCTAATTTTTATCCTCTTCTTTTTTCCTATCCCATTGACCTTTTTTCTCACCTTCTCAGTGACCGGCTGCTTTGGGAGTTTTCCCTTCCCCTAAATTTTGTAGTAACCAGATTGCAATACATCAGTTATGGAAGCAGCTCTAGACTTGTTTTTGGCAGAGTTTACTTGTATCTGCTCACTGACCAGTATATACAGTTTTAGTCTGGCAGAAGCTCTTTAAGTGGTAATGTCTCATACCAACTTTGCCAAAGTAACCCGTGTAATATTTGAGGTTAATCCTGTGGTTATGCATACCACTAGCATTACCCCAGCCTCCTGGGTGCTTCTGGTGCTTGCTTATCTGGCTATGGTCCTGGCTCACTTTGCCCTATAGGTTACAGGTTCCTCAATCTGGATGGCATGTCAGCTGCCAAGACAAAAAAGGTTCAATAACTTTTTCTTTGATTATTCTTTTTTAATAGCTTTATGTTCTTGTTTCATGAGTGTAGTATTTATCACTTAAAGGATATTAATAACACTGAAGTTATTTGTTTTAACTTATATACAGTAAAATTTACTCTTCAGTTCACTGTTCTGTGATTTTTGGCAAATGTGTAGAATTGTGTAATCGCTACCAAAATTCACAATTTCAGGTCCCTCAACCCTCCCTGAAAACTAAAAATCCCTGTGTTACTCTTAGGACAGTACTCCTTTACCCTCAACCCTAGCCTCTGGCAACTAACTCCTGTCCTATTTTTAGTCTGTGTAAATGTTGCCTTTTTCAGAAAGTAATATAAATGGAAGCATAACTGTTAATGGATGTGAGGTAAGCCTAAAGGCTCATGTGTGAGACGATGTAAGAAGGTTCAGAGGAGAAATGATTGGGTTATAGCCTTAACATAATCAGTAAATTAATCCCTGATGGGATTAACTGAATGGTGACTGGAGGCAGGTGGGGTGTGGCTGGAGGAAGTGGTTCACTGGGGGCATGAATTGGCATATATGTTTGTGTCTGGCAAGTGGACATTTCCTCTGCTTTCTGATCACCATGTGAGCTGCTTCCCTCTGCCACACTCTTCCACAATGATGTTCTGCCTCACCTTGAGCCCCGAGTAATGGAGCTGGACTTCTGTGGACTAAGACCTCTGAAACCGCGAGCCCTCAAATAAACTTTTCCTACTTTAAAATTGTTTGGTCAGATCCTTTAGTCACAGCAGTGAAAAAGTTGACTAAAACAATAACAGGGTGTAGTTTTATGTGCATGACTTTTACTTAGTGTGAAGTGTTTTTAGATTTACCAATGCTGTTGTGCATATCAGTGTTGTAGCCCATGTATGAATATGCCACGGTTATCCATTCCTTTGTTGAGGGACACCAGGTTGTTCCCAGTGTGGATGTTTAACAAAAAAGCTGTGTGTTTAATACACACACACACACACACACACACACACACACACGGCCTTTCATTTCTCTTGGAGTAAATGCCTAGGAATGGGATTCCTGGGTTTTATGGTAGGTATATGTTTAAAAGAAAATGCTAAACTTTTCCATGTCATTCTTGCAGTATATGAGAGTTCCAATTATTCTTCATCCTCTACAATACTTGGATTGTAAAGTTGTTTTTGTTTTAATGTTAGCTACTTTTCTCATTTAATTTACATTTCCCTAATGATGACTTTGACTGTTTTTTTGCGGGGGGGGGGGGGGGAAGGGGAGTACTGGGAATTGATTCCAGGGGTGCTTAACCACTGAGCCACATCCCAGCCCTATTTTGTATTTTGTTTAGAGATAGGGTCTCACTGAGTTGCCTAATGCCTCACTTTTGCTGAGGCTGGCTTTGAACTTGAAATCCTTCTGCCTCAGCTTCCTGAACTGCTGGGATTACAGGCATGCACCACTGCCCCGGGCTGTTGACTGTCTTTTGATGTGCCTGCTTGCTATTCTTATCTCTTATTTGGTCATGTGCCTGTTCAAATCTTTTTTAAAATTGTGGTTTTTTTACTATTCAGTTTTGGAATTCTTTAGGTATTCTGGATATAGTTCTTTGTTGGTTATGTTTTATAATATTATGTCTCAGTCTGTGGCCTGTCTTTTTATTTACCTAATAGTGTTGTTTGCACAGTTTTTGTTTGTTTGTTTTGTTTTGTTTGTTTGTTTAACTTTTGATGAGGCCCAATTTGTGTCTCTCTTTTGTGTGTGTGTGTGTGTGTACTGCAGATTTAACACAGGGGTGCTTTACCACTGAGCCATATCCTAACCCCCCCCTTTTTTTTTTCATTTTGAGACAGGGTCTCACTAAGTTGCTTAGGGCCTTGCTAGATTGCAATCCTCTTGCCTCAGTCTCCTGAGTCACTGAATTACATGTATGTGCCACCACTCCTGGCCCAATTTGTCAAATTTTTCTATGGATTGTGCTTTTGCTATCGTACCTCAGAACTCTGCCTATCCCAAGATCACAAAAATGTTCTATGCTTTTTTTTTCCTGAAAGTTTCATATTTTACATTTTTTCATATTATCAGTCTTTTTCAGTCAATTTTTGCATAAGGTATGTTTTGTCGGTTGGGGTTGGTTTTGTATATGGATGTGTCTGATTATTCCAGCACCATTTGCTGAAAAGACTGTCCCTCCTCCATTGAATTGCCTTTATACCTTCGTTAAATATGATTTGGCCATGTTTTTATAGATTTTTTTTGGACCTGTATTCTGTTCTTTTGGGTAGGGGGTACCAGGGATTTAATTTAGGGGCACTCAACCACTGAGCTACATCCTCAGCCCTATTTTGTATTATTATTATTATTTTTTTAAGAGACAGGGTCTCACTGAATCGCTTACTGCCTTGCTTTTGCTGAGGCTGACTTTTGAGTTCACAATCCTCCTGCCTCAGCCTCTGAGCTGCTGAGATTATAGGCATGTGCCACAGAGCTCAGCACCTGTATTCTGTTTTTTTTTTTTTTTTTTTTTTTTTTTAGAGGAGAGAGAGAGGGGGGGGTGGTGGGAGGGAATTTTTTTTTTTTTTAATGTTTATTTTTTAGTTCTTGGCGGACACAACATCTTTGTTGGTATGTGGTGCTGAGGATCGAACCCGGGCCGCACGCATGCCAGGCGAGCGCGCTACCGCTTGAGCCACATCCCCAGCCCCGTGTATTCTGTTTTGATTACTCTAGTTTTCAGTGTTACAGTCAGGTGGAGAAAGTATTCCAGCTTTGTTCTTTTTCAGAGTTGTACTGCTTTCCATATAAATTTCAGAATGACCTTGTAAGTCTCTCCAAAAGTACCCTGTTTGGATTTTGTTTGAAATTGCATTTTATCTGTAGATCTCTGGGAAAATTGACAGTTGTAACAATGTTTTCTACCAGACTATGAATACTGTAATCTTTTTTTTTTTTTTAGTATTTATTTTTTAGTTGTTGTTGGACACAATACCTTTATTTCACTTATTTATTTTTATGTGGTGCTGAGGATCAAACCCAGGGTCTCTCACATGCAAGGCGAGTGCCCTACTGCTGAGCCACAACCCCAGCCCCAGTAATCATTATTTTTTTAATATCTTTATTTTGTTTATTTATTTTTTAATATGGTGCTGAGGATCGAACTCTGCCCCACGCGTGTGAGGCAGGCACTCTGCCACTGAGCCACAATCCCAGCCCTCTTTATTTATTTAACCCTTTTAAGCTTTGCTTTTCAGTTGTTCATTGCTATAATATGGAAATACAATACATTTGGTTTTGTATTGTGAACTCAAAGCCAGCAAACTTTGTATTCTATAGTTTTGCTAGACTTATTTGATCAATTCTAGAGGTTTTTGTAGGTTCCATGGGATTTTTCATAGTCATGTCAAATCTGAATAGCAACAGATTTCTTTCTTTTTTTCCAGTACTTTTGTATTCCCTTGCCTGCCGTATTGTACTTGATACTTCCAGTATGATGTTGAGTAGGAATGATAAGAGGGGACACCGGACGCAGTGTTTTGTTCCTCATGATGGTGCTTTGGGTTGTTTCTTTGTTCTTCAGATTTTCTGTAAATGGGAAGTTAGATCTAAATGCTTAATGAGTTTTCAGTGGAATACTTTTGGCTACACTACATTGTAGATGACTTCTGTGGTTCATATTGCATGACATCAGAAGATAATACCTAGTTGACTCCCATAGTTTTGACTTCTGCATAAGGATGATGACAGTCTGATCCTGCTGTTGTATATTTTTTCCTTTGGAACTGGAGAGTATTCTGTGTGGCAACATATGTAATGGTGAGCTAGTCACGGTGATGCATGCTTATAACCCCAGTGACTCGGGAGGTTGAGGCAGGAGGATTGCAAGTTCTAGGCCAGCCTCAGCAATTTAGTGAGGCCCTAAGCAACTCAGCAAGATCCTGTCTCAATAACAAAAAAACCTGGGATGTGGCTAGGTGGTTAACCCCCCACCCACTGCCCCAGGTTCAGTCCTTAGTACCAAAGTGTGTGTGTGTATTGGTTACACTTAAAATTGCCTTTTTTTTTTTTTAAACATTACTTGATAACCCTTGCATAAATTACTACTATATTAGAGTTTGGGATATTTTCCTTATCCTATGATTCTTCTACATTTATTAGTTGATTTTGTTCTTTAAAGTGTAGCCTTCTCTCATAAACCAGAACCCTGGTACCAGGGATTCAGCGCAGGGGTATACAACCACATCCCTAGCCCATTTTCTATTTTTAAGTTTTGAGACAGGTCTTGCAAAGTCGTTAGGGCCTTGCTAAGTTGCTAAGGTCCGTCTCTAACTTGCAGTTCTACTACCTCAGCCTCCCAAATTGCTGGGATTACCGACATGAGTGACCAAGCTGGGCTGTTAGAACAGTTATTTATTTGTTTGTTTATTTTGGTATCAGGAATTGAACCCACGGGCAGTTAACCACTAAACCACATCCCCAGCCTATTTTTTACATTTTATTTTCAGACAGTCTCTCACTAAGTTGCTTCGGACCTCACTAAATTGCTGAGGCTGGCTTTGAACTTGTGATTCTCCTGCCTCAGGCTCTTGAGCCAATGGGATTACAGGTGTGCACCACCATGCCCAGCTGTTGCCACAATTTAAATTTTTTTAAAAAATTATTTTTTAATATTTATTCTAAAAATTAATGATGTGATTGAAATGAAAAAAATCTGCTGGGTGTGGTGTCACATGCCTCCAATCCAGCAACTGGGGAGGCTGAGGTAGGAGGACCACTATTTCAAGGCCAGCCTGAGCAACTTATCAAGAACCTCTCTCAAATAAAATAAAAAGGTCTGGGGGATTGCTAAGTGGTGGAGCACCCTGGATTCGATCCCCAGTATGAAGGAAGCAAGGAAGGAAGTGGGGAAGGGGAAGGAAGACTATTCAACTCCTAGAAGAAAATGTAGGGTCAACACTTCAGCATATAAGCACAGGGAACAACTTTCTCAGTAGGACCCCTAAAACTCAGTAAATAATGCCAAGAGTTAATAAATGGAATGGTATCAAATAAAAAACTTCTGCACAGCAAACAAAACAACTAGGAATGTAAAGAGAGAACCTACAGAATGGGAGAAAAATCTTTGCTACCTAGTTTTCTGACAGGATTCATATCAAGAACATATAAAGAATGTGGGCTGGGTTGTGGCTCAGTGGTAGAGCGCTTGCCTCACATGTGTGAGGCACTGGGTTAGATTCTCAGCACTGCATAAAAATAAATGAATAAAATAAAGGCCCATCAGCAACTTAAAAAATATTTAAAAAATAATGTATAAAGAATGCAAAAAAACACCCTTTACACCAAAAAGTCAAATAACCCAATTAATAAATAGGCAAATGAATTAAACATACTTTCAAAAGAAGTACAAATGGTCAATAAACATGAAAAAATGTTCAACATTATTAGCCATTAGGGTAATGCAAATCAAAACTACACTGAGGGCTGGGTCTGTAGCTCAGTGGTAGAGCACTTGCCTCACACATGTAAGGTACTGGGCTGGATCCTCTGCACCACATTAAAAAGTTAATTAGTAATTAGTTTTTACAAAAAGATTTTTTAAAAGAAAGAAAGAAACTACACTGAGATTTCATCTCACACCAGCCAGAATGGTAGTCAGTGAGAATACAACTAATATGGGCTGGGGCTGTAGCTCAGCAGCATAGCACTTGCCTAGCACGCGTGAGTGAGGCACTGGGTTCGATCCTTGGCATCACATATAAATAAAATAAAGGCATTCTGTCCATCTACAACTACAAATATTAAAAAGAAAGTATACAAATAATAAGAAGTGCTGACACCATACCCAGATTTTTTTCCTTTCGATGATATCAATAATTTTTTTAGAATAAATATTTTGAAATAAATTTAAAAAGAATTTAAATTATGGTAATACCTGGGCATGGTGGTGCACACCTGCAATCCCATTGGCTCAAGAGCCTGAGGCAGGAGAATCGCAAGTTCAAAGCCAGCCTCAGCAATTTAGTGAGATCTGAAGCAACTTAGTGAGACTGTTTCAAAAGTGTAAAAGGAACAATTTTGTACTGCTGGTGGGACTATAAATTTGTACAACCACTATGGAAATCAGTATGGAGGTTCCACAAAAGAGTAGGATGGAAACACCATATGACCCAGCTATATCACTCCTCTATATTTATCTTGAAGAATTAAAGTCATCATACTACAATGATACATCATACCCATGTTTATAGCAGTACAATTCAGCAGTTGTGGTATGGAACCAGCCTAGGTGTTCATGAATGGATAAAGAGAATGTACTATATACACAGTGGAGTTTTTATTGAGCCATAAAGAAAAATGAAATTATGGCATTTTCTAGAAAATGGATGAAACCATAGAGACCATCTTGTTAAGTGAGATGAATCAAATTCAGAAGGTTAAGCATTGTATATTTTCTCTCATGTGGAATCTAGAGAGGGAAAAGAAAAAGAAAAGTGGGGGTGTAGCTCGTGAAAATCAAAGGAGATGAGTAGAGGAAAGGAACCCAGGGGTGGGAGGTGGGGAGGTGGGAGAAGTACTGTGGAGTGATGTTGGCCTAATTACATTATCATGTTGTATATTGTGTGCATATACAAATATGTAGCATTAATCCCATCAGTATGTACAACTACAGTGTACCAATAAAAAATGTGGGAAAAATAAATAAAAAATAAAATGCAGTTTAAACTTTAGAAATGCACATGTCTGCCAGAGTGACATACATTCTGTGCTGCTTCAGTGGACAGAGCTAGATAGAAAGTACATATCACAAAAAGGATTAGTGTTTATGTAGGTATTTTAGTAGTATATCCTAGAGCCTGTGCATTCTTTTTAATGGATGTATAATATTTGTGTCTTTCTTTCTACTGGGGATTGAACCCAGGAGCTCCCACCACTGAACTGCTTCCCCAGTCCTTTTTATTTTTTATTTTTTTAATATTTATTTATTTATTTTTAGTTTTCAGCGGACACAACATCTTTGTTTGTATGTGGTGCTGAGGATCGAACCCGGGCCGCACGCATGCCAGGCGAGCGCTCTACCGCTTGAGTCACATCCCCAGCTCCTTATTTTTTATTTTGAGACCGGGTTTTGCCAAATTGCTGAGGCTGCTCTAGAACTTGTGATCCTCCTGACTCAGCCTCCTGGGTTGCTGGGATTTCAGGCATAAGCCACCATGCCTGGCTAATATTTTCATTATAGATGTACCACATTCTATTCAATCAGTCTCCTTTAAAAAAAAAATTATAGCCTGGAACGGTGGCACACACCTGTAATCCTAGCAGCTTGGAAGACTGAGACAGGAGGGTCACAAGATCAAAGCCAGCCTCAGCAAAAGTGAGGTGCTAAGCAACTCAGTGAGACCCTGTCTCTAAATATAATACAAAATAGGGCTGGGAATGTGGCTCAGTGGTCGCTCGCCCCTTAGTTCAATACCTAGTACCTCTCCCCCAAAATTATAGATTGCCACCAAAATTTTTATTTTAAGATTAATTGTACTAAGTTATAATATCTTTTTTTAGGAGGGTACTGGGGATTGAACCCCTGGGGCACTTTACCACTGAATCATATCCCTAGTCCTTTTTATTTTTTATTTTTTATTTTGAGACAGGGTCTTGCCAAGTTGCTTAGGGCCTAAGCTAAACTGCTGAGGTTGGTCTCAAACTTGAGATCCTCCTGCCTCCTGAGTCACTGGGATTACAGGTGTGCACCACTGTGGTAGGGCTATTTTATTTTATTTCATTTCATTTTAATTTTCTTTTTTGAGTTGGGGTTCTCACTGTGCTGCTCAGGCTGGTCTTGAACTCATGGACTGGAACAGTCCTCCCATCTCAGCCTCTTGATTGCTAGGACTCTAGGAACAACACTGCACCCAGCCCCTCAAATCCTTTGTTATTACAGATTGCAATGGAGTGGATAATCTATTACATAATCTGGGATAGAATTCTATGAAATTGCTGAATTGAAAGGTAAATATATTTATCTAATTTTATTGGATATCACCAAATTCTGTTTCATGAGGTATTTGTTAGAATTTGGCAATACCTGACAAAATTGCAGAATCATGAGTGTGCTGGTTACTTCATAGTTTTGTTTGTGCAAACAGTATTTGCACAACAATAATATACTTTTATAGTATTTAGTACTGTTCTTTTTCTTTCCTTCTCTTTCCCATTCCCTCTCTCCTGTCCTGGCAGTTAAACCCAGGGCTTTGCACATGATAGGCAGATGTTCTACTACTGAGCTGCATCCTGTCCTTTTTATTCTTCTTTTTTTTTTTTTTGTACTGGCAGTTGTACCCAGGGGTGCTTAACCACTGAGACACATCCCCAGCCCTTTTTAAAAATTTATTTATTTATTTTAATTGTAGTTGGATACAATATCTTTAATTAATTAATTTGTTTTTATGTAGTGCTGAGGATCGAACCCAGGGCCTCGTGCAGGCTAGGTGAGCACTCTACCACTGAGCCACTGAGCCACAACCCCAGCCCTCCTCAGCTTTTTAAAATATTTTATTTAGAGATAGGATCCCACTGAGTTGCACGTGCCTTGCTAAGTTGCTGAAGCTGGCTTTGAACTCACAATCCTCCTACCTCAGCCTCCCAAGTTGCTGGGATTAAAGGCATGTGCCACCATATCTGTTTTGGTTTTTTTTTAATATATATATTTTTAGTTGTAGGTGGACACAATACCTTTATTTTATTTTTATGTGGTATTGAGGATCAAATCCAGTGCCTCATGCATGCTAAGCTAGCACTCTACCACTGAGCCACAACCCCAGCCCTCCCTTTTATTCTTTTTTTTCTTCCCCTTTTTATTTTTGAGACAGGGTTTTACTAATTGCTAAGACTGGCCTTGAACTTGTGATCCTCCTGCTTCAGTCGCCCCAGTAGCTGGGATTAAAGCATATGCTAGCTTTTACCTAGCTTTTCTTACATTATAAAAATGAGGACTATATAAGCAAAGTAAGCCAATCCCAAAAAACCAAAGGCCAAATGTTCTCTGATAAATGGCAGGGGATCCATAAAGGGGCAGGGGTGGGAGGGGCGGGGGCAGGGAAGCATGGGAAAAATGGAGGAACTTTGGGCAAAGGGGATGGAGGGGGCTTTTGGGCAGAAAAGATGGTGGAAAGAGATGGACATCATTACCCTAGGTACATGTGTGACTGCACATATGGTGCAATGCTATATCATGTACAGCCAGAGAAATGAAAAGTTGTGCTGCAATTATGTACAATGAATCAAAATGCATTCTGCTGTCCTATGTACCTAACTAGAATAAACAGATTAATTAATAAGAAATGTGAGCTGTATACATAGAATTGAATTTAATATCCATGTATTCACTACCCAGTTTAAGAACTAGAATATTGGCTCCTTGGAAACTCCTGTGTACCTCCTGCTTTTCTTTATAGGTATATCAGCCTCAAAACGCTTGAGTAGAAAGCAAAATCTGACTATGTAAAAGGCAGTACTTCTGGGACTCTCAGTATTTAGTCATAGCATTTATGTTGGTCACTTAGTACTCGAGTTTTTTAGAGTCTTTGTGCCTTCACCTGTGCTTGGCATCACCTGTCCAGAAACCTTGGATTCCTTTTCAATAAAATCTTCAGACTCCTACTGGTGGGTGGAGGTGGTGCAGGCCCATGGCTTAGAACTGTGGAGGATAAAGGTTCTAACTGCTGCTCTGCATACAGCTTTTCCCCTGTTTGGAGCACTCACCTTCACCCCTGGTTCCAGAGGCAGCTGATGCTGTTGGTCCATATGCCTCTTGAGGAGTCTACGTCTTTCATCAGTTTAGTCTTTTACTTTCTCCAGACCTGCATGCAGTTAAAAGTTCTTCTCCAGGTTTCAGGAAAATGTGGCTGTTGCATTCTTGCCTTTTCTCTTCAGCATTGTGGGTCCTATGAAAAATTCTTTTGGCTGCAGTTTATTGATGGAGGTATAAGGAAGCACACTTTCATGTGTGTTCACACTGCCATCTTAACCTGAAACTTGCTTCTCTCCTCATGAGATTCTTTCATTAATTAGTTCTTGCTTGGTGTTGGGGATATCAAACTGATTTCCCTTTTTGGAACCCTCATATTGAGAGTGTATGTTTGTGTGTGAGAGAAAGAGATGCTTATTCTCTAGGTTTTCACATGCCTATCTCCTTATCTGTTTTTAAATCTTTGCTATCTTATTTTTTTAGTTTTTAAGAATTTAATTATTTCTCTGACTGCTAGCGATGGTGAACATTTTTTCATGTACTTGTTGATTGATTGTATGTCCTCCTCTGAGAAGTGTCTGTTTAGGTCCTTGGCCCATTTGTTGATTGGGTTATTTGTTATCTTATTGTCTAATCAAAACCACCCTAAGATATCATCTCACTCCAGTAAGATTGGCAGCCATTATGAAGTCAAACAACAACAAGTGCTGGCGAGGATGTGGGGAAAAGGGTACACTTGTACATTGTTGGTGGGACTGCAAATTGGTGCAACCAATTTGGAAAGCAGTATGGAGATTTCTTGGAAAGCTGGGAATGGAACCACCATTTATTTGATCCAGCTATTCCCCTTCTGGATCTATTCCCTAAAGACCTAAAAACAGCATGCTACAGGGACGCTGCTACATCGATGTTCATAGCAGTACAATTCACAATAGCAAGACTGTGGAAGCAACCTAGATGCCCTTCAATAGACGAATGGATAAAAAAAATGTGGCATTTATACACAATGGAGTATTACTCTGCATTAAGAAATGACAAAATTATAGAATTTGGAGGGAAATGGATGGCATTAGAGCAGATTATGCTAAGTGAAGCTAGCCAATCCCTAAAAAACAAATGCCAAATGTCTTCTTTGATATAAGGAGAGTAACTAAGAACAGAGTAGGGAAGAAGAGCATGAGAAGATGAATAACATTAAACAGGGATGAGAGGTGGGAGGGACAGGGAAAGAGAAGGGAAATTGCTTGGAAATGGAAGGAGACCCTTAGGGTTATACAAAATTACATACAAGAGGAAGTGAGGGGAAAGGGAAAAATAATACAAGGGGGAGAAATGAATTACAGTAGAGGGGGTAGAGAGAGAAGAGGGGAGGGGAGGGGAGGGGAGGGGGGATAGTAGAGGATAGGAAAGGCAGCTGAATACAACAGACATGAGTATGTCAACATGTAAATCAATGTAAGTGTAATTGATGTGACTCTGCAATCTGTATACGGGGTAAAAATGGGAGTTCATAACCCACTTGAATCAAAGTGTGAAATATGATATAGCAAGAACTATGTAATGTTTTGAACAACCAATTTAAAAAAAAAAAGAATTTATTTATTTATTTACTTACTTATTTATTGTGGTGCTGGGGATTGAACCCAGGGCCTTGCACTCTACCAACTGAGCTATATCTCCAGCCCAAGAGTTTTGTTTTCTAAATTAAGTCATCTTATTTCATGAATACTACCATTTCTCTTACCTTTTTTAAAAAAAAAATTTAGTTGCTGATGGACCTTTATTTACTTATTTATCTATTTATCTGTCGGTTTATGTTGGTACCAGTGATTGAACCTAGGGGCACTTAGCCACCGAGCCAAATCCCTAGCCCCGCCCCCCTTTAACATTTTTTTTAGTTGTACATGGACACAATATCTTTATTTTGCTTATTCATTTTTATGTGGTGCTGAGGATCGAACCCAGGATCTCACATGTGTGAAGTGAGTGCTCTACCGCTGAGCCACAACCCCAGCCCCCCCAGCCCTTTTTTATATTTTATTAGAGACAGAGTCTCCCTGAGTTGCTTAAGGCCTTGCTAAGTTGCTGGGGCAAGCTTTGAACTTGCAATCCTCCTGCCTCAGCCTCCCAAGTTGCTGGGATTACAGGCGTACACCACCATGCCCAGCCTATTTATTTTATTTATTTATATGTGGTGCTGAAAATTGAACTGAGTCACAACCCCAGCCCATTTCTTCTTATATCTTTTTTTTTAAAAGAATATCTATTTTTTTAGTTATAGGTAGACACAATATTTTATTTTTATGTGGTGCTAAGGATTGAACCCAGTGCCTCACGCATGCTGGGCCAGCACTCTACCTCTGAACTACAAACACAGCCCTCTCTGATCTTTTTGAGGATATTAATTATAAAGGTTTTTGGTGGTTTTTTTCCACTTTGATTCCTGCACTGATTATTTCCTCTTATTTTCTTCTCTTTGAATCTTGCCTGTCATGTTGGAGGCTTTCCTCAGGTGTTGGGGGTCATTGATTCATTGTGAGTGAAGTACTTAAAAGCTGATTAGATGTATATAGGAGTATCAGAACAGCTCCAAAGAGGAAATAACCCAAATGTCCTTCAACAAAAGAATATATAAATAACTTGTGGTATAGTCATACAGTGAAATACTGTTCAGGAACGGAATGTGTAAACTACAGCGAGTTGTAGCAATATGGTGACTCACAGGCATACTGTTGAGTTAGACAAAAAAGTACATTGAGGCCTCTATTTGGTTAAAGTTCAAAAAACAGGCAAAAACTAACCTGTGGTGTTAAATGCAAGATAGTGGTTACCTTTGGAGTGGGGACAGTGAGTGGTGACTGGAAGCAGATACAGGGGACCTTCTGGGATGCTGGCCATGTTTTGTTCCTCAAGCTGGGTCCTGTTTTTCTGTGTATCATTTCGTGGAGCTCTATATCAGATTCATTTCAGCTGTACATTTGGTGTGTGCACTTCAAATAGAAGTTGAACCTCTTTGTAGGTTTGGTTTATTGACTGGTGTCCACAGAGGGTGGCCAGACTGGGCATCTAGACAACACTTGCTGGGAACCCCTGAATATCAGTGTCTGAAGATAGAACATAGATGTGTTTGTTTTTTCTGCTATATTTAACTGAAAGTCTTTAAGTTTCTTTCTAAACCCCATTTGTGGACAAGACAAGGTGTCTTTGTTATTATATCTGAGATAAGACGGGAACATTAATTTCTTCTTCAAAAAGTATATTAGTAGACTTAGAATCTCCATTCATTTGTTCATTCACTCATTTGTTAAGCAAATATTTACATATCAAGACAGGCAGTGTCCATGACTTCAAAGAGTGAACAACAGCATAGCAGAAATTGCAAACCTTTACTATATGGGAATGAATTAGGGAGGGGAAATAAGGACTGCTATGGAAGCCAAGGATTAGGAAAACAGCCTAGTCTCAGGGACAGAGAAGTCTTCCCTAAGGAAATGATATTTTAGGTTAAGAATGAGGAAAAATACAGGACTTTTTTTTTTTTTAATGAAAATGTTTCATCTTGATGTGAAAAATCTTTCTTTCCTATCTGTCTGACCACCCTGTTATGTGATTTCAGGTGGAGAATATAGTGAAGATGACGTAAATGAATTAGTGAAGGAAGATGAAGTGGATGGTGAAGAGCAGACACAGAAACCGAAAGGGAAACAGAGAAAGGCTCAGAGCATTCCGGCCAGGTGATGTTGCTCTCAAGTTCCCTAGAAGTCAGGGGCTTGTGCTACAGTCATCCTAATTGCTGAGATTAGTCTGATGATAAGATTTCTTATGGCCAGGGTTTCTGACCCTTTTTTTTTTTTTTGAAGAAAACATTTGCTGGTATTTTAGAAATAAATTCTTGGTCTCTGATAAGCTTTAAAATTTTTAGGTTTATTTTTATTTATTTACTTATTTTTGTGTGTGTGCGCTACTGGGGATTGAATCCCAGGGGTGTTAACCTGGGCTGGCCTTGAACTTGCGATCCTTTTGCCTCAGCGTTTTGACTTGCTGGGATTACAGGAGTGTACCAACATATCTGGCAAAATATTTAGGTTTTAATTAAACAAAAAAGCCTAACAAGTAAAATGTGTATATGGTTAAAACAAAACTATTAATGTATACCTTGTTTCTAGCCTTGAAGAAGAATGTTACCAAAGATATTCTCTCCGTATATAACAAGGATATATATATATATGTCCTATATATGTTGAAGAAGAATGTTACCAAAGATGTTCTGTCCGTGTATAACAAGGATACATATATGTCCTACCCTGTATTTTACAACAACACTCTGTATTGTTTTTCACTGTCATTGTTTTACAAGTTGGAAGTGGTACCACCGCAGTACATTTAAACATACATTGCACGGACAGGCCTTACTTGACTTGCGCATCCTCTCATTGAGGAACATTTAGATCATATCTAGTTTTTGTAGTAAATAGTTTTTGTACATGTCTTTGTATACATGTAAGTCAGATTTGTACATGTAGAATTGTTTGATCTAAGGTTATGTGCAGTTCAATTTTTTTTAGCAATCTTTCTTTCTTTTTTTTTGGTACCAAGGATTGAACTCAGGGGGCACTCATCCACTGAGCCACATCCCCAGCCCTATTTTGTATTTTCTTTTAGAGACAGGGTCTCCTTGAGTTGTTTAGCGCCTTGCTTTTGCTGAGGCTAATATCCTCCTTGCTCAGCCTTCCAAGCTACTGGGGTTATAGGCGTGTGCAACCATGCCTGACCTAGCAATTTTTCTTTCATAAGCCTATACTGAATTACATTTCCATCAGAATTAGGAAAATTTTGATAGGTAATTTAACTCAGGGACATCTTCTATGGAAGTGTTTTACTTCAGTGCTTTTTGTTTTCCTGGGCATTGAAGCAAAACGTAGATTATATTGATAAAAAGGAAAAAAAGAATTTTAGATTTAGATAATTCACTTAAAATCAAAGTATTAGTGAAAGCAATATATTTTATAAGTCTTGGGCCTGGTTCTTTTTTTAAATATTTTTTAGTTATACATGGACACAGTATCCTTATTTTGTTTATTTACTTTTATGTGATGCTGAGGATCAAACCCAGTGCCTCACACGTGGGAGGCAAGTGTTCTACCACTGAGCCACACCCCAGCCGCTTTGGACCTAGTTCTTTTGTCTCTATTCCAGCTTTTATATCTTCAGAAAGTAGAACAAAACACTGATATATATTTTTCCCTGAGAACTTCTAGAAGAAATAACACAAATAGCTGGGTGCAGTGGCACATTCTTGTAATCACAGAGTCAAGAAGGTTGAGGCAGGGAGATTGCACATTCAAGGCCAGCCTCCACAACTAAGCGAGGTCCTAATCAACTTAGCAAGGTCCTGTGCAACTTAGACCTTGTCTCCAAATTTAAAAAAAGGACTGGGGATGTGACTTATGGTAAAGTACCTCTGGGTTCAATCCCCAGTTCAAAAACAAAAACACTGTTTTGAACAGATTAATTCTGTGAGGTGATTTTGGGTTTTGTTTTGTTTGTTTTTAAATGAAAATAGCTAGTCCTGACTTAGAACACTATTTAATGATTCCAAGTGATTGGGGAAGATGCTAACAGTAAACTATAAAATTTTAGTTTATCTTTTCTGTTCCCCACCCCCCTAGATCTAGTAGTCCCAGATCTAAATTTTTTTTTTTTTTAAAGAGAGGAGAGAGAGAGAGAGAGAGAAATTTTAATATTTATTTTTAGTTTTTGGCGGACACAACATCTTTGCTTGTATGTGGTGCTCAGGATCGAACCCGGGCCGCACGCATGCCAGGCAAGTGCGCTACCGCTTGAGCCACATCCCCAGCCCCTCTAAATTTTTTTTTTTCAGGTATACAGAATTACATTTGGAATTGAGGAAGGGGTAACAAAACATTTTGCCTTATCTGTCTTGTCTTGCTTTTCTTGTGACTATTGATGATTAGGAAGAGAAAACAAAGTGGCCTCTTGTTAGAAGAGGAAGAAGAAGATGCCAAGGCTGAATCTGGAGGAAGTAGCAGTGAGGAGGAAGATAAAACAGAAGAACAGGAAAAAGGGACTGGATCAGAGGATGCAAGGAAAAAGAAGGAGGATGAGCTCTGGGCCAGCTTCCTCAACGACGTGGGACCAAAATCAAAATTGCCCTCTAGTACACAGGTGAAGGTAAGGCTGGAGATGAATGGTATGATAGCATCTCCAGAAATACCCTAGGGTTCCCAGATAATTTTTTTTTTAAATTTATAAACTGAGATTTGAATCTTAAACAGAAAGCAGACTAGATAGATGCCTTTTGATAGTAACTTTACTAGTGAAAAGCAAAAGCACTCTATATTTTATGAAAAGAAGCCTTTCTCAGTATGGAGATTCCTAAAAAAAGTGGAAATGGAACCACTATGTGACCCAGCTATCCTACACTTTGTTGGTTTTCCAAAAGAACTAAAATCAGCACACTATAGCAATACAGCCACCTCATTGTTAATAGCTGCGTAATCGCTAAATTATGGAATCAACCCAGATGTTTGTCAATAAATGAATGAATGAAGAAATTATGGTATATATACACAAAGCAGTTTTACTCAGCCATAAAGAGGAATGAATTTATGGCATTTGCTAGTTAATGGAAATGGAGAACATCATGCTAAGTAAAATAAGCCAGACTCAGAAACTCAAAGGTCAAATGTTTTCTTTCATTTGTGGAAGTTAGAGTAAAATAAAGGAAAGGAAGAAGTAAGGATAGGATAACATAAAGATATAGGGAAGATCGGTAGCATAGACGATCAAGAGGCAGAACAGAGGGACAGGAAAGGGGAGGCAGTACGGAGTGAATTCTTAAAAAATCATGCTATGTGTATATATAAATACACCACAGGGAATTTCCCCTGTATGTATAACTAAAAAGAACCAATAAAAATAGATGAACAAAAGGAAATCTAGCAGAGTAGAGGAAGGAGAAGCAGTGCAGAGCAGGGGATGGGGGAGGATGGGAGGAAGAGAGGAGATCATGAACTGAAAATCAAATTCTATGCATGTGATTTTGTCCAGATGAATTCAGCTACTATGTATAATTATAATGTTCTAATAAAATAAAACAAATATTAAGATTTGAACAGAAAGGGTAAGATTAGAACAGAAAGACAATTATTGAAAAATCAGCTTAAGGACAAGCTATATGGTGGACTTACAGACAGTGTTCACTGATGACAGTGAGTTTATTTTTTTCAATTATATTGCCTTAAAATAAAACTACCTACTGGACACAAATTTCAAACTTTAAAAATTGCCTTGGGGGCACTGGGCTGTGGCTTAGTGGTAGAGTGCTTGCCTAGCATGTGCGAAGCACTGGGTTCAGTCTTCAGCACCACATAAAAATAAATAAGTAAAATAGAGGTATTGTGTCCAACTACAACTAAAATTAAAAAAAAAAAAAATGCCTTGGGATCACATCTCAGCTGTTCTTCAAAAAAACCCTGAAGCCTTTTAATCAAATAAATTCCCAATAAAGAAATCATTGAATAATTAGAGATGAAACATTGAGAATAACCATAAGCAGCATGTTTAGATGACTCTTATAGGTTCATACTTTGATGAAACTAATTGCATTTCTTGCTTTTTTCCATAGACAGGAGAGGAGACTGAAGAGATGAGTTCAAGTAAATTGTTGGTCAAAGCAGAGGAGCTAGAGAAACCTAAAGAAACCGAAAAAGTTAAAATCACCAAAGTGTTTGATTTTGCTGGTGAAGAAGTGAGGTAAGAGAATCTTTACAAACTTTAAAATTACGCTTTTCAAAATGAGCAACTTTCTAAATGGTATTAGACATCTTTTCTCAGTCCAACTAAAATCAGCACACTATAGCAATACAGCCTCAGTCCAACTAAAATCAGAAGAGTTTATATTTCTACTTGCTCATTGCTGTGCTTTGTGACTTTGCATAAGTGGTCATTTCTGTTACTTTCCTCAACTGTGAAATAGAATCCACAGTAAGGTCTCTGAAATCAGATAAGAATTGAAAAGAGAAATTTGATTCCAGTATTGTTTCCTTCCTCAGTATTATTGTTTGAATTGGGTTATAAGGTTTGTTTACTATACTTTAGGAAAATAGTAGGGCTTAGTGTCATGACAACTTTAGCCTTCTGGCTGATATAAGTAAGAGCTACATGCCTGGAATTTTCTCTCATTTACTTAAATTTATTATGTGAAAACAGCAAATCTATCATTTTGAGCTAAATGAGAACAGATGAAATGCCAATAAGTAATTCTGTAGTTGGTTTCATTTATTTTCTTTGACAGTAACAAATTAAGAACTCTCTGAAAATAGACTTTCCCCTCATTTTTTTTTTTTTTTTTTTGTGTGTGTGTGTGGGGGGGTACTGGGAATTAACTACTGAGCCACATTCCCAGCCCTTTTGCATTTTTGTTTTGAGACAGGCCTTGCTAAAGTTGCTAAGTCTGTCTTTATACTCACAATCCTGCCCTGGCCCTTGAGTTGCTGGAATTTACAATGCCACTACACCTGGGCTGAAATTATTCTTGAAAATGATACCTGTTTTCTGACAATTACAGTTATCCCTCAGTATCCGTGGGAGATTGGTTCCAGGACCTCCCGAGGATGCCAAAGATTGTAGATGCTCAAGTCTCAAATAAAAATGGCATAGTCTTTGCATATAACTTAAGTATAACCTCCTATATAAATTAAATTACCTCCAAATTACTTATAATACCTAATACAATGTAAATATTATGTTAATAGCTGTATTGTTTAGGGAATAATGACAAGGAAAATGTCTGTACATGTTCTGCACTGATGCAGTTTTTTTTTCCTGAATGTTTTCTATCTATACTTGGTTGAATCTACCAGATGTAGAACCCACTGATACAGAAGGCCAACTGTATTATATACAGTGAAAATACATTTTGGAAAACAGAATTTGGTATTAACTGTTATATTACAACACTCACTGTAGTCAGATCCATCAATGGCTAATGTTTTGCCTCTCTATTACTATATGGATTTATTTGTTTTTTGTTTTTGTTTTTTTTAACCTTATAGGAGCCATCTGAGAATGACTTTTATACATTGTAATACTTCCTTCTTAGTATTTTAACATGTCTCCTAAAAACAAAGATATTCTTCTTTGTAACCTAATATAGCACTTACATCAGTAAATTTAACATTAGCATACTCTTTTATGATTTAAATTGTTCAATGTGTTGCAGACAAATATTTTTGTAAAACACAATAAAAAGAAATTGCTAGAAAAATAATTTTAAAAGATATATAAAATACAAGCCCCAGTTTTTGATAATATTCAACAAACATAAAATTCCATTTCAGTATTGGAGACAAAATGAACCAAAGCAACGATATATGATATTTCTTGCCTATAGTCCCACTACTCAAGAGGCTGAGGCAGGAGGATTGCAAGTTTCAGACCAGCCTCAGCAATTTAGCTAGCCCCATCACAAAATGAAATAAAAAGGACTGGGGATATTTATTGCTCGTGGAGAGTGCTTATCTAGCACATGCAAGGCATTGGATTTAAACTCCACTACAATAGAGAAAAAAAACCCTAAGTAATTTGAAAAGAATACAGGCTGTTCATTGAAAGTGTGAATGTGGATGATTAATACAGATAAGAACCACTGTTGCACCTTTTATTATTCTGTAATTGAAACAAAATAAATAGAGTGAAATATTAGTTCTCAAACATCAGGCACACATTCTGAATAATACTGTTTTAATATTTAAAGTTTCTATTGTGAGAATTCATTTTTTATAATTTGTCTACTATAAGTTGGATTGGTCACAGGACTATCCTGTGGGAAATGTATATGTTTATTATTTCTGTGCCCCTTTCCTCTTTTATTTTTTTCTTCTTATTTCCTATATTGGGGGATTGAATCCAGGGCATTGCAAATGGTAGGAAATCATTCAACATCCCAGCCCTTTTTGTTGTTGTTGTTGTTTAAATATATATTTTTTAGTTGTAGTTGGACACAACACCTTTATTTTATTTATTTATTTTTATTTGGTGCTGAGGATCAAACCCAGGGCCTCACACATGATAGGGGAACGCTCTACCGCTGAGCCACAATCCCAGCCCAACATCCCAGCCCTTTTTATTTTTATTTATTTATTTATTTATTTAAGAGAGAATTTTTTTTAATATTTATTTTTTAGTTTTCGGCGGACACAACATTTTTGTTTGTATGTGATGCTGAGGATCGAACGTGGGCCGCACGAATGCCAGGCAAGCGTGCTACTGCTTGAGCCACATCCCCAGCCCCCTTTTTATTTTTTGATTTGAGGCAGGACCTCATTAAATTGCTGAGGCTGCTTTGAACTCCTAATCCTCCTACATCATAGGAATTACAGGTGTATAGGACCTTGCCTGGCTGCCTTTTTTTATTTTATTGTTTGAGACAGAATCTTGCTAATTTTGCCCTGGCTGGCCTTGAACTTTGGATCCTCCTGCCTTAGCCTACTGAGTAGCTGGGATTACAGGTGTTCATCCTTGTGTCTGGATTTGTGTTGGTTTTCTTTTTAAAAAAAAAAATATATATATATATATATAGTTCAGGGTTGGGCATGTAGCTTAGTGGTAAAGTACTTGCCTACCATGCTTGAGGTTCTAGGTTTGACTCCCCGTCACCACAAAACAATCCCCGCCCCCCAATTCCAGTCATCATAAAGAAACTCAGTATATTTTCATGGGAATGGAAGTCTACACTTTAAAGCAGTTTCATTAAGTTCAGGATTTTTATTTTTACTTTTATGCAGAATGAAACTAATGATATTGTATTTTCAAAGTTCATCTTTAATTCTTTTTTTTGGTACTGGGGATTGAACTCAAGGGCACTCTATCACTGAGCTACATCCCCAGTCCTATTTGTATTTTATTTAGAGACAGTGTCTCACTGAGTTGCTTAGTGCCTCATCATTGCTGAGAATGGCTTTGAACTTGTGATCCTCCTGTCTCAGCCTCCCGAGTTCTGGGATTACAGACGTGCATCACTGCACCCAGCTTCATCTTTAATTCTTCTTCAATAACCATTTCTGGGGCTGGGATTGGGGCTCAGTGGCAGAATACTTGTCTTGCATATGTGAGGCACCGGGTTCGATCTTCAGCATCACATAAAAATAAAGATATTTAAAAAAATATATAAATAGCCATTTCTAATATTTATCCCATGGAAGTTAGAATTAAATTTAAGATATGTTTTAGTGGGGGAAATAAAGAATTCTGGATGCATGAATTTCCTCTGCATGGATATTCTTTTTTTTTTTTTTTTTTTTAGTTTTAGTTTTTTGTAGTTATAGGTGGACAGAATGCCTTTATTTTATTTGTTTATTTGTATGTGGTGCTGAGGATCAAACCCAGTGCCACGCACATGCTAGGCAAGTGCTCTGCCGCTGAGCTACAGCCCCAGCCAATGGATATTCTTTTGATAGAAAATATAATTGAAAACATTCTGTGAAACATGTCAATATGTAGAAACTTTTTTTCCTTCAGGCTTATAACTCATTTTTACCCTTATAATTTATTTGCTACTGAAAAGTATGATGAATTGCTTTCTTGCATAGAAGAACTAAGATTATTTAAAATAATAAGATTATTTAAAACAATAATGGCTAAAGCAAATTGTGCTAATTGGGGACCATCTGAGATTTTGTTTGTTTTTTAATTTTTTTTTAGTCATTGATGGACCTTCATGTAACTTATTTATTTGTGTGTGATGCTGAGAATTGAACCCAGGGCTTCACACATTCCTGGCAAGTGCTCTATCACTGAAGCCATAACCCCTGCCCACCTGTCTTTTTTTTTCCTTTTAAAAACACTGTTTACTTTGTAGTTCATCATTCTCAACAGAATTTTTTCCTTTCATAACCATTATACCTCAGCATACAAGTTTTTAGTTGATCAATATTAAGAGAATAATTTAAAAATTAAGGGATGGGGTTATGGCTTAGTGGTAGAGTACTCACTTAGTATGTGTGAGACCCTGGGTTCAATCCTCAGCACTACATATAAATAAATAAAATAAAGGTATTGTGTCCACCTTCAATTAAAAAAATTTTTTTAATTAAGTGTACTACCCTTACATAATTCTCAATTTTTACTACTTTACTAAGTATAGTGTCTTCATTTTTTGCTTTATTTTTTAGTTTTCCTTTGATAGCAAGATTTTTCTTGATGATGAAAGCAGTGTATTTATTTGTTCTTCCAATACAAACTCATAATCCAAAGTGTTTTCCTCTCTTGCAATTGCAACATTAAAATATACTTCTTCAAACACGCTCCAAACCACATCTGTTGAGCTGGGCACGGTGGTACACACCTATAATCCCAGCAGCTCAAGGGCTGAAGCAGGAGGATGTCAAGTTCAAAGCCAGCCTAAGCAGTTAGCAAGACCCTGTCTCAAACTAAAAAATAAAAAGGATTTTTTAAATTGATGTCGCCTAGTGGTTAAGCATCCCTGGGTTCAGTCTCCAATACCAAAACAAACCAACCACCTCTGTTGAGGATGTGATCCTAGTTTTATTACATAGAATACTTTGCATTACCTTTCTGTTTAAATCACAGATATAATAAAGGAATGTTCATGTTAGCAGTAGCTGGCATTCTGCAAGTTGCATTGAAAAAAGTACTTTGTTAATTTTATTTTTTTAGTATTATAAGTTTTAGTATTATAGTTTTCTTAGTAGTATAAGCCTGAATACATCAAGCTGTATTGTCATTGGAAAGTTACACTTGAATCACCTTTGAATTTATTGATGTTTCAGGGCAGACTCATTGATAGTCTTTTTCTCATATCTAGACAATGGGTTTGTTTTTTAGTTTTAGCAAACAGATGTGCTTCTTTCTCAAAAGACAAAGCAACTGTCCTTTGTTAGAAGACCTCAGTGCACTGTTAATGTGTAAAATTTTACATCTATTTCCTCCTCCTCCTCCTCCTCCTCCTCCTCCTCCTCCTCCTCCTCCTCCTCCTCCCTTCTTTCTTCTTTCTTCCTACTAGGGAATAAACCCAAGGGTGCTCAACCACTGAACCACATCCCCAGCCCTTTCTTGTATTTTATTAGAGACAGGGTCTCACTGAGTTGCTTTGGGCCTCACTAAATTGCTGAGGCTGGCTTTGAACTCGCAATCCTCCTGCCTCAGCCTCTCAAGCTGCTGGGATTATAGGCATGTGCCACCATACCTGGCCTGAGTACTCCCTTTGAAAGAATTCTTTTAATTTTCAACTTATTTCTTTATGTTTTGTATAAACGCTCCTGAAGTTTATTGGATTCATTGCTCCATTAGCCAGAACATCTCTGAAAAGAACTCACTATAATTTTATCACTGTATGATCAAAACCCAGACTCAGTATATGAAAGATCATAGTCAAGCCCATATGATATTGATTAGTGTTCTGGTTTACTACTGTTGCTGCATTCAGAAAAAGGTGTATAATTTCTTTTCAGAAACATTCAGCAGGGCAAGACTTTGTTTTGTCATTAATAAACTAGGAATAAAAATAATGCCAATTTTACTTTCTTAAATTAATTATTAATTTTAAACTAAGTTTTTAAAAAATCACACTTGGTTATTAAAGTGCTTATAAAAATAACATAAATTCTTATTTCACTAGATTTTTGGATTTCAGGTGATACAATAACCATAAAATATTACACCCATTATAATGTGGTTTTACTTTGGATAACAGTTTATATTGCATGCAACTCAGTTCAGAAGGTTGATGTTAACTAAATTAATTTTGTTTAATGCAGTGACTACTGATCATGTCTTGAATATTGTGACTCTATCACATTGCTAAACAGGTTTCTAAGTACTCATAATTTCTGTACCCATCTTGTTTTGAACCAGTAACAGGTAGTTTTTTGTTTTGTTTTTAAGTTTTTTTCCCAATAATACGTAGTTTTATAGCCTCTACTTTGAGTATCACTATATACAAGTCTGTTGCCCCTGTCCAGCACTGGCAGCTGAACTAAGGTCACTCATATGAATTTGTGGTGATGCAAAATAAACACAGACACAAATTACCTTTACACAAGCTTCAGGATGGCTTCCCCCGGCTTTCAGCCTCAAGCTCCCCAAAAGGGAGATCAAGAGGCTAATAAGAGAGAGGGAGCACGTTTGGAAGTGGGCTATTTTTTGGAGGGACACTGTTCTTAGAAAGTTCTGTCCATAAAAGGGCAGAAGGGGTAGGATTACAAGGGAGCAGGTGAGTGTAACTCAACCCCAGCGGGTACGCCTACAGTCTTACTATCTGAGCTGGGACAACACCCAAGTCACCATGAACTGTAGTGATTGGTCAGAGCCTCGTGCTTCAGGATTGGAAGGCATAATCATTCATAGTGGCTGCCCACACAATTCTATTCAGACTTTCTCCAGTTATCTCAGCGATGTCCTTGCTAATTATATGTCTTATGCAGTCCAAGGTTTAACCCAAGATTAAATACTGTATTTGGTCTTTTTTTTGGGGGGGGGGTGTCCCGGGGATTGAACTCAGGGGCACTCAGCCACTGAGCCACAGCCCCCGCCCTTTTTTGTATTTTATTTAGAGACAGGGTCTCACTGAGTTGCTTAGTGCCTTGATGTTGCTGAGGCTGGCTTTGAACTCTTGATCCTCCTACCTCAGCCTCTCTGAGCTGCTAGGAATACAGGCATGTGCCACCCTGCCCGGCTGCATTTGATCTTTTAGGAGTCTACCAGTTTGGCCTGTAATTCTAGCTAGTTGGGAGGCTCAAGGTCAGCCTGGGCAATATATCGAGACCCAGTCTTAAATGAACAGAGAGTCTAGACCATTTGTGTTGCAGAATGCCCCTCAATTTGGATTGTTGCACTGTTTTCTCATGTTTACTTTCAGATTAATTATGTTAGATAAAAACACTATATTAGCAGTGTTTCTCATCCAGCAGGGATATTTACTATTTTAATATATTAAATATTACTAATCACTAATGTTTGTAGTGATAAGTTAAGGCAATATCTGTCAGAATTCTCCATTGCAAGACACCCTTTTCCTTTGTAATTAATCATTTTTGGGACTCATTAAATAATTATTGATGTGAATTAATGATGTATTTTGCCTCCAGAAATCATACTGGAAGCTTTTGCGTTGTCCATTAGTAAGTAGCAGAACACTGACAGTGTTTAATGGTTTAGAAATCCTGTAACAGAAATATAGAAACTGTACTAATGTACCATTAAGAATATAGGTTTCAAAATTTTTGGAAGTTAAGTCTCTCTCAGCTTGGATTATTTCACATGTGTCTTAGGGTACATACGAATACCTAAAGGGGCTGGGATTGTAGCTCAGTGGTTGAGCACTTGCCTCACATGCGTGAAACACTGGGTTCGATCCTCAGCAACATATAAAAAAATAAACAAATAAATAAAACTAAGATAATGTGTCCATCTACAACTAAAAAAAAAAATTTAAAACAAGATACCTAAAGGAAGATTTATTTATAAGTTTCTATATAAAGAGTACAGAAAGTTGATCACTAACTGTTGCTATGAGAAATCATTAAATTTCTGATCAAATTAAATTTTATGTGCTTGTTTATGAATATGATATTTATATATCACAAATGTCTTATTTCGTTTTTGAAAACCAATGCATGGTGATTTTAAATACTGGATGGTTATTAGTGAGTCAACTATTCCCACCTTTTGCCAGAAGAGGGCAGTGATGTGTCTCTATCAAAAAGAAAATAAGGAAATAAGAATGTGGAGGCACTTTTTCCATAAATTACATACTTTCACAAGCATGTGTTTATTTATACTTGAAAAGTAATTAATGCTTATTATTTTAAAAAGTCATATGTTAAAGAAATAAATGACAGGGCAAGTGAAAGTCTTCTATAACTTCTACCCCTAAGGAGAACAAAAACCATTAATTGTTGGCAATTTCTTTTTAAAGCTTAAATTATTTATACTTAAATTTAGGTGTTATAAGGAATCCTCTTGAGGGAACTTGAGAGATCTGAATTTTAATTGACAACCCATATACAGATTTGGTGTGTGGATTTAGCATATCTTTTAATCTCTTGATGTCATTCTGCTTTTTCTTTTTTGTCTTTGTATCAAGTTAAGAGCATTACTACACCTTTAAGAAATGTGAGAAAAAGCTAGTGATGACTGGGAAGAATTTGTAAGTATAAGCATAAGGTAGTGTTAGTACAAAGCTAGTCTTTTAGTTTTTTTAATAACTGTTTTAATTAAATTTGGGGTTTTTGCTGTTTTGTTTTTCCCTACTTGAAAAATATATAGTTTATTTACCTTGGGAAATAGTACTTTTTATCTTTCCCTGTCGTTTAACCAGCTGAGCCAGTTAGCTCAGACTTTCCTAAATGATTCACCTTTTGGAAAAGATAAGTCATGGAAAAGTTTCTCCCCAAATAAAAACTTCAGGAAATACTGAGTGAGAATTAAGTTAAAGTGGAATTTCTACTTAAAATACTTACATTAGTTATTGCTGATAATGGGCCTTTTCCTGTAAGGGTTCCCTCTTGTGTATGAAATGGTTTATAAATTAACTATTCTACTTGAAGGGTTGAAGGGTTTTTTTTGTTTTGTTTATTTTGGTTTTGATTTTGTTTTTTGTTTTGTCTGTTTGTTTGGTGGTGCTGGGGATGGAACCCAGGGTCTCATGTATATAAGCAAGTGCTCTACCCCTGAGCCATATCTCTAGCCCCTTGAAGATATTTTGATAGCCAAATCTATTATTGCTTATTAAAAATGGAGTTCTTCTAGGAATACTATCTGAAGAGTAATCTGGTATTAGTGTCAATTATCAAAAGCCCTGAGAAATGTACCAATTTATGTAACATGTTTTTAGTGAATATGGATAAGAGTTTGACACTAAGAAATAAAGATTTCTCCACATGTTATACATTCTTTATGCCCCCTCTGTGGCGCTATATATCATGTAGCATCACAACTTGATTTCATGGTTGGCTGTCATGCTGGACTGTGAGCTCCTTAAGGGCAGAAGCCATGTTGTATTTCTGTGCACATCCAATATCTTTTTTTTTTTTTTTTTGAGAGAGAGAGACAGAGAGAATTTTATTTTTTAGTTTTCAGCGGATACAACATATTTGTTTGTACGTGGTGCTGAGGATTGAACCCGGGCCGCATGCATGCCAGGCGAGCACGCTACCGCTTGAGCCACATCCTCAGCCCCAACATCCAATATCTTAACATAGTGCCTGCATCTGGTTGCTTTTCAAAAAATGCTTAATTAGGTGCCTGCTACAAAAAGTCATGTCAAGTCTTACAGTAAAACAAGAAAACACAAAACCAAAATGTGTTGCATAAGTGCTGCTTTCCTTTCTCTGTAACTTGGGCCACTTGATCTTCATCTTTTCTTTCATCATTATTTTAAAATTTCACAGTGTTGTGCCTTGATATGATTTTGCTTTGTCAGGTGTTCTGTGGCTTTCCCTAATACTGGGGATTGAACCCAGGGGCGATCTATCACTGAGCCTACATTTCCTGATCTTATGTTTGGTTTTGAGATAGAGTCTCACTAGTTGCCAAGGCTGGCCTGGAATTTGCGATCTTCCTGCCTCAGCCTCCTTGAGTAGGTGGGATTACGGGTGTGCACCACTGAGCCTGGCTTCTGTTTTTTTTTTTTTTTTTTTTTTGTGGAATGTCATCCTTTACTTAAAGGAAATTTTCTTTTATTATCATAACCTCCCAGTTTTCTCTTTTTGAAATTCATAATAGTGGAATTGATGCAGTGACATTAGATGAGGCGAGGATTGGGTAACAAATGAACTCCACACCTCAGTAGCATAATGTAGTATATGTATTTCTTTTTGGTATGACTCCACTATGAGTTGGGTGGCAACACTATCCTCTAGAGCATGTGACCTTAGAAGGTGCTATGGTAAGGGAAGAATGAATCAATAGATTTTTCACTTAATTCTGTTTTAAGAATGGGCTTTAGTCCTTTCCTTTGTGAGTCTGGATTTTCTGTGGTTTTTGTTTCTTCAAAGGGTAACAGGGTCCTGCTGGCTTGGGAGTGGAGGGCAGTAGCCTGTGTATTAAGTTGGAAAAGGGATCTGAGGCCTAGTTTCTCCTGAAACAGACTCTCAGGTGGGTTCAACCTACTTTACTCCTCCACCTTCTTCAAAATTCCTGTCATCTCAATTGAATGAGCTTTTTTTCAGGGTGCTGTCATACAGATTGGCTTGCTTGTTTGGGGCCATTCTGCATGACTGTCAGCCATCTGTTGCTAGAGTGGTGCTGTGTGGCAAACCATGCCAGTCTTGGTGGTAACAACAGTAAACATGCATTTTTTTCCTCATTTGCCTCTGGGTATATGGTGTTTGGCCAATCCTATGTTGGCTACAAGCTTAACCATTATTTTGTGCCACTTGTATACAAGACACAGTACTAGGTTCAGGAATGAGGTGATCCTTAATAAGAAAATTTGTCCTTGAAGGTGAATAGACTTATATTCCCTCAAGGTGGATTTATAGGATTTTCCTATTATTATTCTTGGCCAGTGTTTTTCTGAATGAGTGGTTGAACATGACTCACACATTTTGGTTTTGTATTGTTTACTGTAAGACTGACAAGACTGCCTCTGGAGTGTGCTTCTTGCTGACAGCTGTAACGAGAGGACTTAGGGGGATAAAATTTACATGCATTGTTGTTTTACTTGTTAACTTTAGTCAGTGAAAAAGCTTTTATCTAGAATACTGTAGTAAACTTTTATCCTAAAACTCAACAGCCAGAATTTATTAAAAGCCCTATGATGGATATGTTTCTAGTTCTCATTCTCTTTTTACTAGATTTTGTTTCTCTCTTTATTCCTCTTATGAATTTGATGTCTCCTTTTCCTTGGAACAGGGTAACAAAGGAAGTGGATGCTACATCTAAAGAAGCCAAATCCTTCTTCAAGCAAAATGAGAAAGAAAAACCACAGGCTAATGTCCCTTCAGCTGTGCCGTCACTCCCTGCTGGGTCAGGGTGAGTACTCAAGTCTCAGTCGCAGGTGTACTGGGCACTTTGGAAAAGCTGTTTTCCGTGCAAGGACCTGCCTTAACTGCAGCGCTCATGGCTCCTTTCCTGAGAGAAGGAATTATGCTGCTGAACTATTACACTATGCTGCCTTTGCTGAACTATTTACCAAGATGGAAGAGGCAAAGGAAAATGGGCCATAGGTCTCCTTTAATTCCAGCCTGAAGGAAGCCCTGGTTTACAGTGTTGACCGCAAAGCTGAACATGTAAAGTTTATATTTAAAAATAATAAATTTTGAATGATAATATTTAGCAGTTCATCAGAACTTTGAATGAAGATTTGAGTTGAGTATTCGCTCCCATCCCCCATGACTTCAAAGGAACATAAAAAGGTCAAGCCAGGCACAGTGGCATGTGCCTGTAGTCCCAGCTGCTCAGGAGGCTGCAGCAGGAAGATCACTTGAATCCAGGGGTTCGAGGCCAGCCTGGGCAACATAATAAAACCCTGCCTTAAAGAAAAATGGTGAATCAAAGGTGACTTGTAGATAGTTTTCTTAACATATTGTTTTGAATTTAATGTTTTCTTCCTTTGTATTTTCTATGTAAATTGAATTATCTTTAGCTGAAGACTAGAATTCTTGGTCTTTGTAAAAAATAAAGCATCATAGTAAATAAGAAAGTGGCAGCCTGCAGCCACGAGACTGCACACAGACCGCATCCCCTGCACAGTTCTGATTACCCAGCTGACTCCTGCAGAAATTTCTGTGTTCATAATATCCCTAGATGTTTGGGATAGAACAAGTGTCTCTAAATTGGCTTCTTTGACCCTTACTTCTTCCTTCTGTGTCACTTCTTCCTTCTCTCCAAACTTGTGTTTGGTTCAAATAGTAAATTTTTATTTCTTCTACATTTAAAAAGAAAAAAAAAGAAAAAAGATGATTTTTCTATTAGATGGTGAGCTTTCTAGGGCAGGCCTTTCTAATTTTTGCAGCCCTGACTCTAAACAATCCTGTGTTATGCTGGCATACTCTCTTAGGATGTGTCTGCCCAATCCTGAGTCAAAGGTTTACATGCGAGTCGAGTCATTTATGTGAGAGGTGATTCCAGGAAGCCCCAGAAAAGAGGTGAAAGGGAGAAAGCAGCTGTTTAAGGGTTGTTCTTAAACAGGTTGCTGCTAATAGTGGCTACCACTCAGCCCTGCTGGGAAACTTTGAGACTATGAAGAACAGAGTGAGGCGCCAAGAAGCTCAGATATTTACCCTCCAGTTCTGGCCTGACGTTGGCCAAGAATTGCTTCTGCATGTTCCCTGCGCTCAGTCCTCTGGCCATGAGCTGTAGGTGCTTGGGAGTACAATGATCAGCATGTTCCTTGGTGATTAACGTGGGGCGATGTGGAGGGAGCTCCTTCCACTCTGCTACATTGCCTTGCACCAATCTTTATTTCCTTACCTAATTGTTCTGCACTGGAGCTCCCAGGTAGCAGAAATCAATGGTGTTCAAAGAAATCTCAGAAGGAAAAGGATTTGACTGCTTGCTACCACAGTAAAATTGACACAAAGCAGATGAACGTCTCTATAGAAGAGCAGAACTTAATGGAAATGTGAAGAATTCTCCAGACCTGGCCCTGTTAATGTTCCCTGGGTCAGCATGCCTTCAATCTGTGATCTGCATTTATTAGTTAAAATATTGCTATATTTTATTCTATAAAATATTTATTTTAGTTATTGATGTGCTCCTCCTGGGTGACAAAGATGAACAGTTTTTAGTGGGGGTTGAGATAAAAAGCAAATAGGAATCTATAGGCTGATGAAGTGTGTTTTTAGCCTTTTATTCATTGTATTGTCTGAGGGGGTTCTCTTCAGACCAGTAGCTTTCAGGTAGTATTGTCACCAGAGAAGAGAGATTTCTGAAGAATAGTCCAGGGAATTCCCAGAGAGAAGGGTAGGTAACTTGACTTAGGACCAGCTGCATTCTTGTCATACAAAAATAAAAGAATTTCAGCACCCACCCACCAAAGGCATAGATAAGTTTATTGAGGACTGCTTACCTATTCAAGGGAGAATGTAGGCTATCTCCAAAGGGAGAGAGAACCTCAGACTAAAAAGTCAAAAGACTGCCATCCATAGTAAGGAATACATTCTACATTATGTGCTTTTAAACTCATAAAAATAGATTTGTAAAAAACAGGAATAAAAATTTGGTGAGATGATTTTGTTTTTCAGTATTGGGAATTGAACCCAGCACCTCACACATGCTAGGCAAGCAGTCTGCCACTGAGCTACATCCCTAGCACCCCTTTTTTTAAAAAAAATAAATAAGGTCTTGATATATTGCCTAGGCTGGCCTCAAACTCTTGGACTCTAGCTGGGGGTGCAGCTCAGTTGTAGAGTCCTTGCTTCACATGCACAAGGCCCTGGGTTCTATGCAGCACACAAAAAAACCTCAGCCTCCCGAGTAGTGAGGACTACAGATGTACACTGCTGTGCACTTACTGAAATGATATTTACACTTATTACATATGATTCACTTTGATTTTCTGTTTAGTATGTGTCATTTAAAAAATGTTATTACCCACTGAATTGATTTTGCAGTCTACTATGACTTGAATTTGGCACATATTGCTCTAGGCTACATATGGAATTAGCCTTCAGCAGCTTTTACATAGGTTGCCAGACTTGCATCTGCTATTATTAAACAGGTTTTCTTGGATTTAAAAGTATTGTTATGAAAGTGACCTTAGGATATAACTACCAGATAAAAAAAAGACAAATTGTGTTTCTAGCATAGTTTCAGCTAGCACGGTTTTTACTTCTAGCTTCCATCATATCTCTTACAATAGTCCGTATTGATGCAAAATTCTACATGGAAAGTATATATTTCAGAAAGTACTCTGCAGAGTATGGAGACAGTTAGGGGAGAGAGAAATGGCAGCTTGACAGTCAGCTTGGGTAAACTTCTGGGTTGCTCACATGAAAATCTCTCTCTCCCTGTTCCTGTATTCTTGCTGCCTTTCTAAAATAAGAAATCTGCTGAGATGATATCTGTATCAGGGAGACCCAGCAGGAAACAGATGGTATCCTCAAATTCCGATACTTTGAGGAGAGCTTAATAACTCACAAAGTAATGGAAAAACCACAGGGACAGGAATAGTGTGGTATCCCTGGGGCTAGTAATAATGAGACTCCATTGGATCTGTAGGCCCAAAGGGGCAAGAGAAGGGAACAGTCATTGGCAGTGGAAGACAAGATTATGTGGAATGGGCTTACCCCACAGGAGCTGAGATCTTCAGCCGGGCCATGGACCCTCCCAGGGAAAAGGAAAGGGAACATAGGTTCAGATATCCTTTTCTTCTCTCCCTCCTATCTCTTGCCAGGATATTTCATTGCCCATTGCAGGTTGTTAGAGGAAAAATTACTCTGACACTTATTAAAATAGTCAGGAAGACTTGATTGAGAACTTGTTTTGATAGGTATCAAGATTAAAAGAGCTCAATTCTGTTATGTACAAAGATAGCAGAAAGGAGAGCCACTGGGTGGAAAAGTACTAAGAGGGTAGAGGGATTCTTGCTAAAGGCAGGTACGGTGATTGAATTATAAATGTAGGGGATTCTCTCTAAACTGACTTAGCAGGACTCCTTCTAAAACTGGGCATGCCCAGCAAGGACAGGAGTCAACATCTAGGCTTAGTTGAGAATAGGAGTGAGAGGAGTCTGGCTATAGTTTGATTAAGGAAAATTGTTTCTACAGGGCAAGTTTCTGGGGCAGAGAGGACAAGGGAGTGGGCATAGAGGGAATCTGATAATTATACCAGGAACTGTTCCAGGGAGCTATTCCAGGGAAATATTTTTTAGTAGATGAAGGAACTGCTGACTTCTTTATAAAGAAGGTAAAGTGAAGTTTGACCAAAATCAATTTCTTTGAAAGCTATAATGGAACATTACGGATTATAAGGATATGTCTACCAAATGCCTGATTAAAAGTCCTCAGAGTTGTGCATGAAAATGGGGATACATTTAATTATGATACAGTGTGTCTTGAATTTCTGATAAATCCAGAATGACCTTCAAGATTGGCCTGCCCGTTTTTCTGAAATGCATTTTGAAAAGCTTTTATGATTGCAATTATGCTTGTAAAGAGACACTGCCAAGAGAATTCACTTGCTCTGGGGTGTCGAGTGGACTCATTTTGTCAGTGCAAACATTGGGATCTTCTGCAGACTTCACATGCAGAGCATGGGGAGGTGTTTTCAGGGAAGAATCTACTGGCATAATCTAATATATTAAAAGAAATAAATGCTTGGTGCAGTGGTGCATGCTTGTAATCCCCGCGGCTCAGGATTCAAAGCCAGCCTCAGCAACTTAGTGAGGCCCTAAGCAACCTAGCAAGAAATAAAAAATAAAAAGGGCTGGGATGTAGCTCAGTGGTTAAGCACTCCTGGGTTCAATTCCCGGTACCAAAAAATAAATCAATAAAAAATAAATTTAAATATATATATATTTCTTCATGTAGTAAAATATTTTTCCATTGACATTTTCACTTTGGGAGCTGCTTTACTTTATAGAAATTACACAACAGAAACACTTTGTTTATTTTCCTTTTCTCTAAACAGATTTAAGCAATACAGGAAGGCCAAAGCAGAAGAGTAAAACATCCTGTCCCACATCTTTTGCTAGCAAATAAGAACAGATTCAGAGGAACAAATGTTTGTAACTGGAAATGCATTTCCTCCACATGTTTAAAATAGCACACTGCTTAGACTATAAAAAGCCAAAGTTTATGCTTTGAGAACGGAGTAAACTGTCTTTTAATTAGAGGCCGGAATCAGACTACAAGAAGTACACTGTCTGTGTTTGGTGATAGAAAGCACAGTGCTTACTTGGTGTGTCTAAATTCCCATGGTCTTGTCATCCCAAGCCCGCTATCACCTCTTCCCCCACACCTTCAGTCCTTTTTACTACCTCTTCTGTTCACTACCTGCACTCAGCTTCTGCCAGCATGTACTAGTAACTGCTTGACCAGGCTTCAGCCCCTCATTTGCTACATTTGCTTTCAACCTGGCATTTATTACTTATCCTGTTAGTCTTCAAATTTTATAATCCTAACTGTAGGAATTGACTGAGGATGTGGCTTGCTGGTAGAGCACTTGCCTGGCATGCCAGAGGCCTGGGTTTGCTCCCCAGGCATTGAGGGCCTGCTGTTTAGCCTCCTCCTTAAAGATTGGGAATGACCTAGAGTAGTAAAACCTACTATTTTCACATGTGGTTTTCTCTTGTCATCTTGGTTTCTTGAGCAAAGAAAAATGCCTTACTGTTGAATTTCAAACAACCTTATGGGTGGTGTCAGTTTAAGCAGTGTTTGTCCCAGTGGTGGATAGAATTCTTCATAGTGCTATACTTATGATTAAGACCCATACTAGCTGGGCGCAGTGACACACACCAGTAATCCCAGTGGTTCCAGAGGCTGAGATAGGAGGATCACAAGTTTAAAACCAACCTCAACAAAAGCAAGATGACTGAGCAACTCAGTGAGACTCTGTCTCTAAATAAAATACAAAATAGGGCTGGGGATGTGGCTGAGTGGTTGAGTACCCCCCAAGTCCAATCCCTGGTATACCCCCATCCCCCAAAAAAGACCCAGGCCTGACCCAGTGGTTGGCCAGTTTTTAGTGTATTTGCCCAGTCCCAGAACCTTTGCTTTGTGCAACAGTCTTCTGTCTGAGCAGTTGACTGATCTCTCCCACTCCCCTTGAGTGAGTCAACATAAATTTTACTTATGGTGTTTGTTTTGTTTTCTTGTTTTTAGTTTTAGGTGGACACAATTTTTATTTTAATTTTATGTGGTCCTGAGGATTAAACCTAGTGCCCCATGCTTGCTAGGTGAACACTCTACCACTGAGCCACAACCCCAGCTCATACTCATGGTTTTAAGTTTCAAAATTTCTCAGTATATTGTCTTTTGATACAGAACATTAACCATTTCACGTAAAGTAATAAAAATCAGACACAATGTAGGGAAGAAATGTTTCTAATGTTCAATTAGAATCTCTTGTTATGATGATGAAACAATCAGATATCTAGCCTATGGTGATTTGATTGGTTGATTGCATTACTGGGGATCAAACCCAGAATGCTTGCATGCTATGCAAGGGCTCTACCACTGAACCATATCTTCAGCCCAAGGGCCTCTAACCTTTGAAGGATTGCTGTCATGTTGTTGGGAGTGTGTTTTTTAAAACAGGACCTAATTTTTGCTAAAAAGGGAAGAGGGGGCTCTAGATTATTCAACAGCAATTACATTTATATTAACAACAACAAAAAGAGCTACCTTTGAATCTGACATCATTTCCTGGTTTGATCCTTTTGTGAGACTCATGATCAGTTGGCATGAGCCCATGTACCTGGGGAATAGATCTGCATGTGAGGTCATATGATGCAAGAGAATGGCCATTCCAAAAGGAAATCCCGCTTGTTTCAAAAGAGTAACTGTTATGAGTGAGGGCTTATTGCTAAATATTGTAATAGTTAAGGTAATTAGAGCAGCTGAGTACGGGGCCTCACACCTGTAATCCCAGCAATTTAGGAGGCTGCGGGCAGGAGGATTGAGAGTTCAAAGGCAGCCTCAGCAGCTGGTGAGATGCTCTAACAGCTTAATGAGACCCTATCTCAAATAAAAAGGGCTGGCTTGGTATGTGGTTCAATGGTTAAGTGCCCCTGAGTTCAATCTCCAGTCCTTTCTCCTCCCAAAAGGGGAAAGAGAAAGAATTAGACGAAGGCAAATTTTTCAGCAAACATGACCTATGATTTTTTTTTTAAATTTAGAAGTGATTTTCTTTAAGGGAAGAAATGATGTCAGTTTAATACTTTATAATGGGTTGTACTCTTTTTTCTTAAAAACTGCTTTATTGCGATATAATTCATATATTGCATAATTCACCCATTTAATTGATACCCATGGCATATCCACAGGGTTGCACATTCATAGTGCTATGCAGCCATGATCATTTTTATCACCCCCAAAAGAAACCCTGAACCTCTTAGAAGAAGTCACTCTTCAGCCCTATCCCTGTCCCCATCCCCACCTCCACACTCTCACCACTCCCAGTCAATCATTAATCTACTTTCTGTGTCTAGATTTGCTTATTTGGACTTTTCATATGGTTGGAATCCTGACATATTCCCCCCCCACCCCCGGAGGTTGGTGACTTTATTATCATCCTTTTTTTTTTTTTTTTTTAGAATTTCTTTTTTTTTTAATTGGTTGTTCACAACATTACAAAGCTCTTGACATATCATATTTCATACATTAGATTGAAGTGGGTTATGAACCCCCAATTTTACCCCAAATGCAGATTGCAGAATCACGTCGGTTACACATCCACAATTTTACATAATGCCCTATTAGTAATTGTTGTATTCTGCTACCTTTCCTATCCCCTACTATCCCCCCTCCCCTCCCCTCCCATCTTCTCTCTCTATCCCATCTACTGTAATTCATTTCTCTCCTTGTTTATTTTCCCATTCCCCTGACAACCTCTTATATGTAATTTTGTATAGCAATGAGGGTCTCCCTTCATTGGAATCCTATCATATTTGTCCTTTGGTGTCTGGCTCTTTGACTTAGCATATGCTTTCAGGGTCCATCCATCTTGTAACATTTATCTCTGCTTCATTCTTTTTTATGTTTTTTTTATTCATACAGTAGAATGAATAATCTTTCATGATATGACTGTACCATGTTTAATTTATCCTTTCACTAGTTGGTGGACATAGATAGTGTGGTTTCTAGTTTGGGGCTGTTATGAACAAATGTTTCTGTGAACTGTTGTATACAAATTTTTATATGGTTATCTTGAGTATGTAACTAGGAGTGGAATTGCTGGCTTATGTGGTAACTTGGACAGCCTCTTGAGTAGGAGAACGAGCCATAAGGGAAAGTTCAGGAGCGCAGCTTAGGGGTAAGGTGCCTTTTGTGCCTCAGCTTCTTCCGTTGTCACATCTCTGAAGCACATAGCTTTATATGTAAGCTCCAGCTGTCAGATAAAGAGACCAATGAAAAAACTATAAAATCCAGTAATGCTATAAAACAATGATGAGGGAAGAGAAAAAAAGCAGTTTTCTCCGTCCAAGTTAATTCTGGAAGTAATAAGAGGGAATTAAGTCTTTTGGTTTGTTTCCAAAATCAGCTTCAAGCTTTCTACTCTGTGAGATTTCCTAGTTGATGACATTTCTGGATTTTAGTTTAGTTGACTCACAGCTGGCCCTGTCCTAATTTTATTACTGTTTGTAAATAGATATTCTTGATCTTCCCACTGAATTTTGAATTAAACTTCGTTATTTGTATCGGATGTGGTGCTGCCAATAGGATGTGTTCAGAAATGTGTGGTAAGGTAAGATGGTTTTTTTTTTTTTTTTTTTTTTGTCATAATGACTCAAGGAAGCCACTGGTACTTAGTGGATGTGAGGTCATATGATGCAAGAGATGTTAAATGTCCTGCATTGCTAACGTAGTTTGGGTATAGAATACTTTTCCTTTCCCAAATGTCAGCTGTAAAGCTGTAACCGCTTTTCCTTCAGCTTCAGGGCTGTAATTCAAAAAAACTGACAGTTCATGAGCCAGATCTGTCTCTCCTGTTTTTTTGGGGGGAAGGGGGTTGTTTGTTTGTTGATTTATTTATTTTTTTGTACTGGGGATTGAACCCTGGGGTACTATACTTCAGAACTACATTCTCAACTCTTTTCTTATTTATATTGACACAAGGTCTCATTAAGTTGCCCAAGCTGGTCTCGAGCTTGAGATCCTCATGCCTCAGTCTCCTAAATCACTGGATCTGTATATGTTTTTATTTGGTCAGTATGTTGATTTTTAAATGTGTGGACTTATGGGTTTTTTTGAGAGATGAGAAGTTTTGCTACTGTCTTTCTTTTCTACTGCAAAAATGGGTTGATGCAGAATACCTTGAGTTCAGCCTTTCTTTGTCCTTAATTGGCAGTGTCACTCCTTAGCTCTTACAGGAAGCTGTTTCTCCCAAGTTTAGGGTGACATGTTTCCCTTGAATGCCCATGTGAGTTTCCTTTTGGAAACAATTTGCTTTCTAGAATTAAAAGAATTTCATCATCCTTTTAAAAAGAATAAATACTTCCTATTTGTTAACTGCTGAGTCACATTTAAGGCATGGTGCTAAGTGTTTTCCCTGCATTAATTCATTTAGTCAACATAAACACTTAAGAGGTAGGTGCTACCTCTTACTGCGTCCACAGTTGAACTTCGTGCCCATTTCACAAATCAGGACACTGAGGCTTAGAGAGACTTAAAGGAACACTTAACTTGTTGGGGTTACAGAGTTGATGATTACTGGAGCCAGAACTCTAGTCCAGATCCATTTGAGAACAAAGCCTGAGCTCTTTCCATGCAACTGCTCTTTCTTGCCCTCCTGTTTGATCCTGTTTGGTCCTGTTTGTTTGTTAAAAGAATCTCCCAACTTTATAACTAATGAGGGAGACTTTGAAGGCTAGTGTGTAATTCCTTTATAAGTCTTTTTTCCTTTAATTATGGTTAAACCCAAGTTTTCTGTATTGTATTTCCATATGATTTCTGCTTCATAAAATTGAAGGAGGGCTGGGAATGTGGCTCAGGCGGTAGCGCGCTCGTCTGGCATGCGTGCGGCCCGGGTTCGATCCTCAGCCCCACATACCAACAAAGATGTTGTGTCCACCGAGAACTAAAAAATAAATATTAAAAATTCTCTCTCTCTCTCTCCCGGGTTCGATCCTCAGCACCACATACCAACAAAGATGTTGTGTCCGCCAAGAACTAAAAAATAAATATTAAAAATTCTCTCTCTCTCTCTCCTCTTTCACTGTCTCTTAAAAAAAAAAAATTGAAGGACTGGGGGCTGGAGTTGTGGCTCTCAGTGGTAGAGCACTTGCCTAGCATGTGTGAGGCCCTGGGTTCGATTCTCAGCATGTGTGAGGCCCTGGGTTCGATTTGTAAATAAATGAATAAAGTAAAGATCCGTCAACATCTAAAAAAATATTTTTTAAAAAATTGAAGGACTGGAACATTTCTAAGGTGAGTTCTCAGTGTGTTTGTATGTTGATATCTGTTAACAACAGTAAAGCTGTGGACAAGATGTGATCTGGCACCAGGGGAATAATGACTGTTGCTCTTCCCATATGATGGCCAACTCCTGCAGGGATTGAATCATACACTGTGGGCAGCTTATGTGAGGGTTGTTCTAGGGGAGTCAAATAAGAGATGCCTGGCCCAACTTGGGTTAAGTGTATTTCTTCTGGCAGCCACTTGTTCCAGGATATGACAAACTAGAGATAGCTTTTAAAAGGATGCTTCAGCCCAGTATGGTGGTGGCACATATGCGTAATCCCAGCTCTGGGGAGGCTGAGACAGGAGGACTGCAAGTTTGAGACCAGTCTGGGTAACTTAGCCAGACCCAATCTAAAAATGAAAAATAAAAGGGATTGGGAATGTAGTTCAGTGGCAGAGCACCCCTAAACTTTTTTTTTTTTTTTTTTTTTGGTGCCTCAAAAAAGAAAAATCCTATTTAGAGACTAGTGGTAGTGAAGTAAATGGTTTTGCAACCCAGGTAATACTACTGCTGTTGTCTTACCTTTCAGCTGTGGAATGGTGAACTGTGTTGGAGCAAGAATGCCCATGTTCTTCAGTGAGTGCTAATACTCCATTTGGTCTTAGCCTTTTTTTGTTTTTTTTTTGCTTAGCATGCACAAGGTCCTTGGTTCAATCCCCAGCACCCTCCAGAAATTAAATTGAATTAGACTAAAACATACCTTCATAAGTTTGTTGCAAATACGTAGAGAATAGATTTGAAATTAAATAAAGAAAATAATTCTTTAAAGATAAATAGTTTTGAATATTTTGAATCTGTTAATGGTGATTTTATTTACCTTCTTGATTCAGACATATTGTTCCAGCCAAGCTAGTATTGAGAGATGTATGAATGGGGAGACTAGTGATATTCTTTTGAAAATGGGGCAGAGGGGTTGATACTTAACATTTGGATCAGGAACTGAAGTCTCTGCCAGAGTGAGCATTTAAGTGAGATGCCAAACATTGGAAAGCTTTCAAAGCAAAAACTTTTTCATTTGTAGTTACCAGGATGGGGTAATGTTTGACAATTTAGATTGGATACCTACAGCAAATACAATGAATCTAGGAAGTGTCACTAATGGTTTTCAGAGTCGTCCACAGTTGAACAAATTCTAGTGTTCTTAGAAGGAAAATCTTATAAGGAAATGAACTTTATTACACACGGCAGCCTTTTTCCTTTATTCTTATTCTTGAATTATAGTCCCAACAAGTTTCAAAAAGAAAAAAAAAACATGGTTTTAAGAGTGAGATGTTTATCTGTATTTTAAACTTGTAAAACTAATTCTCTATATTTTCTTACACTTTTGACCATTCTGGATTTCTCTTGGTGTAAAAAATGAGTCATTTAAGCACTTTTGGTGCTTCTTGGGTGTGTAGAAGAGAAGAGTCAAAGTGTTTATTCAGTATAATAATAGACAGTTATTTAGGAATAAAAATGTGAAGGCCCTCATTTAAGGAGAGTTGTGATGCTCTGGGAATGAAGAGAAAATTCTAATTAACTTTGTAACATTTATTTGTTGGTAGTTACTTCTTCATGGACTTTGCCTTTTAGTGTGCACTAGAGGGCAGAGTTCTCCCTGAAAAGATAGCTCTCAGAAACCTGAAACATTTCTAAGACACATGTATGAGTGTGGTATGTTTTTATTTTCTGATTAGGGTCATTTCTTGATATGAGATTCATTTGTTCTATGCAGTTTTTTCATTTTTATTAGAATTTGTTTTCAACCCTACATATGTGTTTGTTTATTAGAGAAAGATTTTTTTCCCTCTCATTTTTGTCCTTGAGATGCAAAAGTGTTTTTGTTGTTTGTGGGTTTACTTTTTAAATTACATACAAGAAAGTAAAAATGACCTATATTCTTACCGCTTAAATTTTTTCAGGAAAAAAAAAAAAAGGTCTCTTTTTTCATTTCTGCCTGCCTAATTCTTTATTCCCAGCCCCAGAGGCTAATAGTTTTGTGCTTTTGTTAACTGCTTATCAGTTGTATGCAGATCCTTCTCTGTGCCATTTTAACATATTGTATTGATACATACAGTTAAGGAAAAAATGCACTCAGTCTGTCTATATTGGTCTGCAACTTTTTTTTTTTTTTTTTTTTTTTTTGTGGTGCTGGGGATGGAACCCAGAGCCTTGTGCGTGCAAAGCACTCTGCCAACTGTGCTATATCCCCAATCCTGCAACTTATATTTTTATCTAACAGACACTCTTGGATATCTTTCCAGGTTTAGTATAAAAATCTTGTTTCCTTTTTTAATACTTACTTGGTACTCCATTTTGTGAACGTACCAAAATTTGAGTGGCCCTTCCCTTCCTGATGAATATTTAGTTTTCCAGACTTTACAGTTAAGAATAATTCTGTAATAATCCTTGATCATATATTTTTATGTTCTCATTCTGTCATTTCTGGTGGCAATCTTAGAAGGGAGATTGCTAGGCCATTAGATGTGTGCATTTTAAATTCTAACAGAGGTAGCCAAAAGTAATACCGATTTACCCATATTACATGAGAGTGCCTATTTCCAATACCATCACCAGCATCCATCAGGATATTCTCTATAATCACTATATCAACCAAAACCTCTTAACATGCTTATCTGAGTTGTGCCTTACAATTTCCACTCCGTTGAAAACCTCTACTGAAAATAGACTTTTATTTCAAAAATTAAACTAATGCTACATTTTTGTGCATTTGTTAAGTGTTTATAGAATGAATACATTAGATTTGGGTATTGTAGCTGTATCAAATCATCAAAGTAAATTCTCAATTTAAGTTCAGGTTTTAAAAAATGATCTGTATCTTATGAACACTAAGAGAAATTATGAGCCACTTTAGGTACTGTATAGTATTGATCCTTTGTGTTGAAAGTTACTATCCCCCAAATTTCTTTCTTTCTTTTTTTTTTTTTTAGAGAGAGAGAAAGAGAGAGAATTTTTTAATATTTATTTTTTAGTCTTTGGCAGACACAACATCTTTGTTTGTATGTGGTGCTGAGGATCGAACCCGGGCCGCACGCATGTCAGGCGAGCGCGCTACCGCTTGAGCCACATCCCCAGCCCACTATCCCCCAAATTTCTAATGTGAGTAAAGAATGTTCATTCAAAGCATGACTATCAGCGATTCATGTATTCTGGCAAAGTTCTGATAAAGGAATCTTAATACCATTTTGTGGATGGCTGTGATTATATATGATTATACAGAAAGATTCATATTAAATAAATATTTCTGTTTTGATTGGAGAATTTTTCTTATTAGAGAGGCTGAGCAGCTGTGTTCCAATTATTTTGGTTAGGGATTGAAAAATCAGACTGGTCTGAAATCTGTCACTTACTATATTTGGTCACTTAGTCCTGGATTCTTGCCAAAGTTGTTATTCAAGTGAACCTATGATAAAATTCAGCTGAAATAATTTAAAACTAGGCTAGTATTTCCATATCACTAAGAAAATTGCAGCCTAGGCGAACATACGTATTTAGACTTAATAATCTGGATGTTTAAGATCATTATAAAAAAGTCACAGCCTTTTGATAATTAGCTTGCTTGAATTTGAATGTTGTACATTGTCAGTGGTTGCTACTTTGAGGGTGAGCAGGAAAAGCCCATGTTTTGCATTGATTTCTGCTTTGAGTTGAGATTCTTTAGGTCTAGCTGCTTGAGTGATGGCATGCTATGGGAGGTGGAAGCCAAAGGAGGAGTTTTCTCTACAGCCAGATAGTGCATGACATGACTTGTTTGGACCAAAAGTGAGATCTGGTAAGATCCAAGGAGTACCAAGTACAAATCACTCTTATCTTGGTTGCTTGTATGGAGTGACTACCTTCAAAGGAAAGATTTGAGGAAAAGTTTCGTTTAAGATGGAATCCACATCATCGGGTCTGCTTCCCAGCATGTTTCTGTGTTGTGCCCTGGGCTAACTAATCCAGGCTTTTTACAGCATTTCAGAAAGTCACCCCATTTTGTCCAGGTTAGATCAGTTATTGACTTAAGTTTCTCAGTGCTGGCATGGTGAATGAAGCCAGCTTTCCTATTGGGGTATCTTGAGTCAGTTGTTTTTTTACAGTATCATGCAGCCTAAGCCAGGCAAAAGTTCAGCTGTGTGAAGGCCTGGGATTAAGTTGTATTTCTCAGAAGTGGGTATGAATTTATTTCTTCTAGGTGTCCTGGTTAAAGGACCTAGAATTGTAGCTCAGTGGTAAAGTGCTTGAGCATCGGGCCCTGGGTTCAATCCCCAACTCTGAAAAAGGGTGGGAGGGAAGGATCTACATGTTCTAGTTATGTTGTTTTCTTAGTTTGGACTTCCTGGATCATTCGTGTACTATAATTTTGAACCCCAAATCTATATGAGTGATAAACTCACAATTCTATTTTCAGAAGAGACTTTCCCTACTCCACTACAACCTAACCAAAGACAAACTTTCTTGTTTGCTCCCTGGGCTAGTAGGTGAATTTTTTCCCCATTCTGTCCTTTCATTGAGGATGCATAGTTTCCACTTTAGTTAGGATTTTAGTTCCAGTTCCCTACCTTTTGTAAACCCAAGGCCAAGACTTTGTTCATGTGGCTAACGAAACCCAAGCCCGGAAGTTATTAAAAGTCTTCCCCCCCTTCCGCCTCACCCCCCTCAGCTCATGTGGTACTACTGCGGTTTTCAGTTCCTTCTTTGAGTCTAGCACCTGGGGTTTTCCCTTTCTTTTTTGCGAGTTTAGCTATACATTTTAAATATTTTTAAATATATTTTGTCTAGCATTCCTGTGTCTTTTTCTGGAAGATATTTAGATTATCTTAAGTATCTCTCTCTTGCCTAAAATATGAGCTCTTTTGTTTAAGGGTAGAGATACCCTTTTTGGGTGTGTGGGGGGGGGGCGGGTTTGGTTGGTTGGTTGGTTTCCCAGCATCTAGTACAGAATTTTAAAGTTTTTCGTTGCATTTGACAAATTTGAAGAGACTTAAAGGGAACGTTATCTTTCTATTGTGCACATAGGAAGGAATAGTCAATATCCTTTTTTTTTTTTTAAAGAGAGAGTGAGAGAGGGGGGAGAGAGAGAGAGAATTTTTAATATTTTTATTTTTTAGTTCTCAGCGGACACAGCATCTTTGTTTGTATGTGGTGCTGAGGATCGAACCCGGGCCGCACGCATTCCAGGCGAGCGCGCTACCGCTTGAGCCACATCCCCAGCCCAGTCAATATCCTTTTGAAATACATTTGATGACTTTTCTTTCTTGAGCAATGTGAGGAGCTTCTTTTAGCCAAGCCCTATTGATTTTCATCATTAAAATATTTTATAACTTAAATTTTTGTTGCTTTTCTTCTCTTTTGAGCTATATTTACATTGTCCCCTCTGCTGTTTTTCTCTGTTCTAGTTAGAAACAAAATACCCAAGATTTTTTTAAGTTATAATTGGACACATACCTTTATTTTATTTATTTATTTTTATGTGGTGCTGAGGATCGAACCCAGGGCCTCTCACATGCTAGGCGAGCGATGTACCACTGAGCCACAATCCCAGCTCCCTTTTTTTTTTTTTTTTTTTTTTTTTTGGTGGTGCTAGGGGATCACACCAGGGCTTCATGCATGCTAGGCAAATGCCTCACCATTGAACTACACCCCCAACCCTAAGAATATTTAACTCTAAAACATGAATTTGCTTGCTTGAAATTCCCTTCATCCATATCAGTCTATATAAATTCTATTTGGCTTTTTTTAATGACTCTTGAAAATCTTTACCTATCATTATTGGAACCTTTTTGTTTGTTTAGCATCTGATTCCTTTAGAAATCTTCAAGAAACCTCATAGATGCCACTCTTGATGGGCGCAGGAGGCATGAATCAAAATATTTGATTTCCTAGCTCCTTTGCATCTAGTTCTTAGTCACAGTCCTCAGCTTTAACATTACACCTCAGCCTAGGACTTTGAGTCCAGGGCTGCTGAGGCAGAGGGAAGGAACACTGAGAATTTTCTTGGGCCCTTGAGGGTGCTGGCTGCCTAGGTCTGTATATGATTTAGGTCATTGATTTGGCCTCTGAACTTGATTCTTAAGTCCTCCTAGATTTTTAAAGTAAACCAATACCTTTAAAAAAAAAACTTTTATTTTGAGAGATTATTGACTTACACAGTTATAAAATAACAGAGATCCCTTGCATCCTTGACCCAGTTTCCTCCTAAAGTGCCATCTTATAATAGAACAACTGGGCTTTGTTGAGGTTGATACAGTCAAGGTACAAAACATTTTCATCTCCACTAGGATCCCTTATGTTTCAGTTTTATAGCTCCTTAATTCCCCTCCTTAATCCCTGGCAACCACTAATATAGAAATTTCCTTTTGGGGAGTTTTTAAACGACAGATTCTATTTCCTTTATAGTTTTAGGACTCTTCAAATTCTCTATTTCATAAGGGTATGTTGTGGTAATTTGTGGGCTTTGTATAGGTTGTCAAATTAGTGGGTAGAGTTCTTCAAAGTATTCTCTCACTGTCTTTTGATGTCTGTAAATGATATCCTGTTTCATTTCTGATACTAGTAATTTGTGTCCTCTCTTTTTGTCAGTCTGATAGACTCTTGTTGGTTTTATTATGTTTTCAGAGAATTTTCCCCTCCTTTGTCTTCAGTTTCACTGACTTCTAATCTGTTATTATTTTCTTACTTTTTGTTTGCTTTGCTTACATAGGTTGAGCATTCCTTATCCAAAAACCTTAAATCAAAATCCAAAAAGCATCGGTGCTCAAAATGTCTCAAATTTTAACGCATTTTAGATTTTGGATTTTTAGATGAGGGATGCTCAACTGGTAAACTATGCAAATATTCTTCAAAAAATATTTTTTTTTATTGTTTTGAAATCTGGAACACTTCCAGTCCCAGGCATTTTGGATAGGGGATACCTGACCTATGTGTTATTCTCCTTTTACTAGGTTTCTTGAGAGAGAGCTGAGATTGTTGATTGGAGACTTTTTGTCTTTAACAGTATTTGGCACTATAAATTTCCTTTTTGCTTGTTTCATCTCTGTTTCACAAATTTTGATACATTAGTCTTATTTTTATTCTATTAATTATATTTTTAAAATTTCCCTTGAGACTTGTCTTGGCACATGAATTATTTAAAAGTGTATAATTTCATTTCCTAGTGTTTAGAAGTTTTTCTGTTGTCTTTCTGCTGTTGCGTTTTAGTTTGAATACATTATCGTTGGGGGAACATCCTCTTTTAAGATTTCGACTCTCTTTTGAATTTGTTTGCATTAGTTTTATGGTCCCAGGAGATGGCCTATCTTGTATGTTTCAGTATCTCTTTTTATTACTCCATTATTACTCCAATATGTTATAATAAATTCCTTTTCTGTCTAAGTTAACCAGTTGGTCTGTTTTACATCTAAAAACTCTAGTATTCCTTTACAAACTAACAGGTAAGCCAACTGGGAGTTCAGTAAAGTAATTACAATAAACACTACTAGTTTCCCCACTGCACTGTGAGCTTGAGGGCATAGATCTTATCTTTTCTTTGTCCAGCTTGGTGTGTGGTAAATAACTTACAAGTATTTAAATGAATGAGTAAATGAATAGCTTTTATTTTTTTTTTAAAGAGAGAGAGAGAGGAGAGAGAGGAGAGGAGAGAGAGAGAGAGAGAGAGAGAGAGAATTTTTAATATTTAATTTTTAGTTCTCGGCGGACACAACATCTTTGTTGGTATGTGGTGCTGAGGATCGAACCCGGGCCACCCGCATGCCAGGCAAGCGTGCTACTGCTTGAGCCACACCTCCAGCCCCTGAATAGCTTTTATTAATGGTGATTATGTTTAAAAAGTAATATGTAAGGGACTGGTGATATAGTTCAGTTGGTAGAGTACTTGGCCTCGCATGCACAAGGCCCTGGGTTCAGATCCCCAGCACCACACACAAAAAAGTAATGGGTAAGGCTGAGGGTGTAGCTAGGTGGCAGAGAATGTGCTTAGCATGCGCTAGGCCCTGAGTTTGGTTCCCAGCACCACATTTTTTTAAAAAAACTAATGAATAAATTTGGATCTGTTAACATTTAATTCTTATTTTTTTGTTTATGTGTATTCTACTGTCAGTTATAATCTCAACAGCAGGGTGGTTTGGGTTCCACAGCTTGAGTTCAGGAAGTAACTAAACCCGGAAACAGACTGTGTAATATCTTCTTATATGATTAGAATGACATTTTATTTCAGCTTAATCATGCCAGAGTTCAAGCATAGACATGTGGAAAGTTTCTTACTCATTCCACAAGAACCTATTTTGCAATTCCTGCTATTTCCTTTATTTCAGGTTGACTTGTCCTCTCATAGAAGTGTTGTTCCCACAGCAGTGTATTTCACAATGCACATCCTTATGGAGTATGCAGAAGTCCTGCCATTTGCCCGGGAGCCCTGTTTCCTAGTCAGGAAACACATGGTATTCCCTCTGCTTTTCATGTGCTTTGCTGGGTTGCCTTCTGGATAACAGGAAAGCCCTTCATTTGTTTTCTCCCATTCAGCATTGGTTAAATGTATTTAAGGGATTTTGATGTATGATATACCCCATTACTAATTTGTTCAGGCTGTGACTGGTGACCACTAGCAAAGTTGCTTGGTAGAATAGATGGACTAGATGGAAGGGACATTACAGGGACTTGAGCTTAACTTACTGCCATTTGGCATGGTTTTCTGTTTATTGCTAAGATGATTTGGAGTGACTCCCTGTTTGTTGCTTTAAGTGATTTTCTGTGACTTTTACTGGCTAGGGAGGAGGAGGTATAAAATGTTGACCTTTTTCAGTGGTTCCCCTGATTTTTAGTTCTGAGCATATAGTAGCTTCATGTCTTTCCCCTTGTGGAACCAAACTTACTAGATTGTTCTTAAACACAAGAAGCCTTTTTTTTTTTTTTTTTTTTTTTAAATCTTCTCTCCTACTTAGTTTCCTTAGTTTCTTCTCTTTGCCACCATATCCCCCCCCCCCCTTTTCTGGTTACTTGACCTGGTAGCCTTGTTATTATAGATGTTCATTAGAAATACTGAAGAAAAGGTTGAGTTACTTTAAAAAAACAAAAAACAAGGTTTCAAAGAGACAAGGATATATCATCTTAATTATAGTATTTCTTTGTCTTATTTATAAATGATAAACTATATCAAAAATACAGAGATGTGTGAACTCACATCAATATAGTATTAAAATGATGAAGAGCATTTTAATGATAATTCTCCTTCAAACTGCATTAGTTTCTCAGTTTTAATCTGTTTGTCATGTATCAAGTAGCATCTCTGAAGTACTACTTTTTTGATTCCCCTAGCATTTGACTTTCATGAGAAGAGATATATTAGTTATCATAGAACCATTAAGTTCCGTGAGTTTGTACAATTGTATACATCCATGTAGCCACAAGCTAAAGTAAGGTATAGCATGGTGACATCACCCCAGAAAAGGATTTTCATTATGGTAGGTTAATTTTGCCTGTTCCAGAACTTAATGTTAATCAAATCATATATTGTTTAGCTTTTTGTGCCTGTCTTCTTTCAATCAACATATTTAAGAATGGATTTGCTGGGTCACAGGGTAGATGTGCATTTAATGTTATGACAAACTGCCAAACAGGTCTCCAAGATAGTCATATTGTTTCATTTTCCTATTTCTGATGCTTAAGATTTCCACTTAGACCATATCCTTGTCTGTGTATAGTGTTGTCAGGGTTTGTTTGTTTGTTTGTTTGTTTTTAATAAGTGTGAAAATAATGTCTCCTGTGGTTTTAGTTTGCATTGCTCTGAATACTAATAATGATTATATATCTTTTCATCTTTTCATTTATATGTAATCTTTTGCAAATTTTATATGTAAAATTTTGCAGTGTCTTAGTCTTACCCATTTTTATTGGGTTGTCATTCTCTTGTTGACTTGTAGTTCTTTATATATTGTGGGCCTGAGAGTACTTTGTCAGATATAAATGCTGTGAATTTTTGTCAGTCCCTGTCTTGCCTTTTTTTTTTTTTTCCCTGAAGTGTTTATATGGGCAAAAAAAAAATTCAATTTTGATGGACTTTGTATATTTTTTATGCTTGGTGTATCCTAAGAAATCTGCGTAACCTGAGGTTAAGAAGTTTTTTCCTTTCTTTTTTCTTTTTTTAAACTAAGGGTCATTTTTATGTTTAAATTTTTAGTTTGTTTTGGGTACTGGGATTGAACCCAGGGGTGCTTTACCACTGAGCTACATCCCTAACCCTTTAACAATGAAGGGCTGGAGATACAGTTAAATTGGTAGAGTGCTTGCCTCACATGCACGAGGCCCTGGGTTCAATCTCCAGCACCACCAAAAAAATAAAAAATAAAAATTAATGACCCAGAAAGGCATGGAAAACAAAATGAAAGTTAATAGTTTAGTGTTTATTTTTTAGGCCTCCTTTGTCACTTACCCTATGTAGCTGTTAAGCACTTGAAATGAGGTTAGTCTGAATTTTGAGGTGTGTAGTGTAAAAACCACACTAAGGTGTGAAGAATTAGTAAGAAAAAAATAATAAGCTGTCAGTAATTTTATATCAGTTCCTTTGTGGAAGCAACATTTTGGATTTATTGGATTAAATAAAGGATTAAATATATTTTCACTTTCATATTATTTAACATGCTACTATAAATTTATAAATTATGTATATGGCTCCCGTATTCCTGTTATACAGATTTGTTGTAGACCTTTCCCTAAGCATGTATATGGATGTATATGTAATCCCCTTCTCCACTTAACAAAATCAGGGCTGGGGATGTAGTTCAGTGGTAGAATGTTTGCCTAGCGTATCCCTGGGCTCAATCCCTAGCATTGCTTTTTTTCCTATGGGAGGAAGGTACCATAAGAGAAAGATATTGGTAAACTTTAGCAAGAATGAATAAAATTATTTAAATATACTTTGGCTGATTTCACATGTGCTTGTGGAAGTGTTGAAGTAGTTATTGTGTTATTTTCACAGCTGTGGCCTGCGAAATGTGCTGCCTTTTCACTTAGCACATGTTAACTGGATAAACCCAACCTTGTAGGAACTTTTAGGAGGAGGGAAAGTGGACAGATGGGAGCAGCTGCTCCAAGAGAGGTGTGTCAAGCACACTGTCACCACTTCATCTTCAGGCCAGAGTGGTTCAGTTCCTACACCAGGAATTAAAGCTATGGTCTGATTCCATGCCTGGAAACGCCTTTAAATCAGCAAGGTCACAAGCTTTTTTCTTTCTCATACAGTTGGTAAAGTTAATTTTCCTTTTCAGCTAACAGTTTGTCCTTGGAACATAACTAAAATGTTCCTTGCTGAGGCTTTTTTAATACTCTCCCTGACACATGTTCTGGTTTATTTAGAATTGAAACAGGCATTCAAAGTGAGTGTGTGTGTGTGTGTGTGTGTGTGTGTGTGTGAGAGAGAGAGAGAGAGAGAGAGAGAGAGGGAGGATGGTTTTTTCTTCCATGAAACAAAACTTGGAAGGAAAAATTGAATGAACTTTCCAAACAGTTGAGAAAAATAAATGGATTTCCAGACCTGAAACTCTGAATTGAGACACAGCTAGAGTAGTCACTTAGATTTTGTTGATTCTTTCATGGAGCTGTTTGATGCCCAGAGCTTCATCTGTTTTTATTTTTAATTTCTAGTTTGGGTTGGGTTCTGGAACCATTTTGCAGACAACCTTGCATTGCTTCCTTAGAGAACTGGAAAGTCCCACTGATTTGGATCCTTTGGCAGCAGTTGACATTTTACTGAGATTGGTCATCAGTCTTATAATTAATTGTGGGAGTGTTACTGCTGTTTAGTGTGGTTATTCACAAATAGGTAATAAAATATATATGGGCTGTGGCTATAGCTCAGGAGCAGAGCTCTTTGTCTAGCATATGTTAGGCACTGGGTTCAATCCTTAGCACCACATAAAAATAAATAAGGCACTCTGTCCATCTACAACTACAAAAAAATTAAGAAAAGAAAACAAAAACACGTATACATTCAAATTTTGGTACCAGTAGATAGTGTTGAGTTTTTCTTTTTTGATTAACTTGGACATTCTTAGCTCTTTTTCCAACTCTTCAGATTAAAACCCTGCTAATAGTTATTATTTGAGTCTCTTTAAGATTTATCTTACAGTAGAGGGAAGATGATCCCCATTGTAAGTATTGCTGGCTTCTGGGAAGGGAAGTAGGTAGAGTGCACTGGTCTGTGCTTTTGACTTGGGCAGACTTGCCTGATTCTTTTTTTTTTTTTTTTTTTTAATTTCCCACTAGAAAACACTATTTCCTTTTCTTTTTTAATAGTTATTTATTGAACACAATACCTTTATTTTACTTGTTTATATTTTTTTTATGTGGTGCTGGGGATTGAACCCAGGGTCTCACACGTCCTGGGCGAGCACTTTACTGCTGAGCCACAACTCCAGCCCCAGACTTGCCTGATTCTTATTGTTGCTTTGCACGATTCATTTGGTTGTAAAATAAAAATCATAATTCCTGTTTCATGCAGTCTGTTCCAAAAAAAGTCTGATTTCATAGAGACATTATTTAGTGTCTTAATTCGCTTTGACATAGTATTTTTTAAATGCCCACAGTTTCATTTACTTAAGATATTATCCTCAGTAGTAGAGTATTTGCCTACCATGTGTGAGACCCTGGTTTGTATCCTCAACATCATACACACAAAAATGACATTAGCTAGTGTTTGACTATTTTACAGAGTGAGAGAGATAATTATGAAGCTATGTATTATTGTTTCAGTTTGTAGCATATCCTAGGGGACATTTGGCAGTGTCTGGAGATATTTGTGGTTGTCAAAACCAGAGCAGGATAGGGAATGTAACTGGCCTTTAGATTCTAAGTGTTTGAGATGCTGCTAAATATTCTACAGTACAAAGGACAGCTCCCTACAACAGAGTTCTCCCCTTTAAAATGTCAATAGTGACAGGGTTGAGAAACCTTGTTAAGCACTACAGTGAAACCCATGAAGATATTTAGTTTGTTTTTTATCATTCTGGAATTGGCCTTTGTTGCACATGGCACAGTATATGTTTATATAGGAGATACTTGATAAAATGAATAAACTAATAAAGAAAGGTGAGTTCTGTCTTAAATTTTGTAGCAGGCAGGTTCTTTTGCAAATGAATCTTGAATTTTGTTTAGTAAGAGCCATGGACTATTATGAGCCTAGTGACAATTAAAAGCTCTTAAGACATATAAATAAAATATTAAAGATGCTTGTAATAAAGCAATCACCAAAAAAGTAAATAATTTTAAGAGGCACCTTTTCCCCCTGCATGCACGCGCGCACACGCAAACACACATACACACCCACACACATACACTTGTTGCAATTAAATTAATATTACCTGCTTAACAAATATAGGGAACATGTGTTTTATACAGGGGTCCTCCAACTCCAGTGTCATTTTTTTTTAAATTTTTTTAATATTTATTTTTTAGTTATCGGCGGACACAACATCTTTGTTTGTATGTGGTGCTGAGGATCGAACCCGGGCCGCACGCATGCCAGGCGAGCTCGCTACCGCTTGAGCCACATCCCCAGTCCCTCCAGTGTCATTTTTAAGCTGGGGGTGGTTGAACCCAGGGATACTTTACCACTGAGATATATTTCTAACTCTTTTTAAATTTTTTTTTTTTTTTTTTTTTTTTTTTTTTTTTAATTTTGAGACTGAATCTCACTAAGCTGCTGGATCTGGCCTAGAACTTAGGATTTTCCTGCCTCGGCCTCCCAAGCATCTGGTGTTATAGGCATGCACCACTACACCAGTTCCAAAATCTAATAGCCAGTTTTTGCCACATGGAAACATTACCATATTTTATGGTTTTTTCAAGAGATATTATAGATTTGGAGTTTATGTGGATTTGTATAATTTTTGTTTTTTTAAATGGGTCAAAAGAAAGTAGGCCAGTTTGGAGCTTGGGGTTGTGGCTCGGAGGTAGAGCGCTCACCTAGCATGTGTGAGGCCCTAGGTTTGATCCTCACACCACATAAAAATATAAAATAAAATATATTTTTTAAAAGAAAGAAAGTAGGCCAGTTTGAAGACTTGATCTGATCTGCTTCCTTTCCCTTATCTTGAGGCTCTGAGTGGCAGAGAATCCACTGGCCTTAATACAATTCTTTTTCAATGGCCTTTGTAGATCCAATAGATACATTTGTAATATTGCTTTTTCTATTTCATCAGAAGAAACAAGCCTGGGGGCATGTATGTCTCTAGCAATAGTCTATGTTTAGATCATTGGAGAATAAGTAGCTCCTGCTGCAAAGCCATGAGCCTAGATAAATCTAGAGCAGAAGCACAAATTAGAATTCTCCAAAGCAGTATGTGCTTTGTACTACTTTTATTATTATTCCACAAGTTTTTTTTTTTTTTTTTTTAATTCTTCTATGCCTAGTGAGATTAGTCTCATTTTACCTTCAAAAACTATGCTGAAGTACTGGATACAGTGTTGCATGCTTGGGAGACTGAGACAGGAGGATCCCAAGTTCAAAGTCAGCCTGGGCTTAGCAAGACCCTGTCTCGAAATAAAAGTAAAAAGGACTCAAGGGTATGACTCAGTGGTAGAGCACCCCTGGGTTCAAGCTCTAGTACAAGGAAAACAAAACAAACAATAATCACTTGATGTCATATAGTCATTCAGTGTTCATATTTCCTTGATTTATCAAAAATTGATGTTTTCTCTGACAAGTTTGCTTGAGTAAGGATGTAAATAAGGTCCATATGTTACATTTGACTGATAAACCTTTTAAGTCTCATTTTACCTTCCTTACCCTACATCTTTCTCCAACATTTTTTTTCTGTTTTTTTTAACAGCATTTTTTAGGGATAATTTATCATACTCCTAAAATTCATCTACTATAAGCCTGTAATAGTTTAATGATTTTTAGTAAATTTTTAAAATTTGTAGCCTTCATTCATAAATCAGTTTTAGAACATTTCTATTCCCCATAAAGTTCTTTTCTGCCCTCTTACAGTCAATTTCTGCTCTTATTTTCAACATCAGACAACTTCTAATCTACTTTCTGTCTCTGTAGATTTGCCTTTTCTGGAAATTTCATTCAATTGGAATCATACTATATAGTCTTTGTTAGCTTCTTTTACTTTAATGTTTTTTAGTTCATCCATGGTATAGTACATATCAATAATCCATTCTTTTTTTATTGCTAAATAACATTCCATTATAATGATTTTATTTATTCATTGGTGGACAGTCATTGGGGTTATTTCTACTTGTTGGCTGTTGTTTTTTTTTTTTTTTTTTTTTTTAATATTTATTTTTTAGTTTTCGGCAGACACAACATCTTTGTTTGTATGTGGTGCTGAGGATCGAACCCGGGCCGCACGCATGCCAGGCGAGCGCGCTACCGCTTGAGCCACATCCCCAGCCCGGCTGTTGTTTTTAATAATGCTGCTGTGAACATTTTCTGTATGAATTTTTGTGTAGACCTATGTTTTCATTTCTTTAGGTTTGATAACAAGGAGTGGAATTACTTGACATATGATAAATTTATGTTTTTAAAAATGTGCCAGTTGTTTGCCAAAGTGGTCTCACCAGTTTACATATCCACCACAATGTACAAGTGTTTTCATTTGTCTACTTTCTCACCAACATCTTATGGGGTCAATCCTTTTGGTCTAGCAAGTTTGTAGGGGTACCTCATTATATTTAAGTTACATTTCTCTAATGTGTACTGATGTTGAGCATCTTTCCATGCCTTTTCTAGCCGTGTATATCTCCTGTAATAGGCTATAGATTGTACACCTTCTGATCAAGTTAGGATTTCCCACCTTACTTTCCAGCTGTTTTGACAGCCAGATTCAGTACCGTCTCCTCAAGTCATAGAGAATCAGGTTTCAGCTGGAATCCAGCCCCTCTATACCACAGGCATTCGGTCAGATCTCACAAAGTCAGTCCCCAACTCCTCAGGGCTGACCCCACTCCACTTTCTACCTGTCTTTGGTTGCTCTCCAGTGCCTTTAAATAAACCTGTGTTTTCTGTGTTAGCTGGAGTTTATAATTGTTATGCGTCTGGGAAGGATTTGTCCAAAAAAAAAAAAAAACGCCCTACTCCATTACCATGTTATTCCATTTAATAATAGCTTTTCTCTTATTCTTACATCATGGATATATGTTTAACCTTGTTATTCAACTTCAAATATTACATGTAAATTATCATTGCTTTCTGATTTGTAGGCTCTTTAAAGGCTTAGAGTAACTCCTTGTATTAATCCACTAAATATTTAAGGTGAGATGGAAAAATAACTAGCCAGTCACCCTGGCCGACTTTGTATTGTATTGATGGCCAGGTAATTCACAACAGATCATAGCCACAAGTAAGTAACTTGGTTTCCTTCTCAGCACCCATCCATTTAAAACTCTCATGACCTATTCAGGAGACTGAATCAGGAAGATTGAAAAGCTCAAGGCTAGCCTGGGCAACTTAGTGAGATCCTGTCTCAAAATTTAAAAAAATTAAAGGCCTGGAGATGTAGCTCACTGGTTGAGGGTTTTCCCATCATGTGTGAAAGACTATGGGTTTGATCCCCAGCCCTATAAAAATAAATAAGTAAATAACCATTCTCAGAAACATCTACCAAAACAGTATATTAGGTAACTAGTATTTAGCAGGGTTTAAAAAATGAACAATTGACATACATTTATAAGTGCTTAGATTAGTGGTTCTCAAATTATTTTGTCTTAGGACTATTTTGCATCCATATAAACTATAAAGGACTCCAAAGAGCTTTCGATGCCTATTGACATTTACCAAATTAGAAATTAAAGCTGAGAAACTTAAAATATTGATTTTCAAGTAACAATAGTAAGTTCATTATATGTTAACATAAATAGCATAATTTTGTGAAAAAATGAGTATATTTTCTAAAATGAAAAGGAAATTTGGTAAGGAGAGTGCATCTTACATTTTTAACAAGTCTCTTTAATATCTATCTTAGTAGACTGTGCAGGACCAACAGCTGTATGATGTTTTAGAAGGTAGCCAACATTCATAGCCACTTCACATGGACCCTTGCTGATGTTGTCACCAATCATGGGAGTTTGGAAAACACTCCTGTATACTTTAGAGAATGTGAAAGAGAAGGGTAAATAGTGTCTTAGTGTTGTCATTAAAATTGTTTTAACCTCTTCAACTCCTTGAAGAAATTCTCAGGTCTCTCAGGGATCCTTGAACCACATTTTGAGTACTGTAGGTTTAGTATATCCCTTGAAGGATTCTCAATCAGCTAAGCATAATATTTGTTTCAGGAGAACGAGAATTTGGTAGCTGAGAGTAGACTGGAGTTTGACTCTTCTTGAATACTTTTAATATTTTGCCTTGTACGTTAATTATTATTTTTAAAAGGTAAACTATTAAAACTATTAAAGTCCTTATCTTCCTTCTCAAAAAGGTAGTTTTTTTTTTTTTTTTAAGTTATTTTACTTTAGGGGCTAGAGATGTAGCTCAGTGGTAGAGCATTGGGTTCAGTTCCCAGCACTGCAAAAACATATGGGATAGGGAGAAGTACACTGGAGAAATCTCTCCCATTTAGATTAGGTTTCCACTATCATTAACTCTCACTGCCCCTGTTTTCTTTTATTGTGTATGTGTGTATTTTTTTTTCACTTCCTTTCTTTCCTTCTAGACTGTTAATTCTGTGGGAGCATAAGTCAAATCTGTTTGTTCACTTTTCTTAATTCAAGACTTGGTTCGTAATAGTTGGTTATACTGGATGAATGAATGATTGAGGATCTGTGGGAATTTGTACCAGTTTCCCATTTGTCAGTGCTGAGCAATTCTGGACAGTTGCCAGAGACAGATGTCTTACCCAAACACCTTTTTAGCATAGGTTAGTGATTGCAGCGTTTGTACTGGTTCCTTGTAGGTTGTGTGCTAGATGAGCAGTCAATAGTAATAAACAATTTAGGAAGTCAGGTTTCATAAGAGGGGACCACAAAGTGGTTCTCTTATGCTGACTTTCAAGCACAAAGTTTTTTTGCTATTTTAAAAATTCCTGTTCGTTCTTTGATTTGTTGTTTTTTTCTCTAGATAAACAAAATTAGTATTTTTTTCCCCCAGAAGACCTCATTGGCTTTGTAAGCCCTGACTCCAGTGCCAGAATAAAGAGCATTATACCACCGTTTCAAAACATCTCTGAGTCTGCAGAGTAGACAATATGAGCAAAGCTCACCCTCCCGAGCTGAAAAAATTATGGACAAGAAGTTATCGTTGAAATTAAATGTGGCAGACATGTCCAAGAATATTGCGGGGATTTAATCCCTTCATGAATCTTGTAATAGATAAATGTGTGGAGATGGCAACTAGTGGACACAGAACAATATTGGAATGGTGATAATATGAGGAAACAGTATCATCATGTTAGAAACCTTAGAATGAGTATAAATAACGGCTGTTCAGCAGAGAAATCCATGTCCTCCCTCCAGAAGCCCTGTTTAACTATGACTTGAAAATTAGGTCATGTACATTTTCATATTAAACTTTTTGTTAAATAAACTTCAATAGCAAAAAAAAGAGAGAGAGAGCATTATACCAAATGCTTTCTTGTGCCTGAATGAAGTTGGCCAAATGTGATTCTTCCAGTAGAAGGCCAGTGGCTGGATTTCAGAGCAGACAGTTTCCTTGCAAACTCAAGGCCACCCATTGCCACAAGATCTACTCCTGCCATCCTAAAAAATTCTCAGCTGGTGCTCTTGCTATAGCCATTAAAGTCCATTCAGAAGCTTCTGCCTTTGCCTCTCCATTTCCCTGTAATATTGTTTAAAAAAAGAATTAGCACTCACCTAGCACGTGCAAGGCCCTGTGTTCTATCCTCAGCACCACATATGAATAAATAAAATAAAGGTATTGTGGGGCTGGGGTTGTGGCTCAGCAGTTGAGTGCTTGCCTAGTGCGTGTGAGGCCCTGGGTTCTATCCTCAGCACCACATAAAAATAAATAAATAAAGGTATTGTGTCCAACTACAACTAAAAAATAAATATTTTTTAAAAATTAGCACTTGTTTTATATAAAACAGGCAGAGGGTTTGCCTAGTATGCGGGGAAGGGAAATTGCATAGTAAAATAATCCTTTTCCTTACACAATACTTAGGTTTGCTTGTAAGTGAAGAAATGAGGAGTATGTCTTTAAGATTGGCTTCATTCTTGTGGTGCCTGTTTTCTTGGGCTATCATGAGTGTATTTTCTTTTTTTTTTTTTTTAATTTTTTATTGGTTGTTCACAACATTACAAAGCTCTTGACATATCATATTTCATATATTAGATTGAAGTGGGTTATGAACCCCCAATTTTACCCCCAATGCAGATTGCAGAATCACGTCGGTTACACATCCACAATTTTACATAATGCCCTATTAGTAATTGTTGTATTCTGCTACCTTTCCTATCCCCTACTATCCCCCCTCCCCTCCCCTCCCAACTTCTCTCTCTACCCCATCTACTGTAGTTCATTTCTCTCCTTGTTTATTTTCCCATTCCCCTCACAACCTCTTATATGTAATTTTGTATAGCAATGAGGGTCTCCCTCCATTTCCATGCAATTTCCCTTTTCTCTCCCTTCCCCTCCCACCTCATGTCATGAGTGTATTTTCTAAACCCAAAATCAGCATACCTTTTTTGACAGCATCTTTTTTTATTTATAGACTTATTTATCAGAAGGATTTTATGGTGGTTTCAGAAGAAAGTCAAATATTTATCCACAAGAATGGGATCCTAATTAGAATACTCATATGATTATATCAAAATGGATTCTACTGTCATGTATAACTAAAAAGAACCAATTTTTAAAAATTAAAAAGAAAGTGCCTTAATGTCTTACAAAGCATCTGGTACCATTTTGGCATTCTTAATGAACAATGAATAAGAGCTCCTCTTGTGGGGCTGGGGATGTGGCTCAAGCGGTAGCGTGCTCGCCTGGCATGCGTGCGGCCCGGGTTCGATCCTCAGCACCACATACCAACAAAGATGTTGTGTCCGCCAAGAACTAAAAATAAATAAATAAATAAATATTTAAAAAAAAAAAAAAAGAGCTCCTCTTGTTCCACGTCCCTGCCAGCATTTGGCATTGTCAGTGTTTTGGATTTTAGCTGTTACAATAGTTTTATAGTAGTATCTCATTGTTAGTTTAATTTGCAGTTCTCTGATGAATATAATGGTGAACATTTTTATGTTTTTTGTCATTCATATATCTTTTTTGGTGAAATGTTGAGTTTTAAGATAAATATTTTCTTCCAGTCCATTGCTTGCATTTTCTGTCAGCAGTGTCTTTTGTAGAGCAGAAAATTTTAATTTTAATAAAGTCTAAATATTATTTTTTAAAAGTAAGCCAAATATAATTATACATTTAGGAGTAAAACAATTGGATATATCCAAGAAAATCCAGGTTACATTTCCTGGAGGACAGGAATTTGACCCTTTAAGAGAGGAATATGCTGAATTTTAAATTTGATTCTTGTGGGTTTCACCACAGTGAAGGTATCAGAACTCCTAGAGCTGTAGTCTGTACCCAGAATAGAGTATTGCCTGTAGCCAAACCTTGGTTTGGTCCTTTGTCTAGAAGACTGTAGGACAGACAGTACAAACACAAGATGACAGTACTGACCCAGAACTGTCCCATTCTAACCTCACCTAGTTTGATAGATCCTACAGTGGAGGAACTAGCTGTTTGATGGTAGGGAAAGCACCTAAGGGAACCAATAACTTCATTGAATTCTTTGTTTTTTTCTACATGTCCTACAAATGATTTCCTATAGATCTGACAATTATGGTCAAGATAGGCTCTTTTGCTTGTTTTTCTTAGGCCATGCTTCCACACGATGCGGAATAGGAGAAGGAAGAGAGCAAAGAAATAACAGAAGTTCTGAGAACAAATACAAGGAAACCAGGGGAACAAAGAGGAAACAGACATTGAGAAATTCCAAAAGAAACCAGACAAGTAGAGAACATGTTCGTGTGTTCAGAATTATTTTCTACAGTATATTTATGGAGAGTACAGGTGCCTTGGCAGTTCTATTGTATATTATAAAAATCAGATTTTTTTCATTCTCTTAGCTTCTCAAAAGGTTATCCCTTCTTAAATTTTATTTACTTCTTTTTTTAATCTGACCAAATATTCTGTTTTAAAATTATAGTTTTAGTTCTTTCTGGATTTCTTGTCCCAAAGCAGCAAAATCTGTGACATTGACAGCAGTCTGGTTCTGATGTTAATGTCTGGAACACATTAATAGAGACCTGAATCAATGACTTGAACCCAGTATTTTACCTCTCAAAGTCTGCATTACTGGGCAATGGTCAGGTATTGTTAATGTGTGCAGAGCCACGTTTATATGATGAAGCTGTAAGCACCAGACAGTGGGAACCCAGTTGCAACAATTAGAACAACTTATGTTAAAAATATGCATGCAATAAATATTCGTTGGTTAATGAATTGATTTATAGGAAGAAAATTGAGAAATGAATGGGTATGTCTGACAGGATAGCCAAAATGCATCTTTTTTTTTTTTTATTGTTGGTCGTTCAAAACATTACATAGTTCTTAATATATCATATTTCACAATTTCATTCAAGTGGGTTATGAACTCCCATTTTTACCCCGTATACAGATTGCTGTATCACATCAGTTACACTTCCATTGATTTACATATTGCCATTCTAGTGTCTGATGTATTCTGCTGTCTATCCTATTCTCTACTATCCCCCCTCCCCTCCCCTCCCCTCCCCTCCCCTCTTCTCTCTCTAGCCCCTCTACTGTAAATCATTTCTTCCACTTGTATTATTCTTCTCTTACCCCTCATTTCCTCTTATATGTAATTTTGTATAACCCTGAGGATCACCTTCCATTTCCATGCAATTTCCCTTCTCTCTCCCTTTCCCTCCCACCTCTCATCCCTGTTTAATGTTAATCTTCTTCTCAAGCTCTTCGTCCCTACCCTGTCCTTGGTTACTCCCCTTATATCAAACAAGTCATTTGGCATTTGTTTTTTAGGGATTGGCTAGCTTCGCTTAGCATAATCTGCTCTAATGCCATCCATTTCCCTCCAAATTCTATGATTTTGTCATTTCTTAATGCAGAGTAATACTCCATTGTGTATAAATGCCACATTTTTTTATCCATTCATCTATTGAAGGGCATCTAGGTTGGTTCCACAATCTTGCTATTGTGAATTGTGCTGCTATGAACATCGATGTAGCAGTGTCCCTGTAGCATGCTCTTATTAGGTCTTTAGGGAATAGACCGAGAAGGGGAATAGCTGGGTCAAATGGTGGTTCCATTCCCAGCTTTCCAAGAAATCTCCATACTGCTTTCCAAATTGGCTGCACCAATTTGCAGTCCCACCAACAATGAACAAGTGTACCCTTTTCCCCCGCATCCTCTCTAGCACTTGTTGTTGTTGGACTTCATAATGGCTGCCAATCTTACTGGAGTGAGATGGTATCTTAGGGTGGTTTTGATTTGCATTTCTCTGACTGCTAGCGATGGTGAGCATTTTTTCATGTGCTTATTGATTGATTGTATGTCCTCCTCTGAGAAGTGTCTGTTCAGGTCCTTGGCCCATTTGTTGATTGGGTTATTCGTTATCTTATTGTCTAATTTTTTGAGTTCTTTGTATACTCTGGATATTAGGGCTCTATCTGAAGTGTGTGGAGTAAAGATTTGTTCCCAGGATGTAGGCTCCCTATTTACCTCTCTTATTGTTTCTTTTGCTGAGAAAAACTTTTTAGCTTAAGTAAGTCCCATTTGTTGATTCTAGTTGTTAACTCTTGCGCTATGGGTGTCCTATTGAGGAATTTGGAGCCCGACCCCACAGTATGTAGATCATAGCCAACTTTTTCTTCTATCAGACGCCGTGTCTGTGATTTAATATCAAGCTCCTTGATCCATTTTGAGTTAACTTTTGTGCATGGCGAGAGAAAGGGATTCAGTTTCATTTTGATGCAAATGGATTTCCAATTTTCCCAGCACCATTTGTTGAAGATGCTATCCTTCCTCCATTGCATGCTTTTAGCCCCTTTATCAAATATAAGATAGTTGTAGTTTTGTGGATTGGTTACTGTGTCCTCTATTCTGTACTATTGGTCCACCCGCCTGTTTTGGTACCAGTACCATGCTGTTTTTGTTACTATTGCTCTGTAGTATAGTTTGAAGTCTGGTATCGCTATACCGCCTGATTCACACTTCCTGCTTAGAATTGTTTTTGCTATTCTGGGTCTTTTATTATTCCATATAAATTTCATGATTGTTTTATCTATTTCTACAAGAAATGCTGTTGGGATTTTGATTGGCATTGCATTGAACTCATAGAGGACTTTTGGTAATATCGCCATTTTGATGATGTTAGTTCTGCCTATCCATGAACAGGGTATATTTTTCCATCTTCTAAGGTCTTCTTCTATATCTCTCTTTAGGGTTCTGTAGTTTTCATTGTATAGGTCTTTCACCTCTTTTGTTAGGTTGATTCCCAAGTATTTTTATTTTTTGTCCTCATTTCCGTTTCAGAGGATTTGTTGCTGATATACAGGAATGCATTTGATTTATGCGTGTTGATTTTATATCCTGCCACTTTGCTGAATTCATTTATTAGCTCTAATAGTTTCTTTGTAGACCCTTTTGGGTCTGCTAGGTATAGAATCATGTCATCTGCAAATAGTGATAATTTAAGTTCTTCTTTTCCTATTTTTATGCCTTTAATTTCTTTCGTCTGTCTAATTGCTCTGGCCAGTGTTTCGAGGACTATGTTGAACAGAAGTGGTGAGAGAGGGAGGGCATCCCTGTCTTGTTCCAGATTTTAGAGGGAATGCCTTCAATTTTTCTCCATTCAGAATGATGCTGGCCTGTGGCTTATCATAGATTGCTTTTACAGTGTTGAGGTATGATCCTGTTATCCCTAATTTTTCTAGAGTTTTGAACATAAAGGGATGCTGTACTTTGTCAAATGCTTTTTCTGCATCTATCGAGATGATCATATGGTTCTTATTTTTAAGTCTATTGATGTGGTGAATAACATTTATTGATTTCCGTATATTGAACCAGCCTTGCATCCCAGGGATGAATCCTACTTGATCATGGTGTATAATTTTTTTGATATGTTTTTGAATCCGATTCGCCAGAATTTTATTGAGGATTTTTGCATCTAGGTTCATTAGAGATATTGGTCTGTAGTTTTCTTTCTTTGAAGTGTCTCTGTCTGGTTTAGGCATCAGGGTGATGTTGGCCTCGTAGAATGTATTTGGAAGTTCTCCCTCTTTTTCTATTTCCTGAAATAGCTTGAAAAGTATTGGTGTTAGTTCCTCTTTAAAGGTTTTGTAAAACTCTGCTGTATACCCATCCGGTCCTGGGCTTTTCTTAGTTGGTAGTCTTTTGATGGTTTCTTCTATTTCCTCTATTGTTATTGGTCTGTTTAGGTTGTCTATATCCTCCTGACTCAATCTGGGCAGATCATATGACTTAAGAAATTTATCTATGCCTTCACTATCTTCTATTTTATTGGAGTATAAGGATTCAAAATAATTTCTGATTATCTTCTGTATTTCTGAAGTGTCTGTTGTGATATTGCCTTTTTTATCCCGTATGCTAGTAATTTGAGTTCTCTCTCTTCTTCTCTTCGTTAGTATGGCTAAGGGTCTGTCGATTTTATTTATTTTTTCAAAGAACCAACTTTTAGTTTTGTCAATTTTTTCAATTGTTTCTTTTGTTTCGATTTCATTAATTTCAGCTCTGATTTTAATTATTTCTTGCCTTCTACTTCTTTTGCTGTTGTTTTGCTCTTCTTTTTCTAGGATTTTGAGATGAAGTATGAGATCATTTATTTGTTGGTTTTTTCTTTTTTTAAGGAATGAACTCCAAGCAATGAATTTTCCTCTTAGAATTGCTTTCAATGTGTCCCATAGATTCCGATATGTTGTGTCTGTGTTTTCATTTAACTCTAAGAAGTTTTTAATTTCCTCCTTGATGTCTTCTAAAACCCATTGATCATTCAGTAACCTATTGTTCATTCTCCAAGTGATGCATGATTTTTCCTTCCTTCTTTTATCGTTGATTTTCAGTTTCATTCCATTATGATCAGATAAGATGCATGGTATTATCTCTACTCCTTTATATTGTCTAAGAGTTGCCCTGTGACATAATATATGATCTATTTTTGAGAAGGATCCATGTGCTGCTGAGAAAAAAGTGTAACTGCTTGATGTTGGGTGGTATATTCTATATATGTCAATTTTTTTTTTTTAAAGAGAGAGTGAGAGAGGAGAGAGAGAGAGAGAGAGAGAGAGAATTTTTTTTAATATTTATTTTTTAGTTCTCGGCGGACACAACATCTTTGTTGGTATGTGGTGCTGAGGATCGAACCCGGGCCGCATGCATGCCAGGTGAGCGCGCTACCGCTTGAGCCACATCCCCAGCCCTCTATATATGTCAATTAAGTCTAGGTTGTTAATTGTGTTATTGAGTTCTATAGTTTCCTTATTTAACTTTTGTTTGGAAGATCTGTCCAGTGGTGAGAGAGGTGTGTTGAAGTCTCCCATGATTATTGTATGGTGGTCTATTAGACTCTTGAACTTGAGAAGAGTTTGCTTGATGAACATAGCTGCACCATTGTTTGGGGCATATATATTTATGATTGTTATGTCTTGTTGGTGTATGGTTTCCTTGAGCAGTATGTAGTGTCCCTCTTTATCCATTTTGATTAACTTTGGCTTGAAATCTATTTTATTTGATATGAGTATGGACACTCCTGCTTGTTTCCGAAGTCCATATGAGTGATATGATTTTTCCCAACCTTTCACCTTCAGTCTATGTATATCTTTTCCTATCAAATGCGTCTCCTGTAGGCAGCATATTGTTGGGTTTGTTTTGTAATCCATTCAACTAGCCTGTGTCTCTTAATTGGTGAGTTTAAGCCATTAACATTTAGGGTTATTATTGAGATATGGTTTGTTCTTCCAGCCATATTTGTTTATTAATGTTACTAAACCTGATTTGTTTTCCTCTTTGAGTTTCTTTTGCATCCAGTCCTTTCTGTTGGCAGACTTTAGTGTTGCCAGTCTCATGAGTGTAAAGTGCTAGAGTTTTATACATTGGGTTCTCAATATATGGAACAGTGTATATGTATACAATGTGTGCTAAAGATGTGTGAGTCACCGAGCAGAGATTAGGAATTCATCAGAATAAAACAACAACTAAAAATAGCTGGAAGCAGCTAATAAAAGAAAGACTCCAAGACTATAGGAGTAAATGAGATACATGTTTTCCCATTAAATGGCAAATTGTACCAGTTGTATTTAAATCTTAATGGACAGGATAATCCAGTAGTAGCCTTGAGGCCTTGGTGATACCTGGTAACTGATAAGGGTTACGTGGACCCCGGTTATATACAACATAATTTGTTCATGCTACTGATATAGTTATTAGACAGGTATAATTCTACATGTGTAAACTAATCTTGAAAGAAAATTAGTTTATGCTTTCTTTATCTGCCAGTACCACAAAAAAAATTTCAGCTGTCTTTTCCCCAGGGCTTCTATTATTCATCTGATGCCAGGATTTAGAATCAGTCCCATTACTTTGGTTCCAAGGAGCTTTATTCTCTACCCAGCCATCTGATACTCATTCAGAGCTTGAAACTTAATTAGGCACTATATTCTCTTCTGAGACATTTTAGTTCTTCCCCACCTTCTACCCCAGAGTCTCCAAGACTGAAATAAAAGCTGTATTGCAATATATGAGGACCCTTGTGTTTACTTTCTGAAATGACTTCTTCCAGAAGCCATCTTTTATTTGCTGTGATAAATATGTGCGGGTAAGTCACAAAACAGATATTCTAAGCTTTATTGGAAGATCAGAGAGATTTCCAGGATGGGGGTTATTTGTTGAGATGGGGTCTCTGTGTTGCCCAGGCTGGTCTCAATCTCTTGCATACAGAGATTCTCCTGCTGAGGCAGGTATGCCACCCCCATGTCCAACTGGGAAATCAGAGTTGTAAAAGGTAGTATAGATGATTCAGTGAGGTAGAAAACTTGTCTCTCAGCAAATCATTTTAGCTTTTTCTGGGGAGTTAGCAATGCACATGTGAATGTTTATATTACACAATAAACAAAACATTGAAAACTGTAGTTGCCATTTAAGAAATATTGGCACCCAGGGAAATCACCTTTGGTCAAGTAGACAACCATATATATATATATATATACTGGTGGGGCCAGAGGTTGTTACCTTTATGTTCTGAGTTCAAACTTACTTTCAGTGGTCAGAATATGTCTTGAGATTTGCTTAAGGCTGTTACCCCTGGAAAAAAAGATAAGAGAATCTGATAGGAGGTCAACACTGTTGGTTAGTACCAGGTAGAGGTAGTGCCTGCTTGCACGTTGTTACTACCCTGGACTTTCAGGAAAGACTGGTTGGATGATTTGACAAATTCAAGGCATGAGATTTTAGTCATGTGTTTCCCCCACCCCCAGTGTTATCTCTCCCTCTCTAAGAGTCTTTTGGGGAAAATTCATTGCACAGACTGACTAAAATCCAACAATTAATCCACTTCACAGCATATTTGCCTCCACAGAGCTTTGCCGTTCTGGAACATTGGTGTGAATTATTCCCCGTTAATAAGAATCTGGCTTTTCTTCCTACTGGAGAAAAGAAGCTTATTGTGCACATTACTCTATGTCAGCAGTTTTGGAACTTTTCATTCTCAGGGCCTGTTTGCATTTTTCAAAATTATCAAGTGGGTTATGGACTGTTGTTATTTATAGTATAAGTAACTGAAGTTAAGAAAATTAAAAATAGCTCATTTTAATAATAATTTTTTTAAAAACCCCTGTTACATGTTAAAATAACAGAACTGCATTTTTTAATTAGAAAAGTAGCACGAGTTTTAGAATCTTTTTATTATCTGACTTAATAGAGTATAGCTGGACTCTTAGAGCTGCGTCGCCATTCAATCTAGAGTGTTTTCTTTTGGAGGGGTGGGGAGTCCTGGGGATTGAACTAAGGGGCACTCAACCACTGAGCCATATCCCCAGCCCTATTTTGTATTTTTATTTAGAGACAGAGTCTCACTGAGTGCTTACTTAGCGCCTCTCCGTTGCTGAGGCTGGCTTTGAACTCATGATCCTGCTGTCTCAGCCTCCCAATCTGCTGGGATTACTGGCATATGCCTGGCCCAGTCTGTTTTGATAGGTTGTTTTGGTTGAATCATAGAAGAAAATACAGCCTTGAGCAGATATGTAGGTGGAAAAGGAAAGAGTTGACTGCCGCTGCCCCCCCCCCCTTATCTTTTGTGGTACTTTTGTGGAACTCACTGAGCTATATCCCAAATCCTTTTTAGTTTTTATTTTGAGACAGATTCTTACTAAGTTGACAAGGCTGACCTTGAGCTTGTGATTCTCCTGCCTCAGCCACCCAATTGGTTGGGATTAGAGATACCATTGTGCTGGCAAGAAAAGAGTATTTTAATAGCTGTTTTGATAACTTTGGTAACCTTCTGTACTACTACATCAAAATGTGAACAGTGGTGGTTTCTTCAAGTTTAGTCATGATGTGAAATCTAAACCACATCAATAAACTTTTTGTATTAGTATATTAAAATCCTTCATTCTGCCTTGTACCTTGAATGATCTTATTACCAATATGCATGAATTATAACATCGTACATTAGTCATTTGGAGCATTTTTTTTTTTTTTTTTTTTTTTGCTGGATTATACAGATCTTCTGTTGCCTAATTTCTTTAGAGGGTATCAGCAAATCACAGTCATTAATAGCATAACCAGTCTCATCAGAAGTCTTTAAGTCCTGGGAAACTGTCCAGCTCACAATCATCTATACAAAAATATTCCAAAATTCTTAACCTCAAAATGTTGTATTGGCAAAAGTACTGTCAGTTCTCCTTGAAGTGACAGGCTGACTTACTTTGTTCATTTTTGAGTAATGAAAAAAATGTCAGCCAAATACCCAAGTGTGAATAGCCTTAGTTTATCTTCCATTCTTTGAAGTAAAACTGTCATTCTATTATCCAAGCAGATCCTTCAGCTTGCAGCTTGCTTGCACAAATTCTTTTCTGGGAGACCTCTAATCTTGGCAGAAGTGTTTTATGATTATTTCCCATCCTCACAAAAAACATATCTATTTTTAAAATTAAGGTTTTAATCATTTTATTTTATATAGAACTATGTTTATTTCATTATAGATAAAATATCTGACAGGTTTGAGGCCCATAGTACAGCAGTAGAGCACTCACCTAATTCGATCTGCAGCATCTCACACACACACACAAATTATATTATAAATATATAAAATATTTATTTTACTTAATTTCAGCCCTTCAGGTTTTTTTTAATAAAAATAAAGAGTTTTTTTAAAAAGGTTTTGTTTTAGAATAATTTTATATTGGGTAAAATAGGTTATATCAGAAAAGCTTCTGAAAATGATATGGAGAGTTCCCATATACTTTCACTCACCTTTCCCTAGTGTTAGCATCTAATATAACTATGGCACATTCATTAAAATAGAGATTTAAAGCCCAGTGTGGTGGAACATGCCTGTAATCCCAGTGACTTGGGAGGCCGAGGCAGGAGAATCACAAATTCAAAGCCAGCCTCAGCAACTCTGGCTTTGCTGGGGGTTAGGGATGTTGCTTAATTGTAAAGTGCCCGTGTTCAATCCACAGTACCAAAAAAAAAAAAAAAAAAAAAAAAAATAGAGATTAACATTAGGTTAGTACTGGTAACCAAATTCCATACTATTTTCATCTCTTCATTTTCTCTCAAGTGCCTTTCACTGTTTCAGGATCCAGTCCAGAACACCCCATTGCTTATTTGCAAACTTATTTCTTTAGTTAGGATTGAACCTAGGGCCCTCTACCCTGAGCAACATCTCTTTTTCTTTCTTATTTTGAGATAGGGTCTTGCTCAGTTGCCCGTCTGGCCTTGAACTTGAGATCCTCCTGTTTCAGCCTCTTGAATCACTGGGATAACAGGCATGTCCATGGCTTTTTTTCTATTCTTTCAGCAAGTCTCAAGAGATAATGATGGGAGTAGTTATTCAATGAATGCCTACCATGGCTATTTAATGTGTATTGTCTCTAATCCTGAAGAAGAGTTTTATCCTCATTTTACACAGATGTTTAGACAGGTTTGTTAATTTGCCCAGAGTTGAAACAGGCTTAGAACCAGATTCACGGGGTTTGTCTACCTCCAAAACCTGAGCTCTTTCTGCTGCTTCATGATGCTTTTCCAAGGAGATGGAAGCCGGGAAGCAAAGGCATGAATACAAGTGGCAGATAGGTTTCCTGACACCTGATCACATTGATCATGGCCATCACCTTGGAAGTGGAGGAACCAACATTGCAAGATATTTGATGTCCCTGCTGTAGGCCATCCTTTCTTCCTTTGGCTTTTCACCCTTTCAGTTTTCTAAATGAAGGGCTTTTGTTCTCTGTGGACTTTACATATTCTTTTGAGAAATCACCTGAAGACCAGATTCACATTTACCTTTTCTAATATATTTTAATATTCCCCCAGTGAAAACCACTTAGTTCATTAAAGTAAGCAAGTTTATTTTTCTGGTAAACTTTTATGTTACCTGAAAAAAAAAATTTTTTTTTGTTATTGATAATAAGGGAAGCATATTTGTTTCATTGGAGACATGGGTTTTTATGATAATTTGGGTAGAAATTCCTCCTCTAAACATAAAAAGTAATTACAACAGAGGGTATAAACATTCTACTTCAATTACAAATGTTGTCTTATGTTCCCAGAAAGAGAAAAAGAATAAAGATTTAGTAAATTAGGAGTATTTTTACCATTATGAACATCATGGTCCTATTTTCCGCTTCCTTCTTCCCTCCCTCCCTCCTTTTCTTCCTTTCTTACTTTTTTTCTTCTTTTTTTAATGTCCTCAGCCCTATTTAAAATTTTATTTTGAGATAGGGTCTTGCTAAGTTGCCCAGTCTGGCCTTGGGATTACAGGTATGCGCCATCACCCCTGGTTCCATTTCTTTATTTTTCTTATTTCACCAGTATTCCTATTAAGCCTGCCCATATTATTTTAAAGCAAATTTCAGATATATAATTTTACCTATAAATATTTAAATACTTATAGGGGGGGATGTGAGGGGTATGGAAACTGAACCCAGAGGTGTTGAGTCATATCCCCAGTCTTTTTTAAGACAGGGTCTCACTAAGCTACTTAGAGCCTGAGTCTCCTGAACCACTGGGATTACAGGCTCATGTCTGACATCCAGCTCAATACATATCTTTAAAAAATATTTGCCCATAAATATTTCAATATGTATCTCTCTTTTTTAAATATAATCACTGTTATAATTCTTGGAAAAAATTAACAGTGTTTTTATAATTTTACCAATTATTCGGTCACTGTTCAAATATCCAATTTTTCTCACATATTTGGTTATTTAGTTTTGTCTTTTTTGATACTGTAAATTCAACCCCAGGGGTACTCTATCACTGAGCCTTTTAATTTTTTAAAAAATTTTGAGGCAGGGTCTTGATAGGTTTTTTGTCATAAAGAGTTTCCCACATCCTGGATTTAACTAGTTACAGTCTCGTGGTAAAGTTTAATATGTTCCTCGTATCCTCTTTTTTTCCTACAAATTAACAATTGGATCTAGGGACTTGATCAGATTCCAGCTACATAAACACACACACACACACACAAATTATTATCAAAGCTGTTTTGTTTGTTTTGCAGTACTGGGAATTTCACCCAAGGCCTCAAGCATGCTGGGTAAATGCTATATGATGGAGCTACACCCCCAGCCCTTTTTTATTTTTGGTACTTGGGCAGAACCCAGGGGTGCTCTCCACTGTACTACATCCCAGTTTACTTTTTTTTTTCTTTTTTGAGACAGGTTCTCCCTAAGTTGCTAAGACTAACCTCAAACTTTTTTTAGGGTGAGTGGGATACCAGGGATTGAACTCAGGGGCACTTGACCACTGAGCTGTGGAAAGCCACCCACATATAAGCTAAGCATTCTCTCTCAGCCCTGAGTAAGGGGGTATTGGTACCTTACCCTGTGCAATGCAAGTGGCCTCCACCCTCATTTGGCAAAGAAATTTGCTCTAACTCTGGACTTGGGCGTTACCTAATGGAATTGAACAACCCCCCTTGAAACTTTATCCCCTGCCTTATTTGGTGAAGAACATTCTATCGAAACTCCTTCGTGTGTCCCCTTATAAAAATAAAGAGATTGTGGGGCTGGGATTGTGGCTCAGCGGTGGTACACTCGCCTAGCATGGGCGGGACCCAGGTTCGATCCTCAGCATCACATAAAAATAAAGGCATTGTGTTGTGTCCATCTACACCTAAAAAATAAGTAAATATTTAAAAAATAAATGAAAGAGACTGTTTCCAGTGTGGAAGCTGATTTATTAAGGTCGCAGAGCAGTCCCACACTCGTTATGAAAATGACTTCTGTGTCCTGTGCTTTTTTGCTGTTTTCCTAGCTTAATGTTGCAGCCAGCTCTTGAACCCAGTTCATCTCGCCAGTGCGGATTGCTGTGAAACTGATCCATATCTCCAGCCCTACTTGGTATTTTATGTAGAGGCAGGGTCTCACCGAGCTGCTTAGCACCTTGCTTTTGCTGAGGCTGGCTTTGAACTTGCCATTCTCCAGAGCCTCCAGGATTATAGGCCTGTGCACCATGCCCAGCTAGCTACTGAAGATTCTAGATCCCTTCATGGCTATAAAATGATGGTGGTCTGATTCTATCATTGCTTCCTTGACTTTTAGTTACAGTCCTTCAATATATAATAAATCTCTTCTTCCTCAGCATAGTTCCTAGCTCAAATAGGAAGGACAAATTCCTTTATTTACCCATTTTAAAAATCAGTTGGTTCACTAACATCCTCCAGTTGTAACTAGTTAGTATTTTTATTATGAATTCATGAATTTAAACATTTTGATATTATTTCAGTCCACTACAGTCATTGTCTGTATTGATTCTTCAATCATTTTACCTTTGGCCAGTAAGTAGTCCTTCAGGTAAGTTCACAAGTCCTTTTGACACTGACCCTAGTAGTTTTCAATAGCTTCCATGTTATCAGGTACGAAAGACTATTCCAGGCACATTTTGTACATTTTTCTGCCCCACATCTGGTATTAGTCATCTACCCCTGGAGCCCTGGTCCCTTTTAGCAGGAAATGTTTAAGACACTTGGGATGAGGATGCCTGTTCTTACTCAGACGGTCATTTTTTACAGAGTTTTTCAATACATAGAAGCAAAAAAAAATTACATTTTGCTTTATTGTTATTTCCTTAATTCTAAAAGAATACCACTACTTCCAAATCAAGCTTAGAACTCCCACCTTATAATTTAAAGCTTCTTCCTTTATAAGCCAAGAACAACAGGAATGTTGGAATTTCATGTAGATACCAATTTACTTCAAGGTACACACACCTCTCAGAATGACAGTGCTGCACCATCAACTGTTGGAATTAGTACAAGTGGCTTAAGTTGGGGTGTTTTGTTTTTGCAGTTTGTTTTGTCCTTAGGGTATAATACTGTGTTCCAAAGTCACTTTGAACAGTTTGTCTTTTTTTTTCAATGTCAACATTAGATACATATTAGATTAATTTTTAAATTTTTAGTGATTGCTTTTGTTGTTTAAATTTTCTGGTGCTTATCTACCCATTCTTGGATTTACAGTAGTACAGCAGATAGCTTCCTCCACCTTGCTCATTTCTACTTATGACACTTGAAAGTAGTACTTAGAGTTTCTTTTTTTTTTTTTTCTTGGTACTGAGGTAGAATCCAGGGGTGCTCTACCACTAATCCCCAGCACTTTTTATATTTTATTTTGAGACAGAGTATCACTAAGTTGCTAAGACTGCCCTTGAACTCGTGATCTTCCTGCCTCAGTCTGCCCCATAGCTGGGATTGTAGTTGTGCACCTCTAGGAGCTCCTCATTCGTTTTTTATTTTTTACATTGATTTTTTTTTTTTACACTCAAGATATTTCATTGTATGATCTAACAGTTTATTCGGTTAATTTTTCTTTTATAAACATTTGGGTGCTTTCTAGTCTTGTTATTACAAAGATTCCTGCAGTGAATTGTCTTATGCTATGTGTTTGTGGGTTTTGGCAAGGTTTTCTACTTAAGTTGAGGCTGATTAAAGGTCTGCAATAGTTTTAAGATAACAACAATATTTAGTTAAAGAGTTCACAGTCTATAATTATTCATTAGGGGAATGCAGTTCAAACCAGCAAGATATTACTTCACACCCACTAGAGCGGCTATAATAATTAAAAAAGAGACCATCTGCATTTTCCCAAGGAAAATAAAGCCATTTTTTAGGGTGGGAAAGAGAAGTTTTGTTGACCAACAGGATTTCTTTTTTTTTTTTTTTTTTTTAATTTTTTTTTTTTAAGAGAGAGTGAGAGAGGAGAGGAGAGAGAGAGAGAGAATTTTTAATATTTATTTTTTAGTTCTCGGCGGACACAACATCTTTGTTGGTATGTGGTACTGAGGATCGAACCCGGGCCACACGCATGCCAGGCGAGCGCGCTACCGCTTGAGCCACATCCCCAGCCCCAACAGGATTTCTAAGTTTTTATTAGATAGCAAAATACTGTCTCTGAGAGGTATAAGACAGGATTATTTCCAGAGTTTGGGTGGCTCACCAATCTCTTTCAGGGAGTGTTGACTTTTGGGGGGGATCGGGAGGAGTAGAGCCTTTTAGAGCTATCTTGGAAAATCAAATTATGCCCAGTGTAGATTATCTAAAAACTTCGTTTATTGTTGCTTCCTCCATCTTATCTGTCCACCTGGTACTCTGAGAACTTCAGCAAATTGACATTCCTGGTCCTTGGGCTGCTTCATTTACATTCACCTCCGGCTTTTATGTCAAAATCCAGTACAGGGCTGGGATTGTGGCTCAGTGGTAGAGTGCTTGTCTTGCATGTGTGAGGAACCGGGCTCAATTCTCAGCACCGCATACAAATACTTAAATAAAGTAAAGGTCCATCAACAACTAAAAAAATATTTTTAAAAAATCCAGGACCAAGTCTCACCACTTTTCTATTCTTTGTTTTTTTGTTGATGGACATTTTATGTATATGTGGTACTGAGAATGGAACCCAGTGCCTCACACATGCTAGGCAAGTACTCTACCACTGGCCTACAGCTCCAGCCCCACCATCGTTCTACTCCCAACACTAGCTGTGTTCTAGTAAGCACGAAGGGTGAAGTGCTCACAAGAGATGGATTTTGAGTCTGAACTTTGGCATTTGAGCCTTCACTCCATGTGGCTTGCCCTTACATTCAATTCCATTTTTTTTTTTTAAACAAACATTCAGATTTCTTTTTGGATAGAGACCTGGGACCCTTCAGACCTTATCCATAAAAGACCTGAATTATTCCCTGGTACAGCCTCAATTTAGCCACTGATTACATGACCAGGTCTTAACAGCAACTGGACACTGACTCAGGATCAGATAACATGTGCCTTGAAAGGGTGACCTTTTTTAGTTATATTCTTATAATCCAGCTTCCAAATTGGTCTACCTCAAACCAGTCACAGTAGGAAAACAAATTATTTTTGATTTCCTGCTACCAAACTGTTAGAGATTTGGGGGATGTTCTTTCTAAAGTGTTGTTTCTGGACTCTCCCTAAGGCTCTTATATTCCCTTTCTAAAGGTATGTTTTGAGTAGTCTTTCATTTTGTTTTCCTTTTTTCTTCTCATACTGTTGTAAAACAAATGAACATGACTTATAATGTGGTAGTTTGGTCATGAATTGTACCCTTATTTTATTGGTTTTTTCCTACTGGATGTACTGCTTCTAATTTTGTTTTCTAAATTGAAGCAATTTGATTCCTAATTCCTTTGGTTTCTTCTGGGGTAAAATAGCATAATAAAAAACTAACCTTTTAGAAGTATATAATTCAGTGACACTTAGTACATTCATAATATTGTTGTCATTATTCTGATTCCTTTTTATGTTTGTGTATAACAAAGGAAAAAATACGCATGGGTCCCCAAAGCCTTGTCTGTGCTGAGAGGGAAAGCTTTTCATTGGCTTCAGAATTGATGTACTACTGCTAACAGTTTATTCAGCAGCCATGTAGTTGGTCTTTTGGATTTTAAGTAACCATGGTTTATTTCAGCCTATTGATTTACTATAATCGCACTAAATAAGAGCTATAAAATTGTGCTGCTTTAATTTCATAATAAGGGGCAACTATTTCCTATTAGAGATTTTTGAAATGTCATAAATGAACGAACTTTTTTAAAATTCCACATAAAATGCTGCATCCTCATCTATTGTTCAGGTTACTCAGCTCTCAGATCATCTATTGGATTATTTCCTGTTCTTTTTTTAATATTTATTTTTTAGTTTTAGGTAGACACAACATCTTTATTTTACATTTATGGGGTGCTGAGGATCAAACCCAGCATGCTACCACTGAGCCAAAACCTTATTCCCTGTGGCTCAAGTGGTAGTGCGCTCGCCTGGTGTGCGTGCAGCCCGGGTTCGATCCTCAGCACCACATACAAACAAAGATGTTGTGTCCGCCGATAACTGAAAAATAAATATTGAAATTCTCTCTCTCTCCTCTTTCTCTCCCTCTCTCACTCTCTCTTTAAAAAAAAAAAAAAAAAAAAAGATTAACCTTGGGCTGGGGTTGTAGCTGAGTTATGGAGTGCTTGGCTACCATGTGTAAGGCTCTGGGTTCAATTCTCAGCACCATAAATAAATAAATATCTGTTGACAACATATATATGTCATGAGCTCCCTGGTAGTCTCCTGTGTGCTCTGGGGCCTGTCCCCCTAGTGACTCTGGAATTGCCCAGGCTGTTTTATCATATATGTATATTTTCCATACAACTCCTTTACATTTGGGGAAAATTCCATTAGTGTTTATTCCTTGTCTGCAGGATGTAGAGCAGCTCCTTTTTTGCTGAAGAAAAATGAAGTCAACACAATTAGTGTGAGGAAATCATAGCCTGGTTCTTCCCAGGCTTACCCTTTGAGGGCCTCTTGGAGTTAGAATCCTTGACAAAAGAACTGTGTTAGACAAGAGAATGTTTTGTGAAGGGGTTTTGCTGACTGATATTTAAAAATGCTTAGCATCTTGTAATAGAGTCATTTTAGTCAAGGGACTTTTTTCATTTTTCTGATAGCCAAGTACATCTGTCCACTCCAAGAACATCCAGAAGTTGGTACTTAATGGGGTGTGTTCACTAGTGGCCCTCACCTTAAATCTGGTTGCTTTCTTCAGAGGAGCACACTAGCTTTGTCTTGGAGACTGCTGTCCTCATTGCATTGGATATGCAGAGTTGCCCAGATTGGATGGAGCAAGTGCCGTTTTACATGAGGCATCTTAGCCTTGGCACCCCTGGCATTTGGCTGGATAGTTAGTTGTCTTGTACATTACAGATATTTAGCAGTGTTGCTAGCCTCTATCCACTAGATTTCCATAATGCCTCTCCAGAACCAATGCCTCCACGTCAGAACCAAAAAAATTTCCGGTCATTGCTAAACATGTCCTAAAGGCACAGTTGCTCAATGTGGAGTATCACTGCCCTGCCATTTCTCCCAAAGGCAGGATGAAGGTTCCTAATCCTTGCCCCAGCCACCAAACCCCAAAATATTTTTCTTTTCCCAAATAAAACCTAAAGAAAGGATGTGTGTTCTGTTCTGGTATACAGATTGACCCAGGTGTCTGGCATCCAGGAGCCAGGCAGAACTCTAACTCTGCTTTTGTCTTCGGTGACCCCTGCTGATGGGCTCGGTGACTTCTTAACACCTGTTCCCTTGCTCTAATTAAACAGACTTTTATAGTCTTACTGTTAATAAGTCAGCTGGTAAAGAAAACGTACTTCTATTGTCAAAGCTATTATGAAGCTGAGACATAGAGTTCTGGACACATAAGTTTCTATTCTACTGACTTTTTTCCATGGGAAAATCGGGAGTAATACCAGTGAAAATGGAAGTGCCATCAAGGACTTGTGACTATAGTGAGTGGCAATTTTTCAAAACCATAGATACCGCATTTTTCACAATGATTAGAAAGTACCACTGTTGTGGGACATGGTGACACATGCCTGTAATCCCAGCAACTTGAGAGGCTGAGGCAAGTTTGAAGCCAGTCTCAACAACTTAGCATGACCCTGTCTCCAAATTGAAGAAATAAAAGGAGGTGTGGCTCAGTGGTAAAGCAACCCTGGATTCAATGCCCAGTGTGCAAATACTTTTTAAAAAAGAAAGAAAGTACCTTTGTTTTCTACATCCTTTTTAGTTTTTTGGTTGTAGTTATTTATCTATTTTTATGTGGTGCTAAGGATCGAACCCAGCACCTTGCATGAGCTAGACAAGCGCTCTACCACTGAGCCACAGCGTCAGCTCCCTGTTTTATACTTATATTAAAAAGTAAGGGGGCTAGGGTTGTGGCTCAGTGGTGGAGCACTCGCCTTGCACATGTGGGACCCTGGGTTCGATCTGCAGCACCACATAAAAAAATAAATAAATAAGTGAAATAAAGGTATTGTGCCCAACTACAACTAAAAAATGAATATTAAAAAAAGGGGGGACTGAGGTTGTGGCTCAGTAGTAGAGTCCTTGCCTAGCATGGGTGAGGCCCTGGGTTTGATCCTCAGCACCACATAAAAATTGAAAAAAGTAAGCTTTGATGTTAAGAGCATTGTTCAGCCTCTAGCATAGCAGATGTCATGAATAGATTCTAGCAATGGATTTCTGGCATTGTGCTAGCAATTTTTGGTGTGACCTGTGATATTCAGTCCCATGGATTACATCTTTGAAACTCTTAACATGGAATGTGTTTACGGCACAAATAGGAATTAATAAAATGCCACTAGAGTTTAAGAAGTGAAAGAGAGGGGCTGGGGATGTGACTCAAGTGGTAGTGCGCTCGCCTGGCATGCGTGCAGCCCGGGTTCTATCTCAGCACCACATACAAACAAAGATGTTGTGTCTGCCGAGAACTGAAAAAAAATATTTAAAAAAAAAAAATTCCCCCCCCCCCTCTCTCTCTCTCTCTCTCCTTCTCCTCTTTCTTAAAAAAAAAAAAAAAAGAAGAAGAAGAAGAAGTGAAAGAGACCACAGGGACCCTCTATCACAAGGAAATGAAATTCAGAGCAGCTCAGGAGCGGAGCTTCTGAATTGTCCAGCCAGTTATTCTTCCATGGAACCTTGTTGCCTCCTTACCTGGCCACGTGAGAAGAGCAGTAAACTGAGTGTGAAACAGAAGGCTTAGAAACAGGGACAATATTGCAAAAGCAAGAATGAAAAGGGAATTCAACAGCTTGGCCTCATTAGAAGACCACAGCTGGAGCTACGGAAAGTGTGGGTATTGCTGGGTCAGGTCTTTTTTTCTTTTCCTTCCCCTGTACCCAGCTGAAACCTGCTATTTGCAGAAAGGCCAAAGAAACATTTCCAAGGTGTAATTACCACAGCAATGCCAAATACAACCACTGAGTAGTACCATCTACTCACTGAGAAATCTCCTCTGGACTTGTGCTTTAAGCTCTCTGCTAATGCAGCCAATCTCTTACTTTGGAAACTACAGTCTTCTCTTGACAGTATGATAATTTCTCTGTCTTGCAGTTTTCTTCATGGAAGATGTCACATGCAGTATTATAAAAGAAAGGCTTGCTGAACATTATAGCAAACGATTTGGGTTTCCAAGGGTTACTAATACCTTTGAATCCCACTTTGGAGTAGGTCCCCGTCAAGATCAATAGCCATGGAGAATTGAAGCTCGTGGTATGTGGTACAGGTGTATGGGCAGGCAATTACTGCTGAAACTTGTCTAATTTACAGCTATTAACATTTACATAAAAATCCATTTAAAAACTAAGGCCTTGTCAGTAAAGCCCAATGAGGTACACATAGCATCATTAAAATGCTATTAACTGGAGGACAGAAAAGCTTTAGAAAGTGCTTTGGGAGTAGAAGCCCCCCATGTTTACCCATTATGCCTTTGGCCAAATGTAGCCAGCCTAAGAAAAGAATAGTCATCCTGAAAATATTTTCTTTCCTTCTGAGTCAGGAAACAGACTCACAATGAAGTCTACTTCTTCACTCTGCATTTTGTGATGTGCAGGAAGCAACCAACCATTACCAGCTGAGGTTTTCCTGCTGATAAATGAACCCCAAGGCCACGTTGACCTGTTCTGTTAATGAATTAATGAAGAATCTGGTCCTTGCATTGACCCTGTTCTTAAAAGCTTTCTGTGGAGCTGAAACAACATTTTTCTAATTTATGAGTTAACTCTTCATTACTCAGCAAATGAGAAACAGGAGGCAAGAAAAGAACCTGTAGCAGAAAAGTGCAGAGCCTACCAAGGAGCCTCTATTTCTTAAATCTTTTTTTGAACTGTAATCTCATTTTTAAAAAGAAATTTCATTCACATTTTTTGCTATTGCAGAACCTTCATAAAACTGTTTTTTGTTCTTTTTTATGTTTTTGTTGTTGTTGTTGTTTTTGCTTTTGCAGTGCTGGGGATTGTGCATGAGCTATACTCCCATCCAAATTGGTTTTTTAATTATGTCCTTTTACCCTGAGGCAGTGACATTTTATTAGGATTTCCCCACCCTTTACTCTGTTAAGAAACTAGTTTAAATAGAGCAATGTAAGTGGTTTGTGTTTTATGTAAACATTTCAATGTGAGGGAGAAAAAAGGAATCAAGTATCTTATTAAAGGAGGCAGATCTTGTCTTTAGCTCACTTAAGAAGACCCATCTCCTTTAAATCAGTTATATTTGAGTAACCAGAAATTATTTCTTTAGTGATTGTTGATAATGTTCTATAATTTGAAAGAGGATACAGGGTTGTTGACAGTCTCTCTGTCAACAACCCTGCAGTTTTAGAAATGTGATTTTATCAGTCTACTTGATTGATTGATTAATGACAGTCATAAGGCTTGTGTTACATTTGTTTTAGAAAACTCAAAAGCTTGTTTGTTAACTTATAAATATTATTTCAGTAACTAGAGGAGTTTGTCGTATTGGGGCCTACCAAAACCAGTACCTAGAAAATCATAAAAAGTAGCAGGAAACTGATAACCAAGGCAAGGAGATTGATTGATCATCTTAAAACAGTTTCTAAACATACTGTTTGGAGATTTTTAAGGAATTTTTGTTTTCCACTATGATATGTACATTTTGGCAGGCAGGAATTCTACCACTGAACCACCAATGCTTCTACTATGTGCATTTTGGATGCTTTGTGTGAATGGTTTGTATCCAAAACAGTCTCTACCTGGTTAGTGCTAAATGGCCCGTCCTAAGATGGCTAGTGATGACAAACTGAACACATAGCACCACACGTATGCCCCAGATCCCAAAATAATAGGTTTATAACAATGCTGGAAGTAAAAGTCTGGAATAGTCTAGAAACCTGAAGAATTTCTAAAAGGATGAGGCAGCTGGAATAAGATTAAAGGTGGAAATCATAGAGTCCAAAAGCCCTGAACATCCCACTCTTCCCTCCTGTAGTGAGCAGGCAAAGCAGTTACACACAGAGGATCTGATACCTGCTGTGACAAGCATGTAACTAAGAGTTGTCAAACACTGGAGAGACTCCAGTGTCGTCAAAGAGAAGCACCAAGCTCAGGAAGAGCTAACATCAGAGGATCCAAGGAAATGGAACATAGAGGAAACTTAGGGAAATGTGTTTATATCCCGTAAGGATGAAGAGAGAGTACTGCACTCATAAAATACTCATAAGAACAGGCTGTTGGGGGGAAGCAAATTTTATTTCCTAGATCTTGGAAGTAAAACATGATTAAAGGGGCTGAATATGTGATATGGAAATTGGAGGATACAGGAAGAAAAGAAATAACAAGCCTCAAAAGAGAAGTACTCAGGAACCATTGCAGTACAAAACACCAACTAGCGAGCAGTAAGCCTGAGTCCTTGGCTCAGGTCTTTGCTTGCAAAGTAACCTGAAGGGGGCATTCTACTAGAGTATGAGAAGAGCTAGCGAGCGTGAAGTTGTGCAACTCCTCTCTGGCTCCTCCTCTGCCCCTTAGCTCCTGTCCCTCTATAAATAACACCCCAGACTAAGGCCTTACTTTCACCCTCAAGAAAGCCAGCACTCTGCTTTCTAGTGCATAATCCTTACTTTCCTAAATAAACCTCAGTCTGTGCTTCTGACTGACCCATCCTTAAATTCATTTCTGCTATGTGTTTCAAGAACCCCACTTATCCTGAATTGAGTTTCCCCTCTGGGAACTCCTCACACCTCCTCCAATGACAAGTCACAGCTGAAGGGAGTTAGTGAGCAGGAGGAGCAAGGCAAAGAATTTTCTTAAACTATAACATGATAAAAAGAGACAGAAAGGGTGACCCAAAAAAGAACACAATGAGGGACATTTCAGAAGTTCCAGTGTCCATCCACCATGAGTTCTAAAAGAAGATGGGAAAAATGGAGGAAGAGGGAGCAAGTACCCAACAAGACAATGGAAGGATGTTTCCTAGAACAGAAGGAAAACAAGAATTTCAAGAATGAAAGTGCCCACTGTGAATTTGTCAACTTGTAAGTTTAGGAAGACTTACATTTCACACAAATAATGGAAATTTCGGAATACTAAGGATGAGAAAATGTGTTAAGGTCTTTCAGAGAGAGAAAACATCCCAGCCTACCAATAGCAAGAATGAGGCCGGCCTCTCAATTTTATAGAATTACCACAGTGATATTGTCTAGAAACCAGACCAGGGAACAAAAGCATTGAAGAGCAAATAAAATAAACAATGCATGAAGTCAGTGACCATCGGCACTTGAGAAGTTGCATGCTCCTGACGGCAGCGGCGTTGAGGTCTCGTGGCCATCGGAAGTTCAGTCCTCCAGACTGTGTTCATCTTCCCAGTGCTCACATTCATGCTGCCCTGAATATGTCCTGAATCCACCCTTTCCTGGTCTCAAATCTCAGTGACAACTAAAACCCCACGGGAACCTGATTCTGATGGGGGTGGGAGGAAGAAGCAGGGGCAGCATCAACTTGCGCTTATGTTAATTTCACTTTGATGATCTTTTTTTGTTTGTGTGTGTCTCCCAATCATCTCCTATTTCTGTGATTATTTTGGAAGGAGTCATCTATTTTTTGTGTGTTGGATTCAGCCCCTCTTATATCCTTCACGTTTTTTAATCTTATTGAGCTTTATGTCCTGATTCACATGAAAACTAAATAGGGCCGAGCATGGTGGCACACACCTGTAATTCCAGTGACTTGGGAGACTGAGATAGGAGATTCACAAGTTCAAGGCCAGCCTTGGCAACTTAGTGATGCCCTGTCTCAAAATAAAAAGGGCAGAGAATATAGCTTAGTGGGAGAGGGCCCCTGGGTTCAATCCCTACTATCAAAAAAGAAAGAAAAGTAAGTATATGAGAATTTATCACAAATGCTTTTATATCAAGTTGGAAATCAACTACTGAAGAAGTTGCCAATGAACTGTCAGTGTTGTATATGCAGAGAATCTCTCTGGATGGATACTTGAAAACATAATATTGGTTGCCTGGGAGAAAAAAATGAGTGGCAAGGGAGTGAGAGGACAGGTAGGGGATTATTTTTCACTGGGTTTCTTTTTTGATCATTTCAAATTTGGGTGGGTTTTTTTGTTTGTTTGTTTGTTTGTTATTTTGCCCCATAAGGGCAAAGAGGCATAGACAAGTCATCTGACAAATTTATACTTCATTTTTTGGGGGGTGGGGATTGAACCAGGGGTGCTTTATCCTGGAACTATATCTCTAGTCCTTTTATTTTTTATTTTGAGAAAATGTCTTGCTGAGGGCTGGGGATGTGACTCAAGCAGTAGCACGTTCGCCTGGCATGTGTGTAGCCTGGGTTTGATCCTCAGCAGTACATACAAACAAAGATATTGTGTCTGCCAAAAACTAAAAAAATAAATATTAAAATTCTCTCTCTCTCTCTCTCTCTCTCTCTCTCTCTCTCTCTTAAAAAAAAAAGAAAGAAAAAGAAAATGTCTTGCTGAGTTGCTGAGGGTCTCCCTAAATTGCTGAGGTTGGCCTCCAACTTGTGACCCTCCTACCTCAGCCTCCCCAGTTGTTGGGATTACAGTGAATTGTCACATCCCACTTATATTCTAATAGTGCAAACATTTAGTTGTAATTAAAGAGACAAGAGGGCATTTGAAACCCAATCCAGGGCAGGCTACATTATGGCTGGCAAGACCAATCCAAAACTAAGGACTAGCTCAGAATAGTCATAGAATTAGGTGGGTCCATAACCCACTGGGAGACCAACTTTAGTAGTACCTGAGCTGTTCCCGGCCCTCACATGTGATGCTCTATATCTGTCAGTTGACCTACTGAATGGGTGTTTTTCTGTTTCTAGAGTTTTTCATTTGTAAGGCTGAAATTGTGCCGTGCATGTTCTTTTTACGACTGGTTTGACATTTTAACTCCAATAGTGTAAGGGGGCAAGTGGCCTTTCCCTGTCTCTCCTTCACTCTGAGGGCAGCCTCCCCCACCCTTTGCACCTCCTCTTGTGTTGGCTTCTGTTTGGCAGCATGGTGCACAGGAGCTGAGCCACCAGCAGCTTATTTGTGGAACTCTCATCCCAGGGAAGTACAAATGTTTTTAGATCATTGGGGTTGGCAAGATGATCTGGACAAGGTGGTATTATTGTAGCCACTTTATCCTCGTTCTCCTCCTCTTTCCTAGTCCTCTTCACCTTTTCTGTTTTTTGTTTTTTTTTTTTAAAGGGTTTTCTTGGGATTAATTGCAGGAGACAAAAGAAAGCAAACCTTTCCCCAGCAGCAGGGGCTTAGGCACTACAAGGAAGTGGCCCTTCCTAGATGCATGTGAGGGGACAGGGCCAGCGGTGCTGGGCTTTTCCAATGATCAAGAAGTAACTGATAATCCAGCACCTCTGTTTCACAGAGGCTCTTACAGAGCATTGATAATTAATAAAACTCAGTTTCTCCCAGAGGTCAATTGGATTCTGTGTCTAAGTCACCGAAGGAGAACAAGTGAGGGAGTGATGGGGTGCTGGAGGGGCCAGCTCACATGCAGATGAATGAGGAGGGTGCCGGAAGCCATGGCATCTCCACACCTTGCTCTAGCCACCGTAACTTCCTTCTTTTTAATCAGCTTGTGGAGAGCAAGAAGAGGAATAAGCACATTAATAACGAGGGTATGGTATGAAAGGCTTTAAGGACTTCCTTTTTTGTCTCTCTTACTTTTCTCCCTGTATTTAAAAACAAAACAAAAACTCCCACAACTCTGACTTGACAATCTCAGCAGCAGGCCGATGGCCCCAAGTGTTACCAGTGGAGCAGCTACAACTCTAATACATTGCTGGTGGGAGCATCAATTATGAGAGCTCACGACTTTGAAGAAGTCTTTGGCAGGTTCTGTTTTTGTTTTTGTAAATTTAAACATATACCTACCTACTAGATTTTCATCCAGAAGAAATGAAAGCATGTCTACAAAAAGAACTCAATACAAGGATGTTTTATTCATGACAGTTTAGAACTGTGAGCAGCCCAAGTGTCCAGGGATGCAGGAGAAGGAATAACGAAATGGCAATGACAAGGAACAGACCCCTGGTACACACCACATGGAAGCATCTCAGAAACACTGTGCTGCCTGGAAGAAACCAGACACAGCGCATACAGTGTTATTCCATCCATAAGAAAGTTCAAAACAGGGCAGAACTCTGATGATAGAAATCAGAATAGTCATGGCTGGGCACGTGAGAAGCTGACTGGGAGGGGAACTTTCCAGTATGGAAATGTTCTATATTTTGACTACAAGTGTGAGTTACAGAGTGTGCATTTGCTAAAATTGATGGAAGATAAGCCATATCTTCAAATCTGTGCGCCTCACTATATATAAGTTTCAGGGCCAAAAAAAGCAGCGCAGGGTGGGGAGCCTGGGAAAGACTGAAGTGATTGCTCACCCTTTTCTTTTGCCATCAGTGTGCAAATGTGGGAGGGGTAGGGGCTACATTGGGTCCCCACTGAAGCAGAACAGGTGCTTGCTAAGGCAGGCTTTGTTGTGCCTTTGATTCTCCTTCTAAGCTCCTGGCCATTAATGCTTGATGCCTGCACGCAGCAGGTGGAGCAGCAAGTGCCAGTGGCAGAGGCGGCTGGTCCTAAATAGCTGTGGAGTAAGTCCCATTGCCCATTGAAGTCGTCCTGCTGAATAAGGCCCACTTTGTGTTTTTTTTTTTTTAATAACTGGAATTTGCTTTATTTTTTCATAAGGACTGGACTGTCTGCCTGAGAAGCAGCCTTCCAAATAATAGCAAAATTGTGCTTCTTGGACTCAGTGTACTTAAGGATGAACAGTGGAACTTGATGATTAGTAAACTGAGGGCCATTCTTATGAGAGATATACACTCTTCATATTATAGTGAACAGAATACAGAATCTATTGAGAAATAAACAATAAAACCTTGTATATTAGGTGCTGGAAGAATGTTCTAGCTCTCATCCCTGACATCATTTCAGCTAGTTTCATCGGTTTTGCCAATAGAGAAAGAGCAATAAGTTGAGTGATTTTTTTTTTTTAATTTTCCCCCTAATGAGGAATTCAAAACCAGTTATAGGGGGCTGGAGTTGTGGCTTCGTGGTAGAGTGCTTGCCTAGCACAAGTGGGGCACAGGGTTTGATCCTCAGCACCACATATAAATAAATGAATAAAAGGAGGTATTGTGGGGCTGGGGTTGTGGCTCAGTGGCTCAGTCGTAGGGCACTTGCCTAGCACGTGTGAGGCCCTGGGTTTGATCCTCAGGACCATAAAAATAAAAACACATAAAATAAAGGTATTGTGTCCATCTACAACTAAAATATACACACACAGAGAGATGTAGGGGCAGAGTAAGTAGCTCAGTGGTAGACATCTTGCCTGTGAGGGGACAGGGCCAGCGGTGCTCACATATGGAGTCCTGGCTTTAATCCCCAGTACCAAACAAATAAGCAGATATAGAACATAAAACACCCCATCTTGGCCTTACCTCTACCTAATTTTTTTGTTTGTTTTTTTGTTACTAGGGATTGAACCCAAGGGGTGCTTTATCTTAGAGTTATATCTCCAGCCTCTTTTAATATTTTATTTTGAGATAGGGTCTCACTGAGTTGCTAAAACTGGGACTCAAACTTACAATCCTCCTGCCTTAGCCTCCAAAGTAGCTGGGATTACAGGTGTACACTACTGCACCTGGCTACCTCTGTCCCATATCTATATATGCATCGTTTTTAAAATCTCACCTCATGTTAACTCATTAAATCTCAGGCTTTCAGTTCTTTATTTCAACAAAATTGACAACAGGTACATTAAAATAAGCTCACTGGAATTGCAGATGTGTGCTCCCACACCTACCTAGACATTATTTTTTAACTTCCTTTTCACTCTAGTTTTTAAGAAGCACCAACTTGTAGTCAGGGGTGTAGCTTAGTAGAAGCGCACATTAGATGATAAGACCACGAATTCATGCTGGGTGCAGTGAATTCATGCTGTCTGCCTGAGAAGCAGCCTTCCAAATAATAGTAAAATTTTGCTTCTTGGACTCAGTGTATTTAGGAATAGACAGTGGAACTTGAAGATTAGTAAACTGAGGGTCATTCTTATGAGGGTCATTCTGGTGTAATCCCAGCAGCTCTGAAAGCTGAAGCAGGAGAATCGTGAGTTCAGAGAGAAAAGCCACAGCAGCAGCACCAATTCCTATTTCACAAGAAAAGAAACAAACATTCTCCTACCAACCCCTACCCCTTGGCATTCCAGTTCCCTTTCAGTTCCTCCAGTTTAATACTATTGTGATGATCATTATGTTAATGTTGTTCACTATGGAGCTAGAGTCAGTGGACTCTCATTTTCGTTCATACGAGTGTGCGTGCATATTTTCTCTTGCTTGCTTGCAGTGCTGGGGATTGGGCCCAGGGCCACCTCATGCATACTAGGCAAACACTGTACCACTGAGTACACCCCCAGCCCTACAAGACTGTTTTCTATGTATTCTATATTTTATATTCTACTCCATTCTGTATTTTATTACATTCTGAATTCTGTCAGCTCCCTCTTTCCCCCTACAAACCCCTCCCCAATACACATCCCCTCTAGAGCCTTCCATTCTCCTGCTCCAATTTGGGTCTTTGTTCTTTGGCCTTCTGTGCACCTATTGGGCTGAAGGACTGCCTTTTCTCCCCCTTTGTGGACCTCTCTTGTTTCTTGGAATCCTTAGCTTCCTTTTTCTAGATATCTTTCCCCATTTCAATAAAGCTCATCCTCCAGTAATTTCCTGAGGAAAATGTTTATAGGAGTTAAATTTTTGAAAGCTTGCATATACGGAAATGTCTTTCTGCCTTCACATTTTATTAGTGCTTTTGCTGGGTGCAGCGCTGCAGTGGGAAAGGATTTTCCTTTAGAATGGTGAGGACATTGCTCTACTGTTGGCTTCCAGCTTCCAGCGTTGAAAAGGCTAAAGCCATTTGGAAGTCTTGAATCTGTGCATGACCTCATTTCCCCCCATCTCTCTTTGAAAGTATGTGGATTTTTTTTTTTAACTGAGGTTCTTAACGGACACCACACTCTCCAGTAGTGAGAAACACCGGTTTCTTTTTGCTTCTCTCCCTTTCTAGCTGCTAGTAGCTGCCTTGCCAGTTCTACTGTGCCTACAGCTCAGATCCCCACAAAATGAAAGTGTTAAGTGTCTGTGTAATTCTCTTGCCTGGCCATAGCAGGCTATGACAGCTGGAGGAAGTGGCCATCTTTTTTCTGCAGCTCAGCTTGCTGCTGTAGCAAATCTGTACACCTGAATAATTCAGATTCTGACAAGAAATTGTTCAGTTGACTGAGTACTGAGTTAGCTAATTGCTCCAATTACATCCATCCCGTGTAGGTTTTTAGCTTCCAGGCTGTATCCAAGCAGTGCTCCTGGCTCATGGTGTAGCAGTGTGTAGGACTTTAAAAGCGAGGCCCCTGGGGCTGGGAGTGTAGCTCAGTGGCAGAGCACTTGCCTAACATGTGTGGGGCCCTGAGTTTTATCCCTAGCACTCCAAAGGGGGGACTTCCCCCCCTCCCACGAACCAAAAGCATCCCAGGTGTGTTATAGCCAGTGGCAATGGAGAAAACTTTTGCCATATATAAGAAAGTCTTTTTGGCTGATTTTCTGGCCTAGTTATTACAGAATTCCATTTTCACATAAAATGAATCTTTCCTTTTTTCCCTCCCGCTGTCTCCCCTCCCTCTCCCTTTCTTCCTTCTTCCTGTCTCCCTCTCCCCTTCCTGCATTTTATCATGAGAAGGGAGGGCAAAGATTTGTTCATCATTCCTCTTAATTCTATCCTTTATTTTTTATCTCAATTAAGATATCTTAACTCCTCCATCTCAGTTTGCAGTTTCTGACAAAATTGTCAGGCATTCTACAGGCCCCTTCGGGGATGGTGCCCAGGCCTGCCCCAGACAAATTCCAGAATACTAACAACTATTCAAGAAAGTCTATCAACTGCTGTTATAAAAACGTGGTTTTCTTCTGCTTGCTTTAAAGTACTTAGCTCCCCTCTAGAAAGGGTAGTTAACGGGTAGGTAAGGGTGATTAACATCTAAGACACTAGCCAATGCAGAGTTGTTACTTTACTAGGTGTCATATATGGGAATTTATTATGATAAACAAGGCTGACATCATTTTCTAAGATTCTAACATTCTGTAAACAAATATTTATTGAACCCCTACCAGATGCCAAGGCAATGTGCGAGGTTTGGGGACAACAAGAAGCATTGGTCATCTCCTGTGTGCCCAACATTGTGCCAAATGCATTTGTGCACATCACAAATGCTATTTTCTCTTTCTTGATTTCTCTATCCTAGCTTGTCCTTTAGGCAAATTCCTTCTCATCCTTCCCATCTCAGACACTGCCCCTTACTTGGTTACTTGAGATTCAGAGAAATTAACTTGCCCAGGGTAAAAATAAATAAATAGTGATTAAGTGACAGAGGTAAATTTTGCACTCACTGCAAAGCCACTGCATGTGAGTACTTTCAAAACAAAATAGTATTTGTGGTATCTTGAGACTTCACTGTACAAACAATGCTCAGATAGCCCAGTATGCTTCACAAAACTAACTGAGATAGATCTGTAGAGACAGAGGTAGGTGAATGGTTGCATAGAGCTGGGAGGAACAGGGAGTGACTGCCAGTGGGCACCGGGGGTTTGGTGGAGTGACTATTTTAAAATCAGGTTGTGGTGGTGGACATATTTAAAACCATTTAATTATACAATTTTAAATGGGTGAATTCTTTATGAATCATATCTCAAGAAAGCTGTTAAATTTTTTCACTGAGGGCTGAGGATATAGGTAAAATACTTGCCTCGTGTTCATGAGGCCCTGGGTTTGATCTCCAATATTGCCAAAAAAAGGTATTAGCTAAAAGTAGGGATGGGTTGAGGATCAGCTTTTCCAGCATTCTTTCCGAGTACAAGTAAATTTAGTAACTGCTATATTTGGGTTGTTTTCATTATCTTTATTCCTAGAGGAAAGTCTATCTTCTGTGAGACAGGTCTTGTTTTGAGTTTGATTCTGGTTTTCTTGTGAATGCTCCACCTTTTTGTTGTTGCTCAGTTGACACCGACAGTGTCCCCCAGCTCTGAGCCTCCTTCCTGCATCTGGGCCACATACTCATGCAGTCCTTGCAGAGTTTCTAGCCGAGCCTCGTGGTAAGGGGAAGGACAGCACAAAGCCAGTGGTCCCCCAGGAGAGGGTGATACCAAATTTCCCAGAGCATGAGGACAAATCTGAAAACTGAATAGCTTGCTCTTTTTTAGTTGATCACACTTGGATTTTTGTAGTAGTAGTAATAGTAGTAGTTGTAGTAGTAGTAGTTGTTGTTGTTGTTGTTTTCCTCAGGCTCTGCCTGGCATGGTCTGTTTCAGCAGACCTTCACCTGCCAGTCAGCAATGGCCAAACACCTGTGTTAGTCATCTTGGCTAGGACCTATAGTCATATGTTTTACATTGTGACCCATTGTGGGCCATGATCACAAAAGCACGCACTCTGACAGGTCCCAGAATGCAAAGAAGTTGGATTTTTCCAAGAGTTCATTCTTTACTCAGAAGTAGGAATGCACGACTGGAACCCTGGAGAACAATCTTTGTTTCTGTATGAAAAAGCTGTGTTAGCAACCCCTAGCTGGCAGACTAAGGAAAGAGACTCTACTTATCATTTTCTCTTGCTCTAAAGATGGGAATATTTTTTGGTGGTCAGTGATGCAATGAGTAAAAATCTTCCATTTATTAAAGAGAAATGATGTTGTGGTTTGCAGATGGCCCAGCTGTGGCTAGCATCTATGAAAACCATTTCCTGCATGCAGTAGTTTTCTGCTTTTAGTACCAAAGTACATGGGAACAAATATTGCTTTGTTGAAATCCATTGCATTCCCATAGCAGAGCGACATCTTAGACTCCTCTTAAATAGCCCCTTCCTGCGGTCACCCTTATGCAGGCCTTTGCTTTCCAAAGGCTCTTTAAACCCTGGCTTATGAGAGGTGGTATGACAAGGGGAAAGCTGCTGGTGCTACATCTCGCTTTTTGAGGAGAGGCAGGAGCTGCCCCTAGGAGGAGAAGGGCAGGTTGGGATGAGCTTCATTAAGTTGTCCATTGAAGTTGGCAGATTGGGGCCTTGAAGAGACCAGAGACACTACCCTGGCAACTGAGTAAGCAAGCAGTGTTGCTCATGCTACCAAGAAAGGGATTTGGGGGTAGGATCCCAGCAGGAGCACCAAGTGCTGAAAAATTACCTTCTTTACCACTTCATCCTCATCAAATGAAAGGACTGAGACGCACACTTCCCTCCAGACATAACTCTGAGGTGTCGGGAATCACAGCCAGGTCCAACATCCATATCTTTCTCATCTGAGACTTCATATGCTTATTTAGTAGCAGTGAGAAGTTTGGGAAGAAGGGGGAATAATTTTGCAAAATGTATGCTAGCCAGCTCATCTGAGTTTCATTTAAGGCCATGTGTGGTTAATATGCCTATCCATTTCTAAAAAGGGGCAGGCATGATCCAATTTAAATGAGGTCTCTGTGATATAAGCCTAAAAGAATCATTTCTGGTCTGACAGAGAACACCCCCATGCCTTGAAAACTTGAACGTGACCTCAGTCTGGGTGGTACCCAGGAATTTAAAATTTATTTATGTTGACATCCTCAGATTTTTTTCCATGAGGAAGCAGAGGCTTGCCTAGGAGAAGAGAAGAAAGCTGAAAGTCAAAAAAAAAGCAGAACATTGAGGTTTGAGAAAGCATACCAAGTCCCCTGTCAGCATTTAGACAAACAACCCGTCTTTGATTCACATTGGTCTTCTGTGCCTAGTGCTTTGCTTCTCACATTGGCTAGTTGGAGAGACTTGCCCTTTGCCCAGCAGTGTTGTCCTGCTGAGAATGATGGTATGCATGTGGCTCCTGCCCTCAGCCCAGTGCAGACCTGCACAGGCATGGTACAGCCACAGCAGAAAGCCAGGCAGTGTTCTCCTATAGAGGTCATTGCCTTTTAAATGCCAGTTCCTGGTTCTGCTTTTGCTTCTCTGTGCTTGCGATTAGTTGGGAACCCACGTGGAACCAGTATCTGAAAAACCAGCCATATCTTCCTCACTTGAGCTCACAAGGTTTTGGTTTTTTGGAGGGACAGGGCAGGGGAGTACCGGGGATTGAACTCGGAGCATTTGACCACTGAGCCACATCCCCAGTCCTTTTTTGTATTTTATTTAGAGGAAAGGGTCTTGCTGAGTTGCTTAGCACCTCACTTTTGCTGAGGCTGGATTTGAACTCCCTATCCTCCTGCCTCAGCCTCCTGAGCTGCTGGGTCATAAGGTTTTGTGTAAAGAAAAATAATAGTATGGTTTTTGTTAGAAACTGTATTTAATATTCCCTTTAAGATTTCTGCCTTAGAAATATAAATGATCTGTTTGGTTTGGTCAGTAAAATTATTCTCCTAGTCGTATCTGATTGTACAAATAAAGGCAGTAACAGTTTGCACTTCTACAACAAACATTCCCACCCCAGGCACAATCCTAGTTCCCAGCAAATTCAACATTTCCTTCTTAGTAAGCCCACCAGCCTCTTCTGCTCCCTTACTGTTGGGAAATGGTGGCACGTCCCTGCTTTGCCATGAATCCCCCACTTGGAAATGGCTAAAGGAAGGAAATTGCCGGAGCACAGGCAGGAAGGGCTGTGGCATTATCTCTTTCCCGGGAATGAGCGAAGCTGCGTTGGAATGGGACAAAGGGGAAAGGGAAGTCAGAAGTCTCACTTCCAAGAGACCAGGACCCAGCCAGGGGGTTTTTCTTGCCACTGATTGCATGTCATTTAACCCTCACATGTACCAGGCCCCTCGAGAAGATTACCCCCACTTCTAGGTGAGTGCTTTATTGTTGGCCCCAGAGATGCTATCCTCACCATTGTCCTGTCTAACCTAGGTCTCTACCGATAGTCCCATAACCCTTTGCCTTTTCTGTAGTTACTGCTCTTTTACTTCTTCAATGCTTTCTCAAAGGTAGAGCTTTATTATCCTCTGGGGATTTTCTATATTTGTCCTTCAGGTCGGATCCTCTCTCATTCATTCACCCCTGTCTGTCCTTAGATATGCCAGAGAATGACAGAGCAAAGCACCAGAAATAAGAAGCAGTCAAAAATTCCCTACTTCTGAGAGTACTGCCCCATGGATTACTCATTAGTTACAAATTAATTACAAATGAGAATTCCCGCAGTCACTGTACCCTGGGGACCACACTTAACATCCTAGAGTGGGCTAACCTGATACCATGTGCCTCTTGGTGATGGTACAGTAACAAGTACCCAGCCTCATCTACTCAACATACCCAGCAGAAATGTTAAACCTTCATCTGTTCACGGGAAACAGTGAATCCACTGAGCAGCTTTCTATAAGACAACCGAAGTAGACTCTTCAACACCGACAGTGACACCAAAGGCCAAAAGGCAGTGGACTATTCTTCATTAAAGAGGACTGGGGATATAGCTCAATGGTAGAACACTTGCCTACCATGTGCAAGGCCTTGAGTTCTATCAAGTTTTTTGGCTGTGATTGATAGAAGATATTGAGTTTATGTGGGAGAGCATTTTAGAAGATACATGCTAAAGTATTTAGAGGTAAAGTGACATGGTATATACAAATTCCTTAAAAATAACTCCACACTCTCCCTCCAGAAGTACATTTTTATATATAGAAATAAAAGGCATATGTGGCCAAATGTTAATAATTGATGGATCTAAGTGAAGAGTATTCAGGTAGTGGTGTCTCTGTGCTTTCAGCTTTTCTGTCAGTTTGATATTTCCCAAACTAGAAAGTTGAGGGAAATTTCTCACTAGATCATATTGCAGTTCTTTGTTTTGGTACTAGGGATTGAACCCAGAGTCCTTTACCACTGAGTATGTCCCAGCTCTACCTATCTATTTAATTTATACAGTACTGGGGATTGGACCTAGGGATACTTTACCACTGAGCAATACTCCCTCCCCAGCCCTTTCAAGATAGGGTATCATTGCCAAGGTTGGCCTCAAACTTGGAATCCTTCTGCCTCGGCTTCCTAAATTGCTGGAATTACAGGCATGCCCCACCATTCCAGGCCACATTAGAGTTCTTATACCATGTGACTGATTTCTCATAGCCCTGCCAATTACCTCCTTAAGATTATAAAGCAAAGAAAACAAAAAACAAAAGACAGCTAAGAAGCTGATTAATACTGATGCCCATTTCTGTTATTATTATAAATTGGTGTGCCAGAAAGCCTTTTTTTTTTTTTTTTTTTTTTTTTTTTTTTGGTACTAGGGATTGAACTCAGAAGCACTCAATCACTGAGCAACAACTCTCTAGCCCTATTTTTTAAATTTTATTTAGAGCCAGGGTCTCACTGAAGTTGCTTAGCACCTTGCTATTGCTGAGTTTGGTTTTGAACTCGTGGTCCTCCTACCTTAACCTCCCAAGCTGCTGGGATTACAGGCATGCGCCACCATGCCCATCAGGAAGCCTTCCTTTAGACCAGCTGCATGATAGGTCAACTCTAAAATGCTTTGTGGATCTGGGAAACATTTTTTTTTTTTTTTTTTTTTTAGAGAGAGTGAGAGAGGAGAGAGAGAGAGAGAGAGAGAATTTTTAATATTTATTTTTTAGTTCTCGGCGGACACAACATCTTTGTTGGTATGTGGTGCTGAGGATCGAACCCGGGCCGTACGCATGCCAGGCAAGCACGCTACTGCTTGAGCCACATCCCCAGCCCTGGGAAACATTTTTGTTTTGAAAATAGTTTCTTTTATTTTTCCTGAATGAGAAAAGATGAACTGGGACATTTAAATTAAGTGCCTAGAGAAAAAAATAGTTATTTATATTTTTCAAATACCTTTATTGAAATATAATTCTCTATACCCATTTAAATTCTATAGTTTTACTGAAGGATTTCCCCACCTATTACTCTGTCAGGAAACTTTAGTGTATTCAGACTTGTGCATCCATTGCCGCAATTTTAGGACCAGTATCTGGAAAACAAGCTGTGGCTTCCCACACAGTCTTTCCAAAGGAGAATTTCATTTCTCCAGAAAGAAGTCCTGCACCCTTAGCCACAAGTAACTGTAAGCTCCCCAACTCCTCCTATTCCCTCTCTATCTTGGCAACATTTCATCTACTTTTGTCTGTATAGATTTGCCTGTTCTGGACATTGCATATAGATGGAATCATACCATATATGGTCCTTTGTGTCTGTCTTCTTTCCCTTAGCATGTTTTCACAGTTCATCCATGTTGTAGCATGTATTGGTTCATTTATTTTTGTAGTCCATTAAGTAGTTTATCTTGTTGCCTTTGAAAGTAATTATTCCATTCCTTCTCTTTCTATCCACATAGACAAATGTAACAGTAAACATTCAGTCGTTCAATTTAATAAATGCATCTCATTTGCTTTAGTTAGGGGCAAACTGAGCAACTTGAATTTTCAACTTAAGGTTGGAATTTCTTTTTTGTAATTCAAGGATATACATGCAAAGATAAAAGGCAGCTTGATGGGGCTGGGGTTGTGGCTCAGCGGTAGAGCACTCACCTAGCACGTGTGAGACCCTGGGTTTGATCCTCAGCACCACATAAAAATAAATAAATTAAATAAAGGTATTGTGTCCAGCTACAGCTAAAAAATAAATATATTTTTTTTAAAAAGACAGCTTGATAATATTTTCCTCTCTGAAGAACTGAGGCAGGTTCCATCATCTGACATCCCTCAGAAGCAGGAATGGGATAAACACTTGAATACTGTACCCCACTGTTAGTGCACATCCTTGTGCATCCTTGAGTGGCATTTTTTTGTATCACACATGTGAATCAGGCATTGCAGACACCTTATGTGTATCAAGGAAGATGGGAGAGGGGCCCCACTTTTTCCTAACACTTACCAAACTTAGGTTCTTTCCAAAAGGTCTAAACCAGGCAGATTAATAAATAGACAACACATTACCCCTTGTGGCAGCGGACTGAAACCCACTGCGTTGGCCATTTCCGTAGAGTGGTAGACCAGTAGAGGTCTCCTGTTTATAAAGAGGGACATGACTGCCTCGTGGAGTATGATGCTAGGAATGAGCCTGCCCAACAAATCAGTTAATTTGTTCCAGAGAAAAAGTCCATTTCAGTGTCACTTGAGAATACCTAACCCCAATTAGCTGTCCCAAAATGAAAGCCGTTGATCATAACAGAGACCAGGAGACTGTGCAGTTGGAGTACCTTGGTTGCTTTTGGTAAAACTCTTCATGTCTTATTGGCTATAATGGATGGTATTGCCTTATCTAGCAACAGCTCTTCACTTAAGCCAAACCAAAGTCAGCCAGAATGACCTTGTCTTCCTCGACAGCGTCAGGTGAGAAGCCAGAACAGGGCAAAACAGACTTCTGCACTTATCACATGGAAGGAAGAGCTAGAAAGGGCTTTCTGTAATATATTGTTTCAGAAGCGGTAAGAGTCCAGGCCTTTTGCCACCAGGATAATCATATATGTCTCATTCACATGTTCCAAAGATACAGAACTGTTGAAATTGACTCAGACAGACCTAAATGCCCTTCATTCCTGGATTGGCACAAGAGTGATAGAACTGAATAATAGCAGGTTATTTTCTATTTGTATAAAAACTGACACTGCTGCTATTTGCCAGCTTTTATTTTCACCTTTTGGTGATAGATGTCACTTTTTTTGCTGGTATTGTATCAGCTTCCATGGTAGGTGAGAGTTTAGTCAGCTTTTTTGCTGCTTTGACCAAAAGACCCAACCAGAACAATTGTAGAGAAGGAAAAGTTTATTTGAGGGTTCACGATTTCAGAGGTCTCCGGTCCATTGACAGTGGCTCCACTCCTCCAGGCTCAAGGCGAGACTGAATATAATGGCAGAAGGATATGGCAGAGGGAAGCAGCTCACATGATGATCAGAAAGCAGAAAGAGAGACTCCACTTGTCAGATACAAATATATACCCCAAAGCCATGCCCCCAATGCCCACCTCCCCCAGCCACACTCTACCTGCCTTCAGTTTCCACCCAATTAATCCCAATCAGGGGATTACTTTGCTGATTGGATTAAAACTCTCCTCAAAACCTTGCATTGTCTCACACAAGAGCTTTTGGGAACATTTTACATCCAAATCATACCAAGAGTCCTGACAGTTCTCAAGCCACAGGATGTTTAGGAGCATTCTGGCATTTTGCTTTCCTATCCCAAAGTCCCTAGAGTTCTGTCAATACAGTGTTGGGAAATGAACAGAAGCTGAATAGTCTCCCTAATGTATCACTGACTTCCAGTCCCTTTCCTTGAGTGATCTGATCTTGGGCTTTGGGAAGATGACGTAGAGACTTACACAGGTAGTTAGTGAAACTGGCCCAGAGATTTGGGTTTTATTTCTCATTCTTGTGGATTTCAGCTAAATCCAGAAAGATAGCAGTAGCTCCAAGCAGAAGCACTCAGTGAGGAATTCTCATCTTGAGCTTTCTTCCTATCTGTCCAAGAGTGTCACCATTTCCAGACCCTTTGTATGGCTCTGGAAAATAGTTCATGTGTAAACTACAAAAAGGTCCACTCTTGCTGGGCATAGTGGCACACGCCTGTAATCCCAGCAGTTTATAAGGCTGAGGCCAGAGAATCGGAAATTCAGAGTCAGCCTCAGCAACTTAGTGAGACACTAAGTAACTCAGCAAGACCCTGTCTCTAAATAAAGTATAAAAAGGAATAGGGATGTGGCTCAGTGATTAAGCACCCCTGGATTCAAACCCCAGGAACCCCTGCCCCCCACCCCTCGCCGCCAAAAATAAAGGTTCACTCCTGCGTGGTGAACAGATACTAAGGAAACTGCATGCCTCTGCCAGAGAATTACTGTTTCAGATCATTTGCATCTTGGTGGTTATGCCAGTTCTGAGATGGGAGGCAGAGACCTGAACCCAGCTCCCTATGTCAAAGTCTGAGTAAAGGTCCGGAGTGCATCAGTACACACATGCTAACCCTGTTCTTACTGATCCACTATTGGAACTAGTTTTTCTGGCCTGTCAGTTCGAGTACAGTGTTAAATCTCTTTGTTATGAGGGGGGAAATCATTTGGGTAAGTCCACTATCAAATTCCAGGGACTTAGGTCATTTAAAATATAAGGGTCATGTACCATGAGCCAGAAAAGAATGAGAAAGACATGGACTCTGTACAAGGAGCTTCAGGACAACCGGCAAAATAAGAATAGACCCCCTCCCTCGCCACCTCCAGTAACAGAAACTGGGGTGTGGTAGGATCTCCAGAGTATTTTTTCCCCCAGCTGCATCAAGCACATGGGAGAATATAGTAGGCTAAGTGTCAGAAGCACTGAGTGCTACTTCAGAGTCTCCCACCATGAACTTGCAGTTCATTTCCTTTTTGGAGTACAACTTATCTATATAAGAAAAATATTTGAATTAAAAAGCCCCTCTTTTTTGTTGTTTGTTTGTTCATTGGTTTGTTGAGACAGCTAAATTCCCCAGACTGGCCCCCTCCTGGGATCCTGCCCCAGCTTGCCAAATAGCTGGGATTACAGGTGTACATGCCTGGCTGCTCCTCTTGTAGTCCCCAAAAGTCTGTGGGTACAGTATGCTTATATGTTGCTCTCTTTTCCATTAGATTTTCACTTTGAAGCCAAAGATTGATGCCTTATATTTTTTATGTCCAGTTCCAACCACAGTGTCTGATAGACATAAGAGCTCAGTTATCTCTATTGGTTGAATACAATGAGTGAATGAATGACTCTTAAATTCTTCCCCAAACCAAAAATTCTTTGCAGTGGGATGGTTGGGTGCCTGGGGTTAATTTTAAGAACTATGGGGAAAGATCATCCCCCCCCCCGCCCCCGCCCTCATTGGCAGTTGGTAAACCCTACCAGCCTCTCCTTGTGGGAGTGCACTTTCCCAGCTTCCTTCCAGATCCGCTTGTAAACACAAAGCAGCAGCCCAGGGCGAGCAGATAGAGCAGTGTTCTCAGTGTTCTCGCTACAGTGTGAATCCTGGTATGCAGGGCCTGTGCTGAGGGGCCTGGAACAAAGCAAACAAGTTACTATAGTATCTTCATGACAGACTGTACAGGATGGAGTTTGTCATTTAGTTACAATGAAATTTGTTAAAATTATATTTCTTGGGCTAAAAGAGAAGCAGAGTCTATTCTAGCAAATTATGATTATAAACTTTGAACTCAGAAATGGAAAAGATGACCTGTCATTTTGCCTTCTCTGTTGCTTCTGCCTTTCTGAATTAATGAGTCTTTTTTGTACAAGGTCTTCATTGGGGTCTACTATTAGGACAGGTCATTGGGCTAGGTGTGGTGAGAAGGAATTGCTGAATATAATCATGCTAATTGATTTGATGGACAGCTGAACCAAATACACCAGGAAAGAAAGCTTGGTCATAGTCTCCTTCCACCAGTGTGAACTACACTCAGCTCTGCTCTCTTGTGGCACAGAAGCTGGCTGGTTAGAGTGAAGCCCACTCTCCATGTCTTTGCATAGAATCTATGGCAGCAAAGTCATTAGCAGTGTGATATTCAGGAGAAGGTGGTTAAGTGTTAGAAATGTCATTGAGACATTAGACATATCTTGGTAATATCTGTGATGTTCTGGGTGTAATCTGTGAGTGAGCAAATGCATGGTGTGTTTCCTTGAACTTTGACTTGTAGGGAAGGTGAGCATTCTCTTGAATGAAGTAGCATTGTTTTGGGGGTGGTCTGTCAAAACTGACTTGCTGTCAATACCTTGCCCTATGGCTCCGGATCCAGAACAAAGAGAAATCAGTGGTTCTGATGATCTGGAACTGCACTGGTCCTAGTAACAACAGAGAGATCCATATCCCCAGGGAATCCTGACTTCCTCCCTCCCAGCTGCCAAATGCCCAAAGGAAACCAGTGCTGATTTACTCTTTTCTAGGTAGCTGCATCCTCAGAGAGAGAGGCCCACTACAGGGCTTCTGTCCAAAGCCAACTCACCGCCCTAGGTTCCAGAAGGCCTGATGGATGTACCCTAGTGAGAGAGGGGCAGAGTTGTGGCAGATCTGCCCTCCTGAAACGTGGATTGATGCCAGGATTATGCCTCTTAACCCCACATCAAGGTGGGAGAGTGATTAGGAGCACCCAGACCCATTTAGGGACCCCACATACCAGATTCTAGGAAGAAGCTGCTGTCTCTTGGTTGGGATGAGACCCCGCTGTATGTTGGCCACCACTATCAATGCATCATTCAGTTTGTTTAGATGCAATTAAAGGTAGGTTATTTTGTTTTAGAGAATAGCAAGTTAGGGTATCATAAACCATGTTAATGAACCCAGTGAAGGCAGATCTGGAAGCTTTCCCCCAAAGCATAGTAACACAAGTGACATTCTGCTGATGTTTAGTGGTGAACAGTGCAAAAAGAGATTATGGCTTTTTTCCTTTTCTGGAAACCCCCTCACTGCTTGCAACCTAGTATCATTTTCTCCTAGACTTCTCAAAGTGATTTGTCCAAAGATGAAACAGCCTAGGAATGCCATCAAAGGTGTAGGCCAAGGGGTGAGAGTTTATATAGCCTGAGTGTTGCCCATGTAAAATGGGGAGCCCTGAGCTCAGATTGTGGTTCAGTGGAAGAACACTTGCCTAGCATGTGTGAAACACTGGGTTCCATCCTCAGCGCCACATTAAAAAAAAAAGAAGGAGAAGAAGAAGAAATAAAGATATAAAATTCTTGGGGCTGGGGATGTGGCTCAAGCAGTAGCGCGCTCGCCTGGCATGCATGCGGCCCGGGTTCGATCCTCAGCACCACATACCAACAAAGATGTTGTGTCCACCGAGAACTAAAAAATAAATATTAAAAATTCTCTCTCTCTCTCTCTCTCTCTCTCTCTCTCTCTCTCTCTCTCTCTCACTCTCACTCTCACTCTCTCTTTAAAAAAAAAAAAAAAGATATAAAATTCTTTAAAAAATGAGGATCCCTGGGATGTCGAGAGTGGGTAGGAGAATAAACATGGACATTATTCCTCTGAAAACTCCCAGTTTAGAAGTGCTCTTGAACACCTGTTATTCTACAGATATCTGGTTCTTTCCCAACAATTGGTTCTGTGATCCAGGGGACATCATTAATTGTGTTAAGTGCCCATTATCTGCAGAACAACAGCCACATAGAATAGGGAGGTTTAGAGACACAGGATCTTAAATATCCACAAAGAAAGAGATTACATGAGGAAAATCATAAAGCAAAATGTGACCAGGATTTCAAGCACAGGGAGTTTATTTGGGAAGTGATGGTAGAAAGCAAGAGTGAGGGGCAGGAAGACCAAGACAAAGAAGCAAGAAAAACCAGTACACACCTGTGTTTCCAAGGCCATGGGGCCACCACCAAAACTTCTGAGAAGTATTTAATCTCCCAGAATTGCCTGGGAGAAGATAGGTGGCTGGACCATTTAACCACATGTCCAGGCCGAGCTTGTAACATGCAGGCAGAGGGTGGCACCCACCTATAATCCCAGTGACCCAGAAAGCTGAGGCAGGAAGAGCATAAGTTCCAGTCCAGCCTGGGCAACTTAGCAAGACCCTTCCTCAAAAAAAAAAAAGAAAAAAAAATATATATAAGAGTCTGGGGATGTGGCTTAGTAGTTAAGCACCCCTGGGTTCAATCCCCAGTACCCAAAACAAAGAAACATGGCAGGCAGAATCAGAGGAGGCTCTGGCCAGCTCAGTAAAGCTTCTAGGTGTGTGCATTTGATGGAATGTTGTTGACAGTTTGGCTTTCCCATAACTGTGCAATCAGCTGCAGCTGAAGTGAGAGCCCCAACTGTCTGCTTCAGAAGGATCAGTCCTACCAGATGAAGAGAACCAGGGAGTGAGGGAAACACCACCGGCATCTGACCCAGAGATCAGAGAAGGCTTTGGGAAGGCTTCCAGGAAGAATTGGCTTCTAAGAGGAGGTAGAACTAGGTGGATGAAAGGAGGCAGGTCGAGATGAACTGCAAGTTCAGGACTGTAAAGCATAAGTAACAAGGGCAGATATGACCAGAGAAGGTTGAGATGGACTTCACAAGTTTAGACTTTATTGTAAGAGCAGTACAGGGTCAGGGAAGAGATATAAGCAGAAAGACAGGATAAGTTTGGGGTTTTAGAAAATTTGTCCTAAAAACAGCATATCAGTAGATGCCAGGTTAGGGCCATTGAATAAGGGGTAGGACAAAACAAAACCAGGAAGACTAGTGAAGAGGCCAAATTATCCAGGTGAAAGAGAGCCAGAACAGTAGCAGGGGAAGGGGAAAGTGAAAGATTTGAAACATTAAATTTCCATATCCCAGGGATGTTGCTCGGTGGTAGAGCACTCACCTAGCATGGGTGAGGCCCCAGGTTTAATCCTAGCACCGGAAAGAAGGGAGGGAAGGAGGGAGGAATTTATCTGGGAAATAAAAGTTTAGAAATGCATTGAAAGCTCATAAAGAGCAATTTGGAGTTATTAAGCAAAGTAAAATGGCTGTCAAAAATCTCTCCAGCAACTTTTTATCTTAGAGGCAAGACAGGGCAGTAAACTACACTGAGTCCAGGAAACCTCACTTCTCCTGGGTCCGCATTTTCTATTGATTTGACCTTTGTTGTATCATTTAACCCATCTGAACTTTGTTTATTTGTCCAGCTTTGTTAACACAAGGGTGATGGTGCGGGCCTGTTCTGAGTTGAGCTTAAGCTCAGCGTTAGTGGGGCATGACCGTGAGGGAAGCTGACATCCTCTGGACCAAGGTTAATAGAATGAGAACGTTTAGGGCAGTTGTTTGGCCTCAGAAGTCTTGTGTTTAGTCTGTAACTGTCCTGTTGGCTCTCGCCGGGGTACACGTGGGGTTTCATAATGGGTTGGAGGGGATACTGGGTCATACTAGGTCTAACTCAGGGCTCATGATGCACTGTCCCAGGCTGTAATGAGGGTCAGATGAGACAATGGCTATGAAAGCCCTGAGAGACTGATTACTGTGATATTACTCATAGGTTTTTTGAATATTTATTCAATTCACTTTATTTTATTTATTTATTTTTGTGGTGCTGGGGATTGAACCCAGTTCCTTATGCATGCAAGGCAAGCACTCTACCAACTGAGCCATATCCCCAGCCCAGGTCATAGCTTTTAAATGTTTTAACTCTTGCATATCTCCATGAGGCAGAAAATAATTTCCAATTTTCTACCTGCTGGTAGATAACTTGCTTTAGTTTCATAAAAAGACCAAAAGCTATGTTTCTTCCATAGTTCCTTCCCCACCCCACCCCCGAACCACCTTCTTACAAAGTAGCTGCCCTCTGTTTTTCTTATTTTATCTAATACATGTAACATTGACTAGAAACATTTGACCTGCCAAGGCTTGAATTGGGCATGTGGGGTTTCTCCCTCAGCCCTTGATAGCATCACCAGCAACCGGAGCACGGGATGTACGTTCCCTGCTTTCGGGGTGAGATGTTCTCCACACTCCTGGGAAAAACCAGGCCCGACTCATAGGGTTGAAAGGCAAGTGACTTTAGATCCCTTTTATGGTACTGTGACTTCTTGCTCATCAGTGCTAGGAACTGGTTCTTACTCTTGAAAGAGCCCCCTGGGGCTTTAGAGCACAATAATGACAGTGACTCAGTAGCCAACATTTGTGGTACCTTGACCCTGTGCTGGGTGCTATTTTAGCCCTTTGCTTAGAAGATGCCACAGCCCATGAGTAAGCATTCACTTTGTCCCTTAGGAAACCAAGGTACATACACTTAATAACCAGCCTCTAGTCATTCAAGCAGAGCTGGAATTTGGACCTGAGCATGTGACTCCAAGGCCTTGCCTGAGTCCCACCATTCTCCTCCCTCTTTGCAAGCAGAGACCTGCCACACCAAGTACACAGAGGTCTGAAGAGGTTAGGGTTTCCTGTCTGCCGTGCCTCAGAACAGTCAGAGATGTTAGGCAGGAAAAGCACATTAGAATTCTGCTCCACTTACACTGTTCTTCACACCAGGAAGGAAATACCTTAGTGTGAACATGGATTCCAGTAAGATAAATGCCTCCAATCCAGGGAGCCCTGTGCCCAACAAAAAATCTTAATCAAATGAACAGAGTTTTTAGCTAGGCACAGCAGCAACTGCCTGGACAACTTAGTGAGACCCTGTCTCAAAATAACAGTAAAAGACTGGGGTAGAGCAACCCTGGGTTCAGCCCCAGTACTGTTAAAATAAATTTTTAAAGAGAGAGAGAGGCATCAGAGTTTTTACATGTTTCATGTTTTCTCTTTCCTTAGGTTAAAAAGATCAAGTGGCATGAGCAGCCTTTTGGGGAAAATTGGATCCAAGAAGCAGAAAATGAGCACCCTTGAGAAGTCCAAATTGGACTGGGAGAACTTCAAGGAGGAGGAAGGGATAGGAGAAGAACTCGCCATCCATAATCGAGGGAAAGAGGGGTAAGAAGGAGTGGATTGGATTCCTTTGACCTCCACAGAACTCTGGATGAGTTATTGCAGACACCCTGCCCAGTCTCAACAAGCAGGAACTTTTCATGGTGAAGCAAAAAATGTGCTTTGATTTGTCAAGTGGCACTCTGTGCTAACGTAGGGCAGGTCTCTGAGGAAGCCACCAGGGTGAAGGGAAGGAAGGAGGGTGTGCTGGCAGCACTGCTCTGGGCCAGTCACATCTGCCAAGCTGAATTTGCTAAATCATAGCTCCAGTGAACTCCAAGTCACATGGTTTATTCACATGGTCAGATCTGGCTCATGGCCGCAATATTGGCCTAGTCTGGACCATTGAGCCTTCTGGGAAAATAGTCATTCAAATGCTTCAAAAGCAGAGCCAACAGAGAGTATTTAGGTGTTGTCACATTATTTTGAGGTTTTTTGTTCAGTTTGGTTTTGGTTTGGTTCTTGTCATTGTGGCCCTAGATGGGGCTTCACCCTCACCTATATGAGGCACAGACTCTCAGACAGCATTCCAGGCCTCCTCTTGAACCCCTCTCTCTTCACTTTGGAATACTGAGAGGGTGTCTGTGAACTATTTATTCAGTTGTAAAAGGGTCCCTTGCTTGTCACATTACTTTTCCTGATAATTGGATTTTAAAATGAGAAAGAAATGGGGTTCCACAAGGAACATAGTTACAGTAGCCCCAGGTCAACATTCCCCACCCCTTACAGTGAAAGTGTTGATTGGCCTCTCCTACAGCTGAGGGTGCTCATCAGCCCCACCCTCACCAGTATGATCTCTGTCAGCACAGGAGGTAAGATGGAGGCTCATCTCCTTCACTGATAAAATTGGGATAATGATACCACTCCACCATTTGGTTGTGAGGATCTCATGAAATAACACATGTAAATACCTGCATTAAGTACAAATTATTCAGGCTATTAATAATTAAGACATGTGGTGGGGGTTGGGTGGAGCCATATTTCTAAAATAGTCCTCAACATTTTTTGAATGAGTCTGAAAGCCAACCAATATGTTTTAAAATAAAAAAGTGTAAATGATTTGTAAGCTTGTCCAGGGATCAGATCCAGGTCAGTGTGTTTAAGTGGAAAGCCGTAGTACAGAGGCAGGGGCCCCAGCCCTCCCCGGGGAAGGCCTGGTTGGAGTGAAGACAGAAATTGGTGTGGCTCTGACATCCGCCCAAACCTTTTCTCTCTGGTTCAGCTCTCATGACTCAGCTCCCTGCTATTCACTTTTTTCCCCCCTCTTGTTCACGTTTGCACAAGGATATTAAGCTATACTTCCATGCTTCTCTTGAGTATTGATTATATGGGTTGGACATTGTTCACTCTGCTCAAGCCAACAGAGGTCTTATAAAAGTAAGGAATGGTACTATTGAAAATAAGGGAAAGTTAATAAAAGAAAACAGGATTAAAAAGGACATCTTCCCAATAAGGACTTTTTCAGGTAGTGGAAAAAATGAATTAGGGAACAATTAATAGCATGCCACTGTTTTTAATTATATTTTTTATATATGTATGTATGTATGTATGTATATGGTGCTGAGGATTGAACCCAGTGCCTCATGCATGCGAGGCACATGCTATACCTCTGAGCCATGACCCTAGCTCCTAGCATGCCACTTTTATGTTCTGCTTTTCCCTCCTATGTCTGAGGCTCTTCTCCCCCCAACTACCACGACTAGATGATTCCAGAGGTCTGATTGTATTTTTCCAGTGCAGATCTGGTGACTTCTGTGCTCTGCCTTGGCTCTTCATGCCTGCCTTCTTCAGTGCACAGCTAACACCTCCGCTTACTAACCTTTCTCAACTCCTGCAGGCAGATTATGGAAGCCTGACTCCTACTCCAGGGAAGGGATTACAGCTCTGAGGCTCACCTTAGCTAAGCCTGAGAATGCCTTAGAACATTTACCAAAGTTCAGGCAATAAAGCCACCCTGGATAGAACTGCTTTTGAATTGAGTCTAGAATAGGCATATCAGAAATACCTATATCTTTCAATCACTCCTCAAGGGATTCTAATGCACAGCTGGGGTTCACAATCACTAGACCACAGAATCAAAATAATAGAGCCGAGAGCCAGACAACCAGTTGCTGGCCAAGCCTTCCCAGCACACACACAGCTAGAGAGCCAGCTTCAAAGTAGGTAATGTTGAGATGTGTGAACAGTACCAGCACTGAAAAGAGGGAGAGATGTTGACAAAATGAGCATACTGAGCCAGGTACAATGGCTTATGCCTATAATACTAACTGCTTGGGAAGTTGAGGCAGGAAGATGCAAGTTTGAAGACAGCCTGGGCAACTTAGCAAGATTTGTCTCAATATAAAAAATAAAAAGATCTAGGCATGTAGCTCAATGGTAGAGCACCCCAGGTTCAATCTCTAGTTCGGGGGGGGGGAATGTATATACTGAAATTTCTATAAGAACAGTATATATAATTTCTGAGTAAGGGATGGAGAAAAGATGGAATGTTGTATTTTTTTTAAGTAATCAAAGAAGATACATATATTAAAAAAAAAAAAAAAAAAAAAAGAGTTACAGAACCAGGCCAGGCACAGTAGTGCATGTCTGTAATCCCAGCTACTTGGGAGACTGATACTGGAGGATTACAAGTTCAAGCCTGGGCAACCCTGTCTCAAAATAAAAAGGGCTGGGATATAACACACTGGTAGACCATTTGCATAGCATATGGGTGGTCCTGGGTTCACTAGTACTGGGGAAAGAAAGAAAGAAAGCTGAACACAGTGGTGCATGCCTATAACCCCAGCAGCTCAGGAGTCCAAGGTAGAAGGATTACAAGTTCAAAGCCAGCCTCAGCAACTTAGGCCCTAAGCAATTTAGTGAGACCCTGTCTCAAAAAAAAAAAAAAAAAAAATGGCTAGGGCCAGGCGTGGTGGTGCACACCTGTAATCCCAATGGCTGAAATGCTGAGATAGGAGACTTGCGAGTTCAAAGCCAGCCTCAGCAAAAGCAAGGCATTAAGCAACTCAGTGAGACCCTGTCTTTCAGTAAAATACAAAATAGGCCTGGGGATGTGGCTCAGTGATTGAGTGCCCTTGGATTCAATCCCCAATACCAAAAAGAGGAAGGAGGAAGGAAGGAAAGGAAAAAAAAGGCAGGACAAAGAGGGAAGCACACAATAGAATGGTAGGTTTAAGACTAAATTTATTAATATTTTAATTAAGTAAACTAAATGCTCTAATTAAATAACAGAAATTAACAGATTAAATTTTAAAAACCAGGCTGGGGATATAGCTCAGTTTTTAGAAGGCTTGCCTTGCATGCACAAGGCCTTGCATGCACAAGGCCCTGGTTCAATCCTCAGCACCACAAAATAAATAAATAAATAAATAGATAAATTTTAAAAACCCAGCAAACTGTTTGGTGTTTTAAAGACATTTGTCCCAAATATAGTATGTAGGACTATTGAAAATTTAAAGATGGAGAAAATAAATCATGCAAATATTAATCATGAGAAAGCTGGTGTAGCCATAGTAATATTAGACAAAATAGATTTTAGGTAAAAACATTACCAGAAATAAAGGAGTCTCTTTGTGATAAAAACATCCACTTCATCTGGGAAACATAACAGTTTAAATTGGAGTGTGCCATTTGGCATTACCTCCTGAAGCTCCACATAGTCATTTCCCTGTAATTCTGCAGTTCTATTCCTAACTTATTCCCCAACAGAAAATCAGTTATATATTCTCTAAAAGACACACGTGACTATGCAAGTAAAATGTGATCTCTTCCCTCTATGGGATGCTATTCAGCAATGGAAATGAACATGGATAAATTACAATAACATAAAAGCAAAAAGAGCTTTATGATTCCATTTAGGTGATGGTCAAAAACAGGCAAAAGCTATGTTCATTAGGTCAGTTGGTAAAAGAAGCAAGTCACAAAAGAATACACCCAGTGCAATTCTGTTTACATCAGATTCGGAAGGAGGCACAACTAAGATTTAATCTTGAAGAAACAAAAAAACTTGAAAGCAAGAAAATGAGGTCCCAAGTCCTGCACACCTGGTTAGTTTGGAGGTGTGGGGTAGGAGTTGTGCAGGGGCCTCCTCAAGGCAGGCAGCCTTTTACCCCTTGACTCAGTGACATCCATGTCGGTACTTGTTTTATAATGATTCATTTGCCTTGCTCTGTGGGGCAGCGGGATGGGGTGCTAGAGACTGAACCGAGGGTCATGGACATGGTAGACAAGAGCTCTACCACTATGCTATATCCTGGGGCCCTTTTATTTTATTTGGTTATCTCAACCTCCTGAGTAGCTGGGATTACAGGCAAGCACCACCACACCCAGCTGCCTCGCCCGTTTCATGAGCTCTTCTATTCATGGGTTATATTTACAATAAACAGATTTCAAATCTTGGCCCTGCCACCCACCTGCCATGGGTACTACTAGCCCCAGTTTCTTCATCAAAAAAGTGGAAATTCTTTAATATAACTCTCAGGATCCTTGTGGGAATTAAGTAAGTTGGGAAAACGCCTGGCATGTTTATAAATAGAAGCTCCCTCTCTTTCTCTGGCCCCTAGTCCTCTGCTCAAATTTCTTTTCCCACCTGCCATTACTGAACACACCAAGACTCAGGCCTTCCTGGAAAGCTAAATGCTTCATCCATTTACTTCTCTGCCAACTCTTCAGGAATTTTTTCCACATCAGTAAGAAGTAGAGCTTTGAGACATCTTCTTTTACTCTCCCTGACTGGCTTTTCTCTCTTTGCTGAGCTTTTCAACTTGGGGATCTGGGCCCTGAGCAGCCATTTCTTCTCCCCAGGGAAGCTCACTTTCAAGTTTCAAGACTTGGCTACCATTTTCTGCTGATGGATTAAAAAGCACACTATCGCCTCCCTTGACTGGTATCTCCTCCCCTGACTGCTCCTCTGAGCTCCAGACTGAGGTGGCATCTCCATATGATGTCCAACGCACATATCAATGTCCAGAACCAAATACTTGGTCTCTCTCCATAAATGAACTCCCTCCCTCAGACTTCTCAGAAAAATGCCACCATCACTGTCCAGCTACTGTTAGAAGAAAACTGGGTCATCGTCCCTGATTTCTTATTTTCACCACACCCAGCAAGTCTAGTTGGTGCTTCTGTCCCACCAGAGTATTTCAGCCCATCCTTCTTTGCGGATCTTCCCCCAACCCAGTGTCAGCTAAAGATCCCTGATCTGCCCTGCTGCCTCTTCCTCGACCTTTTCATCCATTCTCCCCCTGCTGCTGAAATGATTGTTTAAAAATAGAGACCATTTTCATCTCCCTGCAGAAAGCCCTGCAGTAGCGCTTCCAATCAAGGTTTGTGTCCTTGGCCAGACCCTCCCTGAACCTTTCCCTGCCTACTTCTGCCCTCTTCTCCCCTGCTTGCTGGAACTTGGCCTTACTGCTCCCCTGTAGCACTCCTCCCCCAGAAGGCTTTGGTTTGCCATCCAAGACTTGACTCGGACACCACTCTCTAGAATAGCCCCGTGCCCCCTCAATCACATCACCCTCTTTAATTTTTCCCATTGCATTTATTGGCTAATTCATGTTGTTTTTTGATTCATTTTTAGTGACCCTCCAGAGCAGGATCTTATTCCCAACTCTGCACTAGCACCCAGAACAGCCCCCATCCCAGAGCAGGTGCTGCACCATTGTGGTATCTAAATGCCTGTTTCACTAGCTAGTAAATAGCCGTGACTTTGTTTGGCAGCCTAATAGGATTAGCACTAGCCACCCAGAAAAAATGGGCATAATACATCAGAATGATGTCTCCACCCAGGCACCTTTTTCAGTCAGCAATTTGGTTGAAATGCCTGTGCCAGAGCCAGTTGTCTGCCCAGCAAGGAATTTCTGCTTTTTCTCTGAGCCTCAGCCTCTGGGCCCATGCAGCACTCCAGACAGTGTCAGCAGACCCCCCTGGGTGTTGAGTGTGGTTTCCTCTAGGCTGCACACGAGTTTCCTGGTGGTATTCAGCAGCAGCAGTTCAGTATCTGCCAATGCCAAGGCAGAGGCCAGCAGGCTTAGGGGAGGGGACCGATGAATGCACAGAAAGAAGAAAAACACGAGCTTGGTCATTACTGCTGCTATCCGTCCAGTCAATTTGAAGGTCAAGGAGCTTGTGATTGGAAGCCATGTGTCTTAATTCAGAGAGGCTGAAAAAGAAGGCACCAGTGAAAATAATTCTTTCTCCAAAGAATCTATCTCCATGACCCCCAGGAGTCCTCTTCTAGAGCCACACAGCCGTGAGGTGGTACAGGAAGAAAGCAGTGGAGAAGAAACTCAATTAAAACCATCGCCCTCTGAGTCTGGCCCTCAGAATGTTTGCGAGTTAGGTCCTGGGTTGGTGTGGGCATGCCTGTGCCATGTTGGGCAGTTTGCTTCTTTCAGTTGCATTTCTCAGGGCAGAAAATTCTCAGTACATCAATCCCAGAGCTTTATTCTAGGAACTGACGTTTACCCCCTTTCATCCCATGTTTGTGGTGCCCCCCTGAATGCTTACTTGGGGAACTGAATGCTGGCTCTGCTTGGACAGCCTAATATTGATGCAGCCCTGCCAGGTAGCACACACCTATAATCCCAGCCACTCAGGAGGCTGAGGCAGGAGGATCACAAGCCAGCCTGAGTAACTTAGAAAATAAAAAAGAAAAAGGGATGGAGGTGAGTAACTTAGAAAATAAAAAAGAAAAAGGGATGGAGGTGTAGTTCAGTGGTAAAGCACTTGCCTAGCATTCATGAGGTCCTGGGTTCAATCCCTAGTACCACAAAACAATAATGATGATGATAATAATAATAACACAGTTGCCCTGTCAGTTACCTCTGTGTGCTTCAGGTTGCCCTGCCCTCCCCATGCTCCTCCTCCTGACCAGTGTGCAGTAATAGGATGACCACATGACAGAGATTTCAGAGATCATCTTGCTATTGCCCCCAGCTCTGCCCACCCTTAAAGCTCACTGATCCCTAGAAGGGTGGGTTCCCAGACAGGAGATATCAACATCTTCCCTGGGAGCATGCCTTCTCTCTTATTCACATTCCCATGTCTCTCTCCCTCCCCATTGTCCTGGATTTCAGGGAAATTGTGGCAGAAAAGTAATTTGGGTTAGAAGATTCAAAAGATGTCAGAGCCTGTTGAGTCTAACCTGGTTTTAAAAGGAAAACCTAGAAACCCCTTAGGTTCTTGATACTATTAACATATTTTGTTAATGAAAATAAAGAGCTGTCACTTCTTAAATGGGCCACAAAGACAAAAACAGCAGGGAAGGATGATGCACCCCTACCCTAGGCTTCCCTATGGACTGGGCTTAATCAGGCTGACCCCCAGGAGGACGGGTCGTAGGCCCGAAAAACACCAAGACCGAAAATGTGCAGAAGCCAGGATTCCCATTGCATCGTCAGACGGCAGGTCTGTTCTGGGACTGTGACCCACTTAAAATGCCTGAAAACTCTTGAGGCCTAGGTGAAGTGAAATAGGTGAACACTCAGGTGGCTTCCCGAGAGCCCCTGCCCTTTCTGGAGCATTCACTGTCTGAGTTCTGTGCCGGCTGCCCAGGTTCTGAGGCCATTTAACAGGGCAGTCAAGTCAGAAATGGGAAGCAAGAATCCTGGAGCCCAGAACAACTAGCACACCTATTTTTTCATTTTATTGTTTACAAAGCACAATTCACAGTTTCATTGTTTTGTCAAAGACATATTGTCATTTTTACTCCTGTTTCTCCAAGAAGAAAAAATAAGGCACAGAAAATTAAGTATCTTGCCCAAAAGTACAGAGTCTGCCATGGAAGCACCTTTCCTGTCTCTTGGCCGTGGGGGAGTCGTGTCTGATAGAAGTTTTCTTCATGGTCAGCTTTTGGCAGTAAACCAAGGCTGTCACAGATCCTGTTAGCAGCTGCTGATAGCTGTGAACAGGGGAATCAAGTCGCCCGCCTTGATGGCCTTTGTCTGGCTCACCCTTGAGAATTCAGCTGCATCCTGCACATGTGCCCCTCACTGCTGTCTGAGGCCTTCCCTAAGCCTCAATTCTGCCTGTACCCGCCTGTTTCATGCCCATCCTGGGCTTTTCACTCAATGGTCTCAGGCGGCTGGACCCAGCACAGCTTCCAGGAACCCTCAGTGGGGGTATCACTTCCTCTTTAAAGGAAAGTCAGGGAGAAGACCACAAATGCTCAAAGCCTCAGACTTCCTCCTCCTTCCCCTTCCTGATCTCTCAGCCAGATAGCCCTGGGAGTTCTCTTGAAACCCTCCCTCTGTTCCCCTTGCTCCCGCAGACGTTGGCAGCACAGCAGTCTCTTGCTGAGGATCATCCCTCTGCACATGGATGGCTCTTCTGCCAGGGCAGTTAAAACACTTTATCCTCAAGACCCTGATTCCCATGTAGCCAGCTTCCCCCAGGCCCATGGTGCAGGCATGGTTGGTTGCATCAGGAGGAAGGCCTTGGTCTGTTTTTGTTAGCAGCCACCTCTTGTGAACCTTGGTCTTTTAGCGATAGATAGAAGTGAGTTATTTAGTTGTGTGATTACTCTTCACCACTCCAGGCTCTCTACTTTCTCTTGATTAGAAGTCCACAGTATCTGCAGCTTTCCTCCCTACAAGGTATCTAAAATTTAAATTTAACCGGGCATCTTATATTTTCAATGCTCTGACAACGTTGAGCCTGGGGCTTATGTCAAGCTTAACAGTGGCCCTGCCCTAGTGTTTCCAGCCGTTATAGCCTTGTTGACAGTTTTAACACAGCACCTCAGTTCCTGATCCAGCCCAGGTGGTGGCTACTAGTTGCTCATAGCACACATCCCAACTTGGGCCATCTGTTGTCCTCTAGAACCCTGATGGAAGCTGGCTTCTTAAAATGATGGCGGCAGCACTAGCTACCATTTTATTGGGTGCCTGCTCTGTGCCAAGCATTGTGTGTATACTTTTTCTTGAGTCCTCTCAGCAGCCCTTCAGAGTAGAGAGGATTTGTCTCTTATGTGTCTTGCCCAGAGTCACACAGCTAATGAGTGACAAGACTCACAGTCAGCTTCTTCTGGCCTCAGAGCCTGCAGTTTCTGGCCAGGGTTTGGTACTAGATGTAGAATTAATGGCCACAGATGTGACTGGTTAGCAGGTAGGATGGACCTCGCTTCACAGGGTGCTGTGGGGAGGGAAAGCAAAGCAAAGCCTGAACTCAGCAAAGGAGCACAGGTTCCTGAACCTGGTAACATTCTCACATAAATGTAACAACCTTGTAGCCACAGATGCACATTTTCCACAGTGCAACAAAAGAAAAATTAGTGCAGAGATTCAATTATGTCTCCCATTTTCAATGGCAATTTTTCTCTCTCAATAGGTTAATTAGCAGCAGAGATCTCCTCCCCCCAGGCAAATTGCAGCAGACATTATAGCAAGAAGGTGCATTAAAATGCAGCTGTGGTTCATTCAGCAGCCAGCCTCACTGGTGCCTGCCTGCTCTGACCTGTCCTCCTCACACCCTGTCTTGGAGGACCGAGGGAGATCTGGGCCACTGACCTGATTCCAAATTAGAAGCAGAGTGCCAACCTCCTAAGGGGACCCTGTGTGGACTGCAGGTAGAGGCACTCAGTCTTGTTCCTTAGTGGAATTTGGGGAAGAGCCTCTCCTGTTACCCTAGCAGAAGCAACCTGGCCCCAAACTGTGTGGAAGATGCCAGGTAGAACAAAGGATGGTGGGAAGGAAAGAGCTAAATGCAATTAAATAGCCTCTAAAGAGTGCACTCTATAAATCTCAGCTTACTTTACTCAGTAGGTCTTAGGACATTTTCTGTCCTATTTCTTCCATTTTCAAATGGTATCTTTGTGTGTTTTGAGATATACACAAAATATGCATAGCTTTCTCTCATCACGAAACCAACACATTGCCACGACTGAAGAAATATGGAATCACCTTGTCACTATGAAAAAAAACAAGGCTCAGAGAGATTTAGTCCTCACCCAGCATTGCCCAGCCTGTGTGCTCCCTCTGGTTTGTACTAAGCTGGTGTTATTTCTTTTTGCTTTAAAGTCTGTTACAAAGGTGTAGTGTTTTCCTACTTCAGTTCCTCTAGTTTTACTTTCCATTGATAAGCCGTTGCCTCGTCCTTTCCTTTTTAAAAGTTTTCTTTCAGGCCTGGGGATGTGGCTCAAGCGGTAGCATGCCTGGCATGCATGCAGCCCGGGTTCGATCCTCAGCACCACATACAAACAAAGATGTTGTGTCCGCCGAGAACTAAAAAATAAATATTAAAAAAAATTCTCTCTAAAAAAAAAAAATAAAAGTTTTCTTTCATGTCTGAACCAGAATCATCTCTAGTATAGACCAAGTGGAGTAGTTTGAATGTCACTGACAGGCTAGGCAGCAGCTGGGCTCATCTGCATGTGATTGCTGTACAGCCTGGTTTATCCCTAAGGGTCAGGACAACACAGAGGAGTCCCTTTCTCCTGTTGGATTCTGCTAACAAACATTTTTTTTTATCTTCTAGGTACATTGAACGGAAAGCTTTTCTAGACCGAGTGGACCACAGGCAGTTTGAAATTGAACGGGATCTCAGACTGAGCAAAATGAAACCTTGATGTTCTGGGAGAATCCATAGCAGCTTAATCCTGTTGACAATGTGAGCTTTTTGTGCATCTGTGAAACATTTCCAGTGTTCCTCATCCACTGTTTCCCAGCAAGGTCTTTTTCTACTTTGAGGTTCTGTTTATGTATCTTGATCTCATGTGGTTTCATTCATTTTACTTTTAAAAGTTTGTCCTTAAATAAATAAATAAATAAAAATCAGTCCTCTGTGAGGCTGGGGAAATGAAGAAGTCACTCATCTTCCCTGTGCTGTGCTGCAAAGTCCAGCCTGGGCCCAGCCAGCACATCCCAGGCATGCTGGGCTGGCAGAGCTCTGGCCAGCCACGCTGGGAGAACTGACCAGCCTGGGTGTGGATTTTCTGGAGCCAGGAGGCTCACTTAGGTGGAGGAATGCCAAGACCCTGGGCATTCGTTCTTGGTTCTGCTCAGGTTTCTCTCCTGATCTTTCTCTCTTCTGAATGGAATTCCTACTGATGTTATGTCAGGCCGAGAGTTAAAGATATATTATTACTGAACTGGGTTTTTCCCCTTCCCAAAGAAGAGTCAACTTAGATGTGTTCTCACCTGAATAATTCTTTAACTTTTGGTTTGTCAGAGAATATTCTAAAGGCCAGGCACAGTGGCACAAACCTGTAATCCAGCAGCACTAAGGCAGGAGGATCACAAGTTCAAAGCCAGTCTCAATGGGGCTAGGGTTGTGGCTCAGTGGTAGAGCACTCACCTAGTGTAGGTGAGGCACTGGGTTCAATCCTCAGCACCACATAAAAAGGTAAATAAATAAAGGTATTGTATCCAACTACGACTAAAAAATTTTAAAAAATAAAAATTTTTAAAAAGCCAGCCTCAACAACTTAGTAAGACCCTAGGCAATGAGTGAGACCCTGCCTCAAAATAAAAAAGAATTGTGGATGTAGTTCAGTGGTAAATCACCCCCAGGTTCAATCCCCAGTACTGAAGGAAGGGAGGGAGGGAGGGAATATTCTAAAGAACTCTTTCTTTTTAGTACTGAAAAAAAATCAAAATTTTGAACTTCCTGCTTAGCATGAGACATTGTCTGGAGAGCAGCAAGGAGGTTAACAGTCTCTTTGGTGAAGAGGGAAGGGGAGGGTAGAGACCATTCATGTTATTGAACCTTTAAGCCCCACAACCACTGCTGGGGCCTGGGAGTGGGTGATGGTGGAGTTCCAAAGAATGGGATCAGTTTTCTAAGCTTTGGGTTTTTGGTGTGAATCGCCAGTGCCTCAGGCTTGAAGGGAGTGGATGACAGCCTTTGTGAGATGAGTGTTAGCTCACAGCAGGTCTCCACATCCAGGCTGCCATGTGTGGTCAGCATTTGTGACTACCAAAACCTGACTGTCGGCACTGGATGGTTAGGGTATTGGGGTATCATTACCCAAAAAGGTAGTTTATAAGCTACACTTGAACACACTGTTCACATCCACTGTGATAGCAGGTTCTAGAAATGGTAATAGAGCATTTCAGGCTGGCGTCAGAACTCATGACTTGTGAGGTCTGCTGTGGCCATTCAGTAGGACACAGGAATAATAGGAAAGTCCTTTAGCCTAAGCCCAGCCAGCATTTTGACCAGTGTAGGGCCTCCAGCCTGCAGGAGCTACCAGCCAAGGTTCAAGGTGAAAGTCCTACCATGTGGTGCTGTCTGGCGCATCACCCATCCCCTTGCTGCTTCGATGACTGTTTCCCTAGCTGGCATCTAGAGTCTGTGTGCCTCCAATACCGTTTCACAGGGCCCTTCAGCTCAGGAGCTGGCGTATCAACAGTGCATCAGCTGGCTCCTCTCTGTTTGAAAATGATATGGAATCCTATGGAGTAAGTGGTGCTGAGCTCAGGGAAAGTTAGGGTTTTTCCTTTTAGCAAATGCTCACACCTCTGAGGTCTAAGAAATTAGGACAAAAGCTCAGGAGCATGTGTGTTCTGCACACAGCTGGATTTGCTCTTCTTACTTTCCACCTGGAGAACAAAGCCCCTTAGTCAGTGAAAATTGGAGCTGTGTGCCTAGGCCCTGCCTGTCTCGCTCAGGATCCAGGCTTCACGTAGACTTTTCCCTCTGTGTCCTGCGTTTAGTGACTGTCACAACTCTACAGAAAGGTGGGTTCCTTTCTGCTGTCCCTTGATTGGGTGCATCTTTCCCCAGCATGTTTGCTGTGTCACTTGACCTGTGATGAGTCTTTGGAAAAGCCTCTGGAGTCTATCCCCTTTTGACAGAATCTGACCACCTGTTAAAGAATGCGTAGAATCACCTTTTCAGGGGCTGGGGTTGTGGCTCAGTGGCAGAACGCTTACCTAGCATGCGTGAGGCACTGGGTTCTATCCTCAGCACCACAAAAAATTAGCAAATAAATAAAGTATTTAAAAAAATCACCTTTTCAGCCTGGGGATATAGAGCACTTGTCTAGCATGCCCAAGGCCCTGGGTCCAATCCCCAGGACCACAGAAGAAAGCAAGCAAGAGAATCACCTTTTCTCAGGACACAATGGCACAGACATGTAATCCCAGCAATTCAGGAGGCTGAGTCAGGAGGATCACAAGTTCAAGGCCAGCCTGGGCAACTTAGCAAGACCCTCTATGCAGTTTTTTAAATAAGTGAAAAGAGCTGGTGCTGGGCTGGGGATATGGCTCAAGCGGTAGCGCGCTCGCCTGGCATGCGTGCGGCCCGGGTTCGATCCTCAGCACCACATACCAACAAAGATGTTGTGTCCGCCGAGAACTAAAAAATAAAAATATTAAAAATTCTCTCTCTCTCTCCTCTCTCACTCTCTCTTAAAAAAAAAATTTAAAAAAATAAAAAAAAAAAAAGAGCTGGTGCTGTTGCTCAGTGGTAGAGCCGGGCTATGCAAGGCCCTGTGTCCTGTCCTCGGCAGGTTTAAAAAATAAAGAGCTTTGTTTCCTTGGTCTTGAGTTGGCTCGGTGGTAGAGCACTTGCCTAGCATGCATAAGGCCCTGTGTTTGACTGTGGCTGTGTTCCCAGTACACACTAAAAAGAATTTTATCTAGCTCTTCACATCCATATTCAGTGAAAAGTAACCCAAAGGAAATGATGTCTCTTTATCCAGGAGTTGGGAATTGTCAAGGAAATGTTTGCAGGAAGTGGGAAGTGAAAAGAATGAGTCAGTGTTCGGGGCCGGCTTGACAGCCTTCTGCCAGATCCAGTACTCTCGGCCCTTGGCCTGAATAACTGATGAGTCCCGTCCAAGGACACTTCTCAGCTGGTACTATAGAGTCCAGAGACTCCCAGGGGCTGGGTTTCCTGGCCTGTCCCTAGCCATTAGTCCTTAGTCTTCTCCATGTCCCAGATGGATGTGTCAGATTTCCAGGGCACCTGTGCCTTCTCGTTACTGAAAAACCTGCCCTAAGACAGTAAAGGTCAAAGGATAAAACAAGACTCTGTGCTCTGCTCCCGTTTCCTGCAGAATGAAGTGCTCTAATTAGGAACTCTGCACAGAGCCTCCAGGGGCTAAAGGGAACAGGTTAACACCCAGACCTGAAGTGAGCAGTATACTGCCAGAGCTAGCAAGGAAGAACAGGACTAGGGGTCCTGGCAGACAGCCAGGGCCTGTCCGAGAACTGCATGGCACGGTAGACCAGCTGATCCACGGGAGGACATGGAGAACCTCTAGAGGGGAGTGGAGCGAGGCTGCTGCTGCCCAGCCCGGGACTGGAGGACCAGGTGAAGGGCTCCTGGGGGCTGTGCTGCCTCAAGGCATCAGCAGGACAGGCGGAGTGGTTGATGAGGAAGAGTGTGGTGTGGGCTGGCAGGGCCTGAACAGGCCTGAAGAGTGCAGTCAGGCCTTTTGCTGTGCCACTCTCCAGAGCTGGAAGTGCTCAGGCGGGTTGGTGAGACTTAACACCCACAAGTGAACAAACAGGAGGTGGGATAAGGGTGGTGGGCTTCTGGAGGAGCACCAGAAGCTCCTTGTGTCTCCATCTGTGCTCCATGTGCAGGGCTTCCTTCTGTGCCGTCTGTTAAAGCCCCTCCATTTTCCAGAGGAGGAAACTTGTCTGAGGTCATCAGAGAACCAGCCAGCAGTCACATGTGCAGGGCACAATGTGGAAGGGCAGGATGACCAGTCTTCTGGCTCCCACAACCATGCTGGGGATTCCTGCTGGGACGGAGCGACTCTGGTGCCAGGGCCGAGGATGCACAGATGCTTGCTGTTGAAAGCATGACAGCCGGAACACTAGGACAAGACCAAGGACATGCTGGCCACAGCACCCAATCCCGCCCAGCCAGGGCAGTGTCTGAGGTGCTCCCCGAGGAGGAGGTGTGCTGCTGAGAAGCCCTCAGGAGAGACACCTAGAGGTGGCTCCGACAGGCCTGGGGATATGGTGTCATGTCCAGGCTCTGTGCCATGATCAAGCTCTGCTGAGCAGCATAGCGGGTATTACTTTCTTCACTTGGGAATGTTACCTGGTCCCAGGGGGTGAGGGGAGGAGGGATGAGGCCCAGATGACAGAGCTACTTAGTGTGTGGGTGGCTCCCACAGCACTGCCTCCCTGGGGCTACCAGGTGTTCCCTGATTCCTGCCCCAGCCTTCTCTGAAAGGCCTTTTTTTTAGTCTGCTTTTTCTGATGGCTTCCCAGGGTAACTTAGATCCAAAAGTACTGCCAGGTGCCATCTTTGTACATAGTAGTTTGACCCCATCGAGGCAACCAGGATGTGGGAGTTGAGCAGAGTTCTTCCTGGTACCCTGGAGCAGCCCAGACCACACAGCCTGTCCTTCAGGTTTGCTTCTCCAGGGCCCATAACAAATTCTGGTTGCTTGAGACCTCATAAATGGATAGATTGTGCATATATGGTACAGGGTGGCCACATTAGGGAGAACGAGGCTGAGAAACAAACCCAAGGAGAACCCCGGGTTGGCTCCAACACAGGAGCTGGCGTCCTGCCTCAGATCTTCCTACCTGTGTATCCAGCCAACCTCCTTGACCTCTCTGAGCCTCAGATTGTGCATGTTCATGAGGTTGCTGAGAGGGCTAGGGTGTAGCTCAATGGTAAGATGCTTGCATAGCATGCACAAGGCCCTGGGTTTGATCTACCACATCTCAAAAAAATATGTATATATAGATTGCTGTGAATGATTTATTAATACAATGATGCTATTCTGCCCACATTACATTTTATTAAGTGCTATACACTTCCCAAGTGCTAAGTTACTATAATTTTGCACCTGATTTCTCATTCTGCAAGAAAGCCAAGCTTATAGGAGTATAAATTAGTACTGCTTTGAAGAGCACGTTGGCAGTGCCTAATAAATCTGGACCTGTTCCCAGCTGGTGACATGGCAGTTCTACTAGGTTTACATCCAAGAGATGCTCCAGCATGTGCTGGATTATTGGTAACCATAAAAAGCCTGGAAACCAATGTAGCTGAGAAAGACCCTCCTCTGCCCTCAGGGTCTCTAGCTGGGCCTAAGAAATTAAACCTACAGAAGACAGATTATCAGGAGAAAAGCATACAAGCTTTAAGTATTTTTTTTTACATGTACAGGAATCCTCATAAGAAATATGAAGCCGCAAGTGTTGAAGGCTTATACATTGAGTTGGGGGCCAAAGATTTAGCTCCATGATACAGCACTTGCCTAGCATGCATGAAGGCCTGGGTTAATTCCCAGCACCACACAAAATATGTGTATTTTATGTATTTGTGTGTGTGTGTGTGTGTGTGTGTGTGTGTGTGTAATAGACACACTGAGTCTGGCAAAGAGTATTAAATCATGAAAATATGACAAGGCACAAGGGGTAGAGTAGTGACTAGGAGGGTAAGGGTTAGTGTAACAAGCTTTGTTTTTACAGATTTTTCTCTGCCTTTGACTTCCTGTCCTTGGTGATAAGAATGTCTCTTTCCTTCTGGAATAGGGAGGACACATTTTGCATGGGAATTCCATCTGCTTGAAAGAATAGGAAGGATGATCAGAGAGTCCTTCTGGCATCTACTGTCTTTCAAGTGCCTTTAACTCAAAATAGTCAGGAGATGAGAACAGGGGTGACCTGTTCTGAACTTCTGCACCACCCAGTGCCCACCAGGAAAATGGATCAATTGTGAAAATAGACACTGGATGGCCGCAGCAGCTTTGGCTGCAGAATGAACAAGCTGGGCCACGTGCATTATTATTATACCACATGGTGTGTTTGCAGTTTTTGGAAAACACTACTTGCGTTGCAAACACAAAAAGCAGTTCTCTACTTATGCTGCTTATTCTCACCATTTCTAGCCCAATTGTTTGCAGCTGGCTCAAGGGCACATATCAATGCAAAAAGCAAAATGGAAAAGACCCAAGTGCAATCTTAGTTACACAGGTTGAAAACATGCACATACAGAGGCAGTGGTGGCCCAACATTGTGAATGTGCTAAATGCCACAGAATTGTCCATTTTTAAATCCTTACTTTGGCATTGGGGATGTAGCTCAGTAGTAGAGCACTTGCCTAGCATGCCCATGACCCTGGATTCAACCCTTAGCACCACAAAAAGTAAATACAATGGCTAGTTTTATAACCTGTGAATCTCAATTTAAAAAATTTTAAAACCTTGTAAAAATATATGTTAATTGGTTCCAAATATACATGTTGACACCTAGCGATAACACTCAGCTGAGCAGGTAGGCTCCTTCTCTGGGACAGGGAAGGCCCTACCGTGAGAGGAAGATGAGAAAGGAGCTTCATTTACAGTTGAGGGTTAAGGCTTAAATTAGGAGGAAGGAAAACAGATATTTCTTACATTATTTATTATGTCTATTTATCTGACACATTTTAGTATTTGACCTCAGTCTCCTTTCCAGAGATTCAAATGGAAGCGTTACCATGGTGATGAGCGTGCCCAAGAGCTTTTTCTGCATCCCATTTAGGCATTCAACAGTGAATCCCCTCATGTGGATTCTGGAATATTTCCCAGGAGAAAAGACACACAGGTGACACAGGTGACCTATCAGATGTCCCTTCTGCCCCTTTCAAAAGCAAGTTCGGGGTGGCTGGGGAAAGTGAGGGGACTGGGGCAGGCTACAGTCCCCCTTCCAGCACAGCTGGATGGTGGGATTGTTCCTGGCAGCCAATGGTACAGCCTGCCTTTGGCCTTCCCTCACCAACACAGCCCCAGCAGACACAGAGAAACAGGGCAAGCACAGACCATGTGTTAGAAAGACGCTGCCTGGACTTGCACTTGCAGGATACACAGTCAATGGTTCCTGACCTGGATACACGAGCTTGAAATTTGAAGGCACAGAAACGAAATACAGTCAATGTCTCAATTTTCTGGCAAAAGTTATGGAATGATCTGTGTTCAAACTCTGCCCAGTATCCTGAGCTCGCCCAGGAACTCTGGGCCACAATGGGTACTGGAGACTATAGTGGATGCCCTCTCTCAGTGGGAGGTGTGGCCAACTCTGGCTGGGGTAAGCCTCCAGTCCTGGTTCCTCTGTGGGGAGGTCAAGAAGCTGTCCTGTGAACAGCCCCTTCCAATCTCTTCTCCACTGAACACATTTGCATTATAACCTGGCCTGAAAGAGCTTGAGGCACCCTGACTGGCTAATGGAAAACATTTCTAAGCCCTTTGGAGGTCTGAGAGTGTGCTCCTGCAGACTGCCTCTTTACCTGTGTCTCTAGCGGGGCCCATAGTTGTTCTACAGCCCTCCATCGACCTCTGTTATCAGATCTTTAAATTTGAGCATCAGGATCCTGAGATTCCGAGAGGGGAACCTCTTCCTACCCTAGTTACACCTCTCCCAACCCTCTTGTACTACAGAGTCTGGTGTGGGCACCCTTGTGCCGGCTGCAATGGGCCAGAAATGAGAGAATAAGCATTGAAAAGGCCTGTCTTGTCTTTGCAATGCAGGCAGTATTTTCCAAAAAGTTGCAAATATATCATATGATATAGTCAAAAAATTAATATTTGGCTATCATGTTCTCTGCACAGAGCTCCTAAAACCCTTGGAATTTACTGTCTTTGTATGCTATTGAGGGACTAGGTCCTGGCATGGGAGAGCCCATATGATTAGAGGGTTGGAATTTTCAGCAACACCCTGACCTCCCAGGAAGGGGAGCAGAGCCAGAGATCAAGTTCAATCTCCGATGGCCAAGGATTGAATCAAATCTACACAACGAAACCTCCATAAAAATCCCCAAACAGCAGGGTTCAGGGATGTTGATGAATGCATCCACTTACCAGGACCCTTCCAGACCTGTGTACTTCTTCACATGGCTGTTCCTTTGCATCCTTTATAAAAAGCTGTATTACTGAGAATAGCACTTTCCAGAACCTGTGAGTTATTCCACCAAATCATCAGACCTGATAGGGGTAAGAGGTCATAGGAACTCTCAAATATGTAGTCAGCTGGGCAGAAGCAGCCTGGGCAATCCATCTGTGGCTGATATGTGAAATGGAGACAGTCTTGTGACACCAAGCCCTTGTCCTGAGGGGTATGCATTAATTCTGCATAGTCAGTGTCAGAACTCAACTGGACATCCAGTTGGTATTAGAGAACCGGTTGGTGTTGAGAAACACCATACACCTCACTTCTATCTCAGTCTGCCCTTAGGTCCAAACAGCTGCCACGAGCAAATGAGGGGAGTGTAATATGTTGAAAGATATCCACATCAGACACCCAGATTCTAATCCCAGCTCTGCTGCCCAGCTGGTGTCCTCAAGCACATGGGTTGGCCCTCTGCCTCCCCCACCCCATCTCTACATCTGTAAAATTAAGGGTGGATTATTTAATAATCACTGGGATTTAACACTAGGAATCTTTTTTTTGAGAGAGAGAGACACGGTCTTTCTATGTTGCCCAGGCTAGCCCTGGACTCCTGGGCTCAAGTAATACTCTTGCCCCAGCCTCTCAAGTACTTGGGATTATAGGCACACCACTGCATCTGGCTTTCTTTTTCTTTCTTTCTTTCTTTTTTTTTTTTTTTTTGGTGCCAGGGATTGAACCTCGGGGGTATTTTAACCACTGAGCCACATCCTCAGCCCTTTTTACTTTTTGAGACAAGGCCTCATTAAATTGCTGTGGATGCTTTGAACTTGCAATCCTCTGCCTCCACCTCCTGCGCCACTGGAATTTACAGGCATGAGCCACCTCATCCAGCTTCCGTCGACCTTTCTAACAAGCAGTCAGATAATTCTTAGGCACGCCAGTGTTTGAGAACTACCATTTATGACCTCCTTACCTGTAAAAAGAGAATATATTTAAGCCTCTGGCTATGTACTTGGGAAAATTACATCTTTCTTTATTCTTGCCACTCCAATAATTCAAATTCCTAAATTCCTGCTGCACCAGCAAAACCATAATGAGTATCCAGCCCAGGTTCCCTCCCTGTGTCTGCTGAGACTACCTGCAGGAACTTCCTGCTCCCTTCCAAAGTCAGTGGAGTCCCAGCAAGGAGTTTAGTTGACACCTCCTTCAAGATGTCAGGAATCTGAAGCAGCAGCTGAGTCAGGCCCAGGAAGCGAGGGAGAAATTCAAGCAACAAAATCCACCCAAGACCCACAGACAGAGCTGAAGGGGCAACACTCTGCTGCCTCTGGAAACAGATGGTGACATCCTTGTGCACACACCCACACCAGCTTAGCCAAGTTTGCAGCTTGTCCATTCGATTGCCCTGCAGCTCCGAGAAAACTCAGGCACCAGACGGCAGCACTTCTGCCAAAATAAGACCTGCCTGAGGCCAGGTCTCCAGCTCCTCACCAGCACAGCCATGCTGGGCCCTTCCAAGCACCAGCTTAACCTGCTCTGGTCTTTTCTCCCCACCCTCCTTCTGACAGTCCTTTTAATTATTCTGATTATAGAAGGGAATCTGTTCATTACTTGACATTTTGAAGCACGTTCCTGAAGGTATAGCTCAGAGTGCATACTTAGCATTCTTGAAGTCCTGGTTCACTCACCCCTTTTCTGCCCCCCCCCCAAAAGAAACTTTGAAAACAGAATAACACAATGTAAATTCGTGATCTTGTTAACAGAGAAAATCACTCTATACACTTGAGGATATTTTCAGTTCTTTTTTCATACCTTTTCTTAACACATTTGGGATTATACTGTGTCTGCGTGATTCAATACAAACCACTAACAACATGTGACTGCTTAAACTTAAAATTTTAATTCATTAAAATTAAAGCAGAAGTTCTTTATTTATGCAGCCAAAGATTTCAAGTGATCAGTAGTCACATACCCCTGGCTATAGTATTGAACTATGTAGGTATAGAACATTTCCCTCACGGCAGAATTTTGTCAGACTGGCTGCTACATGCCTTTTTGTATTTATTTCCTCCCTCCCTCCCTCCTTTCCTTCCTTCCTTCCTTCCTTCCTTCCTTCCTTCCTTCCTTCCTGTGCTGGGGGTCTCTACATGCTAGACCATTGCTCTACCATTAATCAACACCACCCCTCCATGTTATACTATGAACATTTCCCTGTTTGCTCAAATCTTCTTTGAGGACACAATTTTTTTTCTTTCCTTTTTTATGGTATTGGGGATTTAAACCAGGGGTGTTATACCTCTGAGCTACATCCTCAGCCCTTTTTATTTTTTTGTTTTGAAATGGTCTTGCTAAGTCAAGCAGTCCGGCCCCTTGCAATCCTACTGCCTCAGCCTCCCAAACAATTTTGATTACAGGTGTGCACCACCATGCCCACCTAAGGACATGATTTTTTAAAAAAATTTATTCTAATTTGTTACATACGACAGCAGAATTCATATTACACATATAGAGCACAATTTTTCATATTTCTGGTTGTATAAAAGTATATTCACACCATCATGTCTCCATACATGTACTTAGGGTAATGATGTCCATCTCATTCCACCATCTTTTTTACACCCCTTGCTCCCTCCCTTCCCCTCCCTCCCCTTTGCCCTATCTAGAGTTCATCTAATCTTCCCCTGCTCTGCCTCCCAACCCCACTATGAATCAGCCTCCTTATATCAGAGAAAACATTCGGCATTTGGTTTTTGGGGATCGGTTAACTTCACTTAGCATTATATTCTCCAACTCATCCATTAAGGACATGATTTTTAAGGTTTACATACCATAATTTATTTTACCAATTTTCCACCATTGGTCATTTAGGTGACCCACATCTTCTTATTACAAACTGCAGGGTGGGACTGCCTTGTCTTTAGCTGAATCCCTGATTATTTCTAGATTACTTCTACACATGGAATCGTGTCAGGGAAGGTGACATTTTCAAGGGCTTGAAATAGAATGTTCCCTCCCAGAAAGGTCTCTCTCTTCAACAGGGCAAGTTGCTTATTTCAACCCTGTCTGCCCTTCTCTGAGTAGACAGCCAGTGCTTTAAGTGAGACCTACTCCGAACTAGAAAGAGAAAGTTTATCCAAGAAGCAGATAGAACTGGACAGTTTTGAGTTCCAGAACCTTCTGCTGCACCAGCCCAGTGGACAGGGCACTTATGTCCCAATGACCTTTGACTTATCACAAGATTGGTTTTGTGTCATTGCCCAGGTCACATCCCAGAGCCACATCCCAGAGCCAGCCCTCCCCATACTGGTTTTCTGCCCAGAGATCTTCCAGCTCCCATTCCAGGGCTGCCTCCCAGGAAATTTTTACCAATCCCAGCAGGAGGAGAGAAGGGCCAGTCACTCTCATTCCTCCATTGGAGTCTATCTCCACGTATCTGGGCCTTAGCCTCGTGTTCATGGGAATGTCATTCTGATGGGGCCAAGTGCTCTCAATGAGCATCACTCCACACCATTCAGCTGTTTCTAGAATCTTCTACCAGTCATTGCTTTGGTCAAACATTGAGTTATATGAAAGATGTTACATGCAGAACTTGCTCAGTGTAGCCAAGAGACCAAAACTTGCATCAACCTTTAGCATCCTGATGGGTCTCCTCTGCACTCAGTAGACAGGGTATCCTGAGAAGCAGAAAGCCGAGGAGCCAGGCACAGGGGGGCGGCGTGAGAATGGAGAGGCTGCAGCGACTCCTGCAGCATCAGCGTTCAACTGAGTGAATTCAGAGAGCCCTGTGCCACACCAACCAGTCCCAGTGCTTCCCAGGAAAATGTTTGCTGTGCATTTAAACCAGGGCCAAGGCACCGCATGCCCCTGGGGACACCATTCACAGAGTACAGTGGGGATGAGTGCTCCCTGCAGCTGTGGGAGGCCTTGCTGCCTGATGCACCCCCATCGTAGAAATGCGAAGAAAACATGCTTTGAGAGTCTAAATACCATACTGAAGTTCACATGGTAGGACCAGAACCCCGGCCAGCCTTTTACCCTCTCCTGCCACTGGAGGTCAGAGGTGATAGGCAGCCTGGATTGTTGCCAAAGTGCAGACCTCACTCCCTACAGTGAGTTCCTTCCTGTTTTCACAGAGATCAGTCTCACTCCCAGGGAGCCCAGTATTTTCCCAGTGCTCCCCCTACTCCCACCCTGGGGCAGATCCTTGACCTTGGGCAACATCAGAGCTGCTGACCAGGATGCCTGGTGATCCATCCTTGCTGAGAATGTGAAAGTGTGACTCTGGGGACTCGCACTGGTGACCCCAATGTGGCAGCCGCTCTTTCAGGCTTTTTAATAATTTAGAGAATGTATACTACCCAGCCGCTTGGCTTCATTTCTGGATTCAGAAATACAATGCCCTGGGGATTTTTTCCAGTGGAGAGTGAAATTCCACTTGTCACAGTCACTGAGGACAAGAAGGCTGTTCCTGGAAGGGGCTCTGGTGGCTTGGTGCTTACAAATGTCCTAGAAGACCAGGAGGCCAGAAGCCAGCATCCTGGGAGCCAAGGCGAAAGCCTGGGGGTCTGCCCCAACTCAGCTACCTGGGAAGGGGAGCCCTCGGCCTCTCACCTGGTTGGAGTGAAGGGGATTGGCATGTGGGGTTCCACACTGTTGCTCATGACTCAATAGCTCCCCACGGAGCCTCCCTCAGTCTCAACCCCCTGGGGAAGACCCGCGCCCCAGGACCCAGAATGTCCATGGGAAACTTTTTCTAGGACAGCTTGCAGTTCCTAGAATTTAGTGATTGTATTTTCCCTGAAAAATTGCTCCAGGGGCAGAGGGCAGGGTTCTAGGGATTAAACCCAGGAGGAGGCCAGAGTATTCTGCTTCTGAATGCCCAGCCCTTTTTTTTTTTTTTTCTTTTTTCTTTTTGGTACCAAGGGTTGAACCCAACAGCACTTAACCACTGAGCCATGACCCCAGACTTTTTATTTTTTATTCTGATACAGGATCTCACTAAATTGCTTTAGGGCCTCGTAAATTGGCTAAGGCTAGTCTAGAACTCATAATCCTCCTGCCACAGCCTCCCAAACTGAGGGGATTACAGCGGTGTGCCTCCAGCCTGGCCTATTTAAATTTTATTTTGAGACAGAGTCTCACGAAATTGCCTAGGGTGGCTTCAAACTTGCAATCCTTCTGCCTCAGCCTCGCAAGTACCTCGGATGACAGGTGTGTGCCAAAATTACATTTGATAGCTGGGTTTGATGCCTATAGTTCACCTATTTGGGAGGCTAAGGCAGGAGGAAGCCTTGAGCCCAGGAGTTTAAGACATAGTGATATCCCATCTCAAAAATAAATAAATACATTTGAAAAATCTGATTCTAAGTGAAATAAGGTGGACACACAAAAAAACAGATCATGTACGATTGATTGCACATATCCATATGGTACCTAGAATGGGCAAATTCACAGAGCAGAACGGAGGATGGTGGTTGCCAAGAGCTGAGGGGAGAAGGGAGTTATTGTTTAATGAGTTCAGAGTTTCTGTTTAAGATGATGAAACTGCTCTGGGAATGCACAGTGGTAATGGTTGTATGTACGGCATGGTGAATGTATTTAGTCCCCTGAAGTGTGCACCTAACAATGGTTTAAATGGATACTTTCATGTTATGCCTATTCTAACATAATCTAAAATGTGTGTTTACTATTAATAATCGGATAAGTAATAAATTAATTCAAGAAAAACTAGAAAATAAGCCAGGCATGGTGGCATATATCTAAAATTCCAGGAACTTGAGAGGCTGAGGCATGAGGATTGCAAGACCAGCTTCAGCAACTGAGTGAGTCTCCATCTCAAAATTAAAAGGACTGGGATGTGGCTCAGTGCCACAGTTCATTCTCCAGTACCAAAAACAAACAAACAAAAAAAAAACTAGTTTGTGAAATTCTAACCCAGGAAGATTGAGAAGAGGTTCTACTTCTGAACCTGTATAAAAGGCCATCCCTGAATATTACATATGGTGGGAAAAAATCCCACCCCTACTTCCAACATAAGTAGAGCTGATATCCTGCTTTCTATTCTATTTTCCCAGTGAAATATGTGACATAAATACAAATGTGAATTTTTATTAAAATAAGGTAACTAATTTTCTCTCTTCATAGCACATGATAATCAATCATATTTTCATGTCATCCCATATTGTTTGTATCAGCTACCCGGGATTCTGCTATGGTAGAGTCCTGTGACTTGTTCAACTGATGCCCATTATTGAACACATAAGTTACTCCTAAGGTTTCCCAATCAAAAGGAAATCTGTAACATCCTTGCATGCATTTCTTTGGCTCTTTGTAAGTGCATTTTTTAGGATAAATTCCTGGAATGTTGGGGTCAAAAGAGCCATACATATCATCCTGTCTGCACACTGTAGCCTCACATCATTTCTAGCTGTTCCCACGAACAGTGAGATGTGTTGCTTAAACTAAGCAAAAGGATTCCTATACTGGCCAAATCACTAAGGTAGACATTCAGGCTGTGACGCCCAGTGGGAGAGCCGCTGTGGGTGCATGAGGGTCTCCATAGTTATTTGTGTCTTAGCCACAGGCAGGGTGTGGTTTGCAGTGGGAGGACAAGAGCTGGGTTTCTGAGTGGGATCAGGTGAGATACTGAGACTTGGTCTTACTCCAAGGAGTAGGGTGATGCCCAAGCTCCCTGCAATCAGCTAATATACCCCCCAAATATATCCTCATTCTAATCCCTGAAATCAATGACTGCATTACTTTACAAGGCAAAAGATGCTTTGCAAGTGTGATTAGACTAAAGACTTTGAGATGGAGACAATTTCTTGGATTGTCCAGGTGGGTTCAGTTCAGTCCTATGAGGACCCTTATAGGAATCAAAAGGGTCCTATAAGAGGGAGCAGCATGGTCCGAACTAGAGAAAGAGATCTGATGACTGGAAACAGATGTCAGAGTGGTGTTGGGGCGTGAGCCAAGGAAAGTGGGTGGCTACTAGAAACTGGAAATGGCAAAGAAAGGGATTTTTCCCTGGAGTCTCCAAAAGGAATGCAATCTTGGCAACCCATTTTGAGCTTCTGACTTCAAAAAAATATTATATTTTTGGCCAGGAGCGGTAGCACACGCTTGTGATCCCAGCAGGTCAGGAGGCTAAGACAGGAAGATCGTGAGTTCAAAGTCAGCCTCAGCAATAACGAAGCAAGGTGGCAAGCAACTCAGTGAGATCCTATCTCCAAATAAAATACAAAATAGGGCTGGAGATGTGGCTCAATGGTTAAGTGCCCCTGAGTTCGATGCCTGGTACACCCCCACCAAAAAAAAAAAAAATACAAAAACCAATTTGGGTCTGGGGATGCTGCTCAATGGTAGATCACCTACCTGCCTGGTATGCCAAAGCCCCAGGTTCAATCCCCAGCATCGCAAGAATAAAAGCTAGCCTCAGCAACTTAATGACACTCTGTCTCAAAATTAAAAAAAAAAAAAGAACAAGAAAAAGGCTGGGGATGTGGCTCAGTGGTAAAGTGTCCACTGGGTTCAACCTCCAGCACCAAAACAAAATCCCCTCTAAAAACTTTTTTAAAATTTTTTTTAGTTGTTGATGGACCTTTATTTTATTTATTTATATTGTGGTGCTAAGAATCGAACCCAGTGCCTCACACATGCCAGGCAAGCGCTCTACCAGTGAGCACGACCTCAGACCCCCCTGAAAATTTTTGTTATGGTAAGCCTCTAGGTTTGTGATAATTTGTTACAGCAGCAAGAGGAAACTAATATATCCTTACCCCCAGTTCTTGAAAGCCCTCATCTAAGGGACAATAGTCTCTCTGTGCCCCCAGCAGTCCAATGTCTTGAACATCAACCATCCCCTAACCAGGTGCTCTCTGGATAGGAGGTACCCAAGGTTCTGTGATGGAGAAAAACGAGGGGGTTGTCTTACCCCATTCCCAAAGGCCCACCTTTGCTCAAACTGTGAAACCACTCAAGAATGCTGGAAACTGGATCTGCTTAAAGTTCTGGAGTGGGTGTGAGTCTATATCAGGACCAAACCCAGCATCCAGCCTGGCTGACTGATGGCTTCCCTAGCCATTTCACTAAGCTGAGCTTCTCTTTCTGTGCCAGTCTGGTCTACTTTCCTGGGGTGAAGAAGTCACTCTTTTTTTTTTTTTTTTTTTGGTACCAAGGATTGAACCCAGGAGTTCAATCACTGAGCCACAGCCCTAGCCCTTTTTTGTATTTTATTTAGTGACAGGGTCTCGCTAAATTGCTGAAGGCCTTGAACTTGCCGTCCTCCTGTCTCTTCCTCCTGAGCCATTAGGATTACAGGTGTGTGGGATTCCAAGTGGGTCATGGTGCCCAGCTAGAAGACATTCATTCTTTAGAGGGAGTAAGATAAGACCTCTGGCTCTTGGTACTCCTCCCACCTTTCAATGTAGTGTTACTACAGAGTGGTGGGGCTTGACTCTCATGCGGAAAACCAGGCTTGGGGTGGGTACTTCCTGTTCCTGACCACACCAGAGCCTTCAGCCATCCCCTTCCTGAAGTTTCCCTTGACACCTCCCAAGAATAAACTCAGTTCTTTGCCCTTCATAGAGAACTGCCGAACCACGTATGGCTGGTGCATATGAGTAGGGATAATCTCTGTCATTTAATAAGCAAAGATTCTGGGCGGGGGATATAGCTCAGTGATAGAGCATTGCCTACCATGTGTGAGCCCCCAGGTTTGAACCCAGGTGGGGAAAAAAAGTAAGGAATCTATGCTAGGTCTAGTGCCTACCCACTGTACCTGTATCACTGCATCATTCAACTGAATCCTCCCAAACACCCCGGGAGGAGTAGTCTCCCATTTCAGAAATGAGGAAATTGAGCCTCAGGCAGGTTAACTTCCTCACACAAGGTATTCACCTGCAAGCAACAGGGCAAGATGCAAATCAGGTCTTCTGCTTCCAGAGCCCAGAGTTGCCTGAAGCTGATCTGCAGAAACATTTTCTTTGGCTCAGTCATTTTGAAATCCAAAGATTTTATAAAACAATCTGGGTTTCTAGATTCTCTTGAAAAATCTGATTCACCAACTAAAGAGCTCCCGATGGCCCAAGAGGGAACAATTTGAACAACAAAATACATGTAGTAGCATTGGATTATATGTGTATAGCACTGGATTATTGACCAATGTATAAAAAAATATCCATGGGTCCACGTAGTATAGACAAATTATTATTATTATTTTTAGGTACAGATGGACACAACACAATAGCTTTATTTTTATGTGGTGCTGAGGATCGAACCCAGGTTCCGCCCATGTTAGGAGAGCGCTCCACCGCTGAGCCACAATCCCAGCCCCTAGACAAATGATAAACAAATATATGGGGGAGAAGAAGCAACTCTCCCATACAGGAGAATTCCAGATCACTTAAGTCGCTACTCTGTGCTCAAGGAGGCACAGCATAACTCCCCACTTCTTAGGTGTGAGCTGTGTACAGTGATTTCCTTCCAAGAGTAAAATGAAAAGAGTGCTCAGCACTGGAGGAATCTGACAAGTACCACCTCTGCCAGGTGATGAGCGATCTTGATGTGATGAGAGTAACATTCTACTTCTGTGATCCCCCTCCTAAAAACCTATAACCCTAGTGTAATCATGAGGAAAATATCAGACAAGTCCCAACTGAGGGACATTCTACAAACTTCCTGACTGATAAACCTCAAAAACCATCAAGGGTCAATTGGGTTATGAACTCCCATTTTTACCCCAAATACAGATTGCAGAATCACATCGGCTACACATCACATTTTGTGAACATCCAATAAAAAAAAAAAAAAAAAAAAAAAAAAAAAAACCATCAAGGGCATCAGAAACAAGGAAATCCTGAGAACCACCACAGTCTGGAGGACTTGAGGTGACAGGAACGATAACTAAATGTGATATGGGATCCTAGATGGGAGCTCAGAACAGGAAAAGGACAGCAGGGAAAGCTAAGAAGATCTGAATAAAGTGTGGACTTCAGTTACTAAGGATGTGTCAATATTTGTTCATTTACAGTGACAAGGTACCATGTAAGATTGTGACATGGTGCCTGGGAAAGTCTTCATAAGATTCTGTATTCTCCTGGTAGAGGCTCCTGGGTCAGAGTAACCTGGAGGGAAGGAGAAACAAGCCACATCTCAGCCCTCAGGTTCTATAAACATGGAAAGGCCCAGGAGACAAGGTGTCTGGATGCCGGGTGTGAAGTTTATCTCCCCCCTAATTTATATGGCCAAAAGTCCTCATCCAAATTCCTTTCCCTTAGTGTCAGGAACAACTATAAGCCTTCCTGGGTGGGGAGCTGGTATGAGGGCCCTGTTTGCCCTCAAGGTCCCTCTCGGGTCACTGGCGCCTACTTGGGCAGCCCAGCTGTTGCTTCTAGTCTGAACTGCTGGTAGTGAGGCCCCCAGAGGCTGTTCTCCAAAGGACTGAGTGAGTCATCCCGGGATCATTTCCCCTGCAGGGCAGATGAGGAAAGGGCAGAGGTAGTGTCTGGAGAGGGCCCTCAGTGCCCCAAAGGGGTTCTTTTAGCTGCCTCCAGCCCACACCCAAGGTTCTCAGAGCAAAAGACAGATCTGCCAGCGTCACTAAGGGACAAGTTAGCAAAGCCCCGGAGGCAGCTGGAGGCAAAGAGGACGTGGCTTTAAGGATGGCCCCAGCTGCAGCCCTCCTCTTGATCTCCACTGCCTTGTGCGGAAGGGTTCTTTCTCTGCTGCTCACCCTGTTTTGGCCTGGGCACCTAAAATGGGGGAGAAGAGAGAGGAGACAGAAAGTGGGTGACAGGAGAGAACCTAAGAAAAGTGAAAGGGAGGTGGAGCCTGAGCAAGGGAGGGGTGGGTACCACGGTGGTGGAGGGGGCCTCCATGATATCGGAGCGTGTGGCCAGGAGCCCAGGCGCCAGGCTGAGCTACTGCTCTCAGCTTAGGAGCCCCCATGCCAGCTGGACGCAGGAGGGTGGGCACAGGCAAGGCCATGTCCAAACACACACAGAGCACCCTTTGAGGAGGTGGCAGCTGTCAGCCCAGACCCCACCCCTCCACTTGCTGTGGCCCTGCCTGCCCCCTCCAGCAATACCCTGCTGAGTACTGGGCTAGGGACACAGAGATGCTCAACTGGGACCCCTCACTCCAGGGATGAAGGGGACAACCTTGCTCAATCAGAGCAGAAAGCGACCTCGAATCAGTCCTAGAACTAGGATCTGGGTATGGTGGCAGGTCTTGATGTCTCCTTTCTAAGACATCTTGTATTCTCTTCATGGCCCATGGCCACCATCAGAACTTTTTCAGAACCATCCTGGGGAGGAGACCTATGCTATCCCACCCCTCATGGAAGAAGGCTGAAAGCCTTCTAAACTTCAAGGGATGATCTGCTGATGGGGAATGTAAAAGTCTGGGGTGCTGGGGCCAGCCCTGGGGAAGTCGGCACCCCCATTTCTGCTTCCACCATCCAATCACCTTGGGCCTCTGGCCACTGCACAGCTGGTAGACTAAAGAGCCTGTTCAGATCCACAGTGCACCCAGATATACTTCCTAAGGGGCTAGAGTTCTCTGTCCACAACCCAGATCCCCCATGAGCCAAGGATGCTGCCAACTAGCCTCAAGGAAATGGCTCTGTCTTTCTTCCCCTGGGTGGTCATCAGGGCTTACCTCTAGGAGCTGCCCCTGGCCAGTTCCCCCATCTGATCACGGCTTGGTCTTGGTCCTTACCCTCCCAGGGCAACTGGCAGCTACTATCCTGTGTCTCTCCTTGGCCTGAAAGTCCACCTACCCCCAAGCAGGAACAGGCTGTATGGGGTGGGTAGCAGAATGACCCCTGATTCTTTCAGCCTTTTGGTAGCTGAAGGATCTAGGAATAATATGGAAGCAGCAAGGGAGGTGGAGAGATGATGATGAACATTTATGTGCTCCCTGCTTGCTGGTGTATATTTCCACCATGTCTGTGGGGGAATGGCTGAAGAAACTGGGGGTGTGTGACCTGGGGAAAGGAAGGCTCAGGTCCGTGTGTGCCAGGCTTTCAGCATCTGAAGGGCTGGCCCACCACGCAGGGATGGCTGTGGGTGGGCCCATAGATGAGGGTTACCAGGAGACAGGATCCTCCCTAAAAATCAGTCCAGATCTGTCTGGTGGACCCAAGGATGGGCCAGTCTCCTCCCGGGGAGTCAGGAGCTCCCTTGTCCTGGGAATGTGGCCAGAGGAGCCCTGGGCGGCGCCGTGGGGGCGTATCAGGGATCCCTGGGTTCCCTCTGCGCTGGGGGAAGACAAAAGGGTTCTAAGTCTTGCTCCGCTGACCTGCTATCGCCTTTAGCCGAGCCCAGCCCCACCCCCGTCTACGACCGGACACCGGGACTGGGAGCCCGGCCAGGGCCGCGGGATAGGCGCCCAGCACCCGGGATGTGCCGTGGGCGGAGGTTCTGGCCTCCAGAAAAGGTTGGGCGGACATGAGATGAGGCGTCTAGAGGTGGTCCACCAAGGAGGGATAGATAAGGTGTGGGGACCGGGCCTCCTCTCCGCGTTGGGCCGACAGAAAAATGCCGGGGTCCGGGGTCCTCGCCTTTAACGCAGCCCGCCGCACAGCAGCCGGGAGGGGGCGGGGCGGGGCGGGCGGCGCATGCGCGGTGCGGGCTGGAGCCGCCGGACGGTCCGGCCGCCGGGAGCGCGCAGGAGCCCGCGGGCAGCCTCCAGAGACCCGGGACCCCGCGCCGGGGGCTGTGAGCGGCGCGGGCGGACCCAAGCCCCCAGCCTGCCGGCGCCGCTGCCCGCTGGGCCGCGGGAGCAGCGGCCACGATGTCTGTGCCGGTGAGTACCGATGCCGCCCGGACCCCGGGTCCGCCGCCCCCCTGTCCCGCTGTCCCCGGCGTGGCCTGCAGCCTTTAGCTGCCGGCTGAGGCCTAATGCCGCGGGGACAGCCAGACTGGGGGTCGCTCCATCTGGTCTTTCTCGCGCAGGGGTCGGGCGACAGGTTGGGGGCGTCTCCCCCACGCCCTCCTCTCTGTCTCTGCCTTTTCATCAGCTTCCAGGAGAGACGGGTCGGCTGGGGGTCTGTGCTGTCGCCTCGGGAAGCTCCCCAGGACGGCTGGGTCGGTAGGGGTCTTTGTTGCCCCCACTGGGACACCTGGGCCAGGCAGGAGCCTGTACAGTCCCGCTGGAATCCTCACCCGGATGGCCAGGCCTAGTCGGGAGGGATCTTTGTCGGTCCCCTGAACCAAAGTCCAGCTCTGGGCTGGGTGAGGGTTGGGGAGGTCTGTGCTGACCCCCAGAAAACTCCCTTGGATAGTTGCCCTGTTGTGCTTTTGTGTCCCCACCAGGATGGCCAGGCCTGGGTCAAAGTCTGCCTTGTCTCCAGAAACAGCCGTTTCTCACCCCTGCACTGGCTGATCCACTTACTTTCCGGGAAGTTTTGCTCCCTGGCTGAACCTCTAGGCCCCTGAGACCAGCAGCTTCCTCCCTTCAATCTATGAGCCTTCTCTGCCTGATACCCCCTTTTCCTGGCCCAACAAGTGGCTTTGGGCAGCCCCCAGACCATGGCTGTACGTTCCGCAGATGGGACAGCATCCCTAGACTTCTGGGTCTCACCTCCTGAGGGTGGCAAGTGATCCTGGCTATCTGGGGTGACCAGGCCTCACATACAGGCCCCAGCCCACTTTACAGATGGACAGACTGAGGTGGGAATCTGTACTCTGCTTCTTGCCAGAGGGGGCACCATTTGCCTGGGAGAGCTGTGGCCTCCAGCCATTGTTTCTCTGCTGAGTCAGGGGCTTTTCCCTCTGACAGGAAGAGGCAATAAGCCAGAGCCCTGCCCAGCCTGGCCTTGTTTCTAGAATTGCTTCTCACCCGGGAGACCCCATCCTTTTGGTGAAGCAGATAGTTGGGGCTTCCTGGCAGGCAAGTGGTCTCTTAATTAACTATTTTAAAGTGTATGGAGATTACTGGAGGAGAGATGCTGTGTAAATGCAAAGCACTGTTATTATGGAATTAAAGATCCCAGCTCCTGCCCACCTCCAGAAGCGGTAATGCAGAATTACAGATGAAAAATTAGGGCTTCCAGGCCGAGCTGATGCGAACCCCCCATCCCATCTGTTCTGGTTCAGAGCATAATTACCTCATTTCCAAAAAGAAAAGATAGAAAATGCCTGCCCAGACCCTCTTCTGCTCTGCTTACCTGCAGAGCCTGGATCTGCCTAGGCTAGAGCATTAGGGCCCAACTAGCTCTGCCTCTGTGAACACTGTTCAGAAAAATAAAGTGGACCCCCACCCCCAGGTCTGCTTAAGGGCCAAGGTCTCTAAGGCAGTGGTAAATGGGAATGCCACTCTGGCCACATGGTAGCCTGGTCAGGCCTCGTTGGGAGATCTACATTTGATTTGGTTGTCCATAATCAGTACAAAGCTCTGCTTATGGAGTCTGGAATTGCATGCAGCCCACTTGTCTCACGGGACTTTGGGCAGCTGTCCTTAAATCTGCCTTGGGTGGCCCATCTATAACTAGAGAGGGTGGCAGATTGGGTGGGATCTGGACAGATAGGTATAACTGGAGAACTGCAGTTGAGGTCAACTAATCTGCCCCCCATTATGGCCTGCTCCAAGTCACTCCCCACCTTCTTGCTTATAGACACAGCCTTCATGCATTCTGCAGAGGGTGGCTGAGCTGTCAGATCACCTGGTGTCTCCTAGGACCTTGGGTAGTGTATAAGAATAGTAGGACTAGAAGTTAATTTTTGGAGCAGAAGATTATTTTCATGTGCTGGGGAGGCCTTATGGAAGCTTCCAGACTAAGCAGCTTGCTCAAGCCCTGCTCTTGGAACCCAGAGTGGTAACTGCCCATGTGGTGCTCAGGGACACATTTGGGTTTTAAGCATACCCGCTCATTTGGGCAATCTTTTTCTGGATAGGGCTGACGCAGGCACTTTGACCCACAGAAATTACAAGATGCTTCCAAACGGGATGGGAGGTGATGGCAGGGAGAGAAGACATTGGGATGGGCCAGTTTGAGCTGGGTATGACTCCCTGGGTTTTTAAGCAGGCCTTGTGCTAAGGATCTCACTTGCTGTTTGACTCCTGTGGAGTCGTAGGCTGGAGAGGGGAAGGTACCACAGTGTCCCTGCCCCCCTGCTAAGTGCTCCTTACTCTGCTGGGAGCCAAAATCAGTGCTTTGGCAGTGCCTGGACATTCTTTTCCTGATTGTTCTCTAATATATGCTTTCCTCTTGAGCATGGCTGTCCAGTGCCCTGGACAGTGCCTCCCAGTTGGCAGTTCACACTTAGAAATGGCCTACCTTTGATGTCTGGGCTCACTGGGATGAGATCTGTTCAGGAGTGGCAAGATGCTTACTGTGCTGTCACTGTCAGGAAGGAGGCCACCTCCAGCTTGCAGAGAAATGCCCTGAAATCTCTTTTTGCCTCATTTCCTGTGATGAAATAGTGGTGTTCCTCCCACCCCTCCTGTGCTCCTTTACCAAGGGATGGGTCTTTTCAAGGGATGCATATGCTGACTTGTGGGGAACATGTCCTGTGTGCCAGGCATGGGCTGGGCCTCCCAGGCAAAGGAAGGACCCATGTCTTGCCAGGGTCCCATGGCCAGTGAGAGAGGTGGAATCAGGGCAGGAGCCAACTGGAATCAGTCAGAATCTAAAGCCATAAAGTGACCATCATCCTGCGTGGCCTCTGTAATTGCAGAGGCTACAGCCTGTTGAGATGTTGACAGGCCAAAACTGCTAAATGCCTAATACTCTGCTTGCGGCCTTCCAGGCATGAGTTTGTGTAACCCCTTTAGTGCCCCTGGGAAGCAGGCAGCTTGCCTGGTGCTATGTAGCAAGGTTGGTCTAGTCCTGACCAGCCCAGCAGTGGCCAGAGCTTGGTATCTGGTTGAACTGCTGCCAGCGTTACTGGGGTGACCTCTGTGCCTGGCTCTGTACCAGCAGGTGCCGTGTGTGGGAGGGCTGGCCAAGGAGCCAGGAGAGTCTGCCCTGGGGCTCACAGCTGGCCTGGGAAGCCAGGCAGTGGCCCGCTGAGGCTGTGTTGAAAGGGCTGAAGAGGATAAGGTGGGAAGAAGCAGTGTCCAAGTCCAGAGTCTGCAGCTCAGTCCCCAAAGCCCCTTCCTCTCTCCTGCCACAGGCTTGGCTCTGCTTGCTCCTCTCTGGAGAAACCAAGGCCGCCCTGTCCTTCTTCCCAGGTTGCTCCTGCTCAGCCATGCATCAACCCCCTGGGAAGCTCTCCTAGCCTTCATTTGTGATTGTGCATTTATTGGTGAGGTCATTCGGTTGCTGTCAGGCTGCTTCACAGGACTGCAGGCTTCATCAGGAGCAGGATCCACGCCCACCTGGCTCTTCACTCTCTCCTCAGGACTCCAGCTTGCCCCTGGCCATCTGCTGAGGGTGTGGAACCCCACCAGCCGTGGCTGCATTGTTGTGCAGAGCCTGGTATTTCAGCCACTGTCCTGGGAGACTTGGGGGCCAAGAGGGATCCCAGAGAATCTGCTTCAGGGTGGGAGGAGTGTTTGGTGGTTAAGGGTGAGAGGACTTTAGAACTTAGGGAGGCCCTAAGCAACTCAGTGAGAACCTATCTCTAAATAAAATATATTTTTAAAAGGGGGATGGGCTGGGGATGTGGCTCAGTGGTTAAGCGCCTCTGGGTTCAATCCCTGTTACAAAAAAAAAAAAAAAAAAAAGTGCTAATTCTGTGCCCTAAGTGAGAACCTTGATGTGCCTTAGTTCATCCTCTGTGTGATGGGGATGTTGATGGCACTGAGCCTTCAGGGTCTGGGGAGAACTTGGTGAGGGATGCACAATGCTGTTAGTAAGAATCTGCGGAGATTGTTATCCTTTCCTGCTGGGGCTTCTGACTTCTGTACAACAGGGTGGGGAAGGTTCCCAGGCAATCTGCCTCATGCCTCTGTCATTCTCTGTGGCTTGCTCAGGGCCACCTCCAGTGGCTCTTTTTTTGAGGTGGCTGTAGTTCCAAGGCCTTAGTGGTAGAATGACCTTGGCTTCTTCCCTGCTCTGGCTCAGCCAGCAAGAACCCCCCTCTATATTCCCCCTCCCCGCCAATCACAGGGCCTCACACATGCTAAGCAAGCTTCTATCACCCAGCCACATTCCCCCGCCCTAGGCACCCCCCCCCCCAAAGCCTTGAGTGGGAGGTTGTTGTCCTCACTTTGCCTACAGAGTAACAGACTGCCATCTGGTAGGGCCACTAGCTGGCCCACTGCATCCCAGGCCAGGTCGATACTCTGCTCCTTGAGTAGGGCAGAGTGGAAGGTAGTAGAAGCCACTGGGGTGGTACAGATCTGTCCTTATCATGGTCTATAGCGGCCTGGCAAAGCACAGGGCAGGCACGGCACCACCTCATCCTATGGATCAGGTACTTTAAGGAGTAGGCTCAAGGCTGTGACTGAGCACCTGCTGTAGGGGTGGGATGACCCTTGCACCTCCCACTTCCCTCCCTGGGTGTGAAGTTATTCTCTCTGTGGTTCATTGTGCCCCTCCTGCCCCCTCAGGCTCATCTTCAGCTCCCAGCTCTGGACTTGACTGCCGAACAGCTGTTGCTTGCTTTCACTGCATCCTGGCCAAACCCCTTTGTTTCTTTGTCTTCCTTAGTCACCCTTTGCTGTGGCATTGTCTCCCTCCCTCCAAGAAACTCAGCTGGGGCGGGTTAGGGACCTCAGTAAAGGTGCTGGAGGATGCCTGCTCTGGCAGGAGAGAGGGTCACAAGTTGCAGCTCTAAAATTAATCTCCTTTCTAGGAGGGATTAGAGGCTAAGGGGGCTTTTCAGTAATTTTCATTTATTACTTAAACTCTGCCAAATTCCAAGAAAGATTTGAAGCAGATTATAGTGGAAGACACAAATAGTCTGGACTCATCAAAAGATCCAGAACTATGTAATGTATTGGGAAAGAGGAAAGATTATTCCAGAAAGTCCAAGCTAATTAGGCATAAAAATTTAATTTTAAGCTCCCTGACAGCCAGGGAAAAAAGAGTTTAGGATTGCAATACCTATTTTTTTTAAATTCTGAAATTGTATATAATGCCATGCATTTTTCTTCTGTGATTTTTTTAAAACCAGCTGAGACTCTTACTGAGGTATGTTAAATGTATAGCTGGATGAATTTTGACTTATGTAGACTCTTCCATGTAACCATTAGTGAAATCAAGATAATTAATGTCTCCATCACTTCAGAAAGTTCTTAAAAGCCCCTTTGCAGTCAAGTGTCCCTACCTCATTTGGCAGCCACCATTCTGATTGCTATCACTGCCTTAAATTTGTCTGTTCCCCCACTCTACCCCCAGGATTGAACCCAGGGGTGCTCCACCATTGAGCTACATCTCAGCCCTTTTTTTAAAAAAATATTTTTTAGTTATACATGGACACAATATCTTTATTTTTTTTATTCATTTTTATGTGGTGCTGAGGATTGAACCCAGTGCCTCACATGTGCGAGGCAAGCGCTCTGCCACTGAGCCACAACCCCAGCCCATCTTGGCCCTTTGATTTTTTTCTTTCAAGACAGGGTCTTCTTGCTAAGTTGCAGAGGCTGGCCTCACATGTACTGTCCTCCTGCCTCAGCCTTCCAAGTTGCTGGGATTACAGGTGTGCCTGGCAGATTTGCCTATTTTTGAACTCTGCATAAGTAGGATCATGTAGTAGGTATCTTTTGGATCTGGCTTGTTTTTTCAGCCTGATGGTTTTGAGATTTTCATCCATGTGGTGGTATTGATAGTTTGCTCTGTTTTGTTGCTGAGAGGTGTTTCCCTTATGAATATGTCACAGTGCATTGATCTACTCCCTTGCTGATGGATTGCTGTCGATATCTTTTGTGTACTGTGTATCTTTAAGTACCAGAACACTGTCAGAGGTTGGTTTAATACCTTGTTTCAGTGTTTTATAAAACCTGATATCCAATCATACAGCCTTGGGGCATGCCTTGAGAGTTATCTGGGCTCCCAAATCCTGAATCTTCCAAAGTAACATGATTGCTTAGAAAGGGGTGTAATGACGCTCTTCCCAGTTCACAGCCCTCTCCAGTTGTCTCCACTCCTCAGTTACCTGGCAGGTTCACCTTAGCCATTTGAGGCATCTGCATTTTTTCCAGCCTACCCCCCTCCCCCAGGTCCTGGCTGTCAGGACTTCAAAGAGATCAGGAGGTGGGAGAGAATGCAGCCTGTCCTGAGAGCTGTGTCCCACCCTCTCTCCTTAGTCTCTACTGGACTACCGAGATGCCCTGCTGGTCAGATACTCTAGGGTGCCCCTGCTTCAACCATGGGAGCCCCAAGCCCAGCAGAAGAAGCCACGCCTGGGGAGGGAGTGTTGAGAGGCGTTCTTTGGGCGCCTGAAGTGTCTCTTCACACTGAAGGAAGGAGTGGGCTCGCCTGTGCTATTTTTTTACCAGTCTTTACTGTTACTTTTTTTTTCTGCATAATGAGCCTTAGCAAAAGATTCACACATCTGCTCAAATGCCACCTCCTCAGAGAGGCCCCCCAAGTACCTTGTGTAAAACAACCCCTCCCCATCAGTCTGCTGCTGTCTGCTTTGTTCTCCCACAGAGTCCTTGTTACCACCGATATGTGTGATTAGCTGTTCATAATGTCCTGCACCCCAGCAGCCCAGGGTGTAAGTTCCCTGAGGACGGGACTATTTGCACAGCAGTATTCTAGTGTGGCACGTAGCGTGCAGTGGATACTCAGTCTGTAGGTGTGAATGACAGAGATAGACCCCATAAGCAGCATCCTAGAACCTGGTTCTAGGGAGTCCCTGCCCACCCCCTGTATTGGCTTGTGGATTTGAGGGCAACCAAACTCCAAGGAAGGATTTTGCCCCTGAGCCTCAGATGAGGTTTGGGGGAAGAAGAAGGAATCACAGAGCACCTGAGGAGGGAGTTCTTTGCAGGTGGGGAGAGCCGGGAGGTCTTGGGGAATAGATTTAACAGGGTATACTGGTGCATGTAGTATGGTCCAGGGGAGGGATTGTGCCCATCAGGGTGGCACTGGACATGTGACAGTGTGGGGTATTGATGTGCTGCTGGCAGCATGCCTTCTGGGTGTTACCATCCCGTGTGCAGCCCAGACACGCCACCCTTCTCAGGGTCTGGGATAGCACATGCTGTCAGGGATTACATTTAACAGATGTGCAAACTGAGCCTCGGAGAGGGGCAGTGACTAACCTGAGGTCCCAAAGCTAGCTGGAATCATTGTCTGTTCCTGTCCTTATAGACTAAAGGTAAGCAAAAGCTTGGGACTGGATCTCCTGGGGCAAATGGAACCTCTCTATAGGCTAGAACAGGCTCAGGTGGGATGACTGCATTACGTCCAAGGAAGGAAAGCATTGCTTTCCTAGTGGCTGCTATAGCTCTGCCTTCTGTGTATCCACTCTTACCTGTATTCCCATTCCAGAGGCCCCAGGACCCCTCCTGTGAACCTGCTGGTCCCTTGCCCTACTAACCCCAGCCCAATGGCAGGGAACACAGTTCTGCCCCTCTGTGGGTATTTGTGGGTATGGGCACTGTGTTTGATGGAAGCAGCCTGGGGTGGGCAGCAGATGGCTTGTGAAGCCACCCGCCTCTGCCTGATCTGCTGGGGCTGGTTGCCATGGGAAAGGCAAGAGCAGATGGTCAGGCTGGGGAGGCCTCTTGACCACACCCTGTCCCTGCCTACCCAGCCTGTCAAACAGAGGAGAAAGGCAGCTACCAGCAGCTGAGCTTTCTCTGAAGACAGGGACCTGCCCCACCCCATGCCCGTCCTTCTGCCTTGTTCCTCTCTTCCCCAAGGCCGTTTTGTCCGCCAGCTTTTACTCTGCAGGCAGTGTTGAGGGGCTGCCTCTGCTATGGAGCAAGGCTGCAGGGGCCAGATCTCAGTCAGCAGGGAGGGTAGTACATAGGTCCCGGCCTCCTCATTCCATACACATGTGCGGGCAGCTGTGGCAGCACCCTGCTGGAGGGGAGAGGGAAGTGGGAGATGGGCAAGGAAGGTGCAGAAGAGAAAGGGAAACAGCCAGGCACGGTGGTGCACACCTGTAATCTCAGTGACTCAGGAGGCTGAGGCAGGAGGATCACAAGTATGTGGCCAGTCTAGGCAACTTAGTGAGACCCTGACTCAAAATAAAAAGGGCTGAGGATGTAGCTCAGTGGTAGAGCACCCCTGGGTTTAATCCCTGGTACAGAGAGGTGGGGGGAGGGAAGGGGGACAGAAAGGGGGCACACAGACCACCATAGTGATCACCCTGGGTGGGGCGCAGAGCTTCTGAGCATTGCTTGGCTGCCATACTGGCCCCCTGAAGCTTGGGCCCCCTAGGCACAGCACCCACCCTGAGGCAGACACCTCCCTGTGGGTGCCTCTGCTACTTTTTAATTTTCATATTAGAAAAACAATGAAAATAACTGGGAGAGTTGTGCTGCCCCTTCTGGGAAGCTCCTGAAGGGAGAAGCTGGAGCTGCATGGCCAGTGGGAGGCACTGGGTGTACTGGGATCCTTGAAGAGCAGAGGGTGGAAAGCTGTTTATGGCTGACAGCTCTGACACCACCCTGAGAGTGCGTACTCTGCTCTGTCTGGGTTACTAGGGGTGCCTTTCTGTGGGACACCCCTGGGCTGTTGGGCAGGGGTGCCACGGGTATGAGCTCTGGTGTTCTTGGCCATGTGAGCTGGCTAAGGCACTGCCCTTTGAGCCTCTGGGTAGTGGTAGTTTCATCCTGGTCCCCAGGGTAGCAGCAAGGACTCTGCTCTTGTGCCATCTCACCTCTTCTCTGTGCCATCTGTAAGAGTCCCTGTACCCTCTCCCAGGTTTGAACTTGCCACTCCGAGTGGCCAGCCCAGGGGAAGGCACTCAGCCTCCAGCCTTGGGAAACCTTTTCCTGCTGCTGTTCCCAGAGCTGGCCATCCGTTGACCGGCCAGCTCACCTCCTGCTTCTGGGAAAACCAAGGCTTCAGAAAGGGAAGGGGCTATACACCATCATATTGTGCATGTCATTTTAGGCCTGATCTCACTTGTTGGAAGCATTTTCCTGCATTATTTTGGTCTTTGAAAGTGGCCCTCTCTACAGCAGCATGATCTTCCTTGGGAGTGTGGTTTGTCTAGCCATCCCCTGGAGCTGGGCATTTACACTGTGCCCCTCCCATCCTGCTGGTATAAATGGTTCAGTGGACATTGTTGGGCATCAAGCAAGAGTGCAGTGGGTCTGTACTGAAGGCAAGATCTGAGAGAGCCCAGAGCATGAACCCTGCCTGGGGCTCTTCTCCCTACTTGGGATCCAGCATGAGCAGCAGCAGCTCCCTTCCCAGTGAACCCTTTAATGACAGTGAGAACCAGGGTCCTCATGTGCTGGGCCCACCATGTTCCCTGCACAGATGATGATTTCAGGCCCCAGGGGTTAGTGATATCTCCCCTTCAGGAGAGTGTTGGCACTGGTGCCAGGCCATGCTCCCACCACTGCCCTCCCTCCTCCAACAACATATCCCATCCCCCCAGCTGGGCCTCTTTCCTTTCTGCCAGTCCCACTGCCCATGTACCTGTGTGTGCCTGCACACATACACTGGGCATGACTTGACTATGCTCCTTTTCAGGAGACTGAATTACTCACCTGCACCAGTCTTTCCCACCAGGGCCACCTCTGAGGTCCCATCCAATCAACAGATATTTAATGTGCCCTCTTTGCCAATGGGCTAAACTTCAGTGGGGGTGGGGGAGGTGTTGGTCCCCAGTGTAGAATGCAGTTTTGTTTGGGGATGATGCTTAGGTGCTTAGGTCTCGGCTGCCTGTCCTTTGGGAGACTCAATGTGACTGGAGTCTGGCTTCAAGCCTGGAGTGCTACTGTCCCTAGGTTTCCTTCCTGCTGCAGGGTAGTCAGGGTGTGCTGAAATCTAGCAGCGCCCCCATACCCCCTTCTGGCTGCCTGCTCTCTCCCTTCTATGCCTGGGAATGTGTGGTATGAGGCCAGGGCCAGTCTCACCCCTGTCACCTATAAAATGGGGCCAGTGGTAAAGCCCTTTATGGGGGATTGTTGTGGGCATTTGACATAGGGCCAGTACAGAGGCTGTGCTGGGCACCTGGGGTGCATCCCTGTCAGTGCTCCTTGGCAGCTTGGGAGGCCAGACTGGGGTGGGGTGAGGTTCTGTTTCCCATATACCATGCACCTCAGCCAGAGCCTGTTCCCCCTCTTACCACTCGCCTTGGAAGGGGCATCCCTCCCTATAACCCGCCTTCCCCACCTCCCCAAACAGTGGGACCAGGATCCTGGGGCCGTCTTCCAAAGCGGAAATACCATTCTAGGAGGCACAGGCTGGGAGGGGGGAGTTTAAGTAGAAAAGGAGCAAATTTTTGAAATGCCTTTGCCTGAGCCCAGTTCCCCTCCCCCTGCCTGCCCGCCCACACCAGCAGCCCCACCCCCCAGTGCCACTTTAATCCAGCTCCAGAGAGGGGAGGGTCTCCCATTCCCAAGGTCCCACCTCCTTTCTGTATCTCCTTCCTTGACAAGCTAGCCCCTTTGAGGGTCAGGCTTTTAGTATACCTGCTCATTCCCGCAGAGACCTTCAACCAGGAGGCCTACCAGCAGGATGCCACTTGGCAGTGAGGCCTGGTCCTGCCCCTGCCCTCAGAAATAGAGATTCTGGGGACAAGCTGAAGACTGCCTTCAGCCTCCAACACTTCTTTCTGGTCCAGCTGGTTTAGACCACTCCCTGAGAGTCTGACCCACTCACTTCAGGCTAAGGAGTTGGTAGCTGCACAAGGATAGGGTGTAGGAGGGCCAGAGGCACGGGTGCCTGGGGTCCAGCAGGAGGGGTGCCCTAGGCTGTGCTCTTGAGTGCTGGCTCCTCTTCTGTGGGGAAATGAACTATATTGGCGGGGCAGGGGGGCAGTCTTGGGGAGGGCAGAGTGTTGGCTGGTTATCCCCTTTTTCTCCAGAACTCCTGGGTCACTGCTCCTTACCTACCCTCATGCTGTGAGTTCTGGCCAGTGGGTTCCAAGCCAGAAAGCTCAGGGAGGTGCAGATGCCCCACTTTTCAGGAGAGGTGAGACCCAGGAACCTGTTTGAATCAGCTCTTCAGAGGACTTGTGAGAAGCCTGACTGTACAATACTTTACCATTTTATAGATGAGAAAGGAACCCAAGATGCAGAGGGCTTGCCTAAATTGCAAATCTGGGTAGGGACTATGCGCTGAGCTCTGGGTGCCAAGTGCCTGTCAGATGGAGGGGCTTGTGTGCATATTGCAGGCCATGCCAGGGATTCTCTGCTGGGTGAAACAGGTCTACCCTAATGCTTCCAGGAGGTTCTAGATAGTGAGCACTTGTTCGCTGACTGTGAGGGTTCTGGCTGCTCTGGAACAGTTTCCATCCTAGACCTTCTTGCAGAGCATTGTGCATCGCTGGACTCTGGCATCCTGCTTTGCTGTGTAGGGTGGCAGTCATTGACCTGCAGCCTACCAAGGGGGCACTTCGGAGAGCCAAGACTTACTCAGGTGTTACTGTGGTGGTGGTTTTACTTTTTCATTCCTAGTGAGTGTGCGCGCGCGCACACGATTTGGAGCAGGTTTCAGGGGAGTCCTGGGCACAGGTTTTATCCATGGCCAGGACTGAATCAAGAATGAAGGGGATGGGGCTGGGGATGTGGCTCAAGCGGTAGCGCGCCCGTCTGGCATGCAGCGTGGCCCGGGTTCATCCTCAGCACCACATACCAACAAAGATGTTGTGTCCGCCGAGAACTAAAAAATAAATATTAAAATTCTCTCTCTCTCTCTCTCTCTGTAAAAAAAAAAAAAAAAATGCCACCAGGATTAAATTTTCTCTGTCCCATAGAGCTTCTACAGCTTTAAAAAAAAAAAAAAAGAATGAAGGGGATGGGGCTGGGGATGTGGCTCAAGCGGTAGCGCGCTCGCCTCGCATGCGTGCGGCCCGGGTTCGATCCTCAGCACCACATACCAACAAAGATGTTGTGTCCGCCGAGAACTAAAAAATAAATATTAAAAATTCTCTCTCTCTCTCTCTCTCTCTCTCTCTCAATCTTTTTTTTTTAAAGAGAGAGTGAGAGAGGAGAGAGAGAGAGAGAGAGAGAGAGAGAGAGAAGTTTTTTTAATATTTATTTTTTAGTTCTCGGCGGACACAACATCTTTGTTGGTATGTGGTGCTGAGGATCGAACCCCGGGCCGCACGCATGCCAGGCGAGCGCGCTACCGCTTGAGCCACATCCCCAGCCCTCTCTCTCAATCTTTCTTTAAAAAAAAAAAAAAGAATGGAGGGGACAGGTCTCCTAGGGCAGACGTGAGAGCAGAGTAGGAGAATGCTGCTTCAGGGAGGCAGGGATCAGATCAGGCCTCTGTTTCCTGAGTTCCTTGTTGCTATGGCCAGGAGCACCTAGGATGGGGGGTGGGTAGGACAGGATGAGCCTTGGCCCTGCTCCCTTTGGGCTTCTGGGGGCCAGCCTGAGTCCCCAGAAGGTCGAGGAATGCGGGGGGGAGGGGGCAGTGCTGCCTATAAAAAAAGTCAGGTCAGGCCAGAGCTCCAATCTCCTTCCCTTGAGTCTTCATTTCCTGGGGTCCTCACACACTCAAACTGTCCAAGGTCGTGTTGTAGTTATTGTTATTTTTCTGCAGGCTGGGGCATGCTCCCTCCCCATAACATCTAGATTCAGATCTGAGTCGGATTATCTGATAGACACATGTGGAATGTCCAGGGTTTGGTGGGTGGGAAAGACAAAAGTTGATTTGAGGCCAGTGCCTGGAGGGAGGGAAGAGGGGACTGTGGCCCACCTATTATTGCTTCTCCAGAAGGCAATCCTGACAGTCTTCCAGGAAGTGGAGGCTGTTTGAGTAGACAGACCTTCAAGAAAGGCATTTTCTGGGAGACCTGTATTTTGAGGGAAAGGGATAACCCTTGCAGTAGGTTTTGTTTTTTGTTTTGGTGTGTGTGTGTGTGTGTGTGTGTGTGTGTGTACTCCAGGGATAGAACCACTGAGCCCCATTCCAGCCCTATTTTGTATTTTATTTAGAGACAGGGTCTCACTGAGTTGCTTAGTGCTTCTCTGTTGCTGAGGCTGGCTTTGAACTCGTGATCCTCTTTCCTCAATCTCCTGAGCCGCTGGGTGCAAGTTTTTTTTTTTTTTTTTTTTTTTTAACATTTTTTTTTAGTTGTAGTTGGACACAGTACCTTTATTTTATTTATTTTTATGGGGTTCTGAGGATCGAACCCAGGGCCTCACACATGCTAGGCGAGCCCGCTTTATTGCTGAGCCCCAACCCCAGCTCGGGGTTTTGTTATTTTTTTAATATAAATTTTTAGTTGTTGATGGACCTTTATTTATTCATTTATTATATGCAGAGCTGAGAATCGAACCCAGTGCCTTACACATGGTAGGCAAGCGCTCTAGAGCTGAGCCAGGACCCCAGCCCTTGCAAGTAGGTTTTGAAGCCCGACAGCAGACTGGGGCCTTGAGCCGAAGGGGGCTGTCCCACTGGGCAGGCTCGGGTTCGCGCGCTCCCGCGCTCCCCTCCCCTGCGCGCCTGAGCCCCCCGGGCAGGCGGCTCATTTGCATGGGAGCCTCAGCCGCCAATGGGCGCGCGCGGCCAGGCATGCCGGGAGCCGGCCTGGGCCGGCCTGGCCGCGGTGGCGGGCGGAGCCAGGTGGGACCGGCTCTGGGCGGCGAAGGCTGTGGTTGAGGCTGCCGGACCGGGAGCCGGGCCGGGGCGGCTGCGGCGGTCTCAGAACCCCGAGTACGAGGCCCGGGTTGCTCGGTGTGCGCTCTCTAGGGGAGCCGAGGCCTCCGGCCGGCGGGACACCATGAACTACCTGGTGAGTGCGGCCTGAGGTCTGCTCCCGGCCGTGGGGCGGGGTCCGCACGCTCAGATGGGCTTGGCGAACCGGCTTCCTAGCGGCTGCCCTGCTCGCACCCGGGAGGGAAGGGGTTAAGCTAGTGGCATTTCCTGCCGGACCTGCGGGTCCTGGGAGCCGCTGGCCGCTGGATACTCAGCGCTTCCCGACCGGGGCCCGCGGCCCCGCACCTATTCCTGGTCTGGTCGGGTGCTGGGAGGCAGGCACTGCGGAGGAGCCCAGAGCCACTGGGCCTCGGGGGCAGTTGGAAGGGCTGGGCGCAGGGGCCGCCGGCCCGCAGGAAAGTTCCTGGATCCGGGAAAGTTGCTGGCGGACGGCCCGCTCTCCCTCTGCCGGTGGCTGCCTGCTGTGTGACCTTGGGCCTCTGCGCCCAGCCTCTGAGCCCTTTCCGCGACCGTGAGGAGGGGTCGGAGGTCCCTTGGGGTCGAGAAGTTGCACTTCCAGGCGGGGTGGCGGTTCGTCCGTCGGTCTTTTGGTCGCTCGGAGGGTAGGGATCGAGGGCCGGACGAGCGAGTGCGTGGCGTCGTCGGGAGGTCGGCGCGGCCGGAGCTCCAGCGGGGCCGGTTAATGATTCACCCCAGCCCGCCGGCGCTGGATTCCGGGAACCGGGGCGGTGCGCCGGGGCCTTTATCCGCCGGCTTTGCCAGAAGGTTTGGGGAGCCGGATCTCCAGCGGAGGGAGTCCAGGGCCGCACCTCGGGGATTCATGGCAGGGGCTAGTGCAGGCTGCGAAACGTAGACGTGGGGGCTCTGGGGTCCACGCTGGGGAATCCCTTGGCTCGACAGCCTACAGAGCCAGGGTGTCCCTTTAGCTTACGCAGCCCCAGAGTCCCAGCGTCCGCGGGGAGCCCGGGTAGGGGCGGGGCTCCCTGCTCCCTGCTGCGTTGAAGGGTCGGGAAGCCGGGATTTGCTGAGTAGTACACTCGGGCAGGGAGCGCAAGGAGCGGGCCGCTTAGGGTCTGGAGTGGGTGAATTTGGGGATTGAGAATTCCAGACGGGGGGCAGCAGCTCTCTTTTCCATCCACAAGGCTCCCATATAGGTGTTAAGAGCATTTGGTTTCCATTCTCTGCACCTCTGCGGTGGGCACTTCTGGGGGTTTGCTGTGGCTTTGGTCACCTTCACGGAAAGACCATGCATCTTTTCCTTGCGGATTTCAGCCGGTGAGGAGGTTTCCTACAGTCCTGGGCTGGAGGACACACCCTCCTTTCCCCAGGTGGAGAGTTGGCTGTTGGGGGCAGAGAGATGGCAGGACACAAGTGCAGGTGTGAGTGCTTGGAGGATCCAGGCCCAGGCGCAGGTGGAATCTGTAGGGAAGGGAGCCCTTGGGGAGGAGCTGCTGGCACACCCTCCTGGCATTAGCAACCACCTCCCTTTTGCTCTGGGCATAGAAGGAGCCCAGTGGGAGCAGGGTGGAGTCAGGGCAGAGCAGCCCCAGGTTCTGCCAGGAAAAATCACTTTTAGTTAGGGAGAGGAGGACTGGAGCCTCTGGCCATTACTGGTTCTGCTGAGCAGGAGGGTGAGCACTATGGACTTGTATCATCTTTGTAGGGATAGCCAATAAAATGAAGTAAGGGCAGTGGTACTAGGGCCTCTTGTCTCCCTGGGAAAGGTCCCCAGACAGCTGCTCTCACCTCCCCCTCTGGATGGTGCAGAGGGGGGAGACTGAGGCACAGAGAAAGACATTCAGAACCTAGTTTCCATGTGCTGCATCCTATGTGCCTCCACTCCCTGTACCAGGATGGGGGAAGCTCTAGTCCTTGAGGCAAGTGATACTGGGGCTGTCAACTTGGTGAGGTCCCTCTGGCTGCAAGTCTATGCCATTGTGGCCCCCTTCTGGTAGCATCCATTGTTTTCTTTTACCCTTGGCCTGGACAGTTCCCTCCCCTGCCCTCCAGGAGGTGTCCTGGAATAGGAGAGGCAGTATTAGAGTCAGACTTGAAGTGTGGGGAGCAGGATTGGGGGATGGGGATTGTTCTCCAGCGAAGACACTTGACAATTCTCTCTTCTTTGTGGTCCATAGTGCCCAGATAAGGGTCTTCAGGGTGAGCTCCATGGGGCTTTAGATGTAAAGATGGAGAAACCAAGGTCTTGTACAGAGTAAAGTTCTTGTTGTCCCTTCTACGTATGGTCCCAGACCCCTCCATGATGATAAATCTGGGGTTGAGGATTTACCCCTATTCTGGGCCTAGTGCTGTGCCTGAAGTAAAGGGTCTCAACATAAAAGTGAACTCCAGCCACAATCTCACAAGTCCTTCATCAGGGCCCAGGAAAGGACAGTAGTGGATAGCCCCCACCCTCCAGGATGTATTAGGGGCTGCAGATGCTGCAGAAGGGCCCTCTTCTTGCCTCCTCTCCTCTGTCAGCTTCCCAAGGACAGTGCCTGTGGCTTCTTGGCAGGAGTTGGGGCAGGGACATGCTTCTCGCCTTGCACACAAAATTTTTCATGGTTGCCGCTCAGCCAAGGCCAGCCTGTGCTTATAAAGGGGAGCCCCTGGCATGCCCACCCCACAAGAACCCTCATCGTTCCCTCTTCCTACAGATCTTTCCTCTGGTTCCTGAGTGTCAGGCACAGGGCCCAGGACCCCCACACTACCTCTTTTGCCCTTAGGCCTCACACACTCTTGAGGCAAGCACGGCTAAAGCCTTGGCTCCTCTTGAAATAGCACCTGAATGTGAGATCTGCACACAAGCCACGGGGTTCTCCACACTCTTGCTCCCTGACAGGCGAGCACCAAGGACTTTAGCCCAGACCCTGGTTAATCAAATTGCCCATGGGAATGTTAGGGGAGGACGCTGCTAAGGCTGGCAGGTCCCAGAGTTTCACCCTGCACATCCAGGCAGGCACTCTCCCTAGGAACTGCCTTGGAGCCTGGACAGTGTGAGGTGCGGTGATCAGGATCCAGTCCAGTGGATCTGTGACTGCTTGCCTCCCATTGGATCCCCAGTGCTACTGTCAGTCATCTGTGTGCCTGTCGTGCCTGTGTCCATTGGCCACTGGAGGTTCTTTGGGACAAACAGAATATACCAGAAATAAGAATTGTGGCCTTCCGTATTTGCAGTGGTTCTGGGTATGAAGAGAGCCAGTGTTAATTGAGTGCCTTGCTGTATGTGATGCGCTGTGCTTGAGGTGGTGGTGGGGTGAGTAAGTGCATGTGGTGGGGACTAAGCAGGTAAGAAAGGTTCTAAAATTTCCATTCCTGAATTCTACGAACCTAAGCCCACCCTAGGAATCCCTAGTCATAGGAGTGACTATACCCAGCAGTGAGGGAGCTCCATTTTATCTCTCAGCCCCAGATCTGCTTCTGCTGCTTCCCGTCTGTGACCCAGGCAATTCAGGTACCTGTTCTGAGCCTCAGTTTCCCCATCCATAAGATAGGGATGATCCTAATGTTTCCTAGGGTCACTTTGAGGGTTAAATGAGACAATCACTGAGAAAGAGAGAGCTCCATCTCTGGCCTTGGGTAAATATATCATCTTTTTGTTTCCATCAGGACCCATCGGTTGTGTGGCCCTTTTCTTGTCTGCTCCTTCTGGCTCCCGCCCTGGGCTGGCTTGTGGGTGCTGAGAACATATTTGCTGGTACAGGTCAGATGTGGAGAGCTGCAGTCCTCTGATGTTGCAGTGTCCTTCACAGGCGGCCTAGGTTGGGCCTGCTGGAGGGCTCCTTGGAGGAGAAACCTTATGTTGTCTTCTCCCTTCAGCACTCCCAGCCTCCAGCTTGCCCCTCCCCGAGCTGGAGTTTAGAAATACCCACAGCACTTCCAGGGCTCCTCCAGGCAGTTGGCAGAGTCCAGGAGTCTGAGTATCTGTCGCTCCACATCAGAGTGCCTGACGGTGCTGGGACACGACGAGGGCCATTCTCAGAGTCAGGCTGGCCTACGGGGCAGCCCTGTCAGCTTCCACATGCAGGATGTTGTTTGGAGTGGGCCCTGCTGAGGAGTGTTGGCATTGGGCTGGGGGTTTTCCTTGGCCCCATCCACTCCGCAGGCACTTGGTATGGCACATCCTATGCCAGGCCCTGTGTGTGTGCACCCAAGATTCCACTGAAGAAGTGTCCTTCACAGGTGTACCAGGGTCAGGGGTCGTGAGTTGGACAGCGACAACACATGTTTGTCTTTCCCTCACCTCAGTACTTTGAGGTGAGGGAAAGGGGGTTGGGTGCTCCCTGAGAGTCATGGGAGCTTTCCTGGAGGAGGGTGATGTGTAAGTGTGCTCCGAGGAGTGGTAGGATGCAGAGGGAGGAATGCAGTGGCCAGAGGTGGGCAAGTCAGGTAGCAGCCTGGCACAGATGGCTGACAGCATCTGCCTGGACTGGCACTTGTGCTCTGGCTCTGCTCCCTTCCAAGTTCCCAGTTGTGCTGCTTGAGAGAATGGAGTGGAAGCACCTGATTGGCCCAGCATGAGTCATACGACTGACTATACCCAGCAGTGAGGGAGCCTGGGAAAGTGGGCTTAGGAGGCTGACTCCTCTGATTTGGGTCATGACACACATTCCCTGTAATCTTCCACAAACAGGGTCCCAGGAGAGAAAACAGGGAGGTGGGGAGCACATCCAGAGCAGGAATGCAATGGTGGTATGTACTTTGCCCCATCCAGGCTTACTGGCCATAACACTGTTTGGATGACATTTATTGCGCCATCCATTCATTATACCATGGGATCCTGCTATATGATCAGCCCTGTCTACCTGTCATCCCAGGGCCACAGCATGTCTCCCTCCATCCTCACCCCTGCTTCAGCACCTTGCCTCATGCCTGTCCTCTGCCCCTGTGCTTTTCTGTGGTGAGTCACCAGTAGTATCTCTTCCTCAGGAAGGTCATCTGTGTGTGTGTGTACTGGGGTGAGAACCTAGGCTTCAAGTGTGCCAGGCAAATGGTCTACCACTGAGTTACTCCTCTCAGCTATGGCAAATTATTTGACATCTTTCTGTCCCATTATAATGTAAGCCCTGTGCTGATAGAGGCTTGTTGAGTTACACTGTCTCTGGGAGCTTGGGTAAGAGGCGGAGCCAGGTGAATCTTTTGTTAAACAAAAGAATAATCCTGGGGAATAGTGGTGCTCAGTGGTAGAGTGCTTACCTAGCATGTGTGAGGTCCTGGGTTCTATCAACAGCACCGCCAAAAAAGAACAATCCAGTGAAGCCAGGGCTGTCATCTTAGAAGAGGATCTGGTGATCAGGGGCAAGGGACATTCCCAAGGTCACACAACAGTGGGAGGGAGAGGTAGGTCTGGGTCTGGGGCTTAACTGCTGCTCAGTGACTTGAGAGAAGGAGTGTGGCCTCTAGGAGCAGCGGGGGAGGCAGAAAGGCCAAAAGGGGGGGGGGCTTGGCCAAGTGGAGCAGTTGATAGGTTGAGCATCAGCAGTGCCCATGACCCGGGCAAGACTGGGGAAAAGCTGCATGGGGAGCTCTGGGTTGGAGAATGCCAGCTGACGCAGGCAAAGGAGCTCCCTGTGCCACATTCCCAGCCTGCGAGGTGCTTCCAAGCCTGGCTCCAGCTGCCCCACACTACACAGCTGCAGTGGACTTGGCCTGCTCAGTGACTCCTGCTGAGAAGGGGTTCTGGCAGCCCTGGGAGGCCAGAGGCATCAGCAGCTCACCTGGGCCAAACCAGTTCTCTCCCCTTCCTTGTCCTCACTGGACTCTGCCCTTGGTACTCCCTGTCTTTGCTCCTTCCCAGCCTGCCTGGTGGGGCCTCTCTGTCAGACTTCCCTGGACTGCCCTCCTAAGAGGTGAGGGACCTGCAAGGGGCAGTCCCCTCTGTCTGCACCCCCACCCCCAACCCCTGACTTGGCTGGAGGGGAATTTTCCTGTGACTCACCCTGCTGGCACTTCCTGTGGTCACCAGGGCAGGGGCTGGGGGACCTGGCCAGTCAGCTCTATGTTCTGGGGTCACTGGGGGAGGGTGTCCTGGGTGTCCCGCCCCCTGACGGGATGTGATTCCTGGAGGCAGGCTGTAGACCATATTTGGCAAATTTGCTTCTTACTGGCAGCCTGGGGATGGGGGCAAGGAGCCCTGGTGGACTGGGGGGCAGGTCTTTCCCCTGCCTGCTCCTCCTGGGGCCTTGGTCTGTTACAGCTGCCTTTGTCTTATCCTGCCTCAGAGCCTAGGAGGTGATCCACTTTTCTATTTCAGGATATGTATATTTTTTCAACCCCAAGTGAAGAACTACTTACTAAATAAAAAATTTTAAAATTCTGCAAAACAATAAGAGAAAGTACTCCCTCATCGTCTGAAACATTACCAGTGGCATTCTGACAGTCTCCCCATTTAAAAATTTTGAAGAATGTTTTATTGAGGCATAATTTATGCTTCAGTGCATTTTCAATTCCCTTGTTTTGGTGGCATGGACAGGATTTCCTTAACTTGCGCAGTTCCCGGGCTCTGCCTTTGTAATGCTCGCCTGGGCTCTATCCTCTCTAGGCTGCCTACTGGGTCTGGCTTCTCCCTTGGGCCTTGCTTCTCTTGCCTCCTAATTCTCTGACCTTTGGCCCTTTCTTGGGTTGGAGGCCTTTAGCTGCCTTGGAGAAGTGAGTTGAGGCAAGAGAGTGGTGTATCCAGGAAGGCCTGTTGCTGGGGACTGGAGCATTCAGGCCATCTCCCCAGGTGGTGTTGTACTCTTCCTTATGGTGATCCTCTTCCATCTGCTCAGTATGGTGGACCAGAAGACCAGGGAACTCAGAGGAGCACTTGCTATCCTCCGTTGATGGTCTGGGGGGGGAGGAGGGGACCTCCTTTCCCCAGACTTGCTGCTCTGCTGTAGGGGAGGGAGCCCCACTGCCAGTTCCTGCTCCCTGGCCCTTCCTGCCACCTAGAATTCCAGCTCATCTTTTATTCCTTGGAGGTAGAGTCTGCAGGTCAATGGGGAAGGACACACAGCAAGTGAGTGGCCAGAGCTAGGTCCCATTTCCATGGCAAGTTTAGACCTGGCTGTGCATCTTTAGATCAGAGTGGAGGCCAGGCTGTGGGGACCGCACTAAAGCCCAGAGCGAACCATCTGGCCTCCCTCAGTACCCAGCCCTGCCTGGTGGGGTCTCTCTGCCAGCTCTCATGAGGCTGACCTCCTAGGGACCTGGCTTCCCCTTTTGTTAACCCTGGGGCCCCTGCTGAGCACACAGTTCTCTGGTATCTGAGGAGGCCATAGAAGCCCAGCTTCATCTCATCCAGGCACTTCCTGCCCTCTGTGCTGTCTCTGGGTCCAGGCTGAGCCTGGCAGCTGGGCTAGGAAGGCTGTGGCAGGAACACATGAGTGGGCATGGAGGACCACAGAGCCTCCCCACCAGGCTCTTGTGCCCCCAGTGCCTCCCTGCTCCCTGGTTGCCTGCACTGTGGTCCTCCTATGTCTAACCACATGGCCTGTCCAAGTCCCACAGAGGCCACATGGAGCACATGTCCCTGCTCCACCCTAGTAGGTGCCACTTTTGGGGTGGTGGTGAGAATCAACAAGAGCTTCACTACAGGGAGGTGTTGCTGCTCTTCTTTGGCACTCTTGTCTATACAAACATAACATGTTCCTCATGCTTTTCTCATTCCCCTCCATCTCCCAGAAGCACCCACATTAGCTAATGAAATATTCTGGGATCTGTCCCCAGATAATTTGTCTTTGAAATATATAGAATGTTGTTTCATAGATGTTCATAGCATTTATAGGAAGGGCTCTGGACCATCAATTTTCTGTTTCTTAAGCCAAGAACAAGATTTAGGTGGCCTTGTGCAGTGATGGGCAAGCACCTGGGTGCTGGGTGCTTCAGAGGTCAGTGGGGTCAGTGAGCTCCTTTTAGCACCATCCCTGGGGTGCCACTTCTCCAAATAGTAGAACACCAGATGGATTACACAGTTGGATTTCAGATGGGACCTAATTTGTACCTCTACTTGCTGAAACTCTTAAGCATCCTTCAGTGGGCCTTGGCCATTCAGTTTCCCCTTGGGGAACTCGTGATGTTTGTGGCATTTTCTGTGGGTGTTCTTGTCTTTTCCTTGTTGATTATAGGATCTCCTTCAAATTTGTGATTAATCGCTTTTATTCACTATACAGTCAGACCTTTTACACTTAGGTTTTTCCTCTCTCTCACTTTTTTTTCCCCCAATACTAAGGATTGAACCCAGAGGCATTTTACCACTGAGCTACATTCCCAATCTTATTTAGACAGGGTCTCACTAAGTTGCCAATATTCCCATCTTGCTGCGAATATATGCATGTACCATAACACCCACTGCAAATATAAACATGTGCCAGAACACTACACTTAGGTATGTGTTTGTTATATATTCAGGTTTTTAATCACGTTTATCTGTAATATGGGGTAATGTCCATGTTGAGCATTCACATAATGACCGAGTTTCCTGCTGTCACCTGCGATGCCTTTCCCCCATTGCTTTGTGATCCCTGTTCCTACCTCCAGGCCCACTTGGAGTTGGGCATGTTGGAAAGGAGATGCTCCTATACTCTTCATTTTCAAAAGAATTTACCTTATTCATAAACCCCAATTTCCTCCATTTCATTCTAGATTTTTTTCCCTTTTTTGGTCAAATTTCTTAAAAACACAAAGTTAGGCATGATGGCACATTCCTATAATCCCACCTACTTGGGAGGCTGAAGTGGAAGGATGGCAAGTTAGGGAGACACTGTCTCAAAATAAAATAAAAAGGCTGGGAATGTAGCTCAGTAGTAGAGCGCTTGCCTAGAATGTGGGAGGCCCTGGGTTCAATACGCAGTACCATAACAAACCAATAAGAAAAACCCTGTTGTCATTTTTATCATAATCATAGTAAATTTGCTCTCTTCCCTCCTTATCCTGGGAACATCCCCCAGTGGATACTGGGAACTTCAGGTGGCACTGAACCCTCTATATACTATGTTTTTTCCTATATATACAATACAAAGCTTAACATAAGTTAGGCAAGTAAGACATTAACAATAGTAACAACATAGAGCAATTATAAAAATATAGTAAAAGTTGCTGGGTACCGTTGTACATGCCTATATGTAATCCCAGTGGCTTGGGAGGCTGAGCCAGGAGGATTGCAAGTTCAAAGCCAGCCTCAGCAAAGTGAGACCCTCAAAGCAACTCAGTAAGACCCTGTCTCTAAATAAAATTCAAAATAGGCCTGGGGATATGGCTCAGTGGTCAAGTACCCCTGAGTTCAATCCCCAGTAACCCACCACCACCCAAAAAAAAAAAAAAAAAAAATTATGTGACTGTGGTCTCACTTTCTCTCAAAATATCTTATTGTACTTTCACCTTTTTACTTAAATGAAGCCTCTTTTTTTTTTTTTTTTTTTTAACATATCTTAAATTGCCAGCATGGCTATTCTTGAGCTTTGGAGCCATTGTTAATAAAAATAAGTGTTACCTCCTTGCCATGACAGTGGATCTGATAACCAAGACAGCTGCTAAATGACCAAGAGCGAATCACACAGGCAGCACGGGGACTTCGTATCCCAAGCAGGATGGAGTGGGATGGTGTGAGATTTCTTCATACTCCTCAGAACTGTTACGATTTTAAAATTTATGGATTGGGCTGGGGTTGTGGCTCGGCGGTAGAGTGCTCGCCTTGCACGTGCAGGACCTGGGTTTGATCGTTAGCTCCATATACAAAAATAAACAAGTGAAATAAAGGTGTTGTGTCCAACTACAACCAAAAAATAAATATTAAAAAAAAACTTATGGATTGCTTATTTCTGAAATTTTCCTGTTTTTGGACTGTAGTTGACCAGGATAACTGAAACTACAGAAAGCAAAACCAAGGATAAGGTAGGCCACTGTCCTAAGAAAGCTTGGGCAAGTGAACTTTTTTTTAGTTTTCGGTGGACACAACATCTTTATTTTATATTTATGTGGTGCTGAGGATCGAACTCAGCGCCCCGCGCATGCCAAGCCACATCCCCAGCCTGCAAGTGAACTTTTTATTGTTGGTCATTCCTCTGTGAACTTGATAGATTTTTTTTCCTTTACTTCAAGTTTTGTATCGAGTGCTTTGACAGAACTTAAACATTTTCTCCTCTGCAGTCTTGTGCAGTGTTGCTTGATTAGTTCCTGAATAACTTCTAGAGTGGTTGGGTTTTCTTGGTTTTGTTTTTGTTTTTTGGTACCAGCAATTGAACCTAATAGCATTCTACCATTGAGCCACCTCCCCAGCCCTTTTTTGTTTGTTTGTTTGGTTGTAATTGGACACAACACCTTTATTTTATTTTATTTTATGTGGTGTTTTATTGAACCTAGTGCCTCACACATGCTAGGCGAGCTCTCTACCACTGAGACACAACCCCACCCCTCCCCAGCCATTTTTTATTTTTTTATTTGAGTTAGGGTCTAAGTTGTTGAGACCTTGCTAATTTGCTGAAGCTGGCCTCAAACTTGAAATCCTCCTGCCTCAGCCTCTCAAGTCACTGGGATTATAGGCACATGCCACCATGCCTCACTGTGTCGGTAGTTCTTATATTGTCTTTGCTATGGCGTTTCTTGGCAGTATCTATTCTACTTTGTGGGCTTTTTTTTTTTTTTAAGTTGTCAACAGACATTTACTTATTTATAAGTGGTGCTGAGAATCTAATCCATGCCTTACACGTGCCAGGCAAGCTCTCTACTACTGAGCCACGACCCCAGCCCCATAGTTTGTGGGCTCTTAAATGGGTGATCATGCAGTGAGCAAATGGTGACCATCTCGCCCCTGGGTGATATGTGCATACCTCCCCCCACCCCCTGTCATCTTTTTCCTCCTCGTGAATTGAACTGACCAGGGCAGCAGGACTCTGGGCTCTGGGACTAAAGCATAGAGAGCATCCTATTTTCTTCTCAATCTTAAGGGAAGGTGTTTGAAGTTTCTCCAGTAATTACTGGTATTTTGCTAATGGACTTGGGAAGCTTTATTTCATTTCTTCAGTGTTTTTAATCTTTAGAAGCTGTGATTCTTGTGTCTCCTGGGATAATCTTTCTGTCTCATAACCTGGTGCCGTGATTATCATCACTGCTGCCCTACCTGGTGTGGTGAGGCTGGCATGTGGTGCAGGAGTGGTTTTTAGGAACATCTTCAGGGCCATCTCAGGTGTTGATGTTGGTTGCTGTACTTGACCTTGAGGGCCCTCCAGCTCAGTTAAAGACATGTTGGGATCAGATAAACCTTTTTGTTGGGGGACAGGTGGGGACAATGGGGGTAAAGGTCCCAAAATCTTTTTAGCCCCAATTGTGTTGTTGTTTTACAGAGCTAAAGCCAGGTGCCTCCCGATCCCAGGGGAATGGGAGCTGGAGGAATCCCTGTACACATCTTTCTACCTTCATGCCCACCTGTGTCTTCTCTCCCCAGAACGTGCTGGCCAAAGCCCTTTATGACAATGTGGCTGAGTCCCCGGATGAGCTCTCCTTCCGCAAGGGTGACATCATGACAGTGCTGGAGCGGGACACACAGGGCCTGGATGGCTGGTGGCTCTGCTCACTGCATGGGCGTCAGGGCATTGTGCCTGGGAACCGCCTCAAGATCCTGGTGGGCATGTACGACAAGAAGCCAGCAGGGCCTGGCCCTGGCCCACCTGCCACCCCAGCCCAGCCCCAGCCTGGCCTCTCACAGGGCCTCCATGCTACAGCACCCCCAGCTTCCCAGTACACACCCATGCTCCCCGCTGCATACCAGCCCCAGTCTGACAGCGTCTACCTGGTACCCACACCCAGCAAGGCTCAGCAAGGCCTATACCAATCCCCTGGGCCCAGTCCACAGTTCCAGTCACCCCCAGCTAAGCAGGCATCCACATCCTCTAAGCAGACACCCCATCACCCGTTTTCCAGCCCAGCTACAGACCTTTACCAGGTGCCCCCAGGACCTGGAAGTCCTTCCCAAGACATTTACCAGGTGCCACCTTCTGCTGGCATAGGGCATGACATCTACCAGGTCCCGCCATCCATGGACACTCGCAGCTGGGATGGGACGAAGCCACCTGCAAAGGTAAGGCCATCCTGGCACAGCGTGCAGCACAGTGAGGTTTTAGTGCAGTTTTTAGGCCCTGCTTTTGGAGTGCAGGAGGGCCCAGCCACCTCTGTTCCTGCACTACAGCATGGCTGTGCATTTGGTCTGAGGTCAAGATGGGAGGTTTTGGGGGAATGTGTTCATTTATCTGGTGGAGACGGGCCTGAACAGGGAGAAGATAAGCTGGCCTTGGGGATGAGGAGATCCTCAACAGGCTCTCATAGGGTGTTGCCTGCCTGCAGTGGGCAGGTGGGGCTTGGCAGGTGAAGCAAGGGCAGCAGGGACCTCCCCTAGTCCATGTCAGAGCCCAGTGGGCCTGGACTAGGTCAGGGAGTTCAGGAAGAGGGCATGGGGTTTGGGGTGGCACTTGAAGAGGAGAATGGAGGGCATCATGTGGGTTTGGAGAGCGTACCTTGAACAGCAGGAACAGTTATTTTCTTCCTCCATAAACCATACCTGAGGCAAGCAGGCAGGAACTGACATGGTACTGCTGAACTCCAGTCCTCACATCCACTTTCTGGCCAGCAGGAAAAGAAGGAAAGGACAAAGGAGGCTGCACCCTCTCTGATGATCCCTCCCAGACATTACCTAGGTGCTTCTGAGCTTGCCGGCCAGAACTTAAACCTGTGCTCCCTTGGTTGCACAGGAGGTGGCCGTGTGCTGCATGTCTCAGTGATGGGGCTCTCCCGAGGAAGAAGGGCTGAGGGCTCCTGGAGGACCCTCAGCAGTCTCTGGTCTCAGAGGCCTTCTAGACCCTGATGAGGGAGAGGGACACCACTGTGCTCAGGGGCTCCTGTGAGTCTTCAGGATTTGTGTGTCAGCTCCTAAGTGGGGGCTAGGTACATCTGGCTGTCCCTGGCTCCACAGTGGGACAAGACCTGTTGGCTGCTGGCTATGAGCCTAGCACCCTTGTATTTCCCTGACTGCATGTCCCCATGTCCCCCCAAGTCCGTCTACCTGTGGAAGGAGATAGGACTAGAGTGAAGACCAAGACCCCCTGTCTGCCTCTAGCTGAGTCAGGAGCGACTTTTTCTCACCTTCACTGAACCTGTGTCTTCCTATGCCAGAGCCACTTTAAGAGTGAGAGAATAGAGTTTTCTGGGCCCCAAAAATAGAGAAGATATGTTCAGGTTTAGAGGGTAGAGTTCTCATGGTCAGCTCTCCTGGTTTCCTCCATGTCTGCCCCTCCATTACATTCAACCAAGAAGACCCCAAGATCCAGACCACACTAGCAGGGAGCACCTGAACAGCCAGGCGGGCACAGCCACCTGGTGATAGGCATAGTGGCCCTTAGAAGCAGCCCAGGCAGAGCAGAGCCAGCTTCCTTGATCCCAGCCCTGCCTCATGTTATTACCATGTCTAGTCCAGAGCCACCTGTATCTGGAGAGACATTGGGCCAAGTGGACATTCAGTCGTGGCAGTGAGCCTTTGTCTGCAGAAATGCCCAGGGCTGGGGGGGGGGGTGGCCTTGCTGGTAGTAGCTGGGACATGAGTCAGCAGGTAGTGTCATCCCAGCCCTACCACAGAGTGGCCTGGCACCCAGGAAACCTGGCCAGGGGTTATGGATAGGCAGAGGATGGGATTCTGGGATTCTGGCCCTTAAGCCTAACTACCAGGGCTATGGGTCACAGGCTCCTTCTTCTTGACCTACCTGCTCCTTCAGCCATCTGGCCAGAGACAAGTAGATAACAGAAGCCTGCCATGCTAGGCTGGTACAGCCCAAAGTGGGACAATTTCCAGGCTCACCATGGGGAGGAGCAGGGGCCTCTAGGGCCAGCAGTCCTATGGGGAAGGGGCAGGGAGCAGTGCCTGGCCAGTGAGCATCACAATACATCGTGGTCCATCTCGTGCACATGTGTACAAACCCCATATCATGTACGAATGCACCCATGGTCCATACTCCACCCCACAGCAGGCTTCTCTCCTTCCCTCCTTTTTGTAGTAAAACTTGTACTGGTGCAACTAAGGCTGCAACAGGCGGCAGAAGCCCCATGCACTAAGAAGCAGCAGCTCTCACACTGCTTCAGAGCTTCACCTGGCTAAGCCTTTCTCTGCCCAGACCTGTGTCCCAAGGATACTGACCTGGCTGGTGGCCCAGGAAGGGGAATCCTGTGCCTTGGACCCAGACCCTCTCCAGGAGGCCTCATCACTGCTGGCCTGGGCAGCCTTCATTGCATCTGCTTTTGTTTTATGATCATGAAAGGGATGCTTGTTTACTGTAGGAAATGCATAATTTATGAGAAAGTCTAGAGATAAAGTTCCCCAATCAAGAGGTAATTACTGGGAAATTTTGGCATATTTTGTCTAGCATATTCTCTTTGTCTTTCACAGATTTGTACATTTTCTTTTGCATTTTGAAGTTGTAGATCCAACACTAGATATCAAAAGCATTTTATTAGTTTTTAAATTTTTTCTCCCTAAGCCTGATTGGAATGGCTGCTCCCAGTTTTGCTGTGTTGTTGGCTTCCTAGACATCTTGATATGTCCATCCATGCCCACATTTTAAAGTCCTGCCTCCATAAGCCTTAGAGCCTCCTCCTTGGATATCTGGGAAACAGACTCCTAGTTCCAGGGTCATGGTCAGCTAGGCTGAGGAGGAAGGGCCCTGGCATCCAGAAAGCCAAGGGGGCAAGCAATAAGGCTGAGGCCAGAAGGGATTAGACCCTGGAACAATATCCATCTCGTGCGTGGCTGGGAATGGGAGCTCAGGGCCACTCAGGACCACCCCGGGGCACCAGGAAGCTGAGGGTAGGTGTTCTGCACATGTATGTAAGACCCCAAGGGGAAAGCCACTCTGCAGTGCTCCTTTGGGCCAGCTGTGCCAGGCATGGGGGCTATTGTACTTACCTGGATTTTGCCCTGCTCACCTGAGAAGCTTGGTCTCCTCCCAGGCATGCTGGGTCCTTGGGCCAGAGGAGCCTAGAGCTGGGGTAGGGAGGGGACTGTATTGCAGTGCTATAAGACCTGGCCTTCAGGTGTGTCCTGGTCCCCAGGAAGAGTAAGTGATCACCTGCCTGACTCTGTGGCACTCCAGTGTTGCTCCATTCCCAGAGAAGCAAATTGAGACTCCTAGACACGGGACAGCACAGATGCATCAGAGGCCCAGGTCCATGGGGCATTGTCCATTTTGTAGAAAGGGGAGACCAGCAGCTGAGTTGCCCAGAGGTGGTCAGTATACGGGACAGAATGCACAATGGGGGAAGAGGGAAGGGATCTCTTTGCCTCTGTTCCTGCCACCTGCCACTTGATGTCCTGCCCTGGTTGGTAGAGTTGGGGCTGCTCTGGAAGTTCATTCCCTGACCAGCTGGCCTATTTCTGAGTTTGTTCACTTATCCCCTAGACAGCTGATTATGAGGGAGGGGAAGGTTGGGAGGATAGCAGCCTCCTGCTCTGCCTGCCTTCATATGCATGCGTGTGTCCTGTGCGGTATGCTGTTTGCTCCACAGAGTGGGAGGAAGTGTGTGTATGTCAGGGAGTGTGTGGATCTTGAGGTGGTGCCTGTCTCCATCTCCTCCTCCCAGGCACTGGCTGCATCCCTTGTCCCCAGAGACCTCCACATCCTGCTAATGGGGCCTCAGGTGCAGAGCTGGGTGGCCTGTGATTAGCCAGGACTCAGCAGCTCTCTGGGGATTTCATTTCCCTAACAAGCTTTTCCCTGCTGGCTGCTGGCTTCCTCTATTTTTCTAACAGGAAAAAAAAAATTTTGGTGGCTTGTATTGCTGCCGCAGTCACTCAACTTGGCAGCAGAAGTGGCAGGCTGCCCTTAGCCCTGGGTTGGGGGTCTGGCCATCAGAGCCCTCTGGTCTGTTCTCCCAGCCCTCATCTGCCTAAGGACAGATGGGCACTCATGGGGCCTGCCCGGGTGGGGAGGTGCTCACCCCTCTTCCAGCACCAAGGGCAGGTTCACCTGCAGCCCAGAGGGCTTGCTTTTCCCTGGAAGGCTGTGGGGCCTGGAGAATCCTTGCCTCGAGGACTGGCCAACCTGCCACGTCCCTCCAGCCCCGCCTACTGTGCCTGCCCCACTGTTGGCAGGTCCTAGCTACTAAAAATAGCTCTGGAGGAGACTCCAGTCTGGGGCTGGAGGAGAGAGATGAGTCTAGAGAGACAGCCACAACTCCACCCCCAGACACTGGGACTGGGGGGGACACCCCATGGTGGACCCAGCAACTGCGCACACCGGCCTTCTCAGCTTTCCTGCCAGACTCAGCCCAGAACCCAGCTGGCTGAGTGTACCCGCCCAGCTCCACTGTGCCGCCCAGGAGGCTCTGCCAGGCTCTGGGCTCTGGTGCTTTGCTTGGTTGGGAGAGGTGGGGCGGGGGGGTGCTGGCACATGCCTGCTGGGGGGCCTGGGCAGGGTTCTAGGGGCATTGAGCCTGAGGGGGAGGGCCTGAGTCAACCCTGTCCCAGACATCCCCTTTGATTAGGGAACAAAAGGTCCTTCTGTGGAGAGAGCTAAACAGGGAGCCCCGCGGGGGAGACTGCCTTAGCCTGGCTCGAGAATCACGCAGGGAAGGAGGCTGCCAGGCACACCCCTGCCCCTTCCAGGATGAGTGCCGTTGTGAGGGCAGCATGGCTCTGGACAGTGCTGTGAGTGTTCCAGGTCAGACCCTCAGGCTCCTGCCCACCCACTACCCAGTGCAGGGCTCTGCTGCTGGGGCTGACTGACACAGACCTGGAGTCAGGGCCAGAGACCCTGGGGAAGCAGGATTTGGACTGCTCCCGCCAGCAGCTTCTACTGAGGCCTTACCCTTTCATTTCAGGTGGGCAAGCTCTGTCAGTGTGGGGGCAGAGGGTTGGGGTCTTGGTTCTAGTTGTGATCCCCCTGCCAAATACCTGACCTCCCAAATCATCCCTGTCTATCTGCCCAAGAACTGGCCCTGAGGTTGCTCTCAGGAGTCTCCCCAAGATGTATAGTGGGGGACAGGGGAAGAGTGCTTGCTACTCTGCCATGCCTCCAGCTTCTGGGAGACCTAGGCCCTGACTGTTGGGCATCTCCTTCAGGTGACTCCACTAGGCCTAGCCTAGTTTCCTGCACCTGCAGCTGTCTGCTGAGTCAGAGTTGTCAGCCAGTTCCCTTGCTGAGCAGGCTGGGAGCTGTTGAAGGACTCAGAAGGCCTTGCATAAGGTCTCTTGTCCTCCAGGGCTGGGACCCCAATCAAGGGTGGCCCCTTGCCCCACTGGCAATGCACTCTGAAGCGAGGGTCTGAGCCTTTCACCCTGCCTGTGGCTTCCCACCCACCTTACATATACCCTCCTCTGAAACCATGTGGTCGTCTAGCTGCATGACAACTAGACAGGTCTAAACAAAACCTAGGGGCCTAAGTTGTACCCTAAGCTCTGCATTCCACTACAGAAATGTCAGAGGATGAGAACCAGTGCCTCTAAACCTGCCTCACGGGTCTTCCCGAGGACCTGTGGGTGGATTGTAGAAGCTGGCTTTGAGGGCCGTGGTGAAGTCAGCTCTTTGTCCTTAGGTGGTGGTGCCCACCCGAGTGGGGCAGGGCTACGTATATGAGGCCTCCCAGCTGGAGCAGGATGAGTATGACATCCCACGCCACCTGCTGGCCCCAGGACCCCAGGACATCTACGATGTACCCCCTGTTCGGGGGATACTTCCCAGCCAGTATGGCCAAGAGGTAGGTGTTGGGGATCGAGGGGTGGGAGAGGTCAGAGATGGCAAGCCTATGCCTCTGCTTGGCACCTCCCTTGGGGAACTGGATTTTCTTAGCCCTAGCTAGGCATCCACAGTCTGTCCTGGGGTGGGTGCCACAGGGTTCCAATCTTCCCATTAAACCCAGGTGACCCTGACACTTGTATTACTGTACCTTTTTTCCTGCCAACAGGTATATGACACACCCCCCATGGCTGTCAAGGGTCCTAATGGCCGAGACCCATTGCTGGATGTATATGATGTGCCCCCCAGTGTGGAGAAGGGCCTGCCACCATCTAATCACCACGCGGTGAGCACACTGTGAATGCTAGGACCTCAGAGGTGTCGAGGGGGCTGTGTGGGTGTGCTTGAGCCCATGCACTACCTGGGTGGGGACTATGTCTGCAGACCACAGTTTAGCCCCTCACTTGATCTGGAACAGATTTGGGCTTGCTTATGAGCTTTGTCATCCAGAAGATGGCCCACTGTTGGACCTTCTCAAAAGGTTCTTGAGAGAATATCAGCAAGATAACCACTGAATTTGTCATCTGAACTAGGACAGGTATGGGGAAGGGGAGGTACTGGTGATTGAACTCAGGGGCACTTGATCACTAACCCACAAACCCTGCCCTATTTTGCATTTTATTTAGAGACTGGGTCTCACTCAGTTGCTCAGCACCTTACTAGCTTTGAACTTGCCATCTTCCTGCCTCAGCCTCCCAAGCCATTGTGGTTACAGGCATGTGCTACTATGCTTGGCTGAACCAGGACATTTTTTTTTTTTTAGATGTTGATGGGCCTATATTTTATTCTTTTTTTTTTTTTTTTTAAATATGCAGTGCTGAGAATCAAACCCAGTGCAAGTTCTCTACCACTGAGCTACAACCCCATCCATGAACCAGGACACTTTGAGAGCAAAAATGGGACTGATAATTATATAGGACTGTCCTGGGCCAACCCCAAGTACAACCCATACAAAGCTCAGCCAAGTACCTGCTACAGAGTAGAAAGTTCCCAGGTGGAGGTGATGGTGTCGGAGGTAGCAGTGCTGATGATGGCAGTGGTAGTATTGGTGATGGTGGAAGAGGCGGTGGCAGAGGTAATGGTGTGATGGCAGTGGGGGTGGCAGTATGATACTAACCTCACAGGGTTACATAAACTAGTAAACATCCTCACAGCAAACCCAAGAGGGGCTTCTCTCATGGGTGAGCAGATGGGCATAGAGAAGCGGAGTCATCTGACTTCAGAGTGGTTGACTCCTCAGCCATGGCCCTTAGGGCTGACGTGTGAACCTAGGCTGGGTCTGTGTGTGGCTGGTTCCAGCCCTGGTTCTTGGGACAGGAAGATGGGAAGACAGCCTTGACCATCTCTTGGTCCCCCAGGTGTATGATGTTCCTCCATCGGTGAGCAAGGATGTGCCCGATGGCCCACTGATGCGCGAGGAGACCTACGACGTACCCCCTGCCTTTGCCAAGGCCAAGCCCTTTGACCCAGCTCGCCACCCTTTAATCCTTGCTGCACCTCCCCCGGACTCCCCGCCAGCTGAGGATGTGTATGACGTACCACCCCCTGCACCTGACCTCTATGACGTGCCCCCTGGCCTGAGGAGGCCTGGTCCTGGCACCCTGTATGATGTGCCTCGTGAACGGGTGCTTCCTCCTGAGGCAGCTGATGGTGCTGTGGTTGATGATGGTGTGTATTCTGTGCCCCCACCAGCTGAGCGAGAGGCTCCTGCCGAGGGCAAGCGCCTGTCGGCCTCCAGCACAGGCAGCACTCGCAGCAGCCAGTCGGCATCTTCCTTGGAGGTGGCAGTGCCAGGCCGGGAGCCCCTGGAGCTAGAGGTCGCTGTGGAGTCCTTGGCACGGCTGCAGCAGGGTGTTAGTGCCACTGTGTCCCACCTTCTGGACCTGGTGGGCAGTGCTGGTGGGGCTGGAGGCTGGCGTAGCACCCCTGAGCCTCAGGAGCCACCAGTGCAGGACCTACGGGCTGCAGTGGCTGCTGTCCAAGCGGCTGTCCATGAGCTACTGGAGTTCGCCCGCAGCGCCGTGAGCAATGCTGCCCACACTTCTGACCGCACCTTACATGCCAAGCTTACTCGGCAGCTACAGAAGATGGAGGATGTGTACCAGACATTGGTGGCACATGGTCCAGTCCTTGACAGTGGCCGGGGAGGTCCAGCATTTACCCTTGAAGATATGGACCGTCTGGTGGCCTGCTCCCGGGCTGTACCTGAGGATGCCAAGCAGCTGGCCTCCTTCTTGCATGGCAATGCCTCACTGCTCTTCAGACGGACCAAGGCCACTGCCCCAGGGCCTGAGGGGGGCGGAACCCTGCATCCCAATCCCACTGACAAGGCCAGCAGCATCCAGTCACGGCCCCTGCCCTCACCCCCAAAGTTTACCTCCCAGGACTCTCCAGATGGGCAGTACGAGAACAGCGAGGGGGGCTGGATGGAGGATTATGACTACGTCCACTTGCAGGTGGGTGTTCTCCCTACCCAGGTTCCTGGGCTTTAGCTCTGCCACCTTTTTTGCCCCCAACACACACAGGGTTCTTGTGGTCAGTCTTTTTTGGGGGAGGGGGGTACCAGGGATGGAACCCAAGGCCACTTAACAACTGAGCCACATCCCCAGCCCTATTTTTGTATTTTTTTTTTTAGAGACAGGGTCTCACTGAGTTGCTTAGGGCCTTGCTTAGGGCTGGCTTTGAACTCGCAATCCTCCTCTCTTAGCCTCCCGAGCCCTGGGATTACAGGCATGTGCCATCGCACCCAGCTTTTGGTCAGATTTTGACTCCAGGCTTGGTCACTGATGAGTGCCAGTATCTAGTGTGGTCATTCTTGGGTCCTGTAGCACTGGGGCTACAGGACTGAATCTCAAACAATTTGGAGCTGGACTTTTGGTGATCCCAGCCGAGGTGGCTGCAAACATGGAGGTTTGGGGAAATAGGAAGGATAGGAAGGTCGGGAAGGGCCAGGTCTCTGAGATTGGGTTCCTAAGCAGGTACCTTTGCGCCAGCTGAGAAGTCCTGGTGAGGAGTATTCCAGACTGAGGGCCTGTAGGTGCCAAGGCCCACAGTGGCACCAGTGGGTGGGGACCAGATGGCCAGGCTTTGTAGATCAGGGGAGAGGATGGATTTGATTGCTGCTGTGGGAACCAGATCAGGGAGGCTGGCCATAGCCACATTGGTGAGTCACATGGGAGTGCAGGGGCTTCACCTGTGCCCAGCCCCTTCCTGCAAGGGATTCTTGCATGGGCTGCCTTCCTAGCCTTCGTGCACATGCAGTGCCACCTAGTGGTGCCTGGGCCCTCACTGTGCCCCTGGTGGCTCCTGGTGCTTCTAGTCCGAAGACACTCCTCAGCCCAGGCTTGTCTCCCCCTCCAGGGGAAGGAAGAGTTTGAGAAGACGCAGAAGGAGCTGCTGGAAAAGGGCAACATCATGCGGCAGGGGAAGGGCCAGCTGGAGCTGCAGCAGGTGAGCCCTGTCCAGCCAGGGAGATCCCAGACCCCCTGCTTGGCCTGGTGAAGCTCTGACACATTTAGTCCCCAGCTTCTCCCAGCAAGGTCATTTCCTCTCCAGACCCACCTGCCACTACTTTCCCCCCACAGCAAGTAACTGTCCAGTCTCATGACCATCTGTGTCTAAATTTTGACTTGGTTTGTTAATATTCAGTTCTGTCCTACCTTATCCAAGGTGGGGTCCCACTGTGTTGCCCATGAACTCCTGGGCTCAGCCTCCTGATTAACTGGGACTTCAGGTGCACATCTGGCCTAAACCAATCGATTCATCCATCTGTCTATCTGTCTATCTATCTATCTATCTATCTATTTATTTATTTTTGTGGTGGCAGTACCAGGGATTGAACTCAGGGGCACTCGAACACTGAGCCACATCCCCATCTCTATTTTGTATTTTATTTAGAGACAGGGTCTCAATAAGTTGCTTAGCAGCTCACTTTTGCTGAGATTGGCTTTGAACTCGTGATCCTCCTGCCTCAGACTCCCAAGCTGCTGGGATTACAGGTGTGTCCCACCTCATCCCGTGATTAATCTGATTTATTTTAAAGTGATTATTCTAGAGCTGAGGGTATAGCCTTGTCATGGAGAGTCTTGTTACCATGCCAAAGGCCTTGGGTTCTACCCTGGTACCAGTCAATGAAGTTAAGTTAGTGTTAATGGTCAGAGACACTATAGGGAGCCCAGAACTGTGTGATAGAGCAGAACACAAACCCTGGCAGGGAGAGGTGGTCATGGGAGTTGGGTCCAGCTGGTTTCTGTCCCAGGTCCTTCCTGAACCTGCTACAGAGGAGACTTTGTGAGCAGTTAAACTCTGGGCCTCTCAGCAACCCACTTCCCCACCACAATAAAAACACTCTTCATAAATTCTTTTTGAAGGCCCTATAACATCTATTGTTAGCTTTTTATTTTAAAAATATTTTTTTAGTTGTAGATGAACACAATATCTTTATTTTATTTTATTTATTTATTTTTATGTGGTGCCGAGGATTGAACCCAATGAGCCACAACCCTAGCCTTTTTACATTGTACCAAAATGTCCTTATTTAAATAACACTGCTTCATTTATCTGCAGAGTTTTTTTCATAGTTTCAGTCATCTCCTAGGTTAGGAAAGGGGTGACTTAAAAATGCTAAGAGGGGCTGGAGTTGTGGCTCAGTGGTAGAGCACTTGCCTTGTAAGTGTGAGGCACTGGGTTCAATCCTACCACCACATAAAAGCAAATAAAGGCATCAAGTCCATAGTCCATATACAACTAAAAAAAAAAAATGCTAAGAGGATTTATTTCCAACTGTGAAGATAATTAAAAGAGTTAAAATATAGAATAGCACAAAATGAAGACAATGACATTACCCATCAAGGTACGGAGCCAGGCAGAGGAGAGAGCCTGTGCCACCCTAAGCCCTGGCCACATGGCTTCCACTGTCAACTGGGGCATGTGGAATGTGAAATGATTGAGGAGTGCCTGGCACGAAGAAGATACTTAGGAAAAGGAGCATTAATAATTGAAACCAAATATAGATATCCATATTTGAGAAAATAATAATTTGTGATATTTAAAAAATATTTTATGAATATTTTTTTCAATGTGCTGAGGATCAAACCCAGTGCCTCACACGTGCCAGGCAAGTGCTCACCACTGAGCTACACACCAGTCCCTGGAATCTACATTGTTTTAAGAAATAGCCACCTACTTTATCCTCCTTCTGTACTCTTGCATCATAGGATCCCCCCACCAGTACTGGGAATTGAAACTAAGGGTGCTTTTCTACTAATCACATCTCCAGCCCGTGTTCAAAATTGTGTTTTGAGGGGGTTGGGGTTATGGCTCAGTGGTAGAGTGCTTGCCTAGCGTGTGCGAGGTCCTTGGTTCAATCCTCAACACCACATAAAAGTAGATAAATAAAATAAAGGTATTATGTCCAATTATAACTAAAAAATAAAATTTAACAAAACATTGTGTTTTGAGGCAGGGTCTGAGTGGCCAAGGCTGTCCTCCAACCTGCTGCCTCAGCTTCTCGAGTGACTGGAATAGCAGATGAGCGCCCCCGCTCCTGCCTCCAGCATGTTCTGTTCTAATCCTGTTCTTGGACACTTTGGTTGTCCCTAGTTTTAGTTTTGTGAACAGTGGTGCACATGTCTGTCTGAGAGCCTCACCTTTGTCCTGCTCCCCCACCTCCCCAGCTGAAGCAGTTTGAGCGCCTGGAGCAGGAGGTATCACGCCCCATAGACCATGACCTGGCCAACTGGACGCCAGCCCAGCCCTTGGCACCAGGGCGCACAGGTGGCCTAGGGCCCTCAGACCGGCAGCTGCTGCTCTTCTACCTCGAGCAGTGTGAAGCCAACCTGACCACGCTGACGGACGCAGTGGAAGCCTTCTTCACCGCTGTGGCCACCAACCAGCCGCCCAAGATCTTCGTGGCGCATAGCAAGTTCGTCATCCTCAGCGCCCACAAGCTTGTGTTTATTGGGGACACGCTGTCACGGCAGGCCAAGGCAGCTGACGTACGCAGCCAGGTTACCCACTATAGCAACCTGCTGTGCGATCTTCTGCGTGGTATTGTGGCCACCACCAAGGCTGCTGCCCTACAGTACCCATCACCCTCTGCTGCCCAGGACATGGTGGACAGGGTCAAGGAGTTGGGCCACAGTACCCAACAGTTCCGCCGGGTCTTAGGCCAGCTGGCCACTGCCTGAGAGCAGATGACAAGGGTGTGGAGGCAGGGGAGGCGGCAGCAATGGCCCGAGCTACCCCAGGCAGCCATCCTGAGAGTGGATGCCCCACAGGCTTGGGGACAGGGAACCCCAGCTTTGCCTCGGGCCCAGTGCCCTCTACTGTCCAGGGATTTGTACATATTTATGACAGGGCAGGATGGTGGGATGGCACCTCAGAGGAGCCAGCTGGTGCTGTCCCTGAGACAGCTATAGGACCAGGAGGGTGGCCACAGAGGGCCAGGGTGGAGGCCCATATGCTCCAGTCCCCAGGGCTTCCTGTGGCCCTTGGCCTAACCCTGCCCCCGAGACGGGTAAGTGCAGCAGTGGCGTATTCCTTCTCTGTGGGAGAAAACCTGAAAGAACTATTTTTCATTATTGATTTTCCAATCATTTGACTAATAGTCTACATTTAATAAAATTTTGAAAATGAAAAGCAGCTGCCTAAGGAGTGTGAGGGTCGAGCCAGGGCCGGTGACTGGGAGGCAGATGGGCCCTCAGATGCTGCGGAGTGTGAATGGCAGATTTAAGGGGGAGTGATGTAAGAGAAGAGGACTGGGTGGCCTCTCAGGAGGGTGAAGGAAAAGTGGGTTCCCTTAGAAGAAAACCAGGGCCCTCACAAGTAGGGCCGGCCTGGACCTGGGAGATGAAGTCTCAGGTACTGGACGGGATGGGGAGAGGGCTGGACACAGCCTGCCACTGGATACAGGGCCTGAGGCCCAGAAGTCTCCGTGTGAGCACAGCCCATCAAGGCGGCAGCTGTGTGGTCCCCTGGCATATGGTGGAGGCCATTCCAGAGAGTGCGTGTCCACACACCAGCAGCCAGCCCCTGCTGCCAGAAAGCAGCTCCAGGAGGAGGATGAGCCCTGCTGGGTCCCCTAGAGCAAGGACACCACTGGAGGACATTGGTTGTGCATACCAAGAAATTGATTTTCACAGAATTTATCTAAAATTGTTCTTTTGCGGGGAGGGGGAGAGTAGTTACCTGGGATTGAACTCGGGTGCACTTGACCACTGAGCCACATCCCCAGTCCTACTTTGTATTTTATTTAGAGACAGGGTCCCACTGAGTTGCTTAGCACCTCACTTTTGCTAAGGCTGGCTTTGAACTCGAAATCCTCCTGCCTCAACCTCCTGAGCTGCTGGGATTACAGGCATGCGCCACAGTGCCCAGCCAAAACTGTTCTTACAGGGAAACTCATTTCAGTTTGTGGGATTCCCAAAGTGTACTATTTGAATCACACGTGAACTGGTTCTCTAAGTTGGGAGGGTAGAGGCCCAGAGCAGGCCCTTGCCCTCCCCAGGCTTCCACCAGCAGCCTGTGGCCCGTGGGGGCTCAAGGGTATGCCAGGTGCTTCTGCTGTTGCCCCCAGCTCTGGCCATTCTGCATAAGAACTTGGCTCTGTCTGTACAGAAGTGGGTAAGGCCGGGTGATCTGCCAACCTACTTAGTTCTTAGCTCCACAGAGGGGCCACCTACACCCAGCAACCCCTAGCAAATTAGGTGGGGGCAACAAAGGTGCAGGAAGCTGCTCCTGGTAGGGCTTGAGGGAGAGCGGATTATGCATATGTTGGGGGTAGGAGGAGGCTTGGCTACCTTCCAGAACCTCTCAGAACCAAGGCATGATCTCAGTGATGCAGGCACGTGCAGTTGCCCCCGGACACAATGTCCACCAAGGTCTAGGCTCCCTTCTTCTGGCAGACCAGAGGGCCCCCAGAGTCACTCTGTAGAAGAGACAGGACCTGTCTCCAAGCCTGAAGGGGGTGCCTGGCCCACTGGAATCCAGGGAGCGGGCAGGGAAACGACTTTTGTGGGCACAGTGATCATGACCAAACTGCGCACATGTGGACTGGGTGGCAGTCCAGCTCTGCTCCTGGAGGAGCCTGGCCATCGTCTGAAGCCAGCTGGCTCCTCCAGCTCACAGAGCCCATGTGGGGACTGGATTCCCGTGGGCAGCACAGCACCAGGCCTGGCCAGGGGACCCTCCTTGGGCATCTTTTAGCATCAGTCTGGCCTTCTGGTGGGCACTGGGGAAGGTGAAGGTAAGCAAAGAAGGGTAGAGGGGAGTGGGCAGCTCAGGCCTCTGGGGAGAGAGGAGAGCTGTGGCCCTCCTGGCCTGACCAGATCTGGGCTCTGAACAGCACCAAGTGGCCCCAGCACAGATCATCACATCAGTGATCTTGCTGCCCCAGGACTTCTTATATTTGGCAGTGGCCACAAGGGGCAGAGCCACTTGCTATAGCTTGTTGGGGGTCTTTGGCTGCAGAGAGAGGAGGCAACAGAGACAGGGCCCCATGACCCACCCAGGCCACGTGGAGGGGCATCCAGGAAGCGCCCTGAACCTTGATAAAATCAGCTGTGGGCACAGCACCTGTCAAATCCCACCCCAGGCAGAGCTTCAACAGAGTGCAGACCAGCCATGCCCTGCCCACCTCTGGGCACCTCAGCTCTTCGGCTGCTGTGGACAGGCAGTGTGAGGGCCCCTTCTTTCTTCCCATGGAAGAGGTGGACTTCTCTGATGAAGACATCCAGACCAGGTAGCACCTCCCTCTTCCCCTTCCTGCCTGATTCTGTCAGTGATAGGCGAGAACCCTGGGCCCAGCAGGGTTGGGCTTGGGCCTGGAAGGCAGAACCAGGTGCTCTAGAGGAAGAAAATCAGGCCATGGACTGTAGGAAGGACTGGTGAGGAAGGTGAGCCAGGGCCACCCTCCAAGAGTACTGGACCAGAACTGTCCATTGGACTCCCAGTCATGATGCAGGGGAACTGTACTCTCCCTGCCTGGCCCTGGAGAGCCCTGGAGAGCCCTGGAGGCCTGCTTGTGCTTGGAGTTTGCTTCAGGCTCTGTCATTAACTCTCATTTTCATTTTGTGTTTGGTGGATTTTTAATTTAGAGGATTTGAAAGAAATGGAATGATCTATGTATGACTGCTACAATTCAGAAGTGTGCTTGGAATTTTGACCAGAATCTAAATTGCATCTCCCTAAAAAGCCCCCGTAGGAACACAGGCTTGTGCTAGGTGTTCCTGCAGCCACTGTGACCCCTGACAGCCTGCAAGGAAGCTGGCCTTGGAGCTGGGCCGGCAGGGAGGAACCCAGGCTTGAGAGGAGGGCAGGAAACCTTGGTAGGGTATTGTTTAGGAGGACAGCACACAGGTCCCCTAGGGTGTGCTCAAACAGTCTTGGGACCAGGGTGGGGCCTGGGTGGACCTCTCAGTGGAGGACAAGGGAGAATTCTGAGGATACTGGGCTGGGAGACAAAGTGGGCTCAGAGCAGGTGGAATAGGAACAACAATAAGGCAGAGGAAGCTGTGGAGACCCAGGGAGAAATGACACGTGACATTCAGGATTATTCAATTTTTTTATTTTCATGTTTTTCAACAATGCACAAGGGCTAGGGGTGTATATCAACAGTAGAGCACTTGCCTAGCATCCCCAAGGTCCTGGGTTCAAGCCCCAGCACCACAAGAAACCAATGAGAAAAACGTATTCATTGGTTACAGTGCTAGGGATGAGCCCAGGCCTCGCTCATGCCAGGCAATGCTCCAGCCCTGAGCCACATCCCAGCCTCGCAAACGTTTCAGAAGCAGAAGGAATGCGTGGGAAAGAGAAGACATCTGGGGAGAGTTGCTGGTGGGCCCTGAAGGGCCAAGGGCACTGGCCAGGGGCTGTGCCCATTCCTCAGGAGGTCTCACTCCAGAGCCTGCTGTCACACCAGTCCATCTCCTGACTACCTCAGCCACCTCAGCACCTGAAAGGGCTCCTATTCAGAGGCAAGCCAGATGCCCTGGCTACCATGCAGTGTCCCTTCCTGGGGTGAGGAGAGGTGGCAGCCCATACAAGGGCTCATGGCTGACACCTCAGAGGGCAAGGAAGTGTTCCCAGTAGGCTGCACCCTAGCTGAGCCACTGAATCTCATAGGGCCTCAGTGCATCCCGCTCTTGTTTTGGGTCTTGTTTTCCCTGTTTGCACAAAGAAGGCACAGGACTGACTGTCCAGGGTTCCCCATGCTGCAATCCAGGTGGCCTGGGGGCAGGTCTTAGGAGGTGGAGTGGCAGCACTGGGGTGGCTGTCTCTGCAGGTTGCAGCTGAGTTATAGGAGGTTTTGCTCAGACCCTTTTGCTTCTGAGTGCAGTGCTCGGTTGAGGTTGAGAGGGATGAGGGTCCTCTGGCACTGGGGACCCCAGTTTTCTGAGCTTAAGACTTACCTGACCACACAGTGGGCAACAGTGACCACCCAGTTCTCGCTGATGAGGGAACCCTGCAGAGGTGGAAGCCAGTGCTGTCCTGGGGAGGAAGAAGGTAAAGGTCACTACTCCCACCTGGGCTGCACCACTAGTGTGGCCAGCACCCCAGAGTGACCCCCCACATGCCCAGAATGCCCTCTCACCTAAGGGACACCTGCCAAGGCCAGGGGCTGGGGACAGCATTCTTCCCATTGATGATCCTGGACGGGCCCCTCAGCATGGGGAGGAGGGGAGACTCTGAAGCCTCGAGGGTGGGGACAGGGCAAGGAATGGTGTGCCCAGCAGGCCAGGGTAAAGACCTGACACTTCCAGACCTCCTTGGCACACTTGTATCTAGAGCTTTGGCCACTGCAGGGCACTCCGCCCCCTAGCCTGGCAGCCACCTTCAGGTGCCCTTGCAGAGGGGGCCCAAGAATCTGGGCATTAAGTTGGGGATCAGAGTTAGGAAGCTGGGTTCAGAGACCCCCACAGGGGGCAGCTGCTCTGACCTACTCTGTCCCCTCTGAACTCAGAGTTCTAGGACACAGGCCTCGGTTACCCTCCCCTGAGAGTCTGCAGCAGGAATGGGTTGGGTGCCTGGAGACACAGACCCAAGAGGCTGCCCACAGGGCCACAGGGCTGAGCCCAAGGAGCTCACAGGGGGCTGGAGGGATGGCTGTGGGAAGGCTGGGGTGGCAGAATCCAGGGGCTGGAAGACAAATTTAGAAGGTGAACAAACCAGGTGAACCCTGGCTTCTGGGGTGGGTGACTGAATAGATGGATGAAACCAAGACAAGAGAAGGGACCCAGGTATGTCTACTTGAGTTTGAGGTTCTTCCAAGCATAGCTGAGACCCAGGAGAGCCAAGCAAAAGTACCCGGGGGGCTGAGAAGGAGTGCCCAGAGGAGTGGGCAGGTGCCTGGCAGGGTATGAGAAGATGGCACAACCAGCCACCAGGGGGAACCTGGTGCCCCACAGAGGGGGGTGCTCAGTGGTAGAAGGACTTGCATCCCCACAGCCCATTTCCTGCTTCGGGCATTTGGGCCCCAGTAGGCAGGTGTGAGGGGGAGGGGGCTTCTAGGCTGCCTGGGCCTCCCACTCACCACCTCAGGGGAGGCTGAGGACCAGCCAGAGGCCTGTGATGGTGTATGGTGGGGGAGGGGGGCATTATATTTACTGAGCCCACCAATCACAGCTTGCCTTGCCATCCCTCCTTATCAGTCCTTGGGCTGATAAGGCCACCTGACTCTAGCATAGGCCTGGGAAAGAGGCACCCTGGAGGGGCCATCATGGGGAAGAATCCCCAGAACCACAGGCAGGTGGGGATGAACAGGCCAGTTCCCCAGCCGCTGGCTCCCCAGGGAGGGTCTCTGAGCATGCTGACAGGTAAGGGCTCCAATGTCCTGATGGCATGAGACAGGAGTGGAGAAGGCCTTGCAGGTTGACCAGCAGCTCCACCCATCCAGATCCCATCTTCCTTCTTCCCTTTTTCCTCTTTCTTTCTTTCTTTCTTTCTTTCTTTCTTTCTTTCTTTCTTTCTTTCTTTCTTTCTTTTCTTTCTTTTCTTTCTTTTCTTTCTTTTCTTTTTCTTTCTTTCCAGGGATTGAACTCAGGGGCAGTTGACCGCTGAGCCACATCCCCAGTCCCTTTTTGTGTTTTATTTAGAGACAGGGTCCCACTGAGTTACTTAGTGCCTCGATTTTGCTGAGGCTGCCTTTGAACTCACAATCCTCCCGGGCTATGCCTTTTTCTTTTTTCTTTTGGGTTCAAACTCACAATCCTCCTGCCTCAGCCTCCCAAATTGCTGGGGTTGCAGGTGCATGCCTGTCTTCCATCATCCCTCTTTTCACCCCCATTTCATTTGCCTGTGTCCTTCCTGGCCACCGCATGGGAAGCTGAAGCCCAAATGAAGAAGACTAAGAAGGGACCCTCTTAAAACCCTGGTCTGACCCAGCCCAGTCCAAACCAGGGAAGGCCCAAGTTCAGGAGCAAAGTGAGGACTTGGAGTCCCCCCAGGGAGACAGGCATTTCAGGCTTTGTGGGGAGCAGGAGGCCAGAGCTGGTTCATGGATTCAGATGACCGTCAGGATCTGCTACACGCAGGACATGAGCTCTGTGACCCAGGCATACTGGAGGTGGGGCGGGTACTGCTGCCCCAAGACATGATGCCCACCAGAGTCCAGGCTCCATCCTTCTGGCAGACCAGGGGCCCCCCAGAGTCAGACTACAGGAGAGGGAGAAGGGGCTTTGATCAGGCAGTGCAGGCAGCCTGGCCCAGGGACTCCTGGACATTATTCCTAGAGGCCAGTCCAGGGCCTGCCACCAGTAGATGTTCAGCACATGCTCACTGGGTAGATGGATAATGAAAGAGTCAGTAGATCCTAGGGTGGTTTGTGCTCCTGGAAGTCTGGGCCACCCTCAGGGTGAGGTCCCAAAATAGAAGCTCGATAAAGCTGGTTTGACTAACGAAGGAAGTGTGGATGGGGGTGGCTATAGGGCCACTGTAAGCAGGCAAGGGCTGCCTGAGCCTTTCTGGGCCACATGTCCCACTGTCCAGGCTGAATACTGCACAACTCCAGGAAGTGTTGTTCTTTGGATGCCAATGGCAACTCTAAGAGTAGAGCCCTTTCCTGGCACCCTCTGCTGATGCCCCAGTGATCAGCCAGGGATCTTGTCTCCCTGCCTATTCATGGCTGACATGTCCCTGGAGAGAGGAAAGGGTCCTGGAGAAACACCTATTTAGTATTCCTGTTTCCTCTCTCCCTACCCAAGGCCTGGCTTTTGTGTGAACCCACCCAGGATCGGGGAGGAGAGGGTGTGGGGAGAGCCAGGAGCCTGGACTGTGCAGGGGATGATCTTGCATGGCAGTGGTGATCTTGCTGCTGAGGACTGTGCAGTTGGCAGTTGAGAGAAGGGGCAGGGCCACCACTGTGCAGCCTGGTTGTCCTGGTGGCCCCCAAGCACAGAGCTGCAGTCTGGTGAGCAGGATGGGTGGTCAGCACCACAGCCCACAGCACTCATTTCCCAACCAGACTGGCTTGTTATTAATGTGTCCCAGCAGAGAAATCGTCATCAGCGTCAGGCAGGCACACAGCAGACACAGTCTGGGAGAAGCGGGCAGGAGTGGCCAGCTTCAGCAGGGTGATGTCATTGCGGACAGTCAGCAGGCTGAACTTGGGGTTCTTGAAAACCTGTGGGCAAGGACCAGACAGGTGAGGCCCGCGAGCACTCAGGGTCTGCGGATTTCCAGGAGACAGCCTCTTTCCGGTGGCCCTTCAGGACCGCAGACCCACAGGAGCCAGGAAAAAGGATTCTGGGGCCATCCCAGCCCCACCACGTTCCCTTCCTGTGCCAGCTCCTCTGCCCCTGAGCTGGGCCCCTGACCTGTCCAGCAGGCCTGTGTACCTTTGCGATCTTGATGACCTGGATGTTCTCCTTATTGGAGCCCTGGTCAAACTCTCCAGCCACCACCAGGTCGGTTGTCCTAGGCAATGAGACATGGAAGGTTGAGGACAGGGAGTGGGCCCTGCGCCCTGCCTCACCCTGACTGGAGCTGGTAGCAGAATCCCAAGGCTGCCCAGTGCTCACTTGACTCCGCAGTGGGCAGCGGTGACCACCCAGGTCTCGCAGAAGTGGAAGCTGGTTTTGTCCTGGTGAGGAAGAAGATGAGGGTCACTACTCCCACCTGGGCTGCAGCCTGCACCCCCAGCCTGGCCAGCACCCCAGAGTGCCCCCGACATACACAGAATGCCCTCTCACCTGCAGGGACTCCTGCCAGGGCCAGAAGCCAGGGACAGCATCCTCTTTATTGACGATCCTGAACAGGTCACTCAGCACCGTGTGGATGGCAGGAACCTGCACCCTGGGGGTTAGGGTAGGGTGAGGGGAGAGGCCAAGTTTGAGAGTGAGGCCACTAAGTCCCAACTTCTTTCACCCTTACCTGTGCCAGCTTCTGGGACTCAACCTGGCTCACCCCCTTCCTCCTCTGGAAAGCCAGCCCTGACTCTCCCACCTCAGTCCTGGTATCTCCCAGGTGCAACTCGGTGTGACTTGTGCTGAGCAGGGGAGGCAGAAGACTCAGGCGCCCACGCTGCCTTCAGGGGAAGCCCAACAGGGGCAGTGAGGGAGCAGGGAGGACCAGGGAGCTGGGCTCTGCGTTTCAGCCTGGGCCCAGCATTGCCTGCTTGGTGGAAGTCAGTTTCCTCACCAGCAAAAGAAGATCTGGTGCCAGGCTCACAGGGTTGGTATGAAGATGTGTGATAAAAGTCTGGGGTGTAGCTCAGTGGTGGGGTGCTGGCCTAGCCTGCATCAGGGCCTGGGTTCCACCCCAGCACCAAAAAAAAAAAAAAAAAAAAAAAGTTGCCTGAACCAGCAGCAGGCAAACCCTCCCAATGTCCCCCCTGTAGAGCTGGGGCCAGTGAGGCTCAGAGGGGTGGGACTCACCCTGGCTCCCAACACTGCACGGCTCAACCGGGGGCAGGATTGGGGGTGAAGGGGACCCAGCCTTCCTGTCAGCACGGGCACCAACCAAAGGCAGTAGGTGGGGGTCAGGGCAGGCTGTGGTGCTGAAGCTGAAGAGGCGAGCGCACCTGCCTAGGGCTGCCCCTTATATCCCTGAGCGCCAGGCTGTTATCTGGGACCTTGGAGTGATAATCCCTTCCCTGGGTGTGTGCCCTGGTGGGAAGATGTGATAGAACAGGGTTGGCAGGGGTCCCTGGGATGGCAGCAGCTGCAGTCCACAGTGGAGCGTGGGGCCAAGGGCCAAGCCAGGGCTGAACAAGGGGACATTTGACCTGCATTCTTCCTCCTCCAGCCCTGCTCTGAGGTTGCGTTCAGAAGCCCACCATATGAGCCCCAACTTAATCTCTTGTGTTCTGAAGGACCTTGCACAAATACCTGAGTCCATTTGTTGTTCAAATACCCCTGGGTAGTATGGTGAAGAGGGGAGAGGTTTGGGGACCAGGCTTTTGCCCCCTGCTGTGGAACAGAGGAGTGACTGGCCAGGGGTTGAGGACGCACCACCTGGTCTTGGGAATGGCCAGGAAGGCTCAGTGAGGGCTCTGCTGGAGGTCTGGGGTAGCCACTTGGGCTGAGTGGCTCAGAGGGACAAGCTGCCATTCACTCCGTGCAAGGTCCCCTCCTTCAAGAGTCAGTGTGCACAGGATCCTGGAGGTGGGCATGTGGCTACTTAGGGCAAGACTGAGACTATGGAGCAGCCAGGGTGCTGGGCCATCAGCTGCCCCACGAGAGCTGGCGGAGGCCGGGCTCAAGGCACCAGGCTGGGCGTGGAGGCAGCAGGTAGACCTGGCTATTTGTTTGATTCACAGGGTGGGAACTGGGGAGGAGGGAGAAATCTGGGGTTTAGGCTGCCAGGTGTAGAGAAAGCCCCCAAAGGGCACAAGAAATGACATTGCATGGATGACCATGATGTATTTGTTCACAGTACAGGTTTTGGTGTCAGAAGCTGTGGAGCCTCAGGCAATTTACTTACTCTCTCTGCTTCCTTTCTATGTGTGACAGAAGGACATGATCCATGTTGAAAGCACCAGGACCAGGCCTAACAGTCCTTGGTTTTTCTTGAGCCAACTGCCTGCTCATGCCCTTTGCTCATGTTAGAAGATGGGAGAGGCATGGCCACGTGTATCCGGTGGGAAAGCAGGAGGGGAACAGGATTTAGTGTCCCCTGGCCTGTAAGAAACCCTACTGTGTGCACATTGCAGTTCACCCTGTCAGCCAGGCTGGCCAGGCCTCTCCTGGAATAGAGAGGGAAAAGAAACCCAAATCCCTGCCTTTGGCAGACACATGGGGTGGGTGGGATCTTCAAGGAAAAGTCAATTAAAAATAAATAAGTCAAATATGCGTGGCCACCAGCTCAAAAGTTATTTTATCTTTATCTTCATTGATACAAAAAGGCCAAGGTCTTTAGGACACTCTGAAAGAACACCAATTTAACAACCTAGGAGTTTCCTGAGTGACAAGGATCCTGCAGGAGGTGCTGTCATTCAGAGGGAACAGCAGAGGCAGCCCCTGGTGGCGGAAGGGCTGAGCCCAGGGGACAGCAGCGGGCGCGGGGGGGGGGGGGTTCAGCGGTTAAGGGAGCAGCCGAGAAAGGGCCTGGCGGGGCCAGCTGACCGGCTGCCCAGAGCGCCCAGCAGGTGGAGAGGGACCCTCCCGGGACCCGCCCCGGACGCGCCCCTGCAGCCCCGCCCGCTGTGACACGTGGCAGTGGGAGCCTGCACCTCCGGCGCGGGCCGTGGGAACCCGCGCAGCTGCGGGGGTCGGGTCGGGGCGCAGGTGCGGGACTCCGGCTTGAGGGACCCTGCAACCCGCCCCGCCCTGCGCTCGCGACGCCGACCCCATCCGAGACCCAGAAACCCCGGAAAGCGACGAGTTAGGGGCGGGTCTAAGGCTGCGCGGGGGGTCCGAGGTCCGCGCCACTCCGGGACCACAGCCGGGCCAGAGGTGGCAGAGGAGGAGTTGTCCCTGCTGCCCGGGCGTTGTCGCCTTCCTTCCTTCTCCTTCCTTCCTCCCATGGCGGGGGGGGGGGGGGCAGAATGCTGGACTCTGTCCATAGGCTCTGGAACTTCATGTGACACGGTCGTGCGGGGTCCTCCTTTCATCCTGCTCCTGTCACCACGCTTCTGAAGCTCACCCGGGGGTCCAGGGGGGCAGCAGCTTCTCCCTTTTTGTTAAGGGCGTCCCTGTGCGTGCGCTGTGGTCTGGGAAGTCACCTCTGCATCTTGATGTGGACGTCTGCTGGCCTTCTTGGGAATGGGCCTCGTGCACTGGACTGTTCACTTACAAATGGCTAAGATGGCAAAGTTGCTGTTACGTGGGCTTCGCCACCATTCAAGTCATGCCACTGATTGTCCACCTTTTCCTTCAATAGGAAACAGAGGCTTTGGAACCCTTGACCCATTCTGAGGGTCACCTTCGTGAAATTTCCCTGCCGGAGTAACAGGCCTGCCCGGCATTGGGACATTGGACGGGACTGTGGGGCACTGGGCATGGGTCCCTTAGTACCGGCACTTCTAAAGGGCATAGAATTTGGGAACTGTTTACCCCAAAGATTAGGACGTTTCTCACAGAGCCAGTAGTTGACCGCACAATCCCCGTGGGGAGCGATTTAAGAGCGCTTCTTTGCCCAAACTCTCCCCACCAGGGTTCATCCCGCTCCAGGTGGGGTGGAGGGGAATGCTTTCTGCATGAAAGGTGCATTTTGCCCCCTCAGTCTAGCAGGTCCCACTGCAGCTCACTTGGAAGACAGTCCCCCTCTTGTGCTGTGTGCAACCCGGTGTTTCCGCTGACTTCCTCTCTGCCTGCCAGCTCTCAGCATCCCCAGTGCATGTGCTGCTAAGTGGATGCCAGCTCCCACTCCCAGAGTGCCAACAGCTTCCAAATTGAATGGTCTCTCGCTCCTCCACACCCAGCTAGACCACTGCCATGGCCAGTGTCCCTTGGGTCAGATGCAGTAATGTGGCAGAGCTTAGCCAATGGGATGTAGGTCCCTAAAGTGTGTCACTTTCAGGCCTGATCCAGGGGAGCTCCCAAGGAAGTACCACCATGCCCTTTCCCTTCCCCTGCTGGGTGCTAATGCACTGGGAAGACTCAGGCATTGGTGGCAGAGTGCTGTCAGCTAGGGACCGTGAAAACTGTGGAGTAGAACATTAGTCTCACTTCCGCTCCGGCTGCAGCCCTGCCATGGCTGTTGCTTAACAACGGACAAGCAGCCATCAGTCAATGGACGATTGATGGATCTTTAATCTCTCAAGTTTGCAGTACTCTTTACTGTATTTTCCTGGGTTCCACTTTTCCCCTAGAATTTCTGACTCTTCCCTCCTGGTCTGGCTTGGAGCTATGCCTCTTCTGCACTATGCATCCATCTCCACTCCTGCAAATTCCTAGGGAGAAGCAATTCCCATGCTCATGGGTTGGGTCCACCAGCCCCAGGGATTTCAGGAAGCCCTACCCACTCTGCACCATTGCCCTGTCACATATGGCCTCTAGTAAGCAAGGCGGGGAGAAGTTCAGACACAGAGAGGTACTCAGGAGATCCGTGTTCTCACAGGGAATGGCGTCCACAGGCAGGGCTCTCCAAGGCATCCTGGGTTTGGGGGAAGTGCTTTGTAAAAATAGGAGGCCCTGATCCAGGATATGACTGTACCCAACAACTTCCTTGGGTTTGGCCTTGAGTGGGTGTTGTGCTGAAGTAACAGGCCTGCCTGGCATTGGGACATTGGAGGGGTCTGTGGGGCACTGGACATGGGTCCCTTAGTACTGGCACTTCCAAGACACTGGAACCTGGACACCTGTCTAGAGTCTAGCCTCTGTAGATGAAGGAACCCCCCCATTCAGGTGTGCCTCTGAGGAGTCATATCCCAACTGTCCTTTCCATCAATAAATAATTATATTGAAGTATTTATATATGGCGAAGCCACAGATCAGTGTGCAGTGGCTCTAAGTGCAGCCAACACCACAAGCAAGGTACAAGCCTGGTTGTTATTCAAACCCAGCCTCTGCTGTTCCAAACCACGGTTGCGTAAGGACATCACTGAGGAAGTAAGATGAGGTGGTGGCTGGCTGCAGCCCTGTGACCCCTTCCTGGGGCTCCACACTTCCAGTTTGGATCCCCCAAAGGATGGTTCAAGGCTTGTCCCCCTCCCTCGTCCTGGAGCCTTCCCAGGACAGATGCCCCCTGTTCTCAAGTTCACAGTGAGGTTAGCTCTCACAGTCGACCTAACTGGGCTGTTTGCAGCTTGCTGCTCTGGAAAAGTCCCTGGGAGAAGGAAAATACAAATGTGTGGGCCATCTACTTGGAATGAGTGAGGGGGAACCCCCCCCCAAATATTAATATTTCAATAAATAACCCAGGCCTGGGACCTGGGTTATATGAATTCCTTATGCTCAAAGTCAGGGCTGACACTGGGTCGCACCCCAGGGCTGCCACACAGGTGGTTAGGGTGTAGAAAAGCCTGGGTGTCAGTTAGGCTGGGACTGTGGGCCACACAAACACGGGCCAGGGCCTGCAGGACCCTCATGGCCTGGTTCCACTTCAACCAGATGCTAAGCATTGTGACTGGCCTCCATGACGGAGAACACACAACTCCAAAATAAATGATTCAAGTTCAAATCCACACTTTGACTTTACAAAGACCAGTGACACTGTCCTGCTCACTTGGACCAGTTTCTGCTATTCCTTCTCAGTCCTCTCCACACAGGGACTGTGGGTGGGACTGGGCACAGGTGACCCCTAGATAATTCCGAGTGTCCATGCAACCTTTTGTTTTTCGCTGAGTGTCCCCCGTTGAAACACTCTTCACCGAGAACCTGAAGTCCATGTTTATGGTCCTGGGCCAGTAGCAGGAGAGATTCTGGGGGCCTCCGGGCTACCCGGTCAGGCTTCTTTGAACCTTGTGATGGGATTGCATTTAATTAGGAGCTGGGAAGCCCCCCGGTGGCACTGGGAGTGACAGAGTCCCCTGCTCTGCCTCATGGCAAAGTTTGCATGAGCTGGCTCCGAGGGGCTGAGTGCCTGCCTGGCACTGCCTTGCCCTCGGTGCCTGGGGTGCCGGGTGTTCCTGAGGCTCGCAGGTGGCTTTGGAATGGAGCAGCTGTCCTCTTCCCAGGGTGTTCCAGGATGAGAGCCAGGAGTGGGAAAGCTGGGCCCCCACTTATCGCCCAAGGACTCTGGATAACAGGGAGCGCAGCTTCTAGGCCTCCCTGGTTGGGCAGGGCCAGAGGGACTGGCCCCGGTTTGAGATCCTCAGCGACATAAAAGGGGCTTCAGGGCAGGCAGGCGACACCTTTCCTGACTGAAGCACCATGGCCTCCCTGTGGCTTCTCTCCTGCTTCGCCCTCCTGGGGACCGCCTTCGGTGAGTGTTGGGACCCAGTAACCGGCCAGGCCTGGGAGGACGCCAGGGAGGAGGTTCCTGAGCCCCTTGTGGACCCTGCAGCGGGGCCCAATTGGAGGAACCAAAGCGGCATGGCCCTGAGCTAGGGCTGAGCCCCATTCCCTGTCCCCAGGAGCAGGACACAGGCACCTGCAGGGAGGAAAGGGGTCTTTTGGGACTTTCTGAGCCCTCCCACCCTGCTCAGTAGGGGAAAAGACAAACCTACACCCAGCCATGGTCTGTGGCCCAGAAGGGGCCCAGCTGGGGTGCTGTGGGCGGGGTGAGGGCTGCAGACCTCCCTGGCGTACACACAGTGTTCCTATTTATCATGCTGGGCACGTGCTGAGCATTGTGTTTTCTATTAAAGAGGAAGAAAAGAGATAATAAAAAGAAAATGGCATCCACATCTCTACTGTCAGGATTTAGTAGTTCTTACCTTTTTGTAGGTTCGCTTCAGGTATTACATCTTCTTTTGTTAATTATTTTAATTTTATTTTTGGAAGGTTTTGGTTTTCTCTTGAGGCTGCCCCTAAACTGCTAGGCTCTAAGCAATCCTCCTGCCTTGGCCTTCCAAATGGCTGGGATTATAGCTGTGCACCACTTAGCTCAGCACCCTGCTAAGATGTTTTTATTTATTTCATTGTTTTATTGGTGATTGAACCCAGGGTTGCTCTACCATTGAGCTACATGCCCAGTCCTTTTTATTTTTTGAGTCAGGGTCTTGTTAAGTTGCAGAGGCTGGCCTCAAACTTGTAATCTTCCTGCCTAAGCCTCTCAAGTAGGGCGTATGACATCCCCTGCTCCCAACAATCTAACAGCAAAGCTTTGACCTGGGAAGCTGAATTGTTCTCTCCATTTAACAGCTGAGAAAGCTGAGAATTGGAATGCAGCCTTGACTGGTCTAAGGTCTACAGAGAAGGGGGACCTAGAGGTGGAGCCCAGGCAGTCTGATGGCCCAGCCCATTTTTGCCTTCTGGCAGGGCAGGCCTGGGTGGGGACTCTTGTCCATCTGCATCCCTGGAAGCATGACTGAGATTGGCAGTCTGTGGGTGGGGGACTCTTGAGCCAGGAAGTTGGAGGGAAGCTAGGGGAGTTTTCCAGAGGAGGTGGTACTGTTCTGTGGGGTCCTGAGCTGGACTGGGGAGTTGAAGTAGAAATCAGGAATTCTGCAAAATGGGCAGTTTAGGTCAGATTGAATCCCAGCTAAAGCCCTTCACCTGGCTCCCTTATGGCCCCCTCAGGCTGCGGGGTACCTGCCATCCACCCCGTGCTGAGTGGCCTGTCGAGGATCGTCAACGGAGAGGATGCTGTCCCTGGTTCCTGGCCCTGGCAGGTGTCCCTGCAGGTGAGAGGGGCATTCTGGGGTGCTGGCCGCGCTGGAGTACAGGCTGCAGCCCAGGTGGGAGTAGTGACCCTCATCTTCTTCCTCACCAGGACAAAACCGGCTTCCACTTCTGCGGGGGCTCCCTCATCAGTGAGAACTGGGTGGTCACCGCTGCCCACTGCGGAGTCAAGTGAGCACTGGGCAGCCTTGGGATTCTGCTACCAGCTCCAGTCAGGGTGAGGCAGGGCGCAGGGCCCACTCCCTGTCCTCAACCTTCCATGTCTCATTGCCTAGGACAACCGACCTGGTGGTGGCTGGAGAGTTTGACCAGGGCTCCAATAAGGAGAACATCCAGGTCATCAAGATCGCAAAGGTACACAGGCCTGCTGGACAGGTCAGGGGCCCAGCTCAGGGGCAGAGGAGCTGGCACAGGAAGGGAACGTGGTGGGGCTGGGATGGCCCCAGAATCCTTTTTCCTGGCTCCTGTGGGTCTGCGGTCCTGAAGGGCCACCGGAAAGAGGCTGTCTCCTGGAAATCCGCAGACCCTGAGTGCTCGTGGGCCTCACCTGCCTGGTCCTTGCCCACAGGTTTTCAAGAACCCCAAGTTCAGCCTGCTGACTGTCCGCAATGACATCACCCTGCTGAAGCTGGCCACGCCTGCCCGCTTCTCCCAGACTGTGTCTGCTGTGTGCCTGCCTGACGCTAATGACAATTTCCCCGCTGGGACACAGTGTGTCACCACCGGCTGGGGCAAGACCAAGTACAATGGTAAGTGTGACCTGCCTTTGCACAGCAGGTGCTGTCCCTGGCATTGGGGCTGCCTGACCAGTGGGAGTCTCCAGCTGGGCCTTATCTGGCTTTTTTTTTCTAAATCCCAACATTCATAAATCTTCCCATTCCTTTTTTAAAAATCTATAAAATGTCCAAATGAGTTAAAAATTTAAAATCGACCAAATGCAAATAAAAATGAAGGTAAGGGCTGGGGATGTGGCTCAAGCGGTAGCGCGCTCGCCTGGCATGCGTGCGGCCCGGGTTCGATCCTCAGCACCACATACCAACAAAGATGTTGTGTCCGCCGAGAACTAAAAAATAAAATATTAAAATTCTCTCTCTCTCTCTCTCTCTCTATCTATCTCTCTCGCTCTCTCTTTAAAAAAAAAATGAAGGTAAAAGGGTGATAGTGGTATGCTTGATCAGAAAGCCCCTAAACCTAGGCACAAGTAGGGAGGCCTCACAGGCCTGTGTGGGACCCACAGGGGACATGTCCAGTGTGGGCGTCTGTCCGGCTCAGGCAGGGAGTGTCCAGTTCCCCCATATGGCTAGGAGATCAATGCCCAGTCTGTTCAGAGTCCTGAGAAGGAAGCCTGGCTCACCTGCCCCGGGCCACCTCTCAGCTTATCACTCGATTTTCTCCCTGCGGAGTCCCCTGTTGTGTTGCCAGACAGAAGCGGCCAAGGAGGGGAGGAGGGAGGTGCTTCCTGGCCCTCTCTGAGAGTGGCAGGTTGCAGGTGTCCCCTTCGAGGAAGTCTACCCCTTCCCTGGGAAGGAAGAAGGGGCCCCTCATGCTGCCTGCCCACAGTGGCTGCTGAGCGGAGGCCCCAGGGCTGGGCAGGGTGGACCTGACAGGCGCTGTGCCCACAGCTGATTTTAAGGATCAGGAACTTTCCTGGTCCCCCGCTCTCTGTGGCTGGTGGGGCTGAGGGTCCCTGACTCTGCCTTCTCTTGTCTCTGCAGCCAACAAGACCCCTGACAAGCTGCAGCAGGCAGTCCTGCCCCTGGTGTCCACTGCTGACTGCAAGAAGTCCTGGGGCAGCAAGATCACTGATGTGATGATCTGTGCTGGGGCCAACGGCATCTCCTCCTGCATGGTACGGCCACTCGGTGCTGTCCACTCCCTGACAGAACCCAGATCTGGTCAGGCCAGGAGGGCCACAGCTCTCCTCCCTCCCCAGAGGCCTGAGCTGCCCACTCCCCTCTACCCTTCTTTGCTTACCTTCACCTTCCCCAGTGCCCACCAGAAGGCCAGACTGATGCTAAAAGATGCCCAAGGAGGGTCCCCTGGCCAGGCCTGGTGCTGTGCTGCCCACGGGAATCCAGTCCCCACATGGGCTCTGTGAGTTGGAGGAGCCAGCTGGCTTCAGACGATGGCCAGGCTCCTCCAGGAGCAGAGCTGGACTGCCACCCAGTCCACATGTGCGCAGTTTGGTCATGATCACTGTGCCCACAAAAGTCGTTTCCCTGCCCGCTCCCTGGATTCCCCTGGGCCAGGTGCTGGGTTTCTGTTCTCACAACTAAAAGGCTCAGGGGTCACTCCAGGTAAACTGGGCTAACTGGGCTGCACAAAATAACCACACAAGAGACACAGATACCTTTTTCTTTGGGGTCGCTGTGATGGCTCCTCTGACCTTAAGGGTCTGCAGGAAGAGAGAGAGTGAGAGCATGAGCTGACCCCTTTTATTGAGGAGAAGCTATTCAAATGAGGCAAGGGGTCAGGTTTCAGGGGGCTGAGTCTGTCTTCATGATGTCCACTGTCAGCAGGTTGACGGACACCTGGGTGCTGTCCACTTGCTGTCAGAGCCCAGATCTGGTCAGGCCAGGAGGTACACCTGGGTAGGCCACACCCAAGGGCACAGTAAGAGGAGGGGACACACACAAGGCACTTCCATGGAAGATTCTATCCTAAACAGGGCCAGGGGTTAGATTACAAAGGAACAGGTGAGCGTAGCTTCACCCACGGGGCGGTAGCAAGACACACCCATGCATGAGACACCTATCCTCGAACCCAAGAAGGGTGGGGAAAGCTCTGCCACCTTTCTGTGACTGAGTGCCTCAGCACCCAGCCGGGGAGTGTGACTCAGTCATGTGCAAGGTTGGTCTCCCATAGCCAGGCACCCCTGTCAGGCTTGGAGACAAGTTCCTTCTCTCTCCTCCAGGGCGACTCTGGGGGCCCTCTGGTCTGCCAGAAGAATGGAGCCTGGACTCTGGTGGGCATCGTGTCCTGGGGCAGCGGCACCTGCTCCACCACCACCCCTGCTGTGTATGCCCGCGTCACTGCGCTCATGCCCTGGGTTCAGGAGATCCTGGCAGCCAACTGAGCCATGGTTCCGGCCATTCCCACTCCAGTGATTTCCAATAAATTGATCTGATCAGAAACAGTGACCACGTGTGTCTTTCTGTGACCCAGGGGACATGGGAATGGGGTTGTCCATGTTGCCCCCAAGGGGTGGCGTCCCTGTCCCCTATCCAGGGTGCAGGTGTCCTGGAACCCCTCCTCCTCAGGAAGCTGAGGTCTTTATCTCCTCCCTGCTCCGGACTCCACTGCAGGACACATCAAGCCCTGCCTCCTGGAGCCAGCTGGACCCATGGAGCTTTCTGGAAGGCAGCAGCCCTTCTGCCTCTGCCAAGGCTCCAGCCACTTTCTCTGCCCACAGCCTCTCCCTACCCAGTGTCCCTTCAGACCCCGGCCTTGGTACACGCTGCACACACACCCTGCTGCCAGCGAGGTCAGCACTGAGTGTTGGCTCTGCTGTCCTAGAGGTCTGATGCCCTCCGCGTAACTCCTCCCGGCTGCAGCAGAGCTGGCTCTTTCCTCAGGCGGGTGGACTGGCCTCTCTCTCTCTCTCTCTCTCTCTCTCTCTCTCTGAGGTTAGCCAACCATGAAGCCCAACGCCATCAGTTCTTTAAGGAGATGCAGATTGGTGGTGTCCCTGGTCAACATTTCTCCTCATTATTACCTGGAGTATGTCCATGAAGATACCAGTGACACTATTTAGAACACACAGGGCAAAATTTTACCTTTCCCTTTACCATGTGTGTGTGTGTGTGTGTGTGTGTGTGTGTGTGTGTGTGTAGTGCTGTGAAGTGAACCCAGGGCCTCACACAGGCTAGGCAGGCACCCTCCCGTGGAACTGTATCTCAACTCTCTAAGTTGCCCAGGAGTCCTCAAACTTGTGATTCTCCTGCCTTGAGGTAGCTGGGGTTTCAAGTGTGCACCATGACACCTGCTCTTTATGAATTTTCTAAGCACCACTGAGTTAAAGTCTTTTTTTTAAAAAATTTTTTATTTGGAGACAGCTCTTCCTTAAGTTGCTTATGCCCTCGCTAAGTTGCTGAGGCTGACTTTGAATTTGCAATCCTCCTGCCTCAGCCTCCTGAGCCACTGGGATTCCAGGAATGTGTCACCAGGCCCACTGTGTCCTTTACCAGTTTTTAAGATAGCGGTTTTGTTCCCCACCCTCCTCCAACGGTGATACAACTGGTTTTGTTTTTGTGTTTAGAATCATGAGGTTGGGAATCTAGACACGTTTGAGGATTGTGATCTATTGTAACAGCCTATCGAAGCTCACAGAGTCCCTTCTTGGGCCAGCGGAGCTTCTCCAGTAGCTCTCCAGATGTTTATTGGGGTCCACAGGGTCCTTTGTTGCTGCCTCACCATGACAAGGTGCCCCAGCTTCTGTCAGTGCCTGCAGGTCTTTATTGTTGCTGTTTTTTTTTTTTTTTTTACCATTTTAACTTTTTTATTTGTTTTAATTAGTTATACGTGACAGTAGAATGCATTTATGCACTTTGACATATCATACATAGATGGGATATAATTTCTCATTTTTCTGAGTGCACATGTTGCAGAATCATATTGGTCCTGCAGTCACATATATACATAAAGTAATAATGTCTGGTTCATTCTACTATCTTTCCTATCCCCACATCCCCTCCCCTCCCCTCCCTTCCCTTCCCTTCCTTCTGCCTAATCAAAGGTAATGCTATTCTTCTCTAGTGCCCCCGCCTTTTTGTGAATTAGCATCCTTTTTTAAAGGGTTTTTATAATTTTTCTTTAGATGCTTTTAAGACTGGTTTGGTTTCAGCAGTTTTACCATGATTGGGGTTTTCGTTCAATTTATCCTGCTTGGGGTTCTTGGAGACTCTTGAAATCATGGATCAAAAAAACCGTTTTGGAACTTTCTCAGCTGTCATCTTTCCAAATACTGCTTTTGACCCTTCCCTCCATCTTCAGGAACAGTAGTCATACACATTGTAACAGGCTGAGTCACGGCCACCCAATGATGTATGCCTGCTGTCTCATGAGGAAAAAGGGCCTCTGCATACGTAAATGTGTCGCCAATCTCCAGGTGGGAAGCGTTTCTGGATTATCCAAGTGGGTCCTGAGTCCAATTACAAGTGTCCCGAGAGAGCCGCAGGAGATTGTACTTGAAGGAATGGGGACGTGAAGGGGTGAAGTGGAGACTGGCGTGTTGCAGCCACCAGAAGCTAGAGAGGCGACAGGTGGGAGTGTGGCCCTGTTGACACCTTAACTTCAGCACAGTGGGATTCACGATGGACTCCCAGCCCCGAGAACTGTGAGGGAACGAATCTCTGTTGTTCGAAGCCTCTCGGTTTGGGGTCATTTGTTGTAACAATCTCAGGAAACTAACAAACCTCTGCTAGACTTTTCTCTCTCTCTCCCAGGTGACTCTTTTGTTGTGTTTTGTATTTTTCATTCCTATTTCAGATTGGATTTTTTCCACTGTACTAATTTTTCCTTCATCTCTTAAATCCAATCATTTAGCTAATAATGTTCGTTATTGTAGCTTTTTTTTTTTTTTGATTGCTGGAGATTGAACCCAGGGCCTTGTGCATGCAAGGCAAACACTCTACTAACTGAGCTATCTCCCCAGCCCAGTTACTGTAGCTTTCTCTTTTAGAATTTCCTTTTGAATCTTCTAAAACTCTTCTGAGATCTCTGCTGAAATCTCAGTCTTTTGGGGGGAGGGGTCGTGGAGGTACCAGGGATTGAGCTCAGGGGCCCTTGACCACTGAGCCACATCCTCAGCCCTATTTTGTATTTTATTTAGAGAGAGGGTCCTTTTGAGTTGCTTAGCACCTCTCCATTGCTGAGGCTGGCTTTGAAATTGTGATCCTCTTGCCTCAGCCTCCAGAGCCGCTCCTATTACAGGCCTGCATTCCCGAGTTTGGCTGATATCTCAGTCTTATCCCCGTATCCTGTGGGTCTGCTTCCTTGTTGTTCTGTTGAGGTTTGCACATGCTCTGATGTCTCCACACGTAGAGCTAATTTTTTTTTAATTGAGTTCTGGGCACTATATGATAAAAATTCTAGAGGTGATTTGGAACTCTGTATGATTTCATCTTCCTTCACAGAGACCTCCTTATGCTTCTGAAAACCTGTGAGTGGCACTAGCATCTTCAGATCAATTCTACCTCATCAGGGATTCGGGTGATATAAAATAGGAGTTTTCCTCCTAGGACCTCAGAACCACTGAAGTTCATTACTATGACTGCAGGGCTGGGATGGAACTCAGAACCTCGTGCAAGCCAGGCCAGGCTCTGCTACTGGGGTGTGGCCCAGCCCTTCACCACTGAGCATGATGTTCTCTGTGGGGATTTATTCATTCATTTTGGTACCAGGGATTGAACCCAGGGGCACTGAACCACTGGACCACATCCCCAGTCTTCCCTACCCACCTTTTTATTTTTTAGGCACAGGATTATGCTAAATTGCTGGGGCTGGCTTTGAACTTGTGATCCTCCTGCCTCAGCCTCCCAAACCACTGGGATTACAGGCTACAGGCAGGTGCCACCACATCTGGCATATTTTCTTTTTTCTTTAAATATTTTTATTAGTTACTGATGGGCCTTTATTTATTTCTATGTGGTGCTGAGAATCGAATCCAGTGCCTCACACACGCTAGGATAAGTGCTCTCCACTGAGCCACAATCCCAGCCCCCAGGGTATTTCTTTTTTAACAAGTGCCCTTTATCATGTCAAGGAAGTTCCCTTCTATTCCTGCTTTTCTAAATGCCTTTTTTATTTTATTATTATTATGAAATGATGTTGGATTTTCTCCAAGTTATTTTCTGCATCAATTGAGACGATCATGTGATTTTTTCCCCCCTGCATTCTATTAACGTGGTATATTACACTGATTGATTTTCTCATGTTGAATCACCCTTGCATGCTTGGGACAAATTCCTCTTGGTCATAGTGTATAATCTTTTAAATTTATTTTTGGACTTGGTTTGCTGGTATCTTATCGAAGATTTCTGCATTCATATTTATGAGGGATGTTGGCATTAACTTTTCTTTCTTGCGATGTTTTATCAGGCTTTGGTATCGGGGTAATGCTGGCTTACTAATTTCTTCATGTTTATTCATGTGTGATTTTTAAAACATTTTAATTTGGATAGTCAGCTCATTCATGTTCAGCCTTTTTTCTTTCCTAATATATTTCTGGCTGTACTGCTTTGGTGCCATCCTTAAATTTTTTAAAATAATATTATTATATTTTTTATACCTTTATTTTATTTATTTATATTTATATGGTGCTAAGGATCCAACCTAGTGCCTCACACATGCTAGGCAAGCGCTCTACCACTGAGCTACAGCCTCAGCCCTTGAAATGTATTCAATACTATTTTTATTTCTATTATGATTTCATCTTTAATTCTTGAGGTACTTTGTAGTACATGGTCTCCAGCTTTAGTGTGTACTTTATTGAAGAATAACATAGGCGCATGGCTCAGAAGTGTGCAATTCAATGACTTTCCACAATTTGAATGACATTTACATTGCAATTAGGTCCAGAAATAAACCAGAAGACCCCATGTGCCCTCTGTGTCCTCAGCTCCCACCCCTAGAGTTTTTTTAAAAATCACTGTTTTTTTAAAATATGTATATATTTTAGTTGTAGATGGACATAATATCTTTATTTCGTTTAGTCTTTTTATGTGGTGCTGGAGATCAAACCCAGTGCCTCATGTATGCTAGGCAAGTGCTCTACACTGAGCCAGAAACCCAGCCCCCATAGTTCAGTTTTGACAGCTTTGGAACTTGACATAAGTGGAATCATCCAGCAGTGCCCTTCGAGTTTTTTCAAACAAAGTTTTTTTTTTTTTTTTTCAATTTTGTCTTCAATCTGAGGAATTTATCTCCATCTGTCTTCAACTGGAAAAGGATATCTTTTTTTTTTTTTTTTTTTTTTAGTACTGGGGTTTGATCCCAGGGCCACTCTACCACTGAGCTACATCCCCAGCCCTTTTAAAAATCATTTTTTTTTTAAATTTTGAGACAGGGTCTCACTAAATTGCTAAGACTGTCCTCAAACTTGTGATCCTCCTACCTCAGCCTCCTGGGCGCTGGGATTATAGGTGTGTGCCACCGTGTCCTGCAACAACATAACAGATGGAATCAATAGTAAAATGAATACAGTTCATAAATGAATAGACTATAAGGTCAATTAACTCTCTCAGAAGAAGCAGAAAGAGAAACAAAAAGCCTGGTGTGGTGGCATACACCTGTAATCCCAGCAGTTTGGAAATTCGAGGCAGGAGGATTGTAAATTCCAGGTGAGCCTTGGCAACTTAATGAGACCCTGTCTCAAAATAAAATATAATTTTAAAGAGAGTTGGGGATGTAGCTCAGGAGTACAGTGCCCCTGGGTTCAAACCCCAGTAACTCAAAACAAAACAAAAAATCTCTTACATTTCTCACTTCAATCACCAGTTTTCATGCCTATAATTTTGTCCTGTTTTTTCATTCCACGCTGTGCCGCAGGGATGGAGCCCAGGGCCTTGCACGTGCTAAGTGAATGCTCTGCTCCTGAGCTCACCCTCCAGCCCTGGGGCTTCTTTCTCTCTTTCCTTTTTGTTTTTTGGCACCTGGGATTTAACCCAGGTGTGCCTAGCCACTGAGTCACATCCCCAGCCCTTTTTATTTTTTATTTTGAGACAGGGTCTCACTTAATTGATTAAGGTCTTGCTAAGTGGATGAAGCTGACCTCAAACTTGCTATCCTCCTGCCTCAGACTTGTGAGCTGCTGGGATTACAGGCGTGTGCCACTGTCTTTTTCATACTTGATAGCACTAACATTTTATCTTGTTTAGTATTGATTATGCCTTTTTAAAATGTGGGTTCATTTCCTCCCTTGTATCTGTGTTTCTAATGGAATCTGTAATTCCAATTAATGGATTTTCTTTTGAAGTAGCCAAGCTTCTTTAGACATCTTGTGATTTTACTTATTCCCATAAGGTCTTTGGAAAGAGGCCAAAACCCCTAGCAGTGTCAATCCCTTGGCTAAGGCTGTGGAAAGCTGTGGGTGAGTTTGGAGAGCCCAGGCATCAGAAAGCCACTAACCACTTCTTATCCCACAGAGAACCTTCTTCAGTCTGCATTTTGTGCTCACGGGATGGGGCCAAGGATATGGTCTGCCAGTCCTCCTGCTCCTCACTGGCACAGAAACCCTTTCTCCGTGGACCCCTGGATTAGCTGTCAGAGGCAAGCTTGGGGCAGCACCCACTGACACAAGGCGCTGGAGCTGGGGAGGAGCAGAGCAGCTTTCTCACCATTTCATTTCTGTTCCATCATCCCACCGCTCACCCAACAGCCTCCTGCCCCTGGCCATGAGCACCACCGCAGGTCACATCGTGCCTTTCTCTCCCAGGTCTTTCTCCTGTGGTTCTCTGTGACTCCCTCCAAAGTCCCTTTAAGTTGTTCTCGAGGAGGCAGCAGCCCTCTATACCAGCAAGAGAGCTGGGCTGGTCCTGCATTTCTCTTTTAGAGTTTGTCCAAGTACCCTCCTCTGTGGAATAGTAGCTGTCCTGATGGGGGGATGTTACAGCTACAGTTATGTGTACAATTTAATTACTAAGGGCAATTAAAGAGAGCCAGTCCCTGAGCTTGATTTGGAAAAGAAACATGTGAAATGAGAAAAGCAAAAGGAGAAAGGCTAGACAGAGAAGTAGAAATTGAAATAAACTATCTAAAATATTAAGGGGGCAGGGATTGGGGACTGGAGCATGATTCTGTGGTAGAGGGCTTGCCTGGCATGCATGAAGTTCTGGGTTCTATGGCTGCACCGCCAAAAAAAAAAAAAAAAAAAAAAAGTTCAATGTTTTAAGGAAACTCCCAACTCAGTGGGAAAGAACTACTCTTAAACACAGGGAACAAAGGAGATATATTATAACAAAAACCATTCAGATACAAATGAACGGAGGTAACACGAGTCAGAGTTACTTTTTCACTTGCTCATAAGACCTGCCTCTTGTCAACCAACCTGCGTGAACCTTCTGGGAATCTGGAAAGGACAGTCCTGGGATAAGGTCGTCCCCTGGTGGCCAACATGAAAACTGCAAGCCAGGTTTGCTTCTCTCTTCTAACCCAGCGCTGTTTTCCAAAAAAAAAAAGTGTATTAATTTCAATAATATATTTACCCAATATATGCAAGAATTTATCATTTCAGCATGTAGTCAACATTATAAAATTATTAGTGATGTATTTTACATTTTATGCAGTCTTTGAAATCCAGTATATAATTTGCATTTATAACACATCTCCCTTCAGAAGCTTTTTGTCAGAAATACTTGATCTGTATTTAAATCGTCATAAGATTTGCAGTTGAAAAAGTAGAATCATCTACCCAAATTATTTCAAATAGACCTAAAAGTTTTCCAGTTAGGTATTAAACTGAAAAACACAGTTAAGCAAAAAGTCCTGAGTGTAATCAGGAGTCTCACCTGATCTAATCTGTTTTCAGAGACCCATCCTGGACTCAAGAGCCTTGTCCTGATTGGTCAGCGGGGCATTTAAAGGCCTAGTCGCTTCACTCTAAGTTGGGACATTGCTGAGGCTCAACTCTGCTCGTGCGGCTTCCCTGACACAGGTAAGGCTCCTGGGGTGCTCCCTGATACACATCCTTCCCCGCCCCTCTTGGTCTCAGAGCTGCGTCCTGGGGAGTTCCTGATTGGCTGTAGGTGCTGGGAGCTGGGGCAGAAAGCAGCTGCTGGGTTGTTGGCAACCTGCCCACACTGAGGACCCCCTTACTGTCCGTGGGGGGGGGGGGCACAGACAGCCTGAACTGCCTGGCATTGTAGTGGAAGAGAATTCATTAGCGGGTTCCATGTAACCAGAGCCCGAGAAATACGGGGGCACAGAATAACCCTAAGGATGGTGAAATCAGGTGACGGTTGCTAAACACAAAAAGTCTTTGGAAACAGAAAAAAGCTGAGTGATCAATAGGCTATAATTATAACCATGTACGGAAGCTGGGAGCCTCCTTGGGAGGTTTTTATCTCCACTCGGAGCTAAAGCTGCGGATGGGATTTATTTGTAAGAACAGTCGCACACGTGAGAGGCTTAACCTCAACTGAGAAGGGTCAGCTATGCCCAGGGCAGAGCTTGACATGTGCGAAGCAGACTTCTGGGTGGATGCACCCCAACATCGTGAACTCCAAGTCCTTGAGTTCATGGAGGCGGCCTCCTCTTCCCCATCAGGAGCTGGCGCTCCCCCCTCCTCGGGAGGTGATCCACAGCCTTCCCTTCAGAAGACACCCATCCCCAGTCTGCCCCCACCTCTGCTGCTGGCCGTGCAGGGGTTCAGGGCTGGGGAGAGAGGAGAGGGACTATTATCAGAGGGAGCTGCAGGACCGGTCCACAGGTGCTGTTGGTGCTGAGGAGTGGATGATTTGAACCCAGTGCGAGTACTGGGTCACAGGAGCAAGCCCTGAAACTGGATAAGGGAGAGTTCACTTGTTTGGCAGCGCTATTTCAGGATGTAGGATTTAACACCCCGCTGGGGACCCCAGAGGTTGCCCATGTGCTGCCAAACAACTCCTAGAAGTGTGGACAAAGCACACTGAGGTAGAAATGCCAGGATTGCTGCAGGTGGTGGAAGAGGGGTTAACAGGCTCAGTGGTGAGCATGGTGGAGTGGCTGGACCACGTCTGAGGGAAGGGCAGGAAGGAATGTGCTGGTGAGGGGCCACCTGCATGGCTAAGAACTTTTTGGATGTCCTCCTGCACAGGCCAAGGTGATGGTGGGAGATGCGGCTGCAGACCAGGGTGCAGAAGGCAACATGGGTGCTAGGAGCCTGGGCTAATGGGCTAGTGGATGCAATCACCCTAACGAGCACGAGGCAGGCAAGGTGGAACCACGCAGATGCTTAAGAACGTGGCAACATGGGGCCAAAGACATGCATGGGACCACTCAATCTCACAATCAAAAGAAACCAGCGACAGATGACCGGTAGGCAAGATTGCCTCAATAAAAAAAATCTGGCCTTCAGTGGCACCCCTCCTCTGCCTCCTCAGATGCTTCCATCTGCATGTGCCTTGGGAACGGGTCTTCCATTCATTGCTCTCACCTGTGAACTTGATGGGGCCCAGGCTACATGGCAGATTTTAGGAGGCAGGAGCTGCTTCAGGAGAGAAGCAGTGGAGTGGATCACTGTGGGGTTCTCGAGGTGTGGGAGTCCTCCACCAAATACAGCAGAAGCCCCTGCGAACATGCTACTAATGCAAATTCTTGGGTTGCACCCAGACCTAGGGATTCAGAAATGTTTTAACAAACCTTCCAGGTGATTCTGAGGCAAGCTCAAGTCTGAGTCTGATAGAGTATAAATAGTGCTGTTCATATCTTCTGCATCAAAATTTTGTTGTATCAATTGCTTAGAGGGTGGTAACATCTCCAACGCTTGGAGTTTTGCCTTCCCATTTCTGCTTTGTCTACATTGAAGCTTTTTATCAGGCACGTGCTCACTTACGTCTTCCTGAATTGACCCCTTATTGTATCGACCCTTTATCTCTGGTAATAGGTCTTGAATTTCACTTTGCCTGAGTAGTATCATCAGGCTCAATGTTTCCAGGTTGTGTGGCATGTTTTCCCTACCGCTCATCTGACTTTATATTTAAAATGTGACTCCTGTAGTGCATATGGCTTGGTCTTTTTATTTGACAGTTTAATATGATTCATTTGGGTCTTTGGTGGTTGTGGTGTTTTGTTTTGAGGTGGGGTCTTGCTTTCCTGGTGAGCTCAAGGGATCCTCCCACCTCAGTAGGTAGAACTACATGGCGTGGACCACCATACCCAGCTGGTATTGTTCAATTTTAGATCTGTCACTTTTTATTTTCTATTTGTTCATGTCATCTTGTTGCCTTTTGGGTTCATCTTTCTTGCTGTCTTCTAGGCTAAAAATGTTTAGGGCTGCCGGGTGTCTGTGGTACCTTCCAATAATCCCAGAAACTCGGGGGGCTGAGGCAGGAGAATTACAAGTTTGAGGCCAGTCTCAGCAATTTGATGAGGCTGTCTCACAGTACAAATTTTTCTAAAAGGGCTGGGGATGTGATTCAGTGGTTAAGTGCCTCTGGGTTCAACTCTGGTAGCAAGGGAAAAAAAAAGGTTAGGTCTGGGGGTGTAGTTCAATGGATTGACCCCTTATTGTGATTACCCTTTGTCTCTGGTAATAGGTCTTGAAGTCCACTTGCCTAAGTAAGTTGTATCACCTTGAGTTAATGTTTTGACCCCCAGTGCTATGCCAAAAAAAAAAAAATTAAGAGTTCCTGTAATTTGCCAGACATAGTGTGGCACACACCTGTAATCCCAGCAACTCGGGAAGCTAAAATAGGATTGTAAATTAAAGCCAGTTTTAGTAACTTTTAAATATTTTTTTTTCCTGGTGGTGCTGGGGATTGAACCCAGGACCTTGTGCATGTAAGGCAAGCACTCTACCAACTGAGCTATATCCCCAACAGTCTTGGTAACTTAGCAAGCCCCTAAGCAACTTATTGAGATCCTGACTCAATAAATAAAAATGATTGAAGACATAGCTTAGTGGTAGAACACTCCTGAGTTCAATTCCCAGTTCCCCTTGCCCCCCAAAAAGAGTTCCACTGATTTATCTATTGGAATTCTAAATACACCTCTATTTTTCAGTGATTGCTCAATTACAACTTTAAACTTTTCTAGTTTTAGAGTTGGTTTTGTATCACTTTGTGCACCATGAGAGTCTTTAACTTCTATGAACCTCAGTCACTTCATTTATATAAAGAACAGTGAGCTCACCTCATGGGTCACCTGACTACTAGCTGAGATAGTGCATACAAAGCAAAGGTCAGGACAGTGCTGTGGTTACTGTGGGTATGTGGTGACAGGGGTTATTGGCATTTGACTTCCCGAGACCACAGGGGACAGCCAACCCAGCTGAACACAGCCAGTCTCAGCTGTGCCCCTGGTCTGCTGTGTGTGCATCTCAGACAAAGTTTGCCTTTATTGTCAACATAACTGGCTGCAGGCCTCCCTGTTCCCTTCTGTGCATGCTCCTAGTGTGGAGGGACACCCACATCTGTCTGCAAGTCAAGGACCAACCTCTGCTCACATCTGGGCCCCATCTCCCTCCCTGCAGGCCATGCTGGGTTCCTGAGATCATCAGCCTGTTCAAAGCCACCTGCTGCCTCAGTGATGGCCTTGTCATGGGACAAGTGATGTCTCCAGAGAAGGGTCCAAGAGTTCCCAGAGGAGACAGGGAACTCAACTTGGGACCAGCAGGGTTCTTGGCATACATAACGGAAAAGAATTTCAGCATCAGCCAGGCAAAGGCATAGATGGAGATTTTTTAGGAAGGTAGACATGCATTCAAGAAGAACACGGGCTGTCTCGAGTGAGAAGCAGCCTAACTTGGGCTGAGGGTCCAATATTTATGGAAGAGCTGCGGCAGGGGCTGGACTGGAGGTGCATCCAGGGTGGAGCTGCACATTTTCACAGCAGTTTTCCCTGCACTTGCATATCTCCCTCATTTTATGAGGGCATGGGCCAGCTGTGCTTTCTACATCTCAAGGTAGAAAGATTCAGGATTTCTCTTTATCCTAAATCCCCATCTCGGGACAGCCTCCCACCAATTCCCCCACCTTGAGGGCCTATGTCTTTGCAAGATTTGTACCTCCTGCCTAAGGTGCCCTTGACTTGTTCCCCACTTGACTAGTCCTTGGGTTGACCAGTAGCAGAATGATGCCAACTAGGTTTATCCACACCAGCTTCAACTTATAAAGGCATAAATCAATGTGAACAAACTAAAATATTTGAACACTTCTCTTATAAGACAGGTATCTATGGAAATAATCCGGGCATGGCGGTGCCCGGCTACTTGGGAGGCTAACACAAAAAGCAGGCCTGAGCCCAGGAAACTGGGACAGCCTGGATAATAAACAAACCCATTATGAAAATGGAAAGAAAATGTACAAAGTTAAAATTTCAAAATAAGAACAGGCCAGAGAACCAAGTGTAGTGGGCATGGAGTATCGGACAGGAAGATGCTGAGCCTGGAAAGGCCTTCCAGCTGAGTGTTGTGCAAACCGCCCTCTTGGGAAGCTGCCTCCAAAGCTTGTGGAAGGATTAAGTGAAATACAGTCAAATCCCGAGATAGGCTGTGCTACAAGAACCTGTCTTTGCCAAGTTTCATCTAAAACCACTTTTTGTTTATGGGAATTACAAGGCCCCTTTTTACTTAAAAGTTCTTATTTTTCTTGTGCTAAGAATGAATCTAGGGCTTCACACATGCTAGGCAAGCACCCTACCGCTGACTTACACCCCAGCCTCCAAGACATTTTATTTTTTTAAGTTACAGCAGGCATGGTGGTGCATGACTATAATCCCAGCTACTTGGGAGGTTGAGACAGAAAGATCTCAAGTTCAAGGTCAGGCTGAACAGCTTAGTGAGAGACCTGTCACAAAAAATTAAATTTTAAAAAGGGCTGGGAAGGGCTGGGGATATGGCTCAAGAGGTAGCGCGCTCGCCTGGCATGTGTGCGGCCCAGGTTTGATCCTCAGCACCACATACAAAGATGTTGTGTCTGCCAAAAACTAAAAAGTAAATAAATAAATAAATATTTTAAAAAAAGGGCTGGGAATGTAACTTAGATGTAAAATGCTCCTGTATTTAATCCCAAGTATTGCATGCACATGCATGCGCACGTGCACACCATGCATGCGCACACAGAGCTCAATCTGGATTTTTTTAGGGCCTTGAGAGTAAATAACTAAGGAAAACAGTTGCCCCCATGGTCACCTCTGTAGTTATAGTTGGGAGTGTTAGGTTGTCTCAAAGCATCTGTAATTTATACCAATAACAGCCTGACACTTCCTGCATTTTTTATATATTTTTTTAAATACACTTCTATGAAAGGATCACTCTGAACAATGAAAGTCAAATATGTGCTGTTTGCTCGCACAGTATCAAGCATTCTCTACAGCTGTGAAAGCAGCCACTCGGTAGTTAAGAGATCCCACCTGACGCCACACTTCATCAGCTGATATTAATCACATAACTGCGGCCATTTTAATAGACTTGTGGTGTATAAGGATCGATGAGCTTAGTTTAGGCAATAAGAATGGTGATGACTGTTGACTGGGGAGAACTCATCCTAGGAGGGGTTTTTCAGATACAAATGACTCCTGTGAGGATGGGATAGAATGTAGGTAGAAATAGGGCACAAAACTGTCCTCAGCTGTTAATAACAGGTCTGGGGCTATGGCTCAGTGGTACTGCACTGGCCTAGCACAGGTGAGCCCTGGGTTTGATTCTCAGCACCATATATAAATAAATAAAGGTCAATTGACCAAAAAAAAAATCTTTAAAAAAACGTTAATAACAGATATATCTAGAATATGTGAGGATATCACTATGGGCCAAATAGAGCTCATCACCTTGCACTGATTTTTATCCTCTAAATAGAGGGAAAATCTTTGAAATGTAGACATCACTATTGTACCCTACTGCTTAAAATGATTGGAATAGATTGCAATAGATGGGAAGTCAAAGCCCTTCTATCAAATCCCTGTAGGGAACTGTCGTCAGGGCTAGCTTCTAGGATTATAACATAGGTCTGCATTTATGCATATAAACATCTACTTCCATAAACACCATCATTATGTATATACTGATCTGCAGCATTCTTTTGTATTATTGTCAACATTTTGACCCCTACATCAGAAAGTAGAAAGTGTTTAATAAACACCCAGAGGGGCTGGGGCTGTGGCTCAGTGGCAGAGCACTTGCTCAGCATGTGTGAGGCACTGGGTTCGATCCTTAGCACCCCATAAAAATAAACAAATGAAGGCATGATGTCCCTTTACAATGACAAAAAAATTAAATTAAAAAAACATAGAACACCCAGACAGGCTTCACCTAGATCTGCCAGTTGTTGCTATGTTGCCACCCATCCCAGGTACACATTTTTTGAAACTTGCTTTTAACTTGAACATAAATATTTTTCCAGGTCAATATAATTAGTCTGACCCATTTCAGTCTAGGAGCTCTGAGGTGCCTACCTTATGCAATGAACCATGCAGAATTCTCAGCATTTCTTAACCTCTTGGCAAGGGTTAAGAGGGACCCCCAAGCACACCATGTAAGACCCACCTCCCCAGGCTTCCACACATCCATTAGCAGGAGAGAAGAGGGGGCGCAGGGCCCTGACCTCCCAACACTCTAGTTTCTTCACCTTTTTCTACCTTGAGGTCATGTCTGACGTCATTAAGACCTTTATCTTCATTTATTCAATCACAGGAGGCCTAGGATTCCCAGGTCACCCCCTGACAGTATGACCTTCCTGGGCGCTGTATATCCTGTTTTCATCTCAACTCTCCCTATATTCTAGAAACCTTTTTTTTTCTTTTGGTACCCACTGAGCCACAGACACAGCCCTTCTTATATTTTACTTAGAGGTGTGGGAGACCAACTTGCACGTGACTGGGTCATACTCCCCGGCTGAGTGCTGAGGAGCTCAGTCACAGAAATGTGGCAGAGTTTTCCCCACCCTTCTTGGGTTCGAGGGTCCGTGTCTTGTGCACGGGTGTGTCTTGCTACAGCCCCATGGGTGAAGCTACGCTCACCTGTTCCTTTGTAATATAACCCCTTGCCCTGTTTAGGATAGAATCTTCCATGGAAGTGCCTTGTGTGTGTCCCCTCCTCTTACTGTGCCTTAGGTGTGGCCTACCCAGGTGTCCGTCAACCTGCTGACAGTGGACATCATGAAGATAGACTCAGCCCCCTGAAACCTGACCCCTTGCCTCATTTGAATAGCTTCTCAATAAAAGGGGTCAGCATGTGCTCTTGCTCTCTCTTCCTGCAGACCCTTAAGGTCAGAGGAGCCGTCACAGCGACCCCAAAGAAAAAGGTATTTGTGTCTCTTGTGGTTATTTCATGCAGCTCAGTCAGCCCAGTACAACTGAAGTGACCCCTGAGCCTTTTAGTTGCAAGAACTAAAACCCGGCAGACAGGGTCTTACTAAGTTGTTTAGGGCCTCACTGAGTTGGTTTTGAACCCATAATCCTCCTGCCTCAGCTTCCCAAACCACTGGGATTACAGGTGTGCCCCACTGTGCCTGGCTTCTGGAGATCTTTCTCAGTAACCTCTGGAACTTGCCTTCGGTTTTCAGCAAAATCTCTTGTGTCTTCAATGGATTCTTTTTTTTTTTTTTTTTTTTTTAAAGAGAGTGTGAGAGAGGAGAGAGAGGGGGAAAGAGAGAATTTCCAACATCCATCCTTTAGTTCTCAGAGGACACAACATCCTCGTTGGCATGTGGTGCTGAGGATCGAACCCGGGCCGCACGCATGCAAGGCGAGCGCGCCACCGCTCGAGCCACATCCCCAGCCCCTTCAATGGATTCTTATAGACTCCAACTGGCATCTGGGCTTCTTGAAGCCTGCTTCACTTATAAGTCCATTTTCCAAAATGGCTGCACTAATTTACGTTTCCTATCAACACTGTGGAAGAATTACATTTTTTTTTTCCATATCTCCACCAACACTGGTAACCTCTTGTCTTTATTTTCTTTTTTGTATGGTGCTGGGGATTGAACCCAGGGCCTTGTGAATGTGAGGCAAGCACGCTACCAGCTGACCTATATTCCCAATCCCTTGTCTCAATTTTTTTGTAATGCTAGGGATAAAACTCAGGACCTTGGGTCTGGGAATGTAGCTCAATGGTAGAGTGCTTCCTAACGTGTGAGATCCTGGATTCAATTTCTAGCACCACCAAAAACAATTAAAAAAAAAACAACCATCTGTAATCCTAACTACCTGAAAGGCTGAGGCAGGAGGATTCAGTTTGAGGCCAGCCTGGACAATTTAGCAAGACCCTGACTCAAAAAGTCTGGGGATTTACCTTGGTGGCATAGTGCCACTGGGTTTAATTCTAACTACTGCAAAAAAAAATGTCTATATACATGTATGTGTGTGTTGCATATATGTGTACATACAACTGTGTGATACATATATGTATACATATTTGTATAAGTACATAAAATGAGTAATATATATAAAACTCTAGATTATGATTTCTGGCCATTTTAGTGCACCTTTGCCAATACTTTGTTGAAGTATTTGCAGAATTGAAAGTTTGGGACTTATTGCATTCACAGGTTAGCTGTGGGTTTGTCCTTTATGGTCTTCTATTGTGTTGTCACACATTCCTTTTATGCCTATTTTGCTGAGCATTTTTATGTTAAATTTTGTCAGATGCTTTTTTGGCCTCTATTGAGAGAATTGTATGGTTTTGGGCTTTCCTGCTGTTAACACAGGTACCCTGTTTGTAGATTTGCACTTGTGGATCTATCCTTGCAGCCCTGGGGTAAATCTCAGCTGATCCTGGTGAATGATCCTTTCAATATGCTGTTGAATGTTTATAAGTATTTTGTTGAGGATTTCTTTATGTATTTTTTCTAATGCTGGGATTGAACCTAGTGATGCTCTGCCACTGACCTACATCCCTAGCCACCATTATTTTTTGAGACAGGGTCTCACTAAGTTGCTGAGGCTGGCCTTGAATGTGTGACCTTCCTGCCTCAGCCTCCCAAGTAGCTGAGATCATAGGCAGGTACTACCAAACCTGGCATTGTTGAGGATCATTGCATCTTTGTTTATCAGGGATATTGGCCTAGAATTTTCTTTGTTTTGGTATCAGGGTAAGACAGTCTTATAAAACACATTTATAAGAGGTTTTTCTCTTTTAAAATTTGTGTTGAAGAGTTCAGGCAGGATTGGTATTAATTCATGTTTAAAATGTTTGGTGGAATTCAATAGAGAAACCCTCAAGTCCTGGGTTTCTTTAATGGGAGACTTACTACTAATTTAGTCACCATATTCATTAGTGTTTGTTCAGGTTTTCTATTCATGATTCTGCTTATGGTAATATGTTTAGTAATCTATCCATTTCTTCCAGGTTATCCAGTTTGTTAGTATATAGTTGCTGAAATAATCTCCTAAAATTCTTTGTATTTCTGTGATATTGCCTGTAAAGGCAAATCATTCACTTCTTCTTCTTCTTCTTTTTTTTTTTTTTTGCCTTAGTCTAGACAAACCCTTATTGATCTGTTTTCATCTTTAAAAAATTTATTCTTAACAGAGAAGAGCAAAAGTTTTTTTCTAATCTTTACTTCTGCTCTGATCACTATGGGCTTCCTTCGAACTTTGGGCTTCATTTGTTCTTTTTGTAGCTCCTTGAGTTGTAATGGAGGTGGTTAGAGATCTGTTTTTCTTTCTTTGTGATACTGGGGATCAAATCCAGGGCCTTACATATGCTAAGCCTGTGCTCTACCATTGAGTTACAACCTAACAGGAGAACTTCTTGGAGGTAGGTGTTTATTGCTATTAACTTCCTTCTTAGAACTTGTTTTGCTGTATTTCATAAGCCTTGGTATGTTATATACTTATTGTCATTTGTTTCGAGATATTTTTTAACTTTCAGAAGCATGTTTAAATTCCACATATTTGAATTTTCCCAAATCCTTTGTTATTAATTTCTATTCTTATACCATTATGGTCAGAAAAGATGCTTAATATGATTTCAATAGTCTTAAATTCAAGACTTGTTTTGTTGCCTAATATGGAAAATGGCTGTGTGCACTTGAAGAGTGCGTATTCAGCTGTCGTTGGGTGGAATGTTCTTATGTGTCTGTAAGGTCCATTTGGTCTAAAGTATAGTTTAAGTCTAATGTTTCCTGAATGATTTTTTTTTTCTGTCTGATCTGTCCACCACTGAAAGTGGGGTATTAAAGTTCACTGCTGGGTTATTAAAGTTCACCGCTGTTACGTTACAATCTATCATTCCCTTCAGATCTATTAGTATTTGCCCTATATATTTAGGTGGTCTGATGTTGAATGCATATATATTCATAATTTTTATATCCTCTTAATGAATCAACACCTTTATCATATAATTTTTTAAAAAATTGGTTTTATTTTTTAAATACATGACAGTGGAATGCATCACAATTCTTACTACACATATAGAACAAATTTTCATAGCTCTATATAAAAAGTATGTTCACATCAATTCATGTCTTCATACATGTACTTTGAATAATGATGTCTAAGAGCCTTTAGCATTTTTATAAAACAACATCATGTTTTCCAAAAAAAAAAAAAAAAAATTGTGCTCTAGTTTTGAAGGGTTTGGGGCCACAGAAGCAGCTAATGAGGAAAGCACCTGACATAGTGTGGCTACATGATTCTGAGAAACACCAAATTCTTTTGTGGAAACATACAGGTTGTTCTTACCTGGACTGTCCTTCCCTTTTCCCTTTAGCAAATTTCTACTCATCCTTCAATACCTACTTGAATGTGAAAAATTCCCAGCACCTAACCCAGCCGATTAGACCCTTTCTTTGGAGATGTGGATTCTGCACGGTGATAGAGAGATGCTCACACAGCAGCAGTGTCCAGGGACGACTGTGCAGGAGTTTGGGGCACTGAGAACAACTGGCACAGCTCTTCATTTACTGGACTTTGCCATCAGGTTCTCTTGATCTCTCCAATGTCCTCTAGCAAATTGTTTTCATTTAAATCACCCAGTTCACATTTTGCTGCTTGCAATCCAAGTCCCCAATTGCTGCCCAGTCTCCCCAGCATTGCTTCAGACTTTCAGAATGAAGGATATTTACACAGAGGTTATTACAAAGAGTCTCTTCTCCCGACACCCAACCTTAAGAAAGATAGCAGCAGTGTCTGACCATGCCCTGTCTCATTCTGAAAAGTCTGAGGCTGGCTATTGAGGAGAGCACAGATGCCTTTGTTTTACCAGAAGCTGTGCCAATCCTGTGCTCAAAGGCTAAGAGAAGGTATTGAAGGCCACAGAGCTAGAGAGAAGCAGAGGGTCAGCTCCTGTGCACAGAAGCTGTCCTTTAATCCTGGATGGGTTCCTCCACAAGCAGGACAGGGACCTTGCTATCTTTTCTCACAAGTGTCTCCTCTTCTTCCGTCCTCTACCTGATACACAGAAGGCGTTGAAAACATGCTCGCATGTTTGACAATAAAGTATAATCACCAGCTGCACTGTAATCAGAGACACTGTGACTCAGAGTTGAGCAAAGTAGTCCAAGGACATCCATTGGTGATGTCCCAAGGAGAACACACCCCCCAAGTCTGGTTGTCCCACAGCCTGAGGGACAGGGTGTCAGGGATCACGGGCAACTCTGCAAGACCCCTTTATTAATTTCTGAGGATGCTCTCAAGGAGCAGTGGAGCTTTCAGGTGGGTGTGGGGGTGACAGGTCTAGGAGTGACCTTGACTGAAGAGCCATGTCCTTCAAAAAGAACAGAGCTATTTGGGATGGTGCTGATGTCAATGGAATTAGGCCAATGTGGACCTCAAAATGCTCCAGGGTTAGAGGGGGAAACATGTCATCCAAATATGTTTAATATGTCAGAAGAGGACAAGACAAGTGGGCAGAATGCCACGGAGCCAGTGGGTGACATGGGCGTGGCACAGCAGAGGGCAAAAAGGGGAGTCTGATTGTAGGGCGGAGCTTATGAGAGGAAGTTGAGCGGAGCCAAGTTGAGCCAAAGGGAGAAGCAGAGCGACCCCAGGGGAGCCCACAATGGGCATAGCTGCAAGGGTGGAGCCAAGAGAAGCTGAGTGGAGAAGAGCAAATTAGCAGAATTGGTGGGGCGCAGCCAAGCTGGGCTGAGTGGAGCCAGTTAATGGGCAGAGATGTCTGGTAGGAGCCCAGTGGAGCTAGTCAGGTGCAACCCGTAGCAGCAGTGGGTGGAGCAGGGCTAGGGGGGGCTGGGATGGGGGGGGCTAGTGGAAGCTGGAGGGGGGCTGGCCCCACCCAGGGCTCCTCGGGGAAGCTCAGTGTGAGAACCAGGAGCCAAACTGGGGAGTGGAGGGCATTCTCATGCTTCTGCAGCAGGAGAATGGAGCCAGAGGGGTGCATACGCTCTGGAAATCCTGTCGGCCTTCACTGTGGGCCCAGCAAGGAACCGGGCCCTTGGGCTCCCATGGCCTAAGAGGCGATGTGAGTCTGTTCCGTTGGGGCTTCAGTTTCCCCACTTACAAAGGAAGCAATGGAGGGTGGCCCAGCCTTCCTCAGTCCCTCCATCTCACGGGATGCTATGGACTTTCTGTGTATTCAGTTGGTTTAGGGATCCATGGGATTTATTGGAGAGGTCCTGTGGAATGTCGCCTTAGAGATCTTTGTTTTCTGGGAGTGGCCATTGTTCTGGCGGGTTCACAGAGACTTCTCCTGGTGCCTGTTGTGTAGATGGTGTGACCTGAAGGTCCAGAGAGTGTAAACGTGTGACACAGCTGTCACTTTCTGGAGCTGGGTCCAGGTCCACGATACACCTCACTCACCAGTAGGGGCTTCCTGGAGCCTGGGTGATGGAGGTGGCATTGACCTTTGCCAAAGGTGACCTTTGGGGACTCACTGCATCCATAAAGAGTAGGTTTCTTTTTCTTTTTTTTTTAAGAGTGAGAGGGGGGAGAGAGAATTTTTAATATTTATTTTTTAGTTCTCGGCAGACACAACATCTTTGTTAGTATGTGGTGCTGAGGATCGAACCCAGGCTGCACGCATGCCAGACGAGCGCACTACCGCCTGAGCCACATTCCCAGCCCCAATAGTAGGTTTCTACAGACCTCTAACATCACATCTCCACATAAAGTCTGCTGACAAGGGTCCAGGCATTTCCATTCCTCTTCAGAAAATTCCATGACCACATCCCTTAATGTCAATGGTTCCACACATTTGGAAAATGTGCTTTAAAAATGGGTGCCACCTGGTAAGAAAAGAGAAGCTGAAAACTCCTTGTACACAGCTCCTCCAAAGTATGAATTATTTACATGAGTCAAAATTCTCATTTTCTGATCGTGTCGTTAACATACACTCTGAAGGGATGTAGGCAAAAAAGTAGAGTTGGTTTCATGACGGGCAGAGATCACCAATCATTTTCTGGCTTTCAGGATGTTCCCCCTTAGTGTTCTTTCAGCTCCTGGGTACCACAGAAACCTGGGGCTCCTGATGTAGGACTGGAAGCATAGAAATGGATTCAAAGAATGGCAGCCTCCAGAAACAAAGGAGATAATCTTATTCTAGTTTTTGACTTAAATTTCACTTTAAGTATAGCTGTGGGGCATGGCCTGACCCGAGGTTGGCCTGCTGGTTAGGTAGGCCTGGACAGAATCTGCTGTATAGGCTGGATCCTGGGTCTATGGGATTCAGCCTGGTGCTAGGACAGGCCTGGAATGGGTACCAACTTCAAGTCTGGGGCTGCAGGGACTTGCCCAATGCTGGGTTTCATTGGGTTGTATTAAAGTGTTGGGGTCCAAGGTAAAATCTGGTGCTGGTTCCCTTTCCTTCCTAAGTGTCTTTCTCATCACACTGGTACTTGGCGCTGAGAAAGGGGTATAACGTAAAACAACCATTCCTGTCCCCTTCAATGTATATATACTTTAGTTGTTTGTGGGCTTTTGTTTTATTCATTTATTTATATGTGGTGCTGAGAATTGAACCCAGGGCCTCACGCATGTGAGGTGAGCATTCTACTCTGAGCCACAACCCCAGTCCGGTCCTTAACTCTTGTGCAAGCATTTTCATGGGAGGATAGTTGTTCAAACCACGGGGGCAGGTCCAGCGCCTGCATGTCTTACTCCATCATCCTGTCTTCACTACGTGTGGTTGATGACTTGCAAGTTCTGATGCTTCTCCCAACCAAGTTTAAATCCCACTGTTCATCACTCGGGTATTTCACAACAACCAATCCAGGCTAAATCCAATTCTGAGTGTGGCTGGAGGAAAACTCACAACTCTGACGGACATGACATTAAAGATACTGCATCACCCTCCAGTGGGCCTTTTCCACAGCCATACTGTATTTCCTTAGTTTGTTAACTCTCCCCTGATCCTCAAACCTCTCATGCTACCTCCTCCATCCTCGCCCTCAGCTTGTAACCTTGTCTTCTAACAGAGTAAATAAAAGCAATCAGACAAAAGTTCACAAGTCTGAGTCATCTCTGGCTCCTCCCTGGCTGATGCTCCAAGTCCAGCATCTTCCCTAGCACGCTGGTTCTGATCTCTTCTTCCTGGCCCAGACTGTGCTCTAGTCTGTTCTCTTCTTTCCCTGCTGCAGCAGAAATATTTTTCTCCACTGGTCATTCCTGTGAATTGATAAACATAATCTACAATTTCTAACATCTTTTTTTTTTTTTTTTTTTTTTTTTTTGCTGGAAAAAGCTTTAATTTTTATTTGGTCCAAGGCTTGGGAGGGGCTCCATGGTGGTTAAAAAGCTGCCTAGGGGTTAGAGGGAGAGGCTCAGGCCAAAGTCCTGATGCCAGGAGATGCAAAGGAGCCCCATCAAAGGCCACTGTACTCCAGGGCCTCTAGTCATGCTTGAGGGTGAGTCTTTCGAAGAGATACTCGCCCAGGCCAGCCTGGGGGCCCGCCAGACGGTGGAGGTTAGTCAAGTGGTCCCCCATCTTCTTGATAAGCTTCACCTCCTCATCGAGGAAGTGGTTCTCCAGAAAGTCACAGAGATGTAGGTCTGTGCGGGTAGAACCCAAGGCATGAAGATCCAAAATGGCTTGGTTCAGGTCCTTCTCCAGAGCCAAGGCAGCTAATTTCTAACATCTTAAACAAAATCTCTTGAACCCCTCTCTCTTCTGCTACTCATCTATTCCTGTTAAGACAATTCTTTCTCGGGTTTCTTATGGTTTTGCCTCTTTACAAACATAGGCACTAGTGGAGCATGATGGCACATGCCCGTAATCCCAGTGGCTTGGGAGGCTGAGGCAGGAGGATCACAAGTTCAAAGCCAGCCTCAGCAACTTAGTGAGGCCCTAAGCATCTCAGTGAGACCCTGTCTCTAAATAAAATACAAAAAAAGGATTGGGGATGTGATTCAGTAGTTGAGTGCCCCTAGGTTCAATCCCTAGTACAAAAACAAACAAAAAAAAAATGTAAGCACTAAAGACCTTTGTTCCAGACCATCTTTCAGGATGTGTGAAAAGTGAATAGTCTTACAAGACAGAAAGTTCTATCTCCAGAGGAGAGAGCAGGTTTCATATCCAGCATAGTAAAGATGTCTCTCTTTGGGGCAAAGTTGGGTTGGTTTTCTTGCAACCCCTAGTGTAAGACTCGGGTTCCCTAAACTCCAGGTTCCTCTAACAACCCAACATATGTGTAGGTATCACATGTCCCGTACTATGTCATCCTCTGTAAAACTAAGGTAAGAAAACGATGCTCTGGCTACTGTTACTGCTGAGTGGTAACTATCTCCAGGCCAAGACATCTTTCATAAGGAATGTGGGCTAGCTCATTTTCCTGCCATCGTCAATAAGCTGATGCGTTCCTGAGGGCACAATGAAAGGACTTCTATGTCCAGGCCCCCCCCACCCCACACATATGTATTTCTAGATCTTTATTTTATAAAAACTGGAATACTGTCATATTCTCTTTCAACATGGAAAAGTTTGATCCTACATTTTTTTCCAAAGGAATACCACACAGCCATGATATATTTTTACCACAATTTATTCAATCATTCCTTTATGATGGTCATTCATTTTTTTATTTTTTGGTCCTTACCAAAAATACGATATACATTGATAAACATAAAATCTCCAATACTGGCACTTTATTTTTTTCCCTTAGAAATAGATTCTCAGGAGTGAGATTCCTGGGTTAAAGTGTGTATGTATCAATAATGTTAAAAGACAGTCACAATGTTTTCCAAGGAGGCTGTCATGATTTACATTTCTAACAGCAGTGTATGAAATTAACTTTTCCCTGCTTCCTTGTATTAGAAAGATCACAACTTTGAAATACAAAGATGTACTGGGCTATGGATATCATGATATATTTGCCCAGAAAGTCATTCATTTTCATATGTAGTCCCAACACATCAATGATATTAAAAAATAATAGTTTTGTTGCCATTTATAATACTAATACATGATTTGTGGTGGATAGGGAAAGGCTGAATTTGTCAATATGAAATCAAGCCTAAAATGGCACATCTTTCATTTACACAAAAAGATAACTTTTAAAATGTTAATCAACAAACAGTATATGGGGAGATCACTGCAAAGTCTAACTTAAAGTGTTTGTGAACACTGAAAGGAAGTAATAACTTATGCTAGGTCAGATTCTAAAGGGAAATGTTTTAGGTTGCGTGTGAAACTCGAAGTAGAAATGCCTCTTTAAAACAAAAGAATACTGCAATTACTTCATTTCTAAAATGGATTATGCACATGGAAATTTTAGGAAGCAATGAAATAGACAATTCTTGACTTTTCTTAAAATAAATTATTTTTTTCTCTAAAGACTTTGAAATATGACTAACATTTATGAGCTACATAAACATCCTATCATTTTTTTTTGCAAGACAATTCATAAAATATTGAGAAACGGGGAAACACACAAAAATACAGGTGGTTTCTGGGTTACACAACATTTTGGTAATAGACATGCATTTGTATGTAAATACCCCACAGAAAAATAACAAGTGCATGATAAGAATATTCTCTTTACATGGTACAATTTCATTCTGTGTGTATACCAAGTAACATAATTCATATCTGTCTCCTTTTACTTTCTAGATATCCTCTTAATTATCTCACATTCGCAAATTTTAATAAATACTTCTAAAAAATCTTCAAACCCAAAAGTGGGTTAAGACTCCCCAACAGTCATCTGTTGAGGAGGCAGTTCAATAAAAATGGTCACACAACTTACATCGGCAAGCAGTAGGCAAAAACACAGGCTACGTGCTACTTTAAAATCTGTTAATATTTCATTTGGAATGCATACTAGGTTGGAAAGATACTGACACACATGATGTTTAGTATGGAAAACCTTGTGTTCTAATTATCATAGAGGCCAAGAATTTCAAACTCCCAGTGACCCTTAAATTCACATGTGCAGATTAAAAACGTGTTCTGTGGCATACTCACATATAAATTCCTAGGGTATTATCTCTATATGCTTTTTGCTGCTACCCAGAGTATTCAATTCATTAATTTTTAAAAGCTCATTGTAATACAGTTGGGTATGTCTATCTACAATTTGATATATTCTGATATGTATACTTTACCTGGGTATTATACCCAATTCCTAGTATAATATTCTTCTTAAGGGCTCCTGTATTTTACACATTTTTGAGTTGAGAAATTTTATCTCAACGTGAATTCTTCATGAGGTTTCTATCCATTGCAAGGATTTTGGTATACAGTTTTCCACGATACAACTTGGTTGCAGTCTCAGGGTCTATCTCCTATGTGTACTCTCTGATGGACACTCAGTCGGGACTTCCTGCTGAAGGCCTTTCCACACTCAGAACACTCATATGGTTTCTCTCCTGTATGGATTCTCAGATGTAACCTAAGAGTAGACCTCTGGCTGAATGTTTTGCCACATTCAGTACATTCATAGGGCTTCTCTCCTGTGTGAGTTCTCATGTGTATGATGAGTTGTGAGTTCTGGATAAAAGATTTGCCGCATTCACTGCACTCATAGCGTTTCTCCCCTGTGTGAATTTTCTGATGTATGATGAGGTTCGATTTCTTAAAGAAGGTTTTTGCACATTCATTACACTCATAGGGTCGCTCTCCTGTATGAATTCTCTGGTGTGTAGTGAGTTCAAACTTCTGAGCAAACGTCTTTCCACATTCGCTACATTCATAGGGCTTCTTCTCCATATGTGCTCTCTGGTGTACAATGAGGTTTGACTGGTGGGTGAAAGCTTTTCCACACTCGGGACATTCAAAGGGTTTCTCCCCAGTATGAATTCTCTGATGTTTGATGAGGTTTGCCTTATGGGAGAAGGTTTTCTTACATACATTACATTCATAGGGTTTTTCTCCAGTGTGTATTCTCTTGTGACTAATGAGCAGTGACTTAAAGGAGAAAGCCTTGTCACAGTAATTACAAAGAAAAGGCTGAACCAGGTTTTTAATTTTCTGATGTTTAAAAATGACTTCTTTATGGCTGAGGGCTTTTCCACTTTTATTATAATCAGAGTAATCTACTCCAGGGTGGGTTTTCTCTTGCTTCAGATATAGGAGTGGTTTTCCAAAGCCATTGCATTCATCAGCTTGCTTTCTTGCATAGCTTCTATTAAGTAAATCTGAATTATGTTTCAAAGTCTTTTCATATAAGTCATATTTATAGGGCACTTGTCTTAAAGAAACAAAGTCTGTATTCAGATTAAATGTTTTTCCAAAGAGATTATCTCTTTCTTCAACTGGAGTTTGGTTTTTGAGGATTATAAACTGCTTCGCCTGCTCATCTGGGTTTCTGTGGTCCCTCTCCATTTGGTCATCGGCCTTCCACACTTCTAGGATCAAACAGAATGAAATGCACTTTATCAATCCTTTCTGTATAATGTCACAGAAGGGGAAGTCTCCACAAATGTGTTATAGGGGTGATTCTTTGTTCCCAGTACTAAAAAAAAAAAAAAAAAAAAAAAAAAATCCCAGTGCAAACTTCTCCTCTCTTAAATCTTGATAGGAAAAGACACATAAAACTTGTGCACACCAAAAAGTGTGAATTAACAATGGACATAAGTAGCACTGGCAGATGACAAAATAACCTTAAAGTAAACAGAGAAATTGAAATAAAAACAAAGATCAGCAACCAGGGCACAAATAGTATGGAAAAGCTGGCAATTTCAGGAATAAAGGAGATTCACAGTGTCCTCAAGAACACTGAATAATTAACAAAGACCAAGAAAATAAGTAGATGAAGATGTTAAGTGGTGGTACCAGACAGATGAGGTTAGTAACTGACACTTTAGATTACTATGGTAAGATCAGTACTGGTCTGCATGCTTCTTGGCTTTCCTCCTCCTCCTCCTCCTCTGCTCCTATAAACCAAAATAACCTCTTGAAATCAGCATTTCTCATAGTTTGCAGAAACAATCCTATTTTAGAACTCTCTTTTTGCAAATGGATGGCAAGATCCAGGAATTCATTCTGTTGGAAATAGAAAATAAACCCAAATCCTTACAACAGAGTCACTCAGACTCGTTGCTATTGCTGGGTCTACTGCTGTATTTCTACTGAAGTTGTTGGAGAATGACAGTTTTTACCACTATAGTGTTTTTCTCCTTTTAAGATTGCCCTCCTTTAATTTGAATATTAAAGATTGCCCAGACTTGACTTAGGCCCTTAATAACCTTTACTTTTATCTTGTGTATTAGTGGTTATTCCTAACTTACTTGTGATTCTGCAACCATTTCATCCAAGATAACGAAGTCTTGTAATGAAAAAGTTATCCTCTTTAAGGCTATGACACCAATTCCCATGAGCTAAAATATAGAAGTCACCATTCTGACTGGCAGACTGAGAATGCCAGTGCAAGAGCAACTGATTATAACACCAAAAGTATCTAAAAAAAAAAAAAAAAAAAAAAAAAATGGGGGTGGGGTTTAAGTAGGTACCCCCCAAACAAAACACAACTTAAATTAATCCGAGACAATAAGCCATCACCTATAGGACACATAGGATATAATGGTGACTTCTAGTACTAATGCTGACCCCAACTGAATAAAAGGGGTAACTATAAAATTATAGACATTTCAGTTAAAACCCAGGACTATTTTAAGACTGGTGAAACTGGCCTGCTTAATGTCTAACCCAAATTCTGGAGACTGAAGTCAAGGAAGTAAAAGGATAAGGAAAAAACAGCCAACATTTTGGCCCTTGCCCTCTTAAGCTACCCAAAACTCAGGGAACAATGGGCCCTACAACTCCCTTGAGTCAAATGACCTCCCAATCAGGGGGATCAAGAGGACCCTAGAAAACGGGAAGCCAACTTGTGCACAATGTGCAAAGAGGAAGGTCTTCACTGGAGAGGGACATGTCCCTGATGCTTCCAAGAGAAGTCAAGTGTAGTCAGCAAGACCCTGACCCATCCTGGCAGATGGCACAACTCATGGTAGAATAAAAGTTAAAGGAGCCACTTTCTTTTGACAAGTGGCTCCTGAATTGTGCCCAGCCAGACTGCGGCACAATTCAGGAGCCACTTGTCAAAAGAAACGAACTTTATTTTTAGAACCACACATGCCAAACCACACAGCTCTTCAGGAAAACCTTCAGAGCCCAACTGCCACCACCGGCTTCCCACAAGCCTCTCAACCTCCCCCACTCCTCCTACTCTTGAGGCCAACTGGCTGGGTAGCATGGGCGGAGCCAAAAAAGTCCCCCAATGAGCAGGTCTGAAAGGGCGGGGAAACAACCCAATGAGCATCACCGCAGAGGAGCCAATCAATTGGCAGCTAGAAGTTTGCTGGGGCCGCTGTGAGCCAATCATCAGCTGGCAGCTGGAAGTTTGCTGGCAGCTGGAAGTTTGCTGGGGCCCCTTCGGCTGTGGCTCTCATCTCCCCCTCTCTGTTTAAACAACAAGCATGTGGCTTAGGGACCGTGCCTGCCTTAGGTTGTCCAATACTACATATGGTCCTTACCCGTCATTGGATGAGCTGACCTCAAGGCGTCAGCCTCCTGTCATAGGTTGGTACCATTGCAATTGGATCTTACCCGTCATTGACTACCGATCCAGCATACAGCCACACCCATGGATAGGTCTTTGTACCAGCGGGGGGGGGGGGGGGGGAGAGTGAGGTTCTTTGCCTCACCTCTGTTGGCCCCAAAATTTTAGCTGAATGACCATGACAAGCAGAAGGGAGGAGGATACACCAAGCCAATTGACGGCTCCTTTTGGAAAAATTGTACCACTGATGACACCATCAGCAAAAATACCCCAACACTACCACAAGTTGCTGCACCAACAGATAGTTCACCATGCATACAAGTGAGTTCACAATGCATACAAGTGATACATAGTCCAGGCAAGTTCTGCAAGCAGTTCAGTGATGGCTCCTTTTGGAAAAATTGTACCACCGATGACGCACGGGGAACGACTGAGGGTAAGTGATAAGGTAAACTACTCGCCCCTGAGGGCAGGGTGAGAGGATGGGTAGCCATTTTAAGATTCTTCTTTTGTTTTGTTTCGCTTTTGTTTTAAGTTGCCTGTCCCTGGAGATGAGACGGAAGAAAAACCGCTCACATCTGAGGAAAAACTATTTGCGTCTGAGGAACAGACAGGGAGAAAGGACGGATGGACATTTCAGGAGGATAGAAAGGCTGATATAATGATTTTGTGTTGTTCCATTTTTGTTTCATTCTGTCTCGGTTTTGTTTGGTGTTATCTTGTTGGGTTGTATTATAGTAGAAATATGGGATCAGAAATTAGTAAAAAACAAACCGAAAGAGTGTTAATTGTTAGAGGAAGGAGGCATCCCAGTAAAATCGAGAGCAGTCAGGGCATACGTTGATACAATACAAAAATGTAGCCCATGGCTTTTTAAGGAGGAGTTGTTAAATATATCACAATGGAACCATCATGGTGAAGATTTAAAAAGAATAGAAAAGAACAACCCAGGGACTCTGCCAGTTGGCACACTGCCATTGTGGATGTTCGTATCTTGTTTGCTTAGTCCAAAGCCTTCAGTTCAGACAATGGTAGAGGAAGGAGAAGACATATTGATTCAAGTAAAAGAGAAGGTCTCTCAAGTTAAACTGAGGAAAAGATTCAAGTAAAAGAGAAGGTCTCTCGAGCTAGTCAGAGGAAGAAAGTTTAGAGCAGAAAAAGCCATCAGGGGAAAAGTTACAACAGGAGACTGCTACTAACACCTTTCTATCACCAGAGGGTGTAAGTATCCAACCAACAGCGCCACCTCTACAGGAGACTGCTATTAACACCATTCTATCGCCAGAGGGCATAAGTGTCCAACAGCACCACCTCCATATGCTAGGAGGCCCCCAACCCCCACAGTTGATATTTGAGATCCTGTCTCAGGATCCCAACTATTAACATGCCCTGTATTTGAGCAGGCAGGAGGGCAACGAATTCACCATGCTTTAAATTTCAAAAAAGTGAAGCAGCTAAAAGAGGCTGTAACAACCTATGGTCCTCAAACACCCTTCACTGTAAGCATGGTCGAATCCATTACCAACTTGAACATGACGCCAGCAGATTGGGCTAATATGTGTAAAGCTGTGCTAAATGGAGGACAATACCTGTTATGGAAGGTTGCCAATGAGGAATTTTGCAAGGAGACAGCTAGGCGAAATGCAGCAGCCGGTTATCCTCAGAGAAATCTAGATATGTTGTTAGGAAAGGGACCTTATGAGGTTCAGCAGCAACAAATTGCATAAGATCCTGGCGTATACTCTCACAAATTGCTGCAGATGTGGTTAGGGCATGGAAGACTTTACAAGGACATGGAGGTTTACAAGGTCAATTATCTAAGGTAATACAAGGAGCTAATGAACCTTACGCTGAATTTGTAGATAGGCTTATTCAAACAGCTACCAGAGTTTTTGGGAATACAGAGCAAGCAATGCCATTAATAAAACAACTGGTTCACGAGCAAGCGAATTGTTGGTGCAGAGAAGTCATTAGATCATGGAAACATGAAGATTTAAACACATATATTAAATTATGTAGAGACATTAATGAACAAGGGCAAGTCGTGGCAGCTGCAGTACAACAGGTTTTAGATGCCAGGCCAAAACCATGCTATAATTGTGAACAAACGGGACATTTTAAAAGGAATTGCCCCATAGGAGGAGGGTTTAACAAAACTAGGTATCAAAGGAGTAGAATACTGGGTATTTGCCCACAATGCCATAGAGGGAGACATTGGGCTAATGAATGCCGCAGTCTGGCTGGGCACAATTCAGGAGCCACTTGTCAAAAGAAACGAACTTTATTTTTAGAACACACAGGCCAAACCACACAGCTCTTCAGGAGAACCGTCAGAGCCCAACTGCCACCACCGGCTTCCTACGAGTTCCCAAGAGTGATCCCTAATAAATCTCAGCTGACTCTAACAGTAGACAGAAAAAAGGTCAGTTTTGACCAGCTTGGTCTTAAATACCTGGCAGAAGAATATAACCAGAATACAGCCATACATGGACATTTAGAATATAAAACAATGTTCTTTTACTTTAGATTTACATCTGTGTCAGTCCTTCTGAAAATAAGTAAAACTGGGAGGCTATAAAGGAAGGGGTTTATACAGGAGTGCCTGAGAAATATCACAAAAAGCACTGTCAGAGTCACAAGTTTGTTCTGAGTCAATTTGAAACATATCTGTCCTTTTTTTTTTCCCTAGTATGATTATGAACTGCTGCTCAAATTCTCCTTTTGGAGTTTGCAATTCATCACTTCCAGCCTGGTGGCTTGATTTTCATCAAGACCTAGAAAGAAGACAAGCTTCAACCAAGCTGGAAAAGACCTTGCCAAGTGCTCCTAATCACCATGGCTATCAGAACTGCTAAAAGGGGGAGAATTCATTACCATAGGTCATTTCCACCTCAGAAAGTTAAAATATCTAGGATGGATGGCAATGCCAAAGGGTACAAAAATGAAAATAAGACCAAAAGGTATATAAAGAAAAAGGGGGACTTGTGAGAAATAGAAAGCTTCGTCGTCCAGTTTTAGAATATAGTATTTAGCCTTAATTGGGAAATAAAGATCCAATTGTAGCCATTTTTAACTAGAGCTCTTCCCTTTGTCTGCCCCAGTTTCAAAATTAGCTAATCATAAATTATAACCCTGAGCTGCTCCTATCAGAACAAGGGGGAACACTGTTAGGGATAAAAGCAGGTCGACTGCCTGCCCAAGTGCACTGCTAGCCAGTGCACACTCTTATGACAGAAGTAATATTTGCCTTGCTGACCCACTTTTGAGTACGTTTGATTTCTTGTGGCAGCTCAATATTTCTAAAAAGGCTTAGTCTTATGGGGTTAACAGACATACCAGAAAATTAGGAGTTAAAAGATGAACCTTATAACTATAAAATTAATAAGGCACATCAAGAGATGAGAAGTTGAAGAATCAGCTTGGAGTCAGTAGAAATACCAAGAAGTTACAAGCCAGACAAGATAAGGTCACTAAAATCAAATCCACTGAAACAGGATGATAGTTTGCTCTGATCTAAAAAGATTATTAGGGACTTTCCCAGATAAGAACAAATCCACGTGGTGAGGGACAAACACATGCATATAATAGTTGTGAAGTAGCCTGCAGAATTACCTTATTAGCATAGAATAAAACACCCTGAAGCTGGCAATGAGACAGTCCCATCAAGAGGCATGAAGAGCTCAGACTAAACTAAAACCCCACCACTACACTGATGGCACCAAAAGACTAGGCCACTGCCTACCCTGAAGATGCCATAAAAGCTGTACACCTTTGTCTTCTGTTTGAGCCCATCTGACACGCTGTCAGGCTGTCTCCCTTCTTACGCAGAAGTTCCAATAAAGCCTTGCCTATGTGTTTACACTCTTTTGACTGGCTCTCATTTCTACAAAGTTGAAAGTTCCCTGTCTGATATAAACACCACATAATTATTCAGAAACTCACTGCTACTAGGCAAACAGTGAGATACATCTGAGAGCTGTTCTTACCCACTGAAAGTAAGTTGCTATAATTCTCCAGCATCACATCCATGTATAGAATCCTCTGAGAGGGGTCCAGTTGCTCCCATTCCTCCTGGGTGAAGTCCACAGTCACGTCCGTGAATGAAACTGATCCCTGAAATTGCATATTAATCTGAAATGATCATGTTTTGGTGATGTGGAAAGGATATATGAAAACTTATTCTTACCATGTTGTAAGTTACCCACCATGAAAATTTACAAATAATACCTATGGTACATCTTGTTTACTATATTTTGACTCCAAAAATATGTGGTTAAGATCCCTGTATCTTTGGCACTATCATATTTGATAGGTATCTAACAACAAAAGCCGATTCTGCTGTTAAGATATACACGGGGAGCTGGGCGCGGTGGTACACGCCTGTAATCCCAGTGGTTCAGGAGGCTGAGGCAGGAGGATTGTGAGTTCAAAGCCAGCCTCACCAACTCAGGAACACTCTGTCTCTATAAAAAAAAGAGCTGGGGATGTGGCTTACAGTGGTTAAGCACCCCTGGGTTCAATCCCAGGTACCAAAAAATATATCTCTCTCAGTATATGACGTTACCAAGGTAGTGACAAAACTCACATAAACATTAATTTTGTAGTAGCAAACTATTAAAAAGTTTTGAATATTGAAAAAAACAGGAGGATTTCTATTTATGAAACAAATTGTCAGCTACAAGTAAGGATCTCCCGACCTCCTTCAAGCCATAAAAATAGAAAAAAAATTTTTTTTTGTACTGGGAATCAAACACGGGGGCACTTTACCACTGAGTTATACTTTGGCCCTTTTTATTTTTTCTTTTGAGATAGGGTATCATGAAGATGCCCAGGCTGATCTGTGATCCTCCTGCTTCAGCCTCCCGAGTTGCTGGGATTATAGACATGTGCCACAACATTTAGCTTTATAGCCTGATTTAATAGCCAATTAGATACAGTTGAAAAGATGGTTAGCAAACTGGAAAATATCAGTAAAAAATATCCAGACTGAAATAAATACAAAAGGATCAAAGGATGGAAAATACATTAAAAAGCCTAAAAGACACATAAGTTAAAGGGCCTAACATAGTTGCTCTTGGAGTTCTATTTTAAGAGGTAAAATATTTGAAGAGACAATGGCTGAGAATTTTCCAAAACCATTCACAGCAGGCCACAGTTTCCAAAAAAAACCACCATTAATCCCAAGTATAAAGTACAAGAAACCCTACTTTTGGGCACATAATCATAAAACTGCCAAAAACCCTAGAAGAAAAAAAAAGTATTACCTTTAAAGGCATGATAAAACGATGGATTATTTTTCAAAAGAAATAATGGAATACCTTCAAAGTGCTGAAAATATTTATAATGACAAGCAAACATTTTCTAGAAAGGGTCTAGTAAATATTTTAGATTTTTGCAGGCTATGTGTAGATCTGCTTAAACGAATCAATTCCACCATCCTACCACAAAAGCAGAGACAAGATATAAGCAAATGGTATAGGTATGTTTCAATAAAACTTCATTTATGGACACTTTGCATCTGAATTTCATATCAGTTCAAAGAACAAAATGCTATTCATTTAATTTTATTCCCAACCATTTAGAAATGTAAAAACCGGCCTTGGCTTGTGGGTTATACAGGACCAGGCAGCAGGCCATTTGGACAATGGGTTTGACAGCCCTTGCTCTGAAATGATGACAGGAACATAATAAGTGTGTTAGGTGGTACTTATCCCAGGAGGGCGCGGTGGCACATACCTATAATCCCAGCATCTTAGGAGGCTGAGGCAGGAGGATTGTAAATTTAAGGTCAGTCTCAGCAACTTGGTGAGGCATTAAGCAACTCAGCAAGACCCTATCTCTAAATAAAATACAAAATAGGTCTGGGGATGTGGCTTAGTGGTTGAGTGCCCCTGGGTTCAATTCCCGGTGCAAAAAAAAAAAAAAAGATACTCCAGAAGAAGAAAACTAAACCTACCATGAGTCAATTTGATGCAAAAATAATAGCAAATCTGTAAAATATATTAAAATAAGCAAACAATGGAGTGGGAGATGTTAAATAATAAGCTGTAACTCATTTTTGGATGCCAGCAACTTGGGAGTTGTGGCAAGAATAAAATATGTTTGGGAAGAAAACAAATGCTGATTAAACTGTCTTTAAAATATGTATTTAAGCACATTTTTATTACCTAGTGGCAGATTGCTTGGGGGAGCCTGGCCCAAATTCTTATCTGTACAAAATACATCTGAACATATGCAGATGATTAACTGTCCCTCCTTTCACACCAGGCTGAATTGGATCAGATGAGAAGACACTTCATCTCACAGAAGGGTTCTGCTTTAATCTACTCCTAAGAGTTAGCCATTGAGCAGAAACAGGAAACAGAACATCCCACTCCAATTATATTCCTTTCGGACACTCAACACTTGATCTTCACTTTGACCTTGCCAGATGTACCAACTGCATTGATTTCTAGGTTTCCTTATGTTTCTCATGAACTGGAAGATTTCTGTCCAGTAGTAGCAAATCTCTAGACATGGCTAGACTTGTGGTACTAGGTTTGCTTCGAAAGCACTGCCACATTGCTTCCAGTAGAGCTGTATCATTTTACACCACACAAGGAATACATAAGCTAATGCAGTGTGTGTGTGTGTGTGTGTGTGTGTGTGTGTGTATTTTGGTGCTGGGGATTGAATCCAAGAGTGTCTAACCACTGAGCCCCATCTCCAGTCCTTTTTATTGAGAGAGGGTCTTGCCAGGTTGCTTAGGGCTTCTAAGTTGCTGAGGCTGGCCTTGAATTTTCGACTTCCTGCTTCAGCCTCCTGAGTCATGGGATTACATGATGGTGCATGCCATCATGCCTAGCTAAGCTAATGCAATCTGAAAAATAATTTAAAAACCCTTAAAGGGTTGGGGTTGTGGTTCAGTGGTAGAGTGCCTGCCTAGCATGCGTGAGACACTGGGTTCAATTCTGAGCACTGCACATAAATAAATGAAAAAAAATAAAGGTCCATCAGCATCTAAAAAAAAAAGGGCTGGGTTTGTGGCTCAGCAGCAGAGCACTTGCCTAGCACGCGAGAGACCCTGGGTTCGATCCTCAGCACACATAAAAATAAATAAATTAAATAAAGGTATTGTGTCCAACTACAACTAAAAAATAAATATTAAAAAAAAGCAAAAAAAAAAAAAAAAAAAACAGGGCTGGGGATGTGGCTCAAGCGGTAGCGCGCTCGCCTGGCATGCGTGCAGCCCGGGTTCGATCCTCAGCACCACATACCAACAAAGATGTTGTGTCCGCCGAGAACTAAAAAATAAATATTAAAAATTCTCTCTCTCTGTCTCTCACTCTTTCTTAAAAAAAAAAAAAAAAAAAAAAAAGTCTTGGGGAAGGGCACACAGGTGCATGAAAGGATTTCTTTTAGATCTTACATATCTGAAAGAAAAAAAAAAAAACTTCCACCAATCAAAATTTTGATTAGGCAAACAAAGGCAATATTAATTCTAGTTATAATTTTTCAAAATTCAATTTTATACTGATTAGGGATACACAAATAAGTGGCAAAATCTTTTATTTTTTAAAAATTTTTTTAAATGTCGATGGACATTTATTTATTTATTTATATGCGGTGCTGAGAATTGAACCCAGTGCACACCTGCTAGGCAAGCGCTCTACCACTGAGCCACAATCCCAGGTCAAGTGGCAAAATCTTTAAGAAAAGCAAAGGAATGATTAACAAAAATGTTGAGAAAATGGCTATCTACCAGGAGGATCTATGGAATGTATCATAAAGAACAGATAACGTGGGCTGGAGTTGTGGCTCTGCAGTAGAGCACTTGCCTACCATGTGTTAGGCACTGTGTTCAATTCTCAGCACCACATAAACGTGAACAAACAAAATAATGGTATTTTGTCCATCAAGATCACAAGTTCAAGTCCAGACTCAGAAACTAGCGAGGCCTTCAGGAATTTAGTAAGACCCTGTCTCAAAATAAAAAATGAAAAGAGCTGGGGATATAGCTCAGCAATAAAGTACCCTGGGTTTAATCCCTAGTACTTAAAAAATTGTTATATCATTTTATATATTGCTTTGAACATATTTTACATTCCAGGATTTTAAAAATCAGGGGGAAAAAAAGAATGAAGAAGTTTTCTATGCTCTAATATGGAAAGACTTCAAAATAATTTTTTTTTTTTTTTGGTACCAGAGAATGAACCCAGTGTGCTTAACCACTGAACTATACCCCAAGCCCTTTTTCGTATTTTAATAAGAGACAGGGTCTCACTGAGTTGATTAGGGGCTCCCCAAGTTGCTGAGGCTGGCTTGTGATCTTCCTGCCTCAGCCTCTAGAGCCACTAAATTACAGTTGTGCACCACTATGCCTGGCAAAAGATATGTCATTCAATGATTTAAAAAAAGAGAGAGAGAGAGAGAATGAAAAAAATAAACCAGACTGGGAGAAAATCTTCAAAATCATATCTGATAAAATACCTAAAATAAATAAATAACTTTTCTTTCTTTCTTTTTTTTTTTTTTTTTTTTTAAGCAGTACTCAGAATTGAACTCAGGGCCTCACACATGCTAGGCAAGTGCTCTACCACTGAGGTACATTCCCAGGCCCTAAAAATAACTCTTAAAACTAAACAAAACAAACAATCTAATTAAAAAAAAAAAAAAACAGACAGCAGATCTGAACAAACACTTCAACAAAGAAAAATAAATGGCAAATAAATATGTGAAAAGATGCTCAACATTATACATCATTAGAGAATTGTAAATTAAAACAAGATACCACTACACATCTATTAGAATGGCCCAAATCCAGAACACTGACGACATGAAATGCTTGTGAGGTATGGAGTAACAGGAACGCTCATTCATTGCTGGTGGGAATGCAAAATGGTAGGGCCACCTGGAAGACAGTTTGGCAGTTTCTTACAAAACTAATCATATTCTTACTATATGGTCCAGCAATCACGTCCATGGTATTTACTCAAATGAATCAAAACTTATGCTGACATAAAAACCTGCATATAATTGCCAAAACTTGGAAGAAACCAAGATGTCTTTCAATAGGTGAATGAATACATAAACTGATTCACCCACACATTGGAATGTTATTTAGTGCTAAAAAGAAATGAACTATCAAGCCAGGGAAAAGTGGAGGAACCTTAAATGCATATTAAAGGAAAGGAAACAAATCTGAAAAGGTTACCTACTGTATGAGCACAACTATAAGGCATTTTGGAAATGGCAAAACTAGGGAGATATGACAATCAAGAGATCACTTTTGGCTGGGGCTTAAGGAGCGGGCAAGAGAAATAAACAGAGCACAGGGGACCTAGGGATAGTGAAACTATTTGGTATGATATTATAATAATAGATACATGTCATTTTACATTTGCCAAAGCCCACAGGATGCATAACACAAAGAGTGAACCCTAATGTAAACTACGGACTTGAATTAAAGTATCAATATAGACCTATCAATTCTAACAAGTATACCACAGTAACTCAAGGTGTTAATTCAAATAACATTAAGAATGAAACACAAATAAACTGGGTGCAGAGTACACACCTGTAATCCCAGCTACTTGGGAGGCTGAGGCAGGAGGATTGCAAGTTCAAAGCCAGCCTTGGTAACTTAGCAAAGCCCTAAGCAATTTAGTGAAACCCTGTCTCAAAAAATAAAAAATAAAAAAGGGCTGGGGATGTGGCTCAGTGTTTAAGTGCCCCTGGGTTCAGTCCCTGATACCATAAAAACACCACTACCAACAACAATAAAACACACCAAACAGTCTGATTCACATGCTATGCTATCTTATATCTGTACCTCTATTTGTACTTGTGTAAATATGTACACATCAACTCTGGAAAGCTACTCAAGAAACTAATGGCAATGGTATCTGTGGGACATAGGGGAAAATTTTAAGAGTTCACTGGCATCATACTACTCTGGTTGGAAAAACAAAATACATGCCATAATACTCTTCACTTGCACTGAAGAATGCTATAAAGTAGCAACTGTGGACAAACTAATAATCTGATTAATTTTGATTGTTTCTGGGGATGCTATCCAAAACATTGTCTACATCAAAGTCCATAAAATTGGTTCAGACCTAATATAGAGGACACCAAGGGATTAGTATTCATAACCAATACAAGACATGTAACTCACTTTGCTATTTGGCTGCTGGCATTGATCACTTATTCTTATCATGTTTTCCTTGAGTCTAACTCATTTATACTTTTCAGACATTTTCTGGATTCATATAAAATTCCACAAATGCAATGAAAAACAGGTAGGGAGTAACCAAACAACTCACCTGGGATTTGTTCATTTTCTGAAGTATTTGGGTAAAAGCTGAGAATTACAAAGGCAGAACTGGAAAAGAATAAAAAGGAAGATATTGTTATTAAACATCTGACCTGCCTCAGCCTTCTTAAAATATCTTATTCAGAAATCCCTACATACCACCTGGGAAAATACCACCTTTTTTTTTTCTTAATTTTAAAAAAAAAATATTTTTTTTTTTAGTTGTAGTTGGAAACAATACCTTTCTTTTACTTATTCTTATGTGATGCTGAGGATTGAACCCAGGGTCTCGCACATGTGAGGCGAGCGCTCTACCACTGAGCCACAACCCCAGGCCCTGAAAATACCACCTTCTAGGGATAGTCTCTTTGCCTCTTCAGATGGAGCAAAATGGATCACAAGGGCAACACTCACCTTCAATCACACATTAAGAGACCTAAAATGGCAAGACCAAGACAACCCACCATCAAGAGGCAAAGCCATCAATAGAACCCTTAACTTTAACTGAAATTACCAGAAAAAGAATTTAAGGCAACTATGATTCATACAGTAAAGGCCTAACTGGAAAAGACAGATGACATGAATGAAAAACTAGGATATTTCAGCAGAGATGAAAACTGCAAGAAAAAAATTAAATGAAAATGCTAAGAAAAAAAAGGAAATTAATGGAGATGAAGGAATCTTTCAACAGGTTCATTAGCAGACTCAATAGAGTTAAGAGAAGTTTCAGTAACTTTGAAGTGAAGTGATATCACATAATAATGAATGTATCATATCACCAAGAAAATGTAATAATTTTAAATGTATCTGCACCTAAGAGCCATGCATGCAGCTCAGAAGGCTGAGGCAGAAGAACTGTCAGTTCAAAGGCAGCCTCAACAACTTAACAAGATCCTAAGCAATTTAGTAAAACTCTGTCTCAAAAAATAAAAAGGGCTGAGGATGTGGCTCAGTGGTAAAGTACCTCTGGGTTCAATCTCTGGTATGTATGTATGTATGTGTGTGTGTGTGTATATATATATATATATATATATATATATATATATATATATATATATATATATATATGAAGTAATGCATCTGACAAAAGGAATTTAAAACACAGGAAGCAAAAATTGATGGGCTGGGGATGTGGCTCAGCGGTACAGCACTTGCCTAGCCCTAGCACACAGGAGGCCCTGGGTTTGATCCTCAGCACCACAGAAAAACAAGTAAATAAAATAAAGGTATTCTGTCCAACTACAACTAAAAAAATAATTTTTTTAAAAAAGAAGCAAAATTTGATAAAACTGAAATTTAAAAATAGGTAAATGCACAATTATAGTTAGATAACTCAATATTTTTCTCTTAGTAACAGAATAACAAAAACAAAAAGCATGTAAGGTTACAGAAGAATTGAACCACATTATCAACCACCCTGGCCCATATATATTATCTACTTAAATAGACATAAAACATTCATCCAGAGACAGACTATAACAAATTTTAAAGAACTGAAATTTATATAAAACTTTTGTACAATCTCTAAGTGGTGAAGGCTCCTGGGTGCTATAAAAGGAGACAGCAGTAATTCCAGCCAGATGTAGTGCACGCCTGAAATTTCAATTACTCAGGAGGCTGAGGCAGTAGGATCTCAAGTTCCAAGCCAGCCCAGGCAACTTAGCAAGACCCTGTCTCAAAGTAATAAAAAGGGCTGGGGGTGCAGCTCAGTGATAAAGAGCCCCTGGGTTCGATCTCCAGGAGCAAAAAAGAAAAATAATTTAAAAAGTAGAAATTCAAAACTCGTGCATGTCAAAAAACGACCAGTGCGCAAAGTCAAAATAGAAATGAGAAAAACATCTGCTCTTACATCACATAGTACCGGCTGGCTGGGTGACTTTCGGTGAATCACTTCCCCTTCCCGAGCCTCGGCTGACACTGAGCCCTGCATAACGGAAGTCCCAGGGTGGACGTGAGGACCCAAGCCTCTGCCGAAACCCCGGCCGGGGGAACCCCGCCCGCCTGCTGCGCGCGCCGCAGGGGGCCACAGGCGGGGCCAGGTGCGCCGGCCCCGCCCCTCACCGCCCGCGCGCGCCCGCGGGCCTTCCGGACTCGCTCCCGCGCGGCCCGAGCTCCTCGCCGCCCGTCGGAGGCGCGTCTTCTGACAAAGGGAGAAGGCGAGTCCTCGTTGCCGCCCAGTCCCGCGCTGTCCTATCCCTCCCACGTCGGGCCAGGCGGGCTCCCGCGGGCCCCACCCAGAGGAGGGCGCCGGACAACCCGGGACACCTCCCCGAGGGTCACTGCAGCCCTCGAGTCGCCGAAGTTTGGGCTCCCACCCCGCCCGGGCACGAACCCATCCGTCATCTCCTGCCACTCGGCCCCAGCCGCGCACAGCTGTCTGGCAGCTCCCCTTGTACCTGGCAGGGCGCAGCCTCCACTCGGGGGCCCCGTGCCACGCCGGGTTACGGCGTGTAGCGGTGAAGAAGCGCGGAGAAGGGGACCCTGTCACCCACTCGCGGCTGGAGGTGGGGGAAGGGCGCCTCCGGCGCGCTCGCAGCACTGCTCATGCGCAGATAGAAGGGCCGCACGCCGTTCCCAGGGTCCTCCGATGGGTGGGACGCTGGGCTTCGGGACTACATTTCCCATAAGCCTCCAAGCCTCGCGGTTAGAGACTCTCGGGAATGTCTACACCGTGTTTAGAGGATCGGTTGAGCGCTTTCCAAGATAATCCCTTGGCCTGGTCAATTCATTTCTCCCAGAGCGGGGCTGTGAATTAAAGTCCACTTCCTCCTCTCAAAACACAAAACCTGACTTCTTAAAATTACACCAGCCGGGCGGGGCACGTTGGCGCATGCCTGTGATCCCAACGACTTAGGAGGCAGAGGCAGGAGAATCGCAAGTTAAAAATCAGGCTGTGCAATGTAGAGAGGATATAAGCAGCTTAGCCAGACATTGTTTCAAAATAAAAAAGAACTGGGTATGTGACTTAATGGTTAAGCACCCCTGGGTTCGATCCCCAGTACAAAAAATAAAAGGGTAGGGATATAGCTTAGTGGTAGAGTGTCCCTGGAAAAACAAATTAATTTCATTTAATAAGTTATAAGCAAGTCCCACCAGATGGAAGTCAGGCCTTCAACACATAGGCTTTTGGGAGACATTCAAGATCCAAACTATGACAGTGTTATCACTGAAACAATATTGACTGGCTGGATCTCTTGAAAGGGTTCTTGGAGACCTAAAGATCTCATTTCAAGCATAATCACAATACCTTACTGTAAAGTCCTTGCTTAGCTTCTGGATGGCCATCCTAAGTAACAGCCGCCATTTTCCTGCCAAAAGGCGTATTACCACTCCCTCAATCCCACCCTTAATCACCCACATTAGAACCCCCCCCCCAATCCCTGAGCCTCCCCCATTAAAGCCCCAGAATTCAGCGTGTGTTGCCTCTCTCCACTTTGCAGGGATGTGTCTTTATTTGTCAGCTCTGACAAAATCTCTCATGTGCATCTATGCCTGGTCTTGGTCTTTCATTTCTTGCTTGCCCTGTTCCTGCTTTCTCACTTTCCTTTCACTTGCCGCACATAAAAAATGAACAATATTTCCTTAATATTACTCAACTATCTAGTTGGTGTTTAAATTTCCAAATTCTTGTAATAAATGTCATATTCCAAATTTTTAAAATTCAAAAATGCTTGCCTGTAATCCCAGCCACTGAGAGGCTGAATCAGGAGGATCACAAGTTCAAGCTCATCCTGGCTAATTTAGCTAGACCCTGTATCAAAACAAAAATAATATTGAGGCTGGGGTTGTGGCTCAGTGATAAAGTGCTTGCCTAGCATGTGTGAGGCACTGGGTTCGATTCTCAGCATCACATATAAATAAATACAAAATAAAGGTCCATCAAGAACTTAAAAAAATTTAAAAGAAGAAGAAAAAAAAACCACACTGAGGACATAACTCAGTGGTGGAGTACTTAGTATGAGAGAAGCCCTGGGTTCAATTCATAGTTCCACTAAATAAATAAATAATTCAGGAACAAAGGGAGGGGAGAGAGAGTGAGTTTGGATAACAGGTACCAAAATACCATTAGGTAGGGAAAATAAGTTCTAGTGTTCTACATCACAGTAGGGTGACTATAGTTTGCAAAACTTATTATATATCTTATAAAGAACTGGAAGAGTTTGAAGATTCCCAACATAAAGAAATGGTAAATGTTTAAGGAGAAATACCAGTTACTTTGATTTGATCATTATACGTTGTATACAGGTATTAAGCATCACCATGTACTTCGTAAATGTACCAACTGTTCCCATATAAATATAAATAATCATGGGAAATACAAATTTTAAAAGTAAAATTTAAAAACTCAAGATCCAAATATATTGCATTTATTTGATGTCTTTTAATATAAAGTTTCCCCCTCCAAAAATAATCAGTTTTTCTGAAGAATGTCCACCTGGTCTAGGTTTTTCTGATCATGTATTTTTATGCTATGGTTTGAATGTACCCTCTGCCCCAAGTTTATGTGTTGGAAACTTAATCTCCAGATCACCTTAAAAGGGTGTATTTAGGTCATGACGGCTCCACCCTCCTGAGTGTGGAGATTATGAGAGGACTTGAGGCTCAAATTCAATCTCTTGCTCTCTCATGAACTCTCTTGCCTTTCTCCTATTTACTATGAGATGACATGGCCAGAAAACACTGGTCAGATGTTGGCACTGTGATATTGTACTCCCCAGCCCCCAGAGCAGTAAGAAATATATATATTTTTTGGATACCGGGCACTCAACCACTGAGCCACATCCCCAGCCCTATTTTGTATTTTATTTAGAGGCAGGGTCTCACTGAGTTGCCTAACACCTCGCTTTTGCTGAGGCAAAAAAAAAAAAAAAAAAAAAAATCATAGGCCTGTGCCACCACTCCTGGCAAGAAATAAATTTCTGCTTCTTATAATACCAAATCTGGACTGGGGTTGTAGATCAGTGATAGAGAGCTCACCTTGCATGTGGAAGGCACTGGGTTCAATTCTCAGCACCACATAAAAATAAAATAAAGGTATTGTTCCATCTACAACTAAAAAAAATAAATACATAAATTACCAAGTCTGCTGGGCGTGGTGGCACATGCTGGGAAGCTGCTCCAGAGGCTGAGGCAAGAGGATAGGGAATTCAAAGCCAGCCTCAGCAAAAGTGAAGCGCTTAACAACTCAGTGAGACCCTGTCTCTAAATAAAATACAAAATAGGGCTGGGATGTGGCTCAGTGGTCAAGTGCCCCTGAGTTCAATCCCCAGTAACAAAATAAATAAATAAAAATAAATTACCAAGTCTGTGGTGTTCTGTTATAGCACTACAAAACATGCTAGGCCAAATTGTTAGTTTTCTGTTCCTTTATGTGAACTATGAATAGAGAAGGTCAGTTTTTAAGAATTTTTGGTCACACCAGACTCAATGGTGCACCTGTAATCCCAGTAGCTAGTGAGGCTGAGGCAGGAGGATCACAAGTTCAAAGCCAGCCTCAACAATTTATCGAGGACTGAACCAGAGGAGCTAATCCTATAAATAAAAAGAGGGACTGAGGGACTTCCAACAGCTGCTGAAGCCCCTTTTGCTTTGGGGAACTCCAGCCTTCCTTCCCTGCACTGTAAGGATTGCTCCATCTCTGTCTACTTAAAAAAAAAGAGGAAACTGAATGCAGTAAAGTCGCCACACTGAGACACTTGATTTTACACTTCTGGTTTCCCCTATGTGAGAACATCTTGTCCACTTGTGGGGACATCTGTGGTGCCACTGGTGTAGGAGTCATAATTAAATGGGAGTTGGAAACTTGGGGAGATTTTTCCCTTATCTAGTTTATCTGTTTTAAAGGTCTGTCAGCCATAGTTTGGAGCTCCTTTCTGTCTGTCTGTCTGTCTGTCATTGTGTCTTTGTTTGTTTATGTGACCTCAAGCAACAATATATGTAAACTTTATAAAATGATATTTAAGAAACAAAAATAAGCTTCAAAATTAGAACAGTTTTCTTAAGATCTATAAAGATTTATAAATAGCCCTGCCTTACCTGAGATAAGGCTCTGTCTCCCATCTTAATACATGTCAGAATGATTCTACAGCAGGCCAGACTTCAGTTCATTTAAAGTTATATTAAAAGAGTGATTTTTTGCTAAGATTCCTAGGATCTCAAATAGGGGTTATAATATAACTCAGTCAAAATTGAAGATAGATATTTTACAAACTAAATATGTTTTTTTAATATATTTTTTTAAAGAGAGAAGGGGGGGAGGGAGAGAGAGAGAGAGGGAGAGAGAGAGTTTTTTTTATTATTTATTTTTCAGCTGACACAACATCTTTGTATGTGGTGCTGAGGATCGAACCCGGGCCACACGCATGCCAGGCAAGCGTGCTACTGCTTGAGCCACATCCCCAGCCCCACTAAATATGTTTTTACTTTGGTTAGTTTTATTTTGTATTTTCCTTATAAACTGTCTAAATATTGCTTGTTAATGTTTTACAGAGGATTGCTTCAAGAACACACAACCTGGGTTAATTTAAGATAATAAGCCATCACTTAAAGGACAGATAGGACAGCACAGATCCTAATTCATATGAGGTTATAGACATTAACGTTAAAGCCCAGTATTCTTAATTTGAGACTGGTGAGACTAACTTGCTAGATGTTTAAGATCAAGTCTTAAAAATTAAAGTTAAATTAAAAGGGACCAAGAATCAATATTTGGCTCTTGCCCTCTAAGTCAGTGTAAACCCAGAGGAACAGGGAACTTCTCTGAAGAGCTTTACAACTCTGGGCCACATAACCTCCCAATCAGGGAGATTAATGAGCCCCCTGGAGAACAGAAAGCCAATCGATGCACTTGCCATGAAGAGGAGGGTGATTGGAGAAGGGAGACATCCCTGGTGCTTCCAAGGGAAGCCACATAGTCAGCAAGACCTGGACCCCTCCTAGAGCAAATGGCACTGGCATAACTAAGAAATTGCTCTCAAGTTCCCCCAAGAGTGACTCCCATGGAAACTCAGCTGACTCTTAATGATAGAAACAAAAGTCAGTTTTACTTGCTTCATCTTAAACACCTAGCAAAAATAGTTAAAACCAAAACATAGCCACCCCTGGGCATTTAAAGATAAATAATAATAATTAAATATAACTTAAGATATACACTTATGTTAGTCCCCAAAATAAGTAAGACTGGAGGCTACAAAGAGGGATTCTCAGGCAGGAATGCCTGATAACTATCAAAAGAAACTATCAACAGGAACTGCCAGAGTCAGAAGTTTTCAGTTAATTTAAGGCCTACAGCTATTCCTAACTTACACAGGTAGGCTTGATGTTTGCTAGTATGATTATCCAGCCCTAAGTAACAGAAATAAAGAGATCTCTACTAGACATGGAGGTCAGAGCAGCAAAATCTTACAAGATCAGATGACATTGAGTAGCTTAACTACATCTCATGGATGGACATCTGCAACATTAAAATTTAAATGTTGTGTTTACATTCCTGATAACTCTGAAGATGTAAAGGATTACACTCCTATATAAAGGCCTTGTCCACTCTGGCCTTACTGTGGGGACAGCTTCTCAATCTTCACACCTCCTAGTGACAAAAAATATTAACTTCTTCCACCTTCATGATATTCACTGACATGTTTCAGAGGGGGCAATATTTGTTCAGTACTCGTGTTTTTGTTTCTCTTTCATAGAAGCATCCATTCGAATAGGACTTTACAACTTGTTCTTCCCCAACCAGACTTCAATCTGACCTGAACTCCCACATCACCCCATCTCAGCTCAGAAGAAGCCAAAACGAGCACCGTCCCTTTTCTTACAACAATGGAGCCAGAAATAGATAGTCAGTGTAAATGGGTAAATTGAGTTAGGTCAGATCAGAGAGACCAGTTTTGGGTGAGTTTGAGACATTGGGGACTGTTACCTAAGGGATTAAAATTCCTTCAGAGCTCTTCCTCTACCTTATCAAAGATTTGAAAGGAACACATAAGACAAGGAGGGAATGATAAACCCAGCCTAATTCCCTCTTAGGATCAGGAGCCATCTTGTCACAAGTTATAAAGGATTCATTTCTGTTTTCTGTAAAATATTAAAATTTCTATTTAGCCTGGCCATACTTTGATGTTTTAAACTTGCTTGGAATGCCTGCCCTTGCCTGGAACTCACCCATGCCTGGCTTTCCCTGACCAGATAAAAACCCTCTCTGAAACTCTAGTGGCGCCTCATAAATTCTGATGTTGGGATCTAAATTTACTCCCTAAGTGCTGAACCACTTAGACCATTAACTTGCCTTTGTGCTATACTTGTCAAAATTCTGTTATCTGTAAGTTCTCAAGACATCCCCCAAACACCTTTTTGCAACTTTCTCTACTATAAAGCTGTGCTCCTGGAGAGCTGCAGGGATGTCTTCTATTCCCACTGGTTTCAGGAGAGACAGCCCCAGCTGGTCAGAATTACAAGCCTGCTTTAATTTGATTTAAATTGGAGTTAGATCATTATACAAAATACATATATAAAGATGTGAATTTGGTGTCAACATACCTTATATACAATCAGAGACATGATAAATTGTGGTATAAAGGTGTATTAAGAATTGTAATGCAAAAATAAATAAATTAATTAATTAACTAATTAATTGGAGTCGGTGGTCTTTTCCTTGCATCATGATTTAACACTAGGGATGTGGTTTAGTGGTTAAGCTCCCCTGGGTTCAATCCTTGGTTTTTCAAAAAAAAAAAAAAAAAAAGTTTTCAGTCAAATATTACCATCCAGTTTTGCAAATGCTGCTTTTTGAAGGTACCAGGTGTCAGGTTCAGGTTCAGGTTTCTGCCCCAAGTGTCTGTTTTCTTCCACATTCCTTCAGTCAAGTGTGTTGGACACCTGCTGGGTAGAAAAACCAGAGTAAGGCGCAACTGTGAACAGACAAGCTTTCCACCCTGTGGGCCTATGCTGGGGGAGAGGAAATCCCCAGGAGTGGGGGGGGGGTTGGTTGATATTGTAGTCCCCCGCATTTTTATTGGTAAAATACGTATATAAAAGTTATCATCTTAGCCATTTTTAAGTAGACAGTTCAGTGGTATTAAGTACATCCACAATGCCAGCCATCACCACCATCCCTTTTTACAATTCTTTTCGGCTTGTAAAAATGGAATTCTGTACTCACGTTAAACATTAACTCCCCATCCTCCCCTCCCTTCTGCCCCAGAAACTACTCTTTCACTTTCTGTCTCTATGATTTTGACTATCTAAGTACCATATGTAAGTGGAATCACACGATATAGTAAGGTAGTATTTGTCTTTATGTGGCTGGCTTATTTCACTTACATAATGACCTTAAGGTTCAGCCATGCTGTAGCACATCAGGATTTCCCTCCATTTTTTTTTTTTTTTTTTGGCGGTACAGGGGTGCTTTACAACTGAGCTACATACCCAGCCTTTTTATTTTTTATTCTGAGACAAAGCTCTCTAAGTTGTTGAGGCTGGCCTTGAGCTTGCAATCCTTCTGCTTCAGCCTCCACAGTAGCTAGGCAAAGTGGTTGATTAGAGCTTGGGCGGGGAACAGGCAAGATCAGTGTGGAGCATCTGTGGCAACAAGGTCAGGAAGTGTGCCAAGAAGGTAAGGGTCTGGGGAGAGGGTTCACTTGGAAGAAGCCCCTAGATCAAAGCTGGAAAAATAGGAACAACAAAATAAATAAATAACAACAGGATAAAAGAAATAGCTGATAGCCACACTGATAACGAATGAGGGAGAGGAACAGCTCTTCTTAGAGAATAATTCTAATTAAGTAATATAGAACTAAGGCTAGCAGTTGGGAATATAGCTCAGTGATAGGGTACTCTCCCAGTGTGCATGAGGTCTTGGGTTTGAACCCCAGCCCCACAAAAGCCCCAAAGTAAATAAATGGGGAGATTACATTGCCTTGGATGGACTAATTTAATGATTAAGAAATCAACTCTCCTGGGGTTGTGGCTCAGTGGTAGAGCACTTGCCTAGCATGCATGAGGCACTGGGTTCAGTCCTCAGCACCACATAAATATAAAATAAAGATATTGTGTTCACCTAAAACTAAAAAATAAATATATTTTTAAAAGAAACCAACTCTCACAAAATTAGTAAACTAACGGAGTATAATCTCAATAAAAATTCCAATTGCTTTTAAATTTTTTGAGATGAAATTCACATTATATCAAATTCAATTTTGTGATTTTATTTTATTTTTCTTATATATATATATATTTTTTAGTTTTTGATGGACCTTGATTTTATTTATTTATATGTGGTGCTGAGAATCGAACCCAGTGCCTCACACATGCCAGGCAAGCGCTCTACCACTGAGCTACAGCCCCAGCCCCTCAATTTTGTCATTTTAAAGTGTACATTTTGGTTTTTAGTAGTCACAAAGTCACACAACTATCACCACAATCTCATCCAAAATGTTTCCATTTTCTCAATTCCTCTGTCCTCTCATCCAGTTGGAATCCTTTTTTTAAGAGAGGGTGGGGAATTGAATCCAGGGTGTTTAACCACTGAGGAATATCTACAGTTCTTTTCATTTTTTATTTTGAGAAAGAGTCTCACTAAATTGCTTAGGGGTCTCACTAAGTTGCTGAGGCTGGCTTGGCATTTGTGATCCTTCAGCCAGGTGTGGTGGCACACGACTGTAATCCTAGTGGCTTGGGAAGGATCCTGAGTTCAAAGCCAGCTTCAGGAATTTAGTGAGACCCTAAGAAACTCAGAGAGACCCTGTCTCTAAATAAAGTATAAAAAAAGGGGGCTGGGATTGTGGCTCAGTGGCAGAGCACTTGCCGAATACATTTGAGGCACTGGGTTCCATACTCAGCACCACATGAAAATAAATAAAATGAAGGTATTGTGTCCATCTACAATTAAAAAAAAATTTTTTAAATATAAAAAAGGGCTGGGGGTGTTGCTCAGTAGTTAAGCACCCATGGTTCAATCCCTAGTACCACTAACTAACTAAATAAGTAACTAAATAAAGAAATGAATAAATAGAATTTGCAATCCTCCTGCCTCAGCTTCCTGAGCTGCTGGGATTACAGGTGTGCACCACCTCACTTGGCTCCAATTGAAATCTTTAAGATTTTAAACCTACTCTAAAATGTAGAGTACATCTATGAAGTAGTCTTGCCTGAAAAAAAATGGAATCTGAGCTGAGCACGATGGCACACCCCTGTAATCCCAGCAGCTTGCAAGGCTGAGACAGGAAGATCACAAGTTCAAAGTCAGTCTCAGCAATGGTGAGGCGCTAAGCAACTCAGTGCGACTCTGTCTCTAAATAAAATATAAAATAGGACTGGGGATGTGGCTCAGTGGTTGAGTGCCCCTGAGTTCAATCCCTAGTACCAAAAAAAAAAAAAAAAAAAAAAAAAAAGAAGAAGAAGAATCTGAATCTAATCCTTTACATTTGTCTTAACACAGTAGTCATTCAATATTAAAATGAATGAACATGAAATAAAATTGAAAATTCAGTTACACTAGTTGCATTTCAAGTGTTGATACCACATGTGGTTTCCATGCAGAAAGCACAGATATAAAACATGTTTATCAGCACAGAAGATTGAATGATAGGGCAGCATCACAGCTTTATCTAACCATTTCCAAGAAATATAGAAATTTGAGAAATCTATTAAATACTACCACAAGGATATACTAATCCAAATACAGAATGTAGAAATTTCTTAAAAAAAAAATATATATATATAATTTAATAAATAAATGTAGTTCAAAATATAGTGCCAGGGTATTATGCAGTTGAACATGCTAGTAATATGTGTTATGAAGCACCTGTGCTCATGTTAGATTGGTGGCACCCCACTATTGTTAGTGGTTCCTGGGATTAGTGCCAGAGCAGCACTAATTATCTGCTCTTCTGCACAGCAAGTGCAGAAAATTCTTGAACAGTTCACCTTCCTAATCCTACCTTCCCCAACATATACATCAGGTTAAAAAAAAACAAAACCCTGATAGCTAACAGATACCTATACACAATCACTCTACAGTTATGGCTTATTATTAAATTAAAATGTAATGACCTGGTTAACACCCTCTAAAGCTTCTAAGATTGAGAACTACATCAGCAACCGGTAGTTATATGCATGAACCAATGTTTATACAATATAGAAGTAGAGGCATTCAGTGATTGAAACTCCACACAGACCTGCACAATGAGGGGCTAGCGATGCCCATGGCAAGCCTCACAACTCAAGTCCATACCTGGTAAATGACCAGCTGAATGGACAACCTGTAGAAATGTGGAAATTAAAAAAATTGTTTTTGTATTTTTAGTTGTTGATGGACCTTTATTTTATTTATTTATATGCAGTGTCGAGATTTGAACCCAGGGTCTCACACATGCCTGGCAAATGCTCTACCACTGAGCCACAACCCCAGCCCCCGAATGTGGAGATTTTTATGAAACAAATGGCCCAGTTTTAAAAACAAGTAAATGGCATGAAAAAAAGGGAGAGGGAGAAATAGTTGTAGATTTAAAAAGATTTGAGAAAAATGAGTGCTCAGTGGTAGAGTGCTTGTCCAGCTTGCCTGAGGCCTTGGGTTCCATCCCTAGCATTGAAAAAAAAAAAAAAAAAGATTTGAGACAAATGAATTGAATGCACTGTGTGGACTTCCACTGAATCTTGACTTTGAATTAACTGTGAAAGAGACATTTTTTGAGACAAATCAATTAAACAGCACATTCAAGTTATAAGTATGAACTTATGCCTTGAACAAAAACCTTGGGAGTCCATGATTTTGGACAGAGCGCCTACATTAGGCCCCAACTGAGCAGACCAAATCAAAATGGAGTCACTCATACTAAATGCCACATAATCAGATTGAAAGTTTAAGGAGGTAGACAGATTCCCAATAGATTCCAGTTTACTTGAATCAGCACAAGAAAGAAGTCCCCTCTGCTTTAACCTTTACCAAAAAGGAACCTGATATTAACCAATTCAGCTTTTTATTTATTTTTTCTTGTTCTCATGTGACAAAACCCAATGTTCTGCCTTGGCCCCAGTTTTATCCTATACAACTGGAGGCTGCTTAGTTCATGAATAGAAAACAAAAGCCAATTAGATCCAGAACTAAATTGTTATAATTATATAACTTGTCCATATGTGGTCAGGGAGAGAACTCAACTAAAACGAGGAAAGAGTTTATATTTCTGACTCAAAGGAATAAAAACAAAGCTGTAGCTTTATCTCAGTGACGCTGGGATTTGCTGTGGGAGAGCAGAGCTTCAAAGCACAGGTAGCCACCCCATACCAACACGGTCCTGGGCTCTGCCAGGGTGGAGGTGGGGCATTGGGAGTAAAAGGCCTGTGAAGTCTTCAACTTCCCGGCAGTGTGCTGCCGTTCCTCAGATCTCCTCTTCCAGGGAGTCTCCCTGGCATGCCCTATTGCCCTGCCCCATTCCATCCCCGAAGGGCCTTCCTGGTCTTCCCTTTGCACAGCCCTGAAGGCAGCCCACTCTGGGACACTGGTGCTGAGACTTGCAGGGTAGGGAAGAGGTTGCCAGGCAGAGTCAGGAGATGGTTCCTGGCAGAGGGTACAGTATGGGCCAGGGCTCTGAGCCCAGCTGGAGCTGGGGTGAACTGGAACAGAAAGGGAAACTGGAGCCTAGAGGTCAAAGAGGAGGTTGGAAGAAAGTATAGATGAAAGATCAGCAGGAGCAATAGAACCTTAAGGCCTCTACAAGGAGTTTGTGTTTGCAGGGCCACAGGAAGCCATTGCAGACTTTTGCAGGAGTGGCTACTGTCCCTGTTTCCCAGTGCATATGGTAAGCCCCACCTGTCTTTCAGAAGTGTTGACCCTATTACTCACACACATCCTTGACCTGGCAAAGTCTTCAGGGGCCACCTTAAGTCCACTCCACCTTAAACAGGCTCCACCCCCCAGCACAGCCAATGGGCTGAGTAGGGGTGACCAGCTGCCACCTGCCCTCACCCCCACGGTGCTCAAACTGATTGCAGTTCCAGCTATGGCCTCACTGCTCCGGGCTGCAGCCCCGGGACTCTTCTCCTGGAGGGAGTACTGCTCCAGAGGGTCGCAGATTGGTGGGGCCAGGAGCTGGGAGGGATCCTTGCCTAAAGTATCCCAAGCTCTGTGCTGCCATCGGGCACCCTCACTAGCCCACACCCCTCCCTCCTGCCCTGGGGGAGGGAGAGGGTGCGGTGGCCCCCAGTTCTCTTTCTGGCGCCTCTGGCATTGTGATTCTTCCCTGAAGGGCGAGCTCAGCAAGGGCTTCGTGGAGTCTCTAAAGGCTATTGTGGGGAGCCCCCACGTGTCCACTGCTGCTGCTGTTCGAGAGCATCACGGGCAGGATGAGTCCATACACAGGTATTGGGAACCCTGGCTAGGAATGGGATCCCTGGTGGCCCTCGTCCCCACTCACCTGTTTTGGTGTGCTGTGGCACTTTCTATGGAGGGCTGCTCTCTGCCTCTTGTTTGCTGTGTGGCCTCAGGCCTTGTGACATCTCCAGGCTCCTTGAGAAGCAGGGCCAGAGGGTGCCACTAGCTTCTCACCCACTGAGGCCTGTTTCTAGGTGTCAACCTCCAGATGTGGTGGTGTGGCCCCAGAATGTGGACCAGGTCAGCCGGCTGGCAGCTCTCTGCTATGGCCAAGGTGTGCCCATCATCCCCTTCGGCACAGGCACCGGCGTCGAGGGGGGAGTCTGCGCTGTGCAGGTATAGCAGGTGCCTCAGGTCTACTTCAACACACTGGGCATGTTTGTGGCCATTCCTACATGCCATTCTGGGACTCTGGTCTGGCTGCTGGGGTTCAGCCGTGGGGTAGAGTCCTGGGGTCTGTGCCCAGCCCAGAGACTTAGGTCAGTTGGCCTTCTTTGCACCCCTGCTCCCAGGGTGGTGTGTGCATTAACCTGACCCACATGGACCGGATCACGGAACTGAACACAGAAGACTTCTCTGTGGTAGTGGAGCCTGGTGTCACCCGTAAAGCTCTCAATGCCCACCTGCGCAACAGTGGCCTCTGGTTTACTGTGGGTAAGCTTGGGGCTCCTGCACCTTTCCCAGGGTCCTGGGGGCTTGCAGGGGGCTGGGCTGTTTATGGGGCTTCAGAGGACCCTGCTCTCCCCACCTGCCCAGGGTGGGGGAAAGGGCCTTCGGCCTGCCCTCTCCTGCTTTCTGCCCTCCAGACCCAGGTGCAGACGCCTCTATCTGTGGCATGGTGGCCACTGGGGCTTCAGGCACCAACTCTGTGCGCTATGGCACCATTCGGGACAATGTGGTCAATCTGGAGGTGGTGTTGCCTGATGGGCGGCTGCTTCACACTGCGGGCCAGGGCCGTCATTTCAGGTGAATGTCCTCTGCCCTTGGCCTGAGGCTTCAGTGAGTGCTGATGGGGCCTCTAGAAGCCCTCCTGGATCAATGAGTGGCTAGAGAGGGCTGTCATGTGGGCCAGCAGATGGCCAGCATGCTGGGGTTTGCTCTCCTGCATAAGGCTGACAGAGGTTGAGCAGTGGCAAGTACTGTAATGGGAACTGGGGATGCGGAAGGCCAGCCCAGACTTGGGGGCCTAAGGGATAGTGTCCTGGGCCCCACCTTCAGATTTCTGGGCAGAAATCTCTCATTGCACGGTCTGGACACTCACCTACCTTATGTGTTCCTTATGTGTCTGGACACTCACCTACCTTATGGGGCCCAGGAAGAGTGCAGCTGGCTACAACCTCACAGGACTCTTTGTGGGCTCTGAGGGGACACTGGGCCTCATCACATCTGCCACCCTGCGCTTGCACCCTGTCCCCGAAGCCACAGTGGCTGCCACTTGTGCATTCCCCAGTGTCCAGGCAGCTGTGGACAGCACTGTACAGATCCTCCAAGCTGCAGTGCCTGTGGCCCGCATTGGTGAGCCATGGACTGGTGCAGTTGGGGTGGGCTGCACAAAAGAGGCCCCCTTGGAAGGCCAAGCCTCACTGGGCATCCCTCTTCCTGGTCCCAGAGTTCTTAGATGACGTCACAATGGACGCCTGCAATAGGCACAGCAAGCTGAGGTGCGCCGTGGCGCCCACACTCTTCCTTGAGTTCCACGGTTCCGAGCAGGCACTGGCAGAGCAGGTGCAGCACACAGGTGTGTTGACGGTGGGACAGCAGAGCCTGGGCTGCCCCAGTGTTGGGCCTGGGTCAATTTTTCCCTACTGCAGAGGCGATCACCCAGCAAAATGGAGCCTCTCACTTCTCCTGGGCCAAAGAGAGTGAAGAGCGCAACCAGCTTTGGGCAGCACGGCACAATGCTTGGTATGCACTCCTAGCCCTGTCTCCAGGCTGCAAGGTGAGCTGGGATGGGGATGGAGGTGGAATCCACTGTTCAGCCCACAAATCCTTCCCTCAACCCACTATCAGACTGTTTGAAACAGCAGGCTCAAGTGGCTGGGTGGGCACTAGAAGCTGGGGTTATAGACCCTCTCGCTAAACTGTTTCTCAGAGGCTGTCTAGTGTCCAATCACACTAGGGAGCCCTTCCTGCAACCATGCATGCTCTTGGGAGTTTTGAACAGAGAGGGAAGATCTACCCAGAAGGGGAAGATGGGCTCTAGGCAGAGCAAGCAGAGGCTCAGTAGTGCAGGGGAAAAGGGGACCTGCACAAAGCCAAGGGTGGAAAACCAGGGCAGTGGTGAAGGTCTGGGCTGGCAAGACCTGGGGAACACACTCTGGTACAACTGTCTAGAGAAGAGCAAGCCATTTCCTTCTGTGAGGCCAAGAACTGAAGTCAAATCCCCTCAGACTTGATCATAGTGACCCTTAGCTTTAGGCAGACAGATGGGGATGGGGAGAGCCTCACTAGTCTGCCCTCTGACCCAGGGCTATTCCACTGACGTGTGTGTGCCCATCTCCCGGTTGCCGGAGATCCTGGTGCAGACCAAGGAGGAACTGAAGACCTCGGGACTTAAAGGTTCTGCCTACTCACCTGGAGTGAGGTGGGGAGGCACTGAGGCCCACCAGTGCCTGGGCCAAGGGCAGGGGAGGCTGGAGGCAACAGCTTAGTCCTCTGGGTCCACAGGAGGCATTGTTGGGCATGTAGGTGATGGCAATTTCCACTGCATCTTGCTGGTCAACCCAGATGATGAGGAGGAGCACCACAGGGTCAGAGCCTTCACAAAAAAGCTGGGCAGGTAAGAGTTGAACCTGAGACGGGCTGGGTGGGGGAGGGCAGAGGAAGTGGGAGAGGAGTCCACTGAGGTATTCCTTCTCATGATATCCCAGGCAGGCACTGGCACTCCATGGGACGTGTACTGGGGAGCATGGCATTGGGCTGGGCAAGCGGCAGCTACTGCAGGAGGAGATTGGTGCTGTTGGCATGGAGACCATGCGGCAGCTCAAGGTCATGCTGGACCCCCGAAGCCTCATGAACCCAGGCAAGGTGCTGTGAGGAGCTCTGAATACTTAGCTACCCTGCAAAGGATGGACAATGCAGATGCTGTTTCTGTCTGCCAGCTAGCCCTCTGTAGCTGGGGCCTAGAGTTCAAGCCAGGAGAGAAGCCGGGCTCCCTCCCTGGCCCTCTTGCTGTCTTCTAAAGCCTTTGGCCCAGTAAATGACCCAGCGTGGTTCCTGGTGAAGCTGCTTTCTATCTGATCTCACATACTGGCTGGGGGAGATGGTGTGGGGTCCATCCCAAGACTAAGATCATATCCCTGTCAAGGTCTCCCCACTGCTGACGCCCAGGACCCTTTATCAACCCTTCATCTACTTGGGTTGATAGGCATGCTCCTTTCCTGAAAGGGGAGGGGCCTCCCAAATGAATCTGAACCCCATTTATAGCTGTCTGGAGATCAGCAGGCAACACTTCCCATATACACCCTCTCTTCCTCTAGATAGTGACCCATTTGTCTGGGGCCTGTCCTCTGATTTATGGAACCCTGGGGAAAAGGATGGTGCTCAGACTTTGGAAGGAAGGAGGTCCCTGTTCCAACTTCTCTGCTTCTGAGAACCTTGGACCTACCCACAGTGGAGGTCCCACTAGGCTCCAGCTGGGCCTTAGAACTCTAAACACATTCTTCAAGCAGCTGCTACCAATTGTTAGAAATGGGAGTGAGATTATCATTGCACTGCACTGCTCCATGGTATACACTCCAAATCAAGGTCATCCTACCCTGAGGCCTGCCTGTCTTGGGATCCCTAGCCAGGGCCCCTAAGGTCCTTAGCAGTTGTTCTCCCAAAGCCCACTAGAGGGTGCCCGACACCAGTAAACTCAAGACGCCACAGCAGCTGTGGCCCAGGACTCTTCTGTCCAGGGCCTGAAACTTTTAGCCCTGGGCCACCCACCTCCCAGGGCTGTGGAGCGACCTGGCAGGCAATCTGTAAACCCTCCACTCACTGTAGGTCCCAGGAACCTGTAGTGCCACTTATCTCCCTCACTCCCAGGTCTTTGGCCCTCTTAGCAAAGGGGCTGGGTGAGGGATGCTGGGAGCCAGTGCAGGGAAACAGCACCCTTCTGCTCACATCATGCTTTTCCCTCAACCCTCTCAGTCCCTAACCAACCCTTCCATGGGGGGCGGGGGCACTCTGCAACTCCCTCTTGCCCACCCTCCATTCTTGGGATCCCTACTTTGTGCTAACACTGGGCTGTAGCAGACAGCAGTAACACTGACCTGGGTTTGAGGACACACTGGCGTTTCTGTTTCTGGCTGGGAACAGAGATTATGCCAAGGATGGTTTGGTGGCAAGTCCCCTGGGCCCTCCCCCCCGACCACACCACCCAGTATGCAAGCAATCCAACCATCAGCCACCATGCTCACCATGGAAACAGCTCCCCAGCCCTTCCCCCTCCCCTTCTGAACAGACTGCAGGGCCCTCCCACAGCCCTCCCAGGTGTTGTGCAGTGGCCAGTCTTGGCTGCAGCTCTTTGATGTTGCCCCCTGGGTCTGGTGACTAGAAGGCGCACAGCAAATGGCCAATTCCCCACAATTTTTTATTAAGAAAAATTCCAGACATACAGAAGAGTCGAAAGAACAAGTACACTGTTCAGTGATGAAATACCAGCCATTGAAGATTCAACAACATACATTTTTGCCTTATTATTATTTTTTTTTTTTGCGGGGGGAACCATTTGGAATTACACATTTCTGAAAAAAATCATTCATCTGTATATAATTCAGCATCTACTTCCTAAGAATAAGGACATCCTCCTGTAAAGTTCAATACTATTAAAAGGCTGTTAAGATGAAAGGTTTTCACAAGGGGCTCCTCTTTAGAAGCTGCCCCTTCCTACAAGCATGCTGGGTCCCCAGCAGAGAAGGGGCAATACAGGCTTCTGGAGAGCAGTCTGGACAGGAGGGTGACAAACACCAGCTCCACTTGGGAAGCCCCGACAACTTCAGTCCCACCTCCACACCAGATGCTGGCAACCTGGGTCTGAATTCAGAGCACTGTGCAGCCAGCAGAGGGCTGCAGTGTGCCAGGTGGGAGCGGAAGTCACTGGGGGTGGAGATGAGCACCAGCCCTGAGAGCCTGGAATAGTACCGGCATGGGCCCCAGCCTTGCCCCACCCAACTCACAACCACTCAGCTCACATGGGGTGCTGCCAAAGCAGCCAGGCTCACACAGCCATGGTGGGCACACAAAGCTTCCATCTCCAAGTCCAAGGGTCAAGCAAGGAGATCTCCTTCAGGGCTAGGCCCTGCCCTGGCAGCTTTGCTGGTGGAATTAAATATAGAACAGGGAGACACAGTTGCCAGGCAGAGCAGGAGGTGCTGTGAATAGAACAGTGCCCTTTGCAGTGACAAAGTTATAAGGAAGCCTGCTGTGCATGTGCCAGGCCTTCAGGGTAGATCTCCTGACCCTCATGGCGACCTCAGAACTGTGTGATTTTGTCCCCACTTCATACAAGGGAATTTGAAGTTCGGATGAATGGTGTCATTTCCCCAAGACCATTTTGCCAACTGGTAGAGAGCTCAAATGAGGACAGCCCATGTTATGGCCGTCAACTCCCACCCAAAGTGATTCCAATACGGACATCCAGGCTACAAATCAAACTCTTCTTCAGTTCTGAGCATGCCCACTGGTCTGCAATAAATATCCTTAGAGTGGGTGCTTCAGGAAGCATCTGAGGGCAGGTGACTTCAGCCGGGCCCCGGTACCAGCGCAGTCCATGCTCCTGGGCCTGGTGGGGTTAGGCCCTGAGGCAACAGCACAAGGGCAGGCCTGGGAAGGAACAGGGCACAGAAGGTTCGGAATCAGCTCTCTCTAGAGCTTTCCTTGGCTGGCTCTTCAGGAAGCCCTGGAATGCAGCTCCTGGAGCCTGGCACAAAGACAGAGGCTGGGCATGCACTGCTGCCCCCTGCCCTGAGGTCCTGCCCAGCCTGTAATTTGCCAACTTTTGTGAGCCTGAGTGGTTGGTTCTGGTTCAAGGGCTCTAAGCTGGCTCAGTCCCAAATCAGGGCCTCTTCCTGGGCCTCAATGAAGCATGCCCATGAGTCAGCACTAAGATGTGGATAGAGCAACAGGCAAGCAGAACATGGGACTGGGAGCAGGTGCTGTGATGGAGGGGCTGGGGTAGTACCTGGAGTAACCCACATCCTTACAGACTCCAGTGGCTGCAAGATCTTTGCCCCTGCAGATCTTTCCAGAAAAGTTTGGTTATAACCACTCCATTCCACAGATGACTGCAGATTGGTTCCATGATGCTTACAAGGGTTAGCAGACTTGTAGGATGCACACCTGAATCACCACTTCCCCTCTACCCAGGTATAGCTGTCTGAGAACCATGGCACATCCACAGTGCTGCACAGTTGGCTGAAGGAACACTAAGGAGGTGGGTGAGGGGTGGGGTAGGCCTTGGCCCTCACTTCTTTATTGTATAACAATACTTCATTAAAATAACATCACACAGTTTATCTTTTATTAGACATTATTTTAATACCATATCAAACACCTTGACTGATGAAGAAAGCTTTTCTCCCAAGCTTTGAACATTTTTAAACATTTTATAAGTTTTTTTTTAAATATATAAATACAGAAACCTATCTTGCATGGGCTGATGCCATGTGTGAACATCAATGGCTAAATGTTCTCAGAGTGCCTGAAAACAGGGGTAGCAGGACATGTTTATTTAGTCTTTTGTTTATTTAGTTTTCTGGGGGAAAAAACCCACAAGGGCCTAAGAAAAATGTTCAGGCATTTTTGCAGGACACTTGTGGTTGTTAAATCCTCTGAACTGACCAGAACCAGGAGGAAAGAAGGGGGAAGACATGGGAGAAGGGTTGGAAAAAAGTCCTTGATGGGTGTATTTTTTTTTTTTGCCCGGGGGGTGGGGGGCAATGAAACCAAGATATTAGGGTCCCTTGGGGAGAAAAGTGCAAAACCAAGCCAGAAAAATGGGAGGGAGAAACAAAACAAAAGCAACCTAACCCCTAGATAGAGGCTGGTGACACGGAGAGCTGACTGGGTGCTGGGTGAAGGAAGAGAAGGTGTGTGCCCGCCCGCCGTCAGAGCATTAGTGGCAAGGACACAGCCACATTTGGTTCTGTCGCTGAGTGGGTTATAGCTAATCTGTAAACATCACGAGGGAAAACACCAGTCGACACTAGACTTTTTTTTTTTATATATAATTTTTTTTTTTTGTAAACACTTTAAAGACAGACCCACAATGCCTTTCAAAGGTGAAAAAGAAAATGCCCTTTCCCTCCTGGGCTGAGGGGGGAGGGGAAGGATAGCTGTGATTTCTTTCACTCTTCTCTCCAACTCGCTCTCATCCAATCTGGTGTCCTCAGGGAAGAGGGAGAACCGTTTTCTGGAAGTCAGTGCAGAAGAGGTGCCCTGTTCCCACTGGTGTCCCAAACTCAGCTCTGCCCCAGTGTCCGATGAGCCTCCTCTCAGGAACAGGGCTGTCTGTCCCTGTGTGGATCGGAGTAAGTCAGCCGTGCTCCGTCTGGCTGAGGGCTGGCTGCTGCATCCCACAGTGGCAGCAGGTGTCCTGCTGAGAGCAGGCTGGCCAGGGCGCCTGTGGTTCCATCCAGGTGGGCCCCCCGGAAGCCAAACATCATGCCGGGAATCTGGACCCACGCCGCAGGGCCAGGCACCACTCCCTCAGCCTCACTCTCACCCTTGCTTTTTCTTCTCCCCTTGCCATCAGTTTTGAGGTGAAGGTAAAAGAGCAAATGTCCCTGATTTGTCTGACATCATCAGCTGTTCTGGGCATTTACTTGGAATAAATAAAATAAACCTAACAAAAGAAAACAAAACAAAGGAGAGAGAGAGAAGAAAGAAAAGAGGCCCCCAACCTTTGGATATGAGTGAGATGAAGTAGAGTTGAGTGTTTTTTACTGGGGATTTTGTCTATTTGTTTGCCAGAAAAAAGAAAGCGCCAGCCCAGAACTCAGAAGGGACAGTGGGGTGGGGGACAGAAGAGGGTGTCAACATGAAGCTGGGTGCCCTGGGGAAGAAATGGAGAGGACAGACTCAATGGTTACACTGGGAGACACATGTGCACACATGGGAGGGAGATGAGGTGCTAGCCTGTTGCAATCAGGACCCTGTGCTGTGGGACAGAGGGGCCAAGTCTCTGGAAGTGGGTGAGGGAGGTGGCCTGCAAGTGGAAGAACCAGTAGTGAAATGCCCACTGAAAGCGCTCTGCAGTGGACTATGCACTGTCCACAGGCTGTCTAACTCTGAGTGCATGTCCATAAGGCCACAGGGAGTCATTCTTCCCATAACCAAAGAAGTGGAGACACAGGTGAGTGAGGACAAGGTGCCACCGGCTGCAAACCCGAGCTTATCCACTTCTGCCTGAGTATGTTCCCAGAGGATCTTTCAGAACTTTCCTCAGGGAGATTCACCCTGGACATCCGGAATATGCCAATCTTTCCCCAACTAATTCTACCTCTTCTGAGTATGTTCTTCATGAACATGTGCACCTGAGTGTGCATCCCTTATGTTTCTTAGGAAAAATCTCTTCCATTTCCATTAACTACTTACAGATGAAGCACCTCAGTTCCCCCACCACCAGGCCCCCAGTGACACAACCCTGAGCCTGGAGCACCTCCAAGCATGGGCTCACCTTTGAGAGGATTCGGCAAGCAAGCCCGACAGGGTCAGTCTGCAGGGTGTTCTGGACAAGATCTGTTCACTTCAAACCACGAGTCTATGCAGCTGAGGACAGTGGGGGAGGGAGGAACAGCAAGGGGGAAACCATGTTAGCTGTTAAAACACACAGTCTTGGCAAAGATGGCTCTTTCAGGGGTCAGACTACTAAACAAAGGTTCCCTAAATCTCTCCTGGAAGAACCCCAGGAAAAAAATCATGTACCCGCTGCTTAAAGCAAGAAGGGAGGACATCAGGATTGGTTTTGGTTTAGCAGTGTTGGTAGTGGTGTGCAGGCTCAGGGAGACCTGGCGTTACAGGAAGACCTGGCGTTATAGGAAGGGAGGGGACCAAGGCCAAATGAAGGGGCAGAGGAAGATGGCAACAGCTATTGGTGAAAAGGTGAAGTGGGGGGGGGTGCAGGGACTGTGCAGGGTGGCTAGTCAACTACCTCTAAGGCTTGAGGTGCAGGGAGTAGGAATAAAGACATGGCAGGACTGGCAAGTGCTCCTGCTTCTGGGGTTCTGATAGAGCACCCTCCTGGGTTAAAGGAGCCGTGAGGCTCTTCCCCAGTGGATACCTTCTCAGAAGACTCCCGAGATCTACCTGATTTGGTTGCAAAGGTGGATAGAGGATCTGGACCCTTAGGCTATGGTGACTAAGAAAGTGAGCCAGGGAGGGGGCTTTTAGTTTACAAAGAACAACTGCCCCAAGACAGGGTCCCGATTTGTAAACCAACCTGGGCTTTCTCAAAGACAGAAACCAGATGGATAATGTGCACAAGACTCCCCCAGGACAGGGGTTGTCTTTTCTGGTTCTGGTTAGTTCCTCCCTGGGACACTGCAGGGCTCTGTGCTGAGACCCAGACCATGAATCATAATTATCCCCTAGGCCAACCATAAGCCTCTGCATCAGTCACATCCCCGTATCAGGCATAGTGGTCACACTAGACTAGTGGCCCCAGGCTGGGCTTAGAGAAGCCTGTGTGCCAAGAAGCAGCTCTGGGTTTGAGGAGTAGAGAGCAGGTGGTGGCCACAGGAACACAGGGCATCCTTTCTTCTTGGGCAAGAAGGTATCCTTTTTCCACTTGGAAACAAGAATAAGGCTCCCGCTGAAGCCTGAGGATGAATCTTGGCCCTGCTAATTATAGCAGCTGTTGGTGCCCACAGATTGGTGCCCATGGCTGTGGCTCTTTCTGCCTCCTGGCCCTCTGGGGAGAAGGGCAAGCACAGGGCAGCAAGGACACCCTCCATGCTGCCTCTCTCACCCTGTGGTATGAGAGGTCTACACAGAAGAGGCTCAGGGAGACAGATGGGAGTCAAGTTCTAGGTAGGATCCTAAGTACCTCCAACCTGTGCAGCTCCCTACCTGCTCCCACCATCTGAGCCATTAAAACAGAGCTGAACCTCAGGCAATTCTAGTACTTTGTATCCCTATAACCTTCCCATTAACACAGTGACACTGGAGGGGTCCTTGGTGGGAGGAGATATCCCACAAAGGGGACAGACAGAATGGCTGGTGATGAGGGTCTGCTTGGTGGGATGTGGGGCATGCTGAGCTGCTCCTGCCGGGCCCTTGTACCTTTTATGATAGATGCACAGGCAGGGCAGCCTGGCTATCGTGTCCCCCTGAAGCAGCTCCTCCAGGCAGATCACACACTCACCCGCATCTTTAGTCAGCACATCATCTGCAAGGGGGACAGGAAGGGCAAGGGGTTAGTCACCAGTGGGTGGGTGGCACAAAGCAACTAGCTGGGTGGTCTAGCAACTAGCCCGGTAACCCAAACTGCCAGGCTCTGTGGGTACACAAATTTGAGCAGCAGAACCCTGACATCGAGACCCTCACTATGGAGACAAAACATGTCCACATGTTAAATATCTGAAAACAAACAGGAGTTAATCCTAAAGTGAAATTAACCTAAGGTCCAGGAGGACCCAAAAAATAAATAAATAAAATAAAATAAAAATAAAAAGGGGGGCTAGGGATATAGCTAAGTTGGTAGAGTGCTTGCCTTGCATGCACAAGGCCCTGGGTTCAATCCCCAGCACCACAAAACAAAACAAAACAACAACAACAACAACAAAAACGCTTGGAGAGTGCTAGATGCAGCAAAGACAGGATGAGGCAGCCTTCTCCATTAATACATTCCCCTCCCCACACACTTACTCCAAGGGTGCTGATTTCTGGTTTAGAAAACAGCACTGGGGAGGGTGCTCAAGGCAAGAGTGAGTGGAGGACGAGGTGCTCCAGCAAACACCTGTCCATGAATGTTCACAGCTGTGACTCCCAATACCCAAAGGTGAAAACAGCCCATGTCCATCAGCTGATGAATGGAGAAACTGAAGAGTATACCATACACAGATACTCCTCCAAGAAAAGGAAGGAAGAACTGATACATGCCACAATGTGAACGAACCTTGAAAATACGCTGAGAGAAGACAAACACAAAGGCCACCCATTGCATGATAGCATTTACGAAATGTCCAGAATAGATGATAAAAGGTAGACCGGGGCTGGGGGCAAAGAAATGAGGAACCAATGCTTAATGGGTAAGGGGTTTTCTTTGCTCCTTTAAAATTTTTCTATTTAATTGTGGTAAGAACACTTAGTATGAGAATCAACCCATTTAACAAATTTTTTCCTTGTAACAATTTTTAATGTGCAATATACAGTATCATCAATTATGAGCACAATGTTGTACAGCAGATCTCTAGGATGGATTGTCTTGCACAGCTGAAGCTTTATGCTCACAGCACAGCAACTCCCTACCTCTTCCTCTTCCAGCCTTGGCAACCACAGTCTGCCCTCCAGTTCCATTAATCTGACTACTTTACAGACCTCAGAAGTGGAATCAAGCTAGAGCCAGACAGAGATTGTAGGTGCACAACACTGTGTGTCTTAAATGCCATTCAACTGTACATTTCAAATGGTCAATCCTCTGCCCCCCTTTTAAAAATTTTTTTAAGTTATAGATGGGCAAAATACCTTTATTTTTAAAATTTATTTTCATGTGGTGCTGAGGATCAAACCCAGTGCCTCACACGTTAGGCAAGCGCTCTACCACTGAGCCACAAACTCAGCCCATCATGTGAATTTCACCTCCATTTTAAATAAAAGAAAAAGAAAAAAAGAAGACCATGCTTCCCTTCCAAAGAGAATGAGAAGAAGGTAGCTCCTGCACATGAGGGGGTGCAGCAGAACCAGGAATGAGAAAGCCAAGAGAACAGGTGAGCACCATGACAGGCTCAGTGGTCTTTTCTTATATTTCTTTCTTTTTTTTTAATATTTATTTTTTAATTGTACACAATACCTTTATTTTGTTCATTTATTTTTATGTGGTGCTGAGGATCAAACTCAGGGCCTCACATGTGCTAGGCGAGTGCTCTACTCAGAGCCACAACCCCAACCCTTTTCTTATATTTCTTTTCTTTTTTTAAAATTTATTTTTTAGTTGTAGTTGGACACAATACCTTTATTTTATTTATTTATTTTCATGTTATTTATTTATTTATTTTTACATGATGCCGAGGATGGAACCCAGCGCCTCACACATGCTAGGTGAGCACCCTACTGCTGAGCCACAACCCCAGCCCCTATATTTCTTCTTCTTCTTTTTTTTTTTTTTTAATATTTTTAGGGGCTGGGGTTGTGGCTCAGTGGTAGAGCACTTGCCTCACGTTTGTGAGACACTGGGTTCAATTCTCAGCACCACATATAAATCAGTGAATAAAATAAAGGTCCATCAACAACTAAAAAGATATTAAAAATATTTTTAGATGTACAAAATACATTTATTTTGTTTATTTAGTTTTTTAATGTGGTACTGGGGATCAAACTCAGTGTCTCATGTGTCTAGGCAAGTGCTCTACCACTGAGCCACAAACCCACCTCCACTTTCTTATATTTTTGTAACATTCTATATGATGGAGACTCAAAAGTATCTGAGCCATAGTCTCAGGATTCAAGTAGTATAGCCAGGAAGGCTAAATGAGAAAATAAAATGTGCACCATGATCATCCTAGATAGCCTTTTGGTACACAGAGGCCCAGGTATAAAGGGTATGGAAGAAGTTACCCACTCAGGGTGGGGACTGTCCAGGGAGGGCTTTAGAGAAGGCCACAATGAAGTAAGCTGACAGGCAAAGGCTTGGGTGCAGTGTAGAGATTCCATGCAAAGGTGTGTTATGAATAACAAAGGTGTGTTATTCGAACTGCAGGAATTCTGCTAAGTCAGGTGCAAAGAGATCCGTGGGGCCGCAGGGGGAGGTGAGACAAAGTTCCCTAGGACAAACTTGCCAACCTGTGCTGTGCTGTGTGCCTGAATCTTGTCTACTTAACCAAGAAGCACTGGAGGTGCATCTTGATTCCAGGAGTTCTGGAAGCTCCTGGAGAATGGATTGGAGGAGTCTGAAGATGGAGAACCCACTCTGGAGACCAACATTGTGCAGCAGTGCACATGCTGACAAGGACTGAGCAAAGAAGGGTGTTTGCCACTAGAGAGGAACTCTGGGGGGCAAGCATGAGCACAGAAGCGATGAACTGAGTCAGATGGGAGGTGTCAATCCATTAGGCATCTCCATAGGGACATGCTAATGGAGACCTCCTGGAGTCCAGATGTGGGGTGCAGAATAGAGAAAGCAAAGACAGATGTGCGTTAAGATTAATATATGAAGGACAGGTGAAAGAGGCAATATAAGGTTACCCATCAAGCGAGCAGACTATGCCTGGAGGGAGAGCTTGCAGCAGGATCACTTCTCAACACTCAAAGACTTTTGTTTTTGAGTCCTGTCAGTGATACAAACTGACATTCCATGTGCATGTTTTCCTGAGCCTCGTGATCTTACAAGCTAGCAAGGCACACAGTATTGTTCCCATTTTGTGAACAAGGACACAAGCCCAGAGAAGTCCCGCATCTTGCTTGTGAATGGTCGTGCTGGGACTGTGACTGCTTGGGTAGCCTCTTCTATTGTTGTTTGTGTCCTCTAATTATTTTGGTGGAAAGGGAAATACTAGGAAATCATAAAAATCAGGGTTTTTCATTCCCAGAAAGATCTATGATTTAAAGCCCCCATGAGGAATCCTGAGGAAAAAGCACAAAGTAGAACTGATTTGATACTTCAGTCTCTGTGCACAGGAATTGTGAGAGAAATCACTTGGCTTCTCAGACACTAGGACAACCTAAGGTCATTTTCTCTGTTGACATCTGGCTAACCTGAGGGCCCACCAGAAAGGACAATGAACAGAGAAATGAGCAGGCTCAAAGCCTAGCTTCCAGAGAGGATGGAAGCATCCACAGACATTCTTGGCCATTTTTTCCCTCCTGTGTCTTGGGCATCTCACCCCTGAAATGGGTGACATAAATGATATCCTTGACATGATTACAGCTCTCCCTGCCCCTTCACATGCTCCTCCCTCCAGACTTGGGGTGAATTCCTTGGAGTGTGGCAACACCATGATCCTGAAGCAGATTCCCCTTGCATTTCCCCTACTCAAGGGTGATTCAGCTCTGAGCGCAAAGGGCAAGGTAGACTTTTCTAGGTCCCAAACAGCTCCCCACAAGGGCTATGGTCATTTTCCCTCTGCATGTGCTCTAGGAGGGCCCTTGTGGCCCCCAGAAGCAACGATATGGGTGGGGTAGAGGAGGAAGGCATGCCGATACAGCTTAGGGGCTTTCTTCTTCAACAGGAATGAATTTGACTCTTCTCCCTCTTTACACTAGGGGAAAGGGAATGAGAAGGGGAAGGGTGGTTCGCTTTCTTATTCTAGGCTGAAAGGCCAATATCCCAAGGACTCAGACTTGAGCATCTGCAGATTCAATGCAGCCTTTTCCTGGCCATTTCACAAAGCAGTTTTATATACCTTACCAGCCAGCCTGGGTCTGTCACACTGGTGGGAAGTACAGTGTGCAGCTGCCCTACCGGGCTGGCACATGGCAGGAAGCACGTTTCACTGGGACTAGGTTACAAAAGGCTACCTGGAGGTTCCTGGGGGTGAGGAAGAGGTGAGAGGCTTGGAATCTGACTGCACAGGGAAGCCAGCAGTGCCCACACCTAGCCCAGTGCCTAGGGAGTAGCATTCTTGCATGGCAGAAGGTAGGAGGAACACAGATCTGCAAGAGGTCTGCGTGGGCTGAGTAAGACTTCCTGTCCCAATCCCTGGGGCTCTGGGAATCAGCAGCCCCCAGGTGTCCCTGGGTTTGTAGCAAGGACCAGAAAGGCTGAAGCAGAAGCCTGGTGTTCAACCGGTTCCCACTCGACTTCCATACCCATCTGACAGGAACCTGCGGCCCACAGCCACATGCTGAGACCACACTGCAGATGGACTCAAGTGCCAAGGACTTGGCATGCCCAGGACCCAGGAGGAGGGGCTCAACAAATGCTGGATGATGAGAACACAGAGGCAAAGCTGAGCCTTCTGCCTTCGGGTTCTGCCTTTTTCTTATCACCTCTCAAGCTGTTCTCAACCTTCTTGATACCATGTACAAAGCAACCAATGTCACTGGCCTGGCTGGGGTGGTATACTGGATGGTGCCAGTGCCTGTTCTTGCAACCCGACCAGTGAACCAAGTAATAATGGAGGGCAAAGCTCTCTGGAAACCAAGTGGGAGGTGTGATGCCTGCGGCAGACTGGGGTGGAGGTGATGGCATACTTCTCTCTCACCGAGATCAGGGGCAGCATTTCTGGCAGCTGTTTTTGTCAAGGAAAAGAAGTCAAAGAGGAGGGTCGGAAGGAGAAGAAGGAAAAGGGCCCTCATTCCTTTGGGCCAACAACATGGTAGGAGCCTCACAAACAAATCTCAGGGAATCCTAAGAACTTGGGGTGGAGTCTTGGATAAGTTCATGAAGTTGCTAAGTGGCTGTGACTCTCAAGTTCAAGCTCCTTCCACCCTGGCACCCTGCCTCCTTCCATTAAAGGAGTAGGCTACACAGGCCTATTCCCTTAGGTTTCAAAAACACTACACTCAGAGACAGCTTCAAATTTCCCCATTTTTTTGAAGTGTGCATGGGGTCTCAGAAGTAGTAGAGAAACACAAGTGTGTGCTCAGAGTAGGAAGTAGACAGTTCAGACAGAAGGATGACCCTGCTGCCCCCTGGCATGCTAGGCATGGCTCCTCTGCAGAGATCTCTGGCAACACATGCCCCAAGGGACCCCCAGAGCTGCTGGTAGCACAGGAGTTGGGGGAAAGGCTGGTGTGCACTTCTGAGCAGCAGCTGAGAGCAGGACCATGTATACATGTTTGTTTCTTAATGCCTTGTGACAGTGACAACGAAAGTGGGAGCCAGAGGGAGAACACCTAGCAAATGATGCAGGCTCTGTCCCTGGCCTCATTTCCAGTTTATGTGTGGAATACTGGCTGGTCTTGCATCCTCTTTAGTGCAGAGCTGCTGGCCCAGTCTGCTGGAGAGGAGTCCCTAGGGCATGCCCAGGACAGGGCAGCGATACCAATGTCAGGCCTTGCTTGCTCCTTCCATGGGATTCTGGGGTGCTCTACCCTTTAGGCAAAGGGAGATTTTTTTTGTGGTGGTGGTATGGGGGATTGAACCCAGGGACACTCTAGCAATAAGCCATACCCCCAGTATTTCTTTTTTATTTTGAGAAAAAAGTTCCACTAAGTTGCCCAGGATGTCCTTGAACTTGTGATCCTTCTGCCTATCCTCCTGAGTAGCTGGGATTATAGGCATGTGCCACCAGGCCTAGCCAAAAGGGGAAATCTAAAGCGGCAGTGTGCCCTACCAGCAGCACCCCATCCTAACACCTCAGGACTAGAAGGTGCAATCCAACCAACTTGGTGAATTAGGCTGCAATGAGGATAACCCAGAAAGGTGAGCCGACTAAAATGCAGGCCTGGAGTGCTCCATCTTCACAGTTTGCCCACACTTCCACACAGCGTCTTTTCTGGTGTTTTCCCCACTGGCACCAAGTCCCTGCAGGCCTCCCTCCCTCCCACTCCTCATGACCCAGCGGTGGCCAATCTGGCTGGTCAGATGGTCAGAAATGGCTGGCAGCCCTGGATGAACTCCCTCTTCTTTTTCCCCTAGCAGGAGGAACATCAGGACAGACACTGCCACAAATGCCAGGCTCCAGCTTCTGGCCAGCATCTATCAAAAGCTCTGGGCAGAGCCTTGCACAGGGCTGGGTTAACTCCTTGGCCAGGATAAGGCTTTCCTACTCCCAAGATAAGACAGGTTACCTCCATCCCAACATCAGGGTCTCTAATGGTAGGAGACAAAGGAAAAATAAGCACCTATTTGTGCAGGTCTGCCAGCTCAGGGTATCAGAAAACAGGAGGCTTTCTGCTTTTAGGAGAGCCACATTTGCTCAATATGCTTTATAGCATTTCCAGAGAGGGGAGGGCGGGCATGATGAGTCAAGAAGCTGGGCATGGGCCTGGGCCCCTGAACAGAACTGGGAGAAGAGTCTCCTGAAGAAGCACATGTTGGCCACCACACTCTCCTTGACTCTGCTGCAAACCCCCTGTCCCAATGGAACCCCTCAGTGCTGAGGAACCCTGACTGGTCTTAGAACAGCACCCCTAAGCTTTCAGGTGACCCCCCCCATGGAATTGTGATTCTCCTTTGGTAGGGGCAAAAATGAGATCCCTATCTCAGAGCTTGTTCTGCTATCTGAGCAATTTGAAGGTCAAAATTCGTGCGTGTATTTTTCAAAGCAAGTTCGTCTATTCTCAGAGCCACAGAGATGTTGAAAAGGGACAGAAATGAAAAGGCCCATTGAAGCTGTCCACATTTACCCACAACCCAGCCTCCCAACTCCTTCCTCTCTCCTGCATAGCATCTTTATCTGCCAGGAGTCCTATGGATCTAACAATACTTTGGGACCTACACCTTCCCTACCCCTAACCTCTGCTGTTCATAAGCCTCCCCAGCTGGTGTGTGCCCAGGAATACCAGGTGTTGGTCTTCACTTTTTCTTTTAAGTACTGGTTGAACCAGTTAAACTAGTCTTGCCTTTCCTAAGCTTGGAAGAAAAAAAGAAAAAGAAAAAAATCTGGCAGGCAGCTACTGGAGATATTTGGAACTCTCTGCTCAGGCCAACCCCCATAATAAGAAAAATACTACTTCTATCTGTCTCATTTAGGAGGTTTCTACTTTTTTTCTTTGGTGGTCGACTAAATTCCATCTTACATAACCATCATAAATTTTCTAAAACTTGCCCCAATTGTTGCCAGCAACTTTGGAAGGTGAATGTGTGGGGGTGTAGATGGGAAGTCTCCAAGGGCAGTGACCAGGAGTTTCAGTGACTTTTCATGAGAAAACAGAACTTCTTTATCATCTAAGAAAGCCTCACCTTGTGTCCTTTCCAGAAAGATTCAAAGAGTTCACACCTCAGAGACTCCAAATGTCTTTAAAATTTTAAGATAAGGCAATACAAAGCACACGAGGCTAAGGTGATGAGAAATCGTGGTGGAATATATTCCTGGAGAAACCATCTGTGGCCCCAAAGTGCGAGTGCTCCATCTGAACTAGAACAGGCTCCTGGTATGCCCTAGGGACTCCCCTCTTCACACACAAACACACACACACCCCCAGGTTGCAAATGCAGTCTGCCCTACTAAAAAGGGTTAAGCATTTTCAGAAGACAAAGACTGAATATGAGGAGTTCAAGCCACCAAAGCCTCCTTTCCACATTATTCATATACACAGAGGGGCTGGAAATTGAGTCTGAAGCACCTTCATCACTTTCATACAACTCCACTCATAGGATAGGAAGTGACTGGCCTGTGGCCTCTCTGCCTCTGGTGGTAAAAGATTGACTTAAAAAAAAATTTTATACAGTGTCTCACTATGTTGCCCAGGCTGGCCTCAAACCTATGATCCTCCTTGACAAAGCTCCTGAGTAGCTGGGGTTATAGGCGTGCCCATCACACTCAGCAAGGATTGTCTATTGCAAAAGAACCTCAAGTTTATTTTTTATTTTGGTGTTGGGGATTGAACCCAGGGGTGCTTTACTACTGAGCAACATGCCCAGCGCTTTTTAATTTTTATTTTGGGACAGGGTCTCATTAAGGTGCTGAAGCTAGCTTCAAACTTGAAGTCTTCCTACCTCAGCCTTCCAAGTTGCTGGGATTACAAGTGTGTGCTATCATGTCAGGAAAGAGCCTCAAGTTTAAAGACTCTAGCTTACACATATGCACATACGCGCACCCCAGAAAGGTGGCATCTCAAGTAAGATGAGGGGAAAATGAGAAACAGAATAAAAATAGTAGCCCTCGACCTCCAGCTGGCCAATATAAGGGACCCTCCCCTAGGCTGCTGGTGGGAGGGAGACCAGGAGCACCAGACACTCAAGTGCTGACATGGAGGAGTTCCCGGGGACATCTGAAGGTGTCATGGGCAGTTCTCTGGGAGAAGAGCTGGAGACCCTCAATTTCCCATTTTCTGGCATGGTAATGTGGGATCACTCCTAACTCAGGGTGGCCCTGAGAACATTCTGTCCTCCACAGCTATTCCTCAGTTCTTCCTTACAACTCCAAGGGCCAAGTCTGCTATAAGGCATCTTTGTGTTCTTATGACAGCAAAGGCAGTGTCTACAGAGAGGTCTCCCCAGCAACACATAGGACAAAAAAGTCTTCAGGAGGCATCAATACATGTGGGACAGAAGTGAATAAAGCATTTGAGGTTGTGGGTGGGGAGGGCCATGAGACACAGGGAAGACTACTCTCCCTCCATGGTTCCAGACAGAGATGGTCAACAGGGACAAAGCTGAGCTTGAGTATGGGAAGCCTGGAGCACACATAACAATGGATTCAGGAACATGGCGTCCGCCAGTCTCTGGGGAACAAGAAAAGGCTGTCTACTGGGAAAGAAAGGGTTTCCAGATACTAGGCAGGAAATATAGGGAAAGGAAACACCAGGGGTAGAGTCAGGGCATGATCTGCCCTGTAGCTGAGGAAAGCAGGTAGCATTCCGGCCTACAATCTTTTGGCCATGCAAGTTAAGTAAGAGATTTGAGAATACTGGTTGAGTATCCCTAATCAGAATATCTGAAAACCTGAAGTGCCCCCAAAACCTGAAACTTTTTTCCCCCTGGTGTTGAGAATTGAACCCAGGGCTTTACACAGGCTGGACAAGTGCTCTACCATTGAACTAAATCCCCAGTCCCCTGAAATCTTTTGAGTGGTGACATGGCTCCCCCAAATTTCAGATTTTTTGGATTAGAGATGTTCAACTTGTAATGTCTATGTAAATGTCCCCAAATCTGAAAAACTCCCAAATTTGAAACACTTCTGTTCTAAGCGTTTCAGATAAGGGTTACTCAACCTGTGGTAGGATATGTTTTCAGCAGAATTGAGCAGATCAGTCACCGATTTATTTCCCAGAATCAATGGCTGATGCTTTATGTGGGAAGAACATATCTGGTGTGAGGAAAGCCTTTCCAGAAAATGTCCATTGTTAGGATGGGGGCAAGGAAAAACAAGTCTTCAGACTCTGAGATACCATAACTCTTCTAGTCCCTGCTCTGACTTTTTTTTTTTTTTTTTTTTTTTGGTGCTGGGGATTGAACCCAGGGCCTTGTGCATGCGAGGCAAGCACTCTACCAGCGGAGCTATTTTCCCAGCCCCCCTGCTCTGACTTTAATTTGAGAGGCTGGGCCTACTGCAGGGTTGGCCAACACCCATGAAGTTCTCTGATGAACAGAATTTGGAGATCAGTTTAAAGACATAAGAATGGACAACCACAGTGCCCCAGCAGTATAAGCTAAGCGGCACTATGCCATCTATCTGGAAAACTGCCATAAGAAGCCTATGGAAGGCCTTGCCTCTCCCACGACCACTGCCAACCATGTGTCAGGCTCTGTGCTAAGGTAAGGGGTTTTCTGTGTAATATATCTTAGGTCTGAGAATCCCATGGATGAGGGAATACTATCACCATTTTATGGACCAGAAAACTGAGGCCCTACTATGCTAAGCAACTTATCTGATATAATAGTGAGTGGTAGAGGAAGGTCCAAACTCAGATCAGCTGAACTCTGAATCTTTACTCATAGTATACCAGGCAGTTGTTGACACTTTTTTGTCCCTGGAGATGTTAGGGAGACTTGAATGTCACAGAATCCTGGGCTCCATGATCCCCCCTCCTGCTATACTCACTGCTTAGTTTCAAGGCAGCCTCCAAGGTAGGAAGCCTTGGTGGAGCATTGAGGCTGTGTGACAGCACTTGAATCCATAAAGGGTGTCCTTAGATTCACTGATTCCCTCATGCTCTCTGCTGCAGGAAGTCAGAGGGCTTAATCAGGTGTTCACCTGAGTTGCAAAGTGAGGTGATGACCAGGCTTCCAGTATCCTGTGCATACCACCAGCGCACAGGCTCCAATTCCCCAGGGAGGGACAATGCTCCTGCTAGGCCCCTTTGCTGGCTTTTAGAGCGAGTCTGGCTATCTTGGGGCCTGCTATGGTCAGGTGTGCAAAGGGTGAAAGAATGGGTATGTCCCTCAACTAGAGTCCATGAAACAGAAGGGGTAGAAGGAAGATTATTGACGAAGCCCTGAGAGCTTTCACGGTGCCATGGACCTGACCCTGGGCCTACCTTTCTTGGCCCATTTCTTTGCCACTAACTTGAACTCCCAGCTCCCTGAAACAACAGGTTTCTTACCACCATGTAGGCATTCCTGCCATAAGGCGAATAAAACTCTGTACAGTTCCCCTCAATCAGAGGCTCTCCCAGAACTGGCTATACCCACAACAACCTCAGGAGGCCAGCCCTTACCATTGTATGAGAGGCGAGGTTTGCTCAGACACATTATAAAGTGCATTTCCATCTCATCAGAAGCCACAGACTTGGAGCAAATGGGGCACTTGAAACCTGAAAGAGAGGAGAACAGAATGAAATGTCTTCTCCAAATCCAAAGGATCTACAATAAATGTAGACACACTCAAATGATGACGGCTATGTAGGGGTAGCATCAACATGGACAATGACAATCTAGACCAACATGACTGTGGTCTTTCCATCACAGCCTTTTGGCTCCCAGTTTTCTCTAAGGCTCTCCTGTCATATACCCTTTGATAATGTTAAACAGAGGTCACCGATATGTGGTCTTAGCTTAATTTTCTTCATGACCCTTTCTCAATAGGGTCTAGTAGACAACAAGGATAGAGGAAGCAAATCAAGACAGCTGAATAATCAATCTTTTTCTATGGGGGCTACTGGGGACTGAACTCAGGGGCACTCGAACACTGAGCCACATCCCAGCCCCATTTTGTATTGTATTTAGAGACAGGGTCTCACTGAGTTGCTTAGTGCCTTGCCTTTGCTGAGGCTGGCTTTGAACTCATGATCCTCCTGTCTCAGCCTCTTGAGCTGCTGGGATTATAGGCATGCGCCAACATGCCCAGCCTGAATAATCAATCTTTGAATAACAAAGAATTTAATATTTTTCTGCCTCACAGCCTTCAAACCATTTGGCTAGATCACCCTTGGGAGGAATTACCATAGTCATTGGCACCTCCATCCCTCAACCTGCTCAGACTCCTCACCCACCCAGCCAGGCAGCACCTTCATTCCTCACCCAGCACACCCTGTGCCTCCTTCATGGCTAAGGCAGCTGTCTTCTGGGAAGGAAAGCAGCAGTGTAGCCCTCCAAAAGTGCTTCCAAATGTCACCAAGCGAAATAGCTATTTCGAGGTGCCAGGTGAACACAGGGTTTCATGATCTGCTATTTTGTTCCCAGGGAAGTTTGGACCATTTATATTCCCAAAGGTTTCATTAGCACTGTTTCAGTACTAGTGAATTCTGGTCAAGCATCTTTTGTGTTGAACTCAATGCATTAAGTAAACCTAATCCCTAGATTCTTTTTTTTTTTTTTTTTTGGTTATCCTGGGGCTTGAACTCAGGGGCACTTTACCACTGAGCTACTTCTTCTTACTAAGTTGCCAAGGTTGGCTTTGAATTTTTGATCCTCCTGCCTAAGCCTCCCAAGTCACTGGGATCACAGGTGTGCACCACTATGCTTGGATCCCTAGTTTTCCTTTCTTTTTTTAATACAATAGAAACGAATATTTTCAATCTTTTCCATTTTACTTTTATTGAAATAATTGTTAAATGGGTCAATTCTTTTCCATGTAAATTCTACCAAAAAGATTCACTGCTATTGAAAAGTTATTTATTTATTTGCATCAGTTTATACATAACACAGCTTTTCTTTCGTGACTATGATTCCTACTTGCCCATCTGTACTTCCTAATATGGCATATCTAATTCCTTATGTGAAGATTTCACACTCCTGTTACTTTTTGGTCAAATTTTTCATCCACAATTTTATTTGATGTTGGTAATGACTGTCTTTAGTATTAGTTATGAAACGGATAAAAGGCCAAGCACTCAAAATTGACAGTTGTTGGTCTCAGAACAGAGAAGAGTTCATACCTTCCCAGTGTTCTTCCTGTGGCTACTTCCCTCATCTGTGTGGAAAGTTGTGACTGGGGTGGGTGGCACTGAGGTAGGAAGCAAGCTGGCACAAGCATTTGCTTCACGTCTCCCAAATACTCTTTTTTTCCAGTGACAATGCTTTGAACTACAGAACCAAACAGTAAATTCAGGGCCTGGTTAACTATGGTCAAAGTGGACACTTCACTCTACGGAATGGTCCCCAATCCCTTAAGACCTTCCCTCAAAGATTATCAATATCTAAGCATCTCAGCTAAAAAGCCTTGGAAATGGTACCAATCCAGGGACTCCAGACAATTTTTTTTTTCATTTCTGACCTCTGCACAGTTAAAAAAACCAAAAGACTGAAAAAATAACTTAGGAGTAAAGAGAGTGGTATTCCACCCCCAATTTTCTGGTAGAATTGGTTCTAAAATGCACCAGACTGATTATTTTATAATCCAGTTTAAAAATGTGCAGATCCAGTGCCACATACACAATGGAGAGATGAGGAATGAAGATGCTCCCAGAATGAAGATGCTCTTCATTTCTAACCCCAGTCCCTTGGTGTTCTCACAGTGTTGTGGTTTTTTTCCAATTCAAAAGAACAAGGTTTTGTAAACTTTAAGTGGCTACAGGACACCTGCACTTTGAACTTGCTAAGTTAGTATCCTGCTTGCAGACTGAGGGCTGAGACTGTGGTAGCACGGAGGGAGGTACTCTTCAAGGTCCTTTTGAGGTGTTCAAAGTAATCTTTTACCAGGAAAAGCCTTACACTTCCCCACTTTCCTGATAACTTAGAATAGATGCTCGGTTACCCAATATAAGCATATGCACTCCCTGTATTCCAGTGTGGTTCCTTGAGTGCAGAAGGGGGGGGTCAATTTATAGGTAAGGTGTTGGCAAGTAGGCCACCCAAAAAGAAGGTCTACCAGGACATGTCACCAAATGTGTATGTCATGGGGGAAAAAGGATCAGAGCAACCCTCTCATTATACAGAGGAGAGAATAGGCCCCAGTGAGGCCTTGGAGTCTTGAAAGGTCATATGAGTGACATGGTAAAGCCAAGACTAGACTTCTTACCTCTGAGCCCAAAGTTCTTCCACTAGGGAAGAAAGAGTTAGCCACAGCGTTTTAAGAAAGAGGTAGGGGCTGGAGTTGTGGCTTAGAGATGGAGTGTTTGCCTAGCACACATGAGGCACTGGGTTCAATCCTCAGCACCACATAAAAACAAAACGGAGGGAGGAAGGAAGGGAGGGAGGGAGGAAGGTTTGGAGGCTGAGAATGCAGCTCAGTGGCAGAATGCCTGCCCACTTCCCTCCATGCATGAGGCCCGGGATTCAATTCCTGGCACTGCAAAAAAGAAAAAAGAGGTAGACTGGGAGATGTTGCCTCTGGAGAGGAAGAAGCTTGGTGACAGGAGGCCTGCATTTTAACCAAAGGGAGGTTAGTGCCCCGGGGTGCTTTTGTTATGTGTTATTTTGTGAAGGCTCACAAAATAACCCTATGTAAGTGGGAAATGGGAAGATGACCCAGGTGTTCCAGCTTCAAGACCCCAGCAACTAATCTACCCCTTGTGGACCTTAAACTCCTCATCTGAAAGATAGGGGAATTCATTTTACTCTTGCAAGGATTAAATGAAACAAGAAACATGGAAGTACTGTGAAAAGAAGTGAACCAAACGTAGGTGGTAGAATCATCATTGGGCCAGGTGGCACTGGATGGGACAGGAACGAACAAAAGGGTTAAAGGAAGGACTTAGGATAACTGCGGTCTATGGTGATGTACTTGTAGGACCCTGAACAAAGGAAGACTGGCCACAGGCCAAGCAGTCTGCTGGAAGTGGCCAGCAGCCACATCTCTGCTGGATCCCACAGTTTCCTTTGAACTTCTAGAGCACTGTGCACGGCTACTGGCACTTTCCATACCGCCAATGTGGAAACAACAGTCGATTTAACCTCTACGGCACCACCTCTTGCATATGATGATAAAGAAATAACACTTTGCCATTTATTGACTTATTTGTATGGACAGTCACTGTCCAAAAAGGATTTACATGCCTTCTCATTGCAAGGTAAAAATAAGGTAGGTGCTGTTATTAACTCTGTTTCACAGACAAAGATATTGAGGACCACAAGATTAAAGAAGCTGTTCTAGGTTAATGCAGCTAGAAACAGCCAGAGCTAGGACACGACCAGAGAGTGCCCACAGAGCTGGCACTTCTGTGCCACTGCTGGCTAGCACAGAAAGAGGAGTCACATGGCAAAACGAACACAGACATGGTCTTAGTGAATACTCATTTCAAACCTTAAAACATGTCGTTGCATTTCTCCTGAAGTACCCATGGTTCTGAATAATCCCATCACAATGGTGAATTTAGTTAATTTTTCTGGGAATTCTGTTAATGTGGAAGAACAGAGTTCTGCTTTCCACTTGGCACTGAGCCTACAGTACTGGTTAAGATGTTGGGTTTACAAATTACCTTTTAAATGGAAAATAAAAGAAAAAAGAGGGACAGAAAAATACAGAGAGCTAAGGGAAAAAAAACTAATGTCCCCACTTTCTTTCCTGAAAGGTCATCTGATGATCACGACGGATTCTACTACTCTACTGCCCCAATCTTTTCTCGTAATTGTCCAGCCTTGATTCAGCACCAATAGCCCTATGGAATGATAAATACTGTGATGTTTGTGAGCTATCTGAAGGTAAAATATCTAGGAAATTTTGATTCCATTTGGAAAGAAGTCTGTACCAAATGAAAAACAGCCCTGCAAACAAAAATAAACCAATGATCTGCAGAGTAATCCAGTTCACATGACTCTGTCAAATTTTCTCAGAGGCCTCAGAAGCACTTGGGAACAGTGAATCAGGGAGGCTTTACATTCCTTCAAGAGAAAGCCTCAGGTAGGCTCTTCAGAACTCTCAAATTGTTCTTAGATCAGATGCTGCCTGGTATACCCTGGAGGCAGGGGAAGAGAAGCCAGCCCTCCAAGGCCTTCAGGTGCCTGTCCACCTGTATTTGTTACATGTCTGCCACTAACATGGAGGGAGATGTCAGCTAGCTCAGGCTTGCTGGCCAAGTCTGACCCTCATTCACCTTAAGCCACTGTCTCTTGCATCAAACTGAGGCAAAGGTAGGAACTTGGTTCCTGTCCTTTTCTGCCAGTGTCTCAGAATGAGGAAGAACTGTCTGACAGTACCGTAGGTAACTTATCTGTGATGGTCCTATTCTGTGCTGGTGGCTTGATAAAGCAAATGATGATATAGGATTTCACTGAGAGTAGCCAAGAGAGTAATGCTAATGAAGACCTCATTTCTTTCCTTTTTCTTATCATCAGATAGGTTGTTTCTACATCCAGAAGAATGGAGGAGAGTCCAATTCATCAGGCACTATGCTTACATGGGGAATACCTTGCTATTTTGACATCTACCAAAGACCAAAGCTCCTAAGAGAAGACAAGTTTGTCCTTGTCCCTGGTGACAGTTTTAGTGCCAGGTCAAAGGAACGGCCCATTGGTAGGTAATTCCAAGAACACTCAGAGTCATGTGCATTGACAAGCATCTTCCTGGGTCAGGTGCCCTGGTCCTCAGACATCACCAGGGTCCTTCCCATCTCCTGGTGCAATTAAGGAAGGATGGGTCAACAAGATCCAGTCAGAAGAACTCTCCTAAACCATTATAACACTCAGCTTATAATATAAGTTAGTTTTTGAGCTCTGGGGACCAATATACTTCTCATTATCCGAAACTGCTACTTTCTCCTTTAAGACCTGATTTCCCCTGGCAGGACCGTGTGCCGACTGCATGTTGCTCCAGTTTTCTCCCCCTCCTTCTCCTCCCTCCCTATGCTGATGCGCTATTTTAATGGCTGCCCCAGTTCTGCTTGTCTCTGGGATCACCTAAAGGTAGAAGAATCAAAAGAAGCAACCAGGGTAAAGGAAGATGATCACCTCACTGGGGCAGGCCTCCTGTCTGGGGGAAGAGGAGATATGCGGACTCCTCTCAGCCTGGAGCTCCAAGAGCAACTCCCCCAACTCTGTTCTTACAGGTCAGTTCCCAGTTGCCAACTCTGATCTCTCCCTGTCACATTCTTGTGGGGCTTAATGTCAATAAAATGGGACTTGACCAAATGAATTTATTAAACACGATTTATTACAAATAGAGAGAGGTAACATGGTATGACTTTGGTAAAGGTATTACATTCTTCATCCACAGACACAAATACATTTTCCTACAAAAAACAAATGTACAATTTATCAATTGCTGAGTGTCTCCTGGAGAACATTTTGAACTGAGGAAAGGCGCTCAGAATTGATCCCAGTGCCTGACACATGCTAGGCAAGCGCTCTACCACTGGTTTTTGTCTCTTTCAATACCTCTCTTCTAGACTCAGTTTCTGTAGTTTTGTTCTAGGGCCTGGGGGCTCACCTATTTCTCCAGGAGACAAAAGAAGATATTTGAAGAGACCTAACACTGACAGCTAAAATCAATTTGTGTATGTGTGTGTGCATACCTGTTGTGATAGTTAATTTTATGTGTCAACTCGACTGGGTGATGGGGGCCCAGATATTTGGCTAAATATTGTTTCTAGGTGTGTCCATAGAGTGTTTCCAGATGAGGCTGGCATTGGAAGTGGCAGACTATACAAAGCAGACTGCCCTCCCCAATAGGAAGGCCTCATCCAATCTGTTGAGGGCCTGAATAGAATAAAAAGGCAAGAAAGTGAAACTTTGCTCTTGTTCTGCCTGAGTGCTCCAGTTAGGACATGAGCCTCTTCCTGCTCTTGCACCATCAGCTCTCCTGGTTCCTGAACTCAGGCTGGAAATGTTTCATTACTTCTGGGGTCTCCAGTTTGCAGGTGATAGGCTAGGACTTCTCAGCCTCTGTAATTATATGAGCCAATTCCTTATAATAATTCTCTTCACATAGAGGTTCTGTTTCTCTGGAGAACCCTGTCTAGTAAAATGTGAAACAATAAAATTTAAAAGACTGACGATGCCACGTGTTGGTAAGGATGTGGAGCAACTGGAACTTTCATATATTGTTGAGGAGTGTACAATGATAACCATTTTAGGAAAAGGTCATATTTTTCTTTTTCTTTTTTAAAATTTTATTTAGATGTTGATGGATCTTTATTTTATTCATTTATTTACATATATGTGGTGCTCAGAATTGATCCCAGTGCCTCACACATGCTAGGCAAGCGCTCTACCACTGAGCACAAGCCCAGCCACAAAGGTCATGCATTTCTTTATAAAACAAACATACTCTCAGTCTGTGAGCTAAGTAATTTCTCGTGTATATATTTACCCACCTCCAAATGAAAACATGTCTGCAAGTAGACATTTACAAGAATGTCTATCACAGCTGTATTATGGACAGCCAAACTGGCCATTAATAGAATGGATAAAGAATCTGTGGAATGTTCATTTAATACAATGGAAAACTACTCAGCAATAACAGGCAACAAGCTACTGACACATGCAACAAATTGGATGAACATTAAAGACATGCCAAGTTGGGGCTGGGATGTGCTCAGTGGTAAAGCACTTACTTGCCTAGCATGTGCAAGGCCCTGGATTCAATCCCTAGCACCTCACACACATAGAAAGAAACAAACAAAAAACAAAAGAGCACACAGGATGATTATAATTATTATGGTAAGTTCTAGAACAGACAAAACCAATTGATCGTGGGGGAAAAAAAAAAAAAACAATGGTTGTCCCTAGAGGGTAGGAGATTGAGAAAGTGATGAAAAAACTTTCTAGGGTGATAGGAGTATTCTATATCAAGAGAAGGGTTTGGAGTATATATACATGCATTAATTTGTAAAACCTTATCAAATTTGAGATTTTTTGTTTGCAAATTTTGCCTCAATCAGAAAAAAACACAAAAAAATACAACTACAGTTAATGACATATCCACTGAAGCTTTTAGAGGGAAGTGTACTGATGGCTGCATTAAAAGGAAATACATTAAAAAAAAAGACATATGGATTAAACTTCTTCCAACTTTTCTATGTATTACAAATTTTCATGATGAAACACTGAACAAAAGCATCAAGCAGGAAGCTGTGTTGTGAAGAGAAAGCAGGGAAAAAAAGGTGTGTGTGTGCTGGCTAAGGTAAATTTAGTGGTCAGGAAAGGCTCTAAGGAGGTGACAGGTAAGCTGAGACCTTGATGCATTAGACCAGCAAGGGTGGAGCATCTAGGCATCATAACAAGGACAGTGGGAGACACATCTGAATCCTTGCATACACTCAGAATACCTTTCTTTCACTGATGGCTGGGTACAGGATTCTTTTGCTCTTGCACCATCAGCTCTCCTGGTTCCTGACTCAGGCTGGAAATGTTTCATTACTTCTGGGGTCTCCAGTTTGCAGGTGATAGGCTAGGACTTCTCAGCCTCTATAATCATGTGAGCCAATTCCTTATAATAACTCTCTTCACATAAAGGAATATTCCTTTTATCTTTAGTGATATAGAGATGAAATTCCACCATCTTCTAGCTTCTTAGTGTTGCAAATAAGAAATCTGGGGGCCAATGTGATTTTTCCCCCTTTGTAAATTATCTGTTCCCCTGGCCTGAAAGCTTGAAAGATTTTTCTCTTCATCCTAAGAGTTCAAAATGTTACCAGGATATGCTAGGTGTATCTTTTCTCATCAGTTATACCTTTCAGTATGCAAACTCAGGTCTTCCTTCTTTTACAGAATTTGTTTTTCCTGTTTTATCATTTCCTTAGTGATTAGTCATGAATGCTATTTACTGATTATTTCTACCTTTCCTTCTTCAAGCTATACAGTACAACTATATTTGCCTGCTCCCTTTGAAGTTAAGGGTAGGTTTACTGTCTTAGCCAAAAAAATGTGAGTAGAAGTAATGATACACATCCAAGAAAACTTCAAGAGCCAGTGCATGATTCACCACGCTATTTGCAATGCTGCAGTGGTCAGGAAAGAGGTGTTGAGACAAAGCCTGGTAGCCTGGTAGCTTTGGGTCCCTGGGTAACTGTTGAGAGCCACAGCCCAAGGGGCCCCAGCAAACTTCCAGCTGATTGGCTCACTGTGGCCCCAGCAAACTTCCAGCTGCCAGCTGATTGGCTCCTTTGTGATGATGCTCATTGGGCTATTTCCCCGCCTTTCAGACCACGGAGCTGCTCATTGGGGGACTCTTTTGGCTCCGCCCATGCGACCCAGCCAATTGGCCTCAAGAGCAGGAGGAGTGGGGGGGTTGAGAGGCTCGTGGGAAGCCGGTGGTGGCAGTTGGGCTCTGAGGGAATTCCTGAAGAGCTCCTGTGGAGCAGCCTGTGTGTTCTAAAAATAAAGTTCGTTTCTGCTTGATAAGTGGATCATGAATTGTGCCCAGCCAGACTTCGGCAAGTAACAACAGTGGACAAAGTCCCCCTCCTGTCCTGCTGCACACTGCTGCACTAGGAAAATAAATGCATGTGCTAAGCTCCTAAGCTGAAAAGACTCTTGGTTACTATGTCATAATCTAGTCCTCATCTTCCACTACTTTTGTCAAGTATCTCTTCCTCCATAACTTCTCTTACATTGTCTCTGGAGTTTTCTAACTCCCTCCGGGCCCTGCTGGCCTGCTCCTCTACTTGGTTTAAAGAGGTAATAATTGGCACTGGGCATGTATTCTAGCCACTATCTTCCCAGAATGTTGTCTGCTTGGATATTTATATTCTGCTCTTTAAATATACATAATTTCTTGAATCAATAATAATCTATATACTTATCATTTTCAATGTCTGCATTCCATATTGATAAGCTAACATACTGTGCTTAGTCATTTCTTCTATTGAGTGTCAGGATTCCCAACTTGTATCTACTACACGAATTCTCACAGGAGTGATGATGTCCATTCTTTACTCTTTGCACACTATATTCCACCCCCAACATTTTCTGTTTCCAGATTCTGTGCTGACTAGTTTGAAGGAAAGATACCAGAAATTAGAAAACCCAGACTTTGCCAGTTACCAGCCAAGTGACCTCATACAAGCTATTATAATATCTGCAGTGCTCTGCTTACTGTCCAGAATTGCTTTAAAGCCCAACCAAAGATGGATGCATGAACGTCAAGTAGGTAAGGCAATGTGAAATGTGGAAAGGCCCTCTTATTGGTTGAATTGGTATTGCTCTAATATACTGACGCTTGCTGATAAACCTACCGATTCAAGGAAATTCATAAATTCTTCATGCAAAAAGTGAAAAATGAGTTGTATGTATGCAAAGTATTTTGTAGATTCTGAGATGTCATCATTTGATCACTTATGAGAGCCATCATTATGAACCTTTGGCAGTAGGAGGGGAGGCTGCCAATTATAACTTTAAGATATGACTATGTGGCATATCTTGATTTTACAGTTGTTAAATTTGGGGCTGGAGATGTGGTTTAGTTTAGTTTAGAACACTTGCCTAGTATGCATGAGTTCAATCCCCAGCACTGCAAAAAGAACAAAAAAGGGGAAATAGAGTTGTTAAATTGTGAGATGGATATGCCTTTAAGCCAATGAATATATGAAAAATACATACTTGAACAAATATATAGACTCAATCACATACCACATAAAGCTATTCCTGCTCATTTGCTGCAAACCAGAACAGGCTCAGTGAAGATATCGACATGCAGAACAGAGGGAAGAACTGTACAGTGTGCATGTAAAGGTACACAGAGTATCCAGATGTCAAACCCACACTGCCAGCCAGCAAGTCCAACTTGCAGCAGCAGCATTCCAGCCACTTGAAGAACAGGAAAAGCATCTGCCAGCAGCAGGAGCTCTGGCGATCTACTGGCTCTCTTCCCTTGACCCTGTAACTCATTTCTTCCAGAGAGAAGAAGGACTGCTTAGGAGGGAAAGGACTGGAGGCAGGGATAGAGACCTGAAGGTCTGACTGACCCTGAGCAGGTACAAGAACATAAAAACCTTAATGTGAGTGGGAATCAAGTTTCCAACTACTGGCTAACATGGATGTTGACTTATAATTCCTTGTCACCTGGCTGCCACTATTGAACAAGTTTAGGGGCATCCAATTAAAACTCCAAAAGTGTGGATCTAAAGGTCTCCAGGGGAACATTTGGCTTGTATTTTGGAGATTTCTTATTTAAAGGATGGGCCATCTGTTCAAAGAAGATTGTTCAGTATCCAAAGGATCATGCCAGAACTACTTCTAGTTCTTAGACATTAGAGATTACCTAAAAGGAAGGCAATGGGGATAGATCTGGTCAGGAAATGTTTAGTTATTTAACTGAATACCTTGTTCTTGTTAAGTTGCTGAGGTTGTCCCACCTCCATTTCAATCCCCAACATACCATGCACCTATGCTCCTCTGACCTATATTCATAACCACTGCTGGAGTGGATTTTATAGTGTTGGCGCAATGTCCAAGAACACTCTTTAAGGCAACAATAAAAACTGGTCTTTAAGGCTGGTATTGTGGCACATGCCTATAATCCCAGCAACTATGGGAGGGTGAGGCAGGAGGACTGCAAATTCAAGGCCAGCCTCAGCAATTTAGCAAGACCCTATCTCTTAATAAAAATTTAGGGAGAGGTGCTGTAGCTCAGAGGCAGAACACTTCCCTAGAATGTGTGAGGTACTGGGTACAATCCTTAGTACCACATAAAAATAAACAAATAAAATAAAGGCATGCTGTCCATCTACAACCACTAAAAAAAAAAAAAAGGCTGGGGCTATATAGCTCAGTGGTAAAGTACCTCTGGGTTCAATCCCCAGTACCAAAACAAACTATCAAAAAACTGGTCTTTAAGCAAAAAAGGCAAGGATTTGTGGACTTTTTCTACATTACAAAAGAAAGGAGAATCACTTCCTCCAGCTTGAGGGTGACATTGCTGGGCAGGACATCAACCTTGCAGGTTGAGCCTTACTCATAGCAGGTGACCTCAGCGACTTTTCCAAAGAAACCAAACTAGCCTGGGAAGTGCCCCGCAGCAGGCTTGCTTCTCCACTGGATATAGACTGCTTTCCAACTCATGGGTCTTTATTGATCTAGTTAAAACCATACCCTTCAACTAGCTTTCCACTTTTTTTTTTAAATGGGGAAATATGGGGGCACAGAGACGGGGAGAGGGAGAGAAACAGAATGAATGTGTGCACATGTATGTTTGGGGGTATGGCTGGAGGAATAAAGGAGAGTTAGAGAAGGGAAAAGGACAAAGATGGGAAATCTTACAAAAATATCTACACAGAATCAATAATTTATTTCTGGGTTTCTAAAGGCAGTGTCCACTCCACTGGAATTTTTTACTGACAAGAAAGAAAATGCTTGAACACACCATTAGATCATATTCAGCAGAGTATCTGACTCACTAGCCAATGGATGTGACATTATGATCTAAGTGACTGTTTATACAAGACCATTTGCTTCACACCGTGTAACTTACATCTATTAATGATGACAGGCCTGGCCTTCATATCACTGGAGGTACACTAGAAGGTTCTTCCATGGCTCCTACTATAATCCCAGGTTGCAGAACACATGCTGCTGTGTTCATTTCACAATAGCTACCGCTCAGGCTTGGGCCCTAGCAAGGCTGCAGACTGGTTTCTTGCTTGAACCTCGACCTGGCCCCTTCTCATCAAAGCATCCTCTGCTCAGCTGTACCTCCAACACTGAAGCAGATGGAGGCAGGAACTCGGAGAACATGGTCCTGTAGGCCACAACTGTGTTTTGAAATGGCACCTACAGAAGAAGCCAAAAGAGTAGGACAGAGTTGTTTTGAAAGCTCAACAACAGGGCAGCGATCAGCCCTATCAAAGGAACTATCAGGGTTAAAAAAAAAAGCCTTCATGCTTCAGGCCTTGCTTTTTTATCATCCATGACTACAATGATCACTGAGGAAAAGGTGGGAAGACCCTAGAGAGATATAAAGTACAGACCAAAAGGTAGAAAGGAATTTCCCAGACACATCCATGAGACACAGCACAAATTAGAAGGACAATGAAATCTAAGGTTCCTAAAATAGTGCATGACCTCCACACATGGTGGTGAAGTGTATTACTGTATTGTTTTTCTTCTCTGGTGCAGTTATTTGAATCTGGTACATAAGAATGGGAGGGCAGACAGTGGAAGCAAGAAGGGTAGAGGGCAGACTTCAACATGGTAGGAAGAACATGAGGACACCTCATAAATTTTCAGTAATGGCGAAAGTTCCAATATTAACAAAGCCAAGGATCTCCCAATGATAATAAGTAATCTGGCTAGAAAGTGAAAGGTGTGTGATACAATGTAACAGAGTCAAGCATGTCTCAACAGACAAAGAATTACCCTAGTAAGCAGTCTCTGAATTAGATCTTAGAAACATATTATGAGAGGACCACATAAAATGGGAATTCCTTGGTCATTTTGACATTTCACCTTGAAGAATAGTTTTACATTGATTTTGACATTCCCTCATTTCAAGTCAGCACACTGACTTCCCTGAATATAGGCTTCAGGAACAGAAATATTGACAGATATCATTTATTCAAATACCTCCATCTATTCAGGAGGCTAGAGGCAAAGTATCACAAATTTGAGGCCAGTCTGGGCAACTCAGTGAGACCCTATGGAAAGAATGAAAAAACAAGCAGCCACTAGAACAGAAAAAACACTGCAAAGGTGCAGTGGCATATATTTGTAATCCCCCCCCCCTCCCCAACTTGGGAGGCTAAAAGGCAGGAGGACTGCAAGTTCAAGGCCAGCCTCAGTAACTTAGTGAGGTACTAAGTCAACTTGAGACCCTGTCTCAAAATAAAATATAAAAAGGGCTGGGGATGTGGCTCAGTGGTTAAGTGCCCCTGGGCTTAATCCTCAGTTAAAAAAAAAAAAAAGAACAGAAAAACGCAGATCTGGACTCAGGACTCAAGTATTCAAGTGCTACTTCTTTCATTATAAGTAATGTGGCCACTTCACCTTCCTGAGATTCCATCCTTTTTTTTTTCTTTTTAAAATTTTTTAGTTGTAGATGGATACAATACCTTCATTTTATTTATGTGGTGCTGAGGATTGAACCCAGGGCCTCACACATGCAAGGCAAGTGCTCTACCACTGAGTCCCAGCCCCAGCCCCGAGATTCTATTTTCTTATCTTCATTACAGAAATTTAAACAACCTAACAATTGAATGAGAACATATGTACATAACTGTACAAGTGTGTTGTAGGAAGAATAAAGGTCCTCAAAGACATCTACATCCTAATCCCCAGAGCTGCAAATGTTACTTTACATTCAAAAGGACTACGCAGATGTGATAAATTAAGAATTTTATACTAGATGTGGCAGCACACACCTATAATCCCAGCAACTCAGGAGGTTGAGACAGGAGGATGGCAAGCTCCAGGCCAGCCTGCAGCGAGACCCTGTCTCAAAAAAAAAAAAAGAAAGACTGGGGATATAGTTCGGTGGTAAAGTGCTCCTGGCTTCCATTGGGGGAAATATATATATATATATATATATTTTTTTTTTTTTTTAAATGGGGGAGATTATCCATATTGGCCCAATGTAATTGCCCCAGCTCTTACTAGAGAGGTTGGAGAGACATAGGAGATAAGGACTTGGAAGCAGTTAGAGAGAAATTTGAAGATGTTACATTTTAGCCTCTAGAGGCTGAAAAGGCAAAAAATGGATTTCCTGGAGGAATGCAACCTTGACAATACCTTGCTTTTAAAAGCCTAGTAAGTGGGGCTGGGATTGTGGCTTAGTGGCAGAACACTTGGTTAGCATGTGTGAGGCACTGGGTTCGAGTCTTAGTACCACATATAAATAAATAAAATAAAGGTTCATCTACAACTTAAAAAAAAAAAAAAGCTTAGTAAGGTAGGCAGGCTTGGTGGTATACACCTCTAATCCTAGTGGCTTGGGAGGCTGAGACAGGAGGATCACAAGTTCAAAGCCAGCCTCAACAACTCAGTGAGACCCTGACTCTGAATAAAATACAAAAAAGGACTGAGGATGTGGCTCAGTGGTTAAGCGCCCCTGGGTTCAGTCCCTAGTAAGGTCAATTTAGTTTTCTAATTAATTAATTTCTAATTTAGTATTTATTTATTTATTTTTACTGGGCATCAAATTCAGGGCCTTCCGTGTCCTAGACAAATGCTCTGCCACTGAGCTACCTCTCAGCCCAGTTAAGCTCATTTGAGATTTTTCACCTCCAAAAAATGTTAAGAAAATAAATGTCAGGCTGGGTGTGATGGTTTATGTATGTAATCCAAACTATTCAGGAGGATAGAGGCGAAGTATCACAAGTTTGAGGTCAGTCTGGGCAACTCAGTGAGACCCTGTCAAAAAATAAAAAATAAATAAAAAGGACCCAAGAAGGTGGGTGTGGTGGTAGATGCCTGTAATCCCAGGGACTTAGAAGGCTGAGGTAGGAGGACTGCAAGTTCAAGGCCAGCTTAGCAATTTAGCAAGACCCTATCTCAAAATAAAAAAATTTAAAAAAGGGTTGGGGATGTAGCTTATTTAGTGGTAAAGTGGCCTGGGTTCAATTTCCAATATTAAAAAAAAAAAATGGGGTGGGGCTAAGGAAATAGTTTAGTGGTAGAGTGTTTATCTAATATGCACAAGGCCCTGGGGGAGGGAGGGAGGGAGGGAGGGAAGGAAGGAAGGAAGGAAGGAAGGAAGGAAGGAAGGAAGGAAGGAAGGAAGGAAGGAAATATATGATCAAATTTGTGGTAATTTCTTATAGCAGTAAAAGGAAACTAATACAATGGCATAGGAAGACATGGTTAGTCTTCCAAAGGATCAGATTTAAACAGGAGAGAGTAGTTGGCTTGCTAAAAATGGTAAAGAAGTGGGTATTGGTTTGGACTGTTGTAATTAAATACCACAGACTGTGAAGCTTAAACATTTATTCCTCATAGGCCCGGAAGCTGGGAAGTCTAAAACCAAGGTGCTGGCAGATGTAGTGTCTGGTGAGGGCCCTCATCCTGGCTTGCAGAGAACCCTTGTGTTTCTTCCTCTTCTTCCCAGGGCACCGTCCCATCATGGGGACTCTATCCTTGCAAACTCCTAAAGCAACCCCCAACCCCTGAAACAAAGTCCCACCACTAAATACCTTGATACCGGGGATCAGGGCTTTGACACACAAATGGAGGATGGGGCACAAACCTTCAGTCTTATAGAATATGGTTGTGTTCTCTTGGAGCTCCACTGGCCACACTCAGGATAAGCAACCAATTCAGACTGTTCATTCATCTTTATTCTGGATATTAAGTGGTAAGGGAATATGGCAAATTATATTCCTATGCTCAGTGAACTGATGCCCTACTAAAGAAGAGGGAAAAAATGGCCAAGAGCTCTCATTCTGTGATTTTCACAGCTTTCAGTGGCCATCTAGTGAATATATCTAATGCACAGCTTTTTGACCTGGACACTCTTGGAATGGACTCAAGATCCATTAACCTCCAGAAATAATATGCCTAGTCCTCAGAGTGCTTTTCTGGGGAAATGGATCCATAGATTTAGACTATCAAAAGGGTATGGAATTATAATCTAAAAGTTCAGAAAATTTGTAAAACATGAGAAGTATTATAGAAAAAAGATCAAAACATTATAATAGATATTTCAGGAATGGTCCAATCATTTATGATTTACTTGATGAAACTCCAAAGAAGAAAACTGAACCAGATCTCAGGGTACTACCATTCATGTTCAGGGACATTTGATATTTGCTAAATCATGTAAAAGGGTCATTTACAATGAGTTCTGTTAAACATATTTTCCCTTTTCTCCCGAGTCAGTATACATGTGCCATTCCCCAGTTTACACAATGCTTTCTCAATCTTACCTACACCTCCAGCAACTGCCTTATTTATAAAAAAAAGCTCCATGAAAAGAGCTAAAATGGCTATCTTCACTTCCTCTCCTTCTAGTCCTTTATGAACCCATTCCAGTTCCCAAACCTCCCTTACCACAGTTGCCAATGACCTCCAAATAACATCATCCTAAAGTCAATTCTTTTTATTTTTTATTTTTTGGACATCTTTATTATTTTATTTATTTTTATATGTGGTGCTGAAGATTGAGCCCAATGCCTCACATGTGCTAGGCAAGCGCTCTACCACTGAGCCACAACCCCAGCCCCCTAAAATCAATTCTTAAACACTAAGCAACTTGTGAAAAGTGACACTTCTTCTCCACCTGCTTACTCCCTACTGTACTCACATCTGCTTTTTGGCTCCTTTCTCAGGCATCTACTTAGACAACCCATCAGAAGAGTTCCCATTTTTAACTCAATCCCTCAGCCCCCACCCCTCAAGCTTTATATTTCCTCTTAGCACTCACCACCGCTGCACCTGCTGTCTGTTGCCCCCATTACAAAATAAGCTCCTTGAAGGCAGAATCTGTTTCTTTTACTGCTGTATCTCCAGAGCCTGGCATATGAGAGGCTCTTGAAAATATCTGTTGGATGAATGAATATCACACTTCGTGGAACTGTGTGAAAAAGGCCCAGCTGTACAACAGGAAAGAGATAACAAATTAACAGTATGTCTGCCTGTTGAGTCCATTCCCAGCACAGGCTGCCTTCTACCACTCAAGGTTCCAGCAACTGCCACACCACAGTGAGGGTTAAGTAGGATGGGAAGTGTGCATGTGACGGAATGTCGGTTAAGAACTCACTGCGGTCATGCTGCTTCCTGCCACCCATGGTTCTGATAAAAGGCACAGATAATAATCACATGTGCATGCACACAGACTTGAGTAACCTGCCGCCAGGCTGTGGTATGCAGCAGGTGTGAAGGGATCTGTTTCAGTTGCCACTTAGGCCCTGACAGTACTGGGGACAGTACTTTGTCCTCATGCTAAACCAAGACATGTTAGGCTAGAACAACCTGCAGTTTCTCTTCATGCTACCAACCAGAGCAGGCAGGGCCTCTCTATCTACTCTCTCTCTCTCTCACACACACACACACACACACACACACACAGTGCCCAGAAACATGGAAGAGAGGCCAACATCAGATGACCTGGGCTTACTATCCCAGACTGGGGCTGGCAAGGGACCCAGCAGCCATTTCCAAACAGTGGAAACTTCTAAATACATCAGCAGTTTCTTTAAAAACTTTTTTTGTCATGGACATTTTTTAAACAATCAAAAAAAAAACAGATATAATGAGCTCCTAGGTACTCATTACCCAGTTTCAAAATGATCAACTCAGGGTCATTCCTGTCTTGTATTTCCCTGGGGTGTCCACGTCTTGGTTTGCCAGGACAATCCAGGTTTAAGATTGTCCTGGTGTAATTAATAGCTCCCTCTTTCAATCTCAAACGTGCCTGAGCTTGAATGATAAATTACATAGTCAACTGATCTTTACCCCACCCACTCCCCCTGCACCAGATTATTCTGAAGCAAATTCTAGACACAATATAAGTCCACCCATAAATAATTCATGGTATGATAGCAAAGATTTAAATACAAGGTCACACCCTTTAGACACCAACTTATGGGAACACTGTGCACCTTTCTCTAAACACTCTTGCTGTGGGTTCTCATAATAAACAAAGGGATGGGCAGCCTGGAATGGCTATGTATTTGTATGTGGACCGTCCATATATACCCTGTAGTCTGGTGGCCTGATCTCAACTTATGGCCTGAACTGGCACATATGTGGAGAAGCCAAAATCATGCTTATGCCAGTCTGACTCCACTGTTTCACCTACCACTACCCCACACTGCCTCCAAACAGGGTCTAGAAACAGTCACGGACACAAGATAGCCAAACAGACCCCAGCCATCATGGCTCATTTTATATGTGGATGTAGAAGGAACAGCATGTTTGAACAATTCAAAGTGAATGAACTCAAAACTCAAATCAACATACAAGAGAATAAAATCCCAAACTTTATTGCCCACTGAATGGCAACCTGTGAAATTCCAGAGCCAAGCTGAAAGCTGGGACATTCCTAACACACAGGAGAAAATGGGGAGAAACAGGACGTTGTCATATCTTCTGAGTCCCTAGAGGAGATGACCTAGAAAGTTCGCTATGGTCCTGTAGTCCCATTTCTGAGTTATTTCCCAGAGAAAAAGCCTCATACAAGGCAATCAGAAGACAGGAGAGGATGTTTGCCACAGTATCATGTCACGTGGCCCAGAAAAGACCTATGAGGAATGGGCACGTGTCAGGCAGAACATACATGCTATGAAACAGTGCAGTGGACACCCCCACCCTCAACACCAGCAGCAGGCACAAGCCATGTACGCACAGAATGGATCTAAAAACAATGTTGAGTAAAATAAAGAGAAAAAAGAAGAAACAATTGGTAGCACCGTGGCATTTTTTTGAGTTAAAAACATGCACACAACTAAACTAAAATTCTAAGCAAAAACACAAAAAATCCACGTACACACATAAATTGACAATCCAAAAACACACCAGTAGGAGAATACATATCAAATGCACTCATACAGTGAGCTATGAAGAAGAGGGAACAGAGAACTGGAATATAGGGAACAAATCAATGTACGAATGACCAAGAAAGCAGCCTTGCTCAGTTCAATGACAGCATATCACAAAACAAACACTATCAAACCTGTGCACTACAGAGAGGTTCAAAGAGGAAAACGGAAAAGGGGGGAGTTCGTTATTAAAAACAACCCCAATTGTGAAAAGAAGACTGACTTAAAATTTTTTAATGCTGGAAAACTGGTTGGTAAGTGGTCCAGGACATGGGAGGCAGAGGGGAGGAGAACTGAAAATGGATGCCTCACTCCTCATATAAAGACAAAGAGAAGGCGAGAAGGCGACCCTCCTGTGGCTTACACGCGGGAGTGGTGTGATGACTGGCTGCCTTTTGGGTTCATCACTGGACCAACACAGTACCTGCATCTCAGAGGCGAACTAGAGGGGCTTCAGTAGTCCCCTCAGAGCAACACCTCCCCTCATAGTGAGGGCCTAGGATTGCTGGTCACAGGATCACCTGCTTCCATTTATATGATCCATGTCACAGCTAGTTACACTTCTTACCTATAGAAGGAGAGGGTTCAAAAATGACAGTCTATACTTATAATTGTCTCCTGATGTAACACTCAATACTTGCAGAAGTGTATCTGTATGTCCTACAACATAGCTAATCCTATGTACTAAACTATGTTAGTGTACAATTTTGTGCACACATCATTGTTTCTAGTCACTGGACATGAAGGCTAAATCCTTTACTGCCTGGTATGTCCCAGGCTCTGATCTAGACTCTAAACAGCACAGAAAAATATTCAGCATAGAAAGATATCCTTCACGGAGCTTCAAATCTGATGTAAGACACAGAGAAGTAAACAGGCAAGAGTACTATCTCATAATCAGCACTATGATAGGGACAAGACAAGGTGCCAAATGGAACTAGGAGTGGGACTCACACTGAAGGTTTTGGGCTCAGGTGGCAGTGACAGCAGGCAGGTTTCTTGTAAGAAGGAATGTCTAATTTGAGACTAAAGAATAAGCAAAAGTCAGCCAGCCTTGGAGTGATGAAGAGTCTGTTCTTTCAAAGAACTGAAAGAGGATCAGTGTGGTTGGATCAGAAAGGTAGACAACAAAATGTACAGTGTTTTCTAAAAACTGGTCTTAGGACTGTTCCCAGTCACATGTGCACTTCCAGAACTTTGCCATTCCTTATCAAGTCCTGCAGCCTGTTTCCCCTTCCTTTGAATCTGAGTAGGCTTGGGGCTTTCTGACCAACAGAGTACAGGCTGAAATGCTATGACCTGTGAGGCTAGGCCATGAAAAGCATACAGCTGCTGCCCAGCCTTCTTGCCCTGAGAAGTTACCCACCATGCTGTGAGGAAACTCAGACCACAAGGAGAGGACACCCATCAACAGTTAGGCTGACAGCCTTTGCTGAGGTCTCTGCAGAGAGCCAGGCTTATGAGAGAATGAGCCGTCAAAAGACACCAGTGTCCCAGTGTCCAGTTTTCAGCTGAGGTCCCAGACATCATGAAGCAGAGACAAGCTGCTCCTGAAGTGCCCTGTGCAAATACCTGACCCACAGAATCCATGAGCACAAGAAACATTTGTTGTATGCTGCTAAATTTTGCGACATTTTGTTATGTAGCCCCAGTACAAGAACCAATAGAAAAAATGTGGTCTATTCATGTAATAGAAACTAAGGCTAATGAAAGGTCTACGGCACTATGTCACAATATGGACGGCTGAGGGAAGGAGGCAGACCTGCAATTATATACTATTTGATTCTATCTACTTAAAAGTACAAAAATAGGCCAGGTAAGTCTACGCAGTTACAAGGACAGAAGAGCAGTCACTCACTACTAGGGCAGAGAGAGGGAAAGGGCATAGGGGACTGTCCTATGATATGGTTTACACAGAGGTGTTGAGTTTGTGAAAATTCATCAAGATGTGTATTTATAATGTAGTATAAGCACTTATTTCAATTAATAGGTTTCCTTTTATAAAATGTTGACAGGTAGAATGGCAAAAAGTGGAAGCTAAAGAGGCTAAGTAGGGACCAGATTTGATAGGGCCTGGGTTAACTACATTGAGGATCTGGGTACATCATTCCAGAAACATTGCACACTGTTGAAAGATTCTGAGATAGTTTATATTTAATAACATTCTGGCCACAGTGCAGTAAGTTAAATGTTAGGGTCTGGAAACTTGTAGAGCAGTTAGGAGATTGCTATGGTCATTCAGGCTACTGGTAGTGTGAATGGAGAAAAGTAGGCCTCATTGCCCTGTCAACCCCTGGTAATACTACTGAGGTCCTAAGCTGACTGCTCAATTAGCCATTGGGGACTCAGAATCCAGAAGGGACATCTGGTAGACCTGACTCTGAACTATTATTTATAATAATCACTGAGTTTTATTGTTGTTGTTATTGTTTTGTGGTACTAGTGATTGAATGGAGGGGTGTTTTACCATTAAACTACATCCCAGCCCTTCAATTTTTTATTATGAGACAGAGTCTTGCTAAGTTGCCCAGGCTGGCATTGAACTTAATGATCCTCTTGCCTTAGCCTCCCGAGTTGCTGGGATTATAGGCATGTTCTACCATTCCCTTCTCTGATAATATTGAGTTTTTTGCCATCCTCCAATAATTTGTACTCAATTTATATGGATTATATGGATTAAAAAGATCTTTAAATGGTTTGTTCTCTGGGAGTTGCTATTAGCTTACAAGGGGAATGGGGATATGGATATAGTTAACAATGATGTTCAAGTATGTGGTTTAGGGAATTAGGTAAATGGTTTGGTGGAGATGGGAATTCTAGAAGAAGGATGGGTTCCTGGAAAGGTAGCAAGAAAGATGATGGTCCAGTTTTGAACAATCTAAGTTTGAGGAATGTGACAGACAGGCATGCAAGTGGAAATATCTGGTTTATTTAGTGTACTGAACAGAAGCCTGGAGGAATGATCTGAACTAGAAGTAAATGATTCAGCAGCCTGGGGACCAGATAAGCCCAGTCTAGAAAAATGTATAAGGATATATCTGAGTCTGAGCTCTGAGGGAAGGTAACACTTTAGGGACCACACTTGAACAGAAGTGCAAAGATAATGGCTGTGGGAAGGAAATCAACGAGAGCGGCTAAGAACAATTACATAGAACATAAGAACAGTACATAGCAGAAGGGGCAAGAGGGTGTAAAGAACCTGAAACAAATGATGTTCCTAAAGTGTAGATGTCTATGTGTAGAACAGCTCTTCTTTTTTCCTTCTCCTCCTCCTTTTTAGCTGTAAAAAAACCATCAAACTAAGATCTTTAAAATCATAAATCAGGGTTAGAGTTGTGGCTCAGTGATAGAGCACTTGCCTAGCATGTGAGAGGCCCTGGGTTTGATTCTCAGCACTGCATATAAATATATGAATAAAATAAAGGTCCATCAACTAAAAAAGAAAATATATATATAAAGATCACGAATCAATTAATTCTGTTCACACCTCTGGCTAGAGAGCAGCAGAAAATACCATCTTTCCTACTTTACTGGGACCCACTGGTGGTTCTTCTCAGGCATCAGCTTGATTCCATCCACTTGCTAAATGAAATGGTGAGCTGAAGGGACAAAGTGAATCTTCACTTTTTTTTTTAATGCACCCAAAATTACTAAATGAGGTAGATTCAGGCATACTTTATGGAAGAGGGAAAAGGCTCAGACAAAAAAGAATACAGATATAGGATGAAAAGGGAAGTACATTCTCTAGTATTGATCAACAGGGCCATATCTGAAGCTTGGATTAGGGTGGTTATATTTTGTGCCCTGGAAGGGGATAAGCCATAACTGCACAAGTCATGAGGGAGCTTGCTGTACAGACACCAGCACTCAGCTCCACTCACTGTGGCAGCCAGAGGCACAACCCTCGTACATACCCGGGACAGTCTTACTCAAAAGGTCATAGTACAAATCAGAATCTCTGGATCTGTAAGTGCTTGAGTTGGCAAATACTTGAGTTTCACTTTAATAGGCAAAATCAATCTACTAGAAAATCTGTAGGAAAAGAACAGCAGTGTGGATTAGAACCCATCTTGGTCTACTAGAAAGAGTCTGGTCACACCAGTGCAACTGCCCACACAGACTCAGAGCCTGGATGGCTGTCAGAGCCCCTGCTTTTCCCCTTCTGGAGGGGGCATAGCGCTCTAGTCACTAAAGCAAACAGTAGAGTGTGCATATGCACCAATTTTGCCTGTTATTTTCCTCTTGCCAAAGGCTTTCCTGCAGCACTGTTCTCTTGGGAAACACACATCAGCACCCACAGCTCTAAACTTTGAGACTCATTCTGTACCCCCACCCTATGTAGTAAAAGTTTTATTTAAAAAGTATATTTCTGGACTAAAATGTTTACATAGAAAGACTTTAAAAAAAAAGGGGAAAAAACAGGACTGGAGGTCTAGCTCAGTAGTAGAGCACTTGCCTAGCATGTATAAGGCCCTAGGATTGATCTGAAAAAACCACAAGTGAGCCGGGCACAGTGGCACATACCTATTATCAATAGCTGCTTGGGAAACTGAGGTAAAAGGATCGCAAATTTGACCTGGGTAAGTTAGCAAGGCTCTGTCTCAAAATAAAAAATAAAAAGGCCTGGGGATATAGTTCAGTAGTAGGCTCTCGGTTCAAAAGGGAAAAGATGTGTGTGTGTGGGCGGGGGGAGCAAGATCATGTCATCTACATTATTTTATTTTACTATGTTTTTGTGGTGCTGAAACCAAATCCAGTGCCTTGGGAATGTTAAGCAGGTACTCTATCACTAAGCTACCCCAACCCTTATCTGTTATTTGAAATCTGCTTTTTTTTTAAATTTAAAAATATTTTTTCTTTTCATGGAAATAATACAATCTCCCTCATATCTTTTAAGAAATAGTTATACAGTATGCTATTATCTGAAGATATAATTTATTTAGCTAATTTCCTACAGACAGACACTGAGGCTATTTCCAGTTTTTTTTTTTTTTTTTTTTTTTTTTTTTAGTATCAGAAACAACATAGCAATTAGTATTTGGGCACTTGTCCAGTTTCATCCTTTGGGTAAATTCCATTAAAAAAATAATAAACTACTTAGAACACAGATACTTTATAACAACAAAAATTACAACTACAAAAGTAATCCATGTTCTGATTTAAAAAAGAAGAAAATCAAGCTGTATCCAAAAGTACAAAAGAAAAAGAAAAATTCTCCCTTTCCATCTCATTCCAGTCTCCAATTCACTTAGCTCCCTATAGATAAGAACAGCATCTTTTATAAGCCACCCAGGACATAGGTGTCTTCCTCTGGTGCTGCTAGATCCCCTTTCTTAGAGTCCATGTTTTCCTCTTTCTCAATTTACTCTGTCATTACAAGAGAGTGCATCCTCCAGGGGCTTCCTGTAAAAGGGCAAGTCTTTTAAGCCCTTGTGCTGAGCCCTTGCAGACTTGAATCTCCCCTCACATGTCCACAGGTTGGGGGTGGCTGCTTGGTGGTTTTACAGCAAGGTAACAGGAGTCAGGCTGTTCTCTGCCCACCTGTTTTTATCCTCTGGTATCAGGGACTGGTTTAATCACATTCAGCAGGCCTTGGCACACTGGTCTGAGCAAGGTCTTTTGTCTTCTCATCTGTTTCCTTTCAGCCCTGAGAGTTGTCCCCACTCTCTGGCCCTAGAGACCCTCTGCTCCATAAGCGATCACTGCAATGTTCTTATTTGCATCCTTCAGTTTGTAGGTGTGCTTGCAAAATGTGGATTAACATTTTGAGTATGTGACTTTTTCACTTTTTGCCTTTTATTGGATCATTCCCATCAGCAAACAAATAGGAAATGTTTTCTCTTGCCCTTGTGTTCCCTGATGGCTAACCCCCACTTCTTTGCATCATTTCTTTTCCCGCAATCCAACTTCAGTCAGACTTTTGTTCTCACTGCTAGACTCTGTGCTGCTAAGCCTAGCTATACACTTCTGTTCCTCCTGGTAGCACTGGTCTGGCCATCGCCACACCCGCCTCTTTGACATATGGTCTTACCTGGCTCCCCTGATGCGTTTTGGGTTCTGCTCTTAGCTTGCTGGCTGCTCCGTTGTCTCCAATTTTGTTTCCTCCTCATCCTCTCAACTCCACTCATCATGGCCTCAAGGCTTAGTTTAAGACCCTCTATTTCCTTCTTTTATACTTTCTTCCTTCTGAGTCTCCAGGCTTTAAATGCTATCTGTGTGTGTGCCTTGGGTGTGTTATAAGAAGTGCTTCACTGCTCTTGTAACACAGATATCCTACATTTTCTTACTGTTTATGGTCCTCTATCAGTCAACTTTGGGGCCTGAAGTGGTTTGGAATTCAGATTTTTCCACACTTAACAAAGATCCTGTTATGTAACACATCTATTAAAGTCCAGGAAAGTGCCACATAATTATTTATATTAGTACTGCTGAAGTAAACTGCCAAAGTAAAAATTCATTCATGAGAGGACCATTTTATCACTAAAATACAAAAATCGTTTGGTTGTTAGAGAACAGGGTATTCAGAAGTTACCAATGAAAGGCCCTGTAAATGACTTGCGCGCTGCAAAAGGAGAAGTGTATCTTTACAAGGGAAAGATCTGGAAGCCACCATCTTAACCAAACAATCAAACTTAACTGAACTGATGATGGGATAACCTATGTTGGTGATATTTCCTCTCATTATACAACGTGAAGTTCGTAGCGACATCTTTTTTTTTTTTTTTTTAAAGAGAGAGTGAGAGAGGAGAGAGAGAGAGAATTTTTAATATTTATTTTTTAGTTCTCGGCGGACACAACATCTTTGTTGGTATGTGGTGCTGAGGATCGAACCCGGGCCGCACGCATGCCAGGCGAGCGCGCTACCGCTTGAGCCACATCCCCAGCCCGCAACATCTTTATTCTTGCACAAAATGCTTAAACTGAAATACAGTCAAAGCTTTAGACTTAAATTCCAGTTTATAAAGAAATACAGGGGATAGAAGAACACATTAAATGACACTCTGAGGAAACAGAAAATTCAGAACAAGGGACAGTCAATAAATCAATCAATTTGGTCTTTATAAGAAGGCAGTGTCACTTGGAAAAGCATGTGCATGCATGCACACCCATGTAGGGTAGGGGATGGTGCTCTGGATTAAAAAAAAGAAAGAAAGAAACAAGACAACCAAATGTAATGTATGAACATTGACTAGATTTTGGCTCAATCATGTAATCTAAAGAAAGGAATTTTTGGTTTTTGGTCTACCTAAAGTCAAATCTCCCTCAGAGGTCTAAGCAGAGAGGGAACAAGATTAGGACTTGTATAGGATTTAGCACTGTCCCAGAAGCTCCCCCTCTGAAAAGAAACTGTTTCTCTGCCTATGACCCCTGAGCTCTGCTTCAGAAGTCTGTCTTGCATCACTCTTTCTGTGTATGTTTCCATCTGCTCATGAGATTGTTCATTAGGGCAGTGAGGATGTCTACTTTATTTTGAATTTTCATTTATTTTATTATTTTTTTTTGGTACCAGGGGTTGAACTCAGAACACTTGAACATTGAACCACATCCCCAGCCCTATTTTGTATTTTATTTAGAGACAGGGTCTCACTGAGTTGCTTAGCACTTCACTGTAGCTGAGGCTGGCTTTGAACTCACAATTCTCCTATCTCATTCTCCCAAGCCACTGGGATTACAGGTTTGTGCCACTGTGCCCGGCTTCATTTACTTTAAAAAAAAATATTTATTTTTTAGTGTTAGGTGGACACAATATCTTTATTTTCTCTCTCTCTCTCTCTCTCCTCTCTCACTCTCTCTTTAAAAAGAAAAAAATTGTGACCTTAATATTGTGATTCTGTTGGAAATATTTTTTTAAAATATTTTTTATTTATTGATTGGCCTTTATTTATTTACTTATATGTGGTGCTGAGAATCGAACCCTTGGCTCACAAATGCTAGGTAGGCACTCTACCAACTGAGCCCAGCCCCAGCCCTGGAAACATTCTTTTTTCTGACTGAAATATCTATATGCACGTAGCAATAGATACAGAGTGGCACAATGTTTGCAACTTATTTCAAATGGTTCAACATAAACAAGAAGCACACACAACCACATACATACACATGTACATAAACATATAGCAAAATGTCAGTAAGTGTTTAATTCAAGTGATGGATATATGGGTATCCATTATCCTATTTTAAAGATTTTTTCTGAAATATTTCTAAGTTCTTATAATAACACTTTTCCCAAAAAAACTGTAGAGTGTTATGATATTTACATTAAAAAGGACATTACATTAAGAAGCCTCACCTCAGCTCAAGTTTGCTACCATTTGAGTTTTGAAAATGAACACGCTTTTCAAGAACTTTCTGGATTTCAGATTTGTAAATAAGGGACGGTGGATATGGAATTAATTTTGCAATATTACCATTCTCATTTAGGTCTTTCACCCTTCTAGATAGAGTCTACCATCGTGTGAGATCCTGGTTATGTTTTTCCATCTAATAAGTCAATTCTCCCAACATTGTGTACTAAGCAATCCATCCTTTTCCACTGGTTTCTGGTACTCTTTATAATGCATTCAGTTCCCACATGAACACATGTGTAAGCTCTTTATTTCATTTCATTTGTCCACTACTTGTTCCTGCAGCTACCACTCTGGTGTTGACATCATGGCTTGCCAGCTTCTAACATGCCACATACCGGTACAAAAGACCCCCTTTTCTCTTTTCTCTAAAGGATGACCTAGTTAATTCAAATACATTTAAAAATAAAAGTTCTTAAAAAAATTAGAATTCTGAAGGGAATTGAACTTAAAGCACACTGTTATTTCCCAAAGACAACTATATCAATATCTATCTCATCCCACATGACCTCCTTGAATGTGACACCAGTATTTCTCTATCAAGAGATGGGCTCTGGTCAGGCACAGTGGCACATGTCTGTAATACAGCAGCTTGGGAGGCTGAGACAGGAGGATTACAAGTTCAAAGCCAGCCTCAGCAATGGTGAGACACCAAGCATCTCAGTGAGATACTGTCTCTAAATAAAATATGAAATAGGGCTGAGGATGTGGCTCAGTGGTTGAGTGCCCCTGAGTTCAATCCCTAATACCTGCACCACCTGCCAAAAAGAGATGGACTTTATGTTTTCTTCTCCCTAGAGTGATCTTTGTACCTCCCTCAACCAGAACAGGGGAGAGGTGATTCTGTGTGACTTCCAAGGTGAGGGCAAAAAAGCAAAGCAACTTCCACCTGGTTTTCTTGGGGACATCAGTCCTGGGATCCCTGAAAGGTAATAAGTGCTAAGTGCAGCTACCTGAAGGAACTGTACTGGAGATGTCACATGAAAAACTTACACAGAAACAGAGATACCAGAAGAGCCCCCAGGGCTGAGCATGAGTCATGTAAGTGAAAAAGTCTTTGAGATGGTGACAGCCATAACTCCCATATGACTGCAATCTCATGAAAGGCTTCAAAAGCCAAAAATGCCCAGGGGAGCTATTTCCAAATTCCTGGCTTACAAAAATTGAGAGATAATTATTATTGTTGGTTTAAATTATTAAGTAGAAAATATTTGTTACTTCATAGTTATTGAAATAGCACCAAATTGGGCTGGGGATGTGGCTCAAGCGGTAGCGCGCTCGCCTGGCATGCGTGCGGTCCGGGTTCGATCCTCAGCACCACATACCAACAAAGATGTTGTGTCCGCCGAGAACTAAAAAATAAATATTAAAAAAATTCTCTCTCTCTCTCTCTCGCTCTCTCCTCTCTCTTTAAAAAAAAAAAAAAAAGAAATAGCACCAAATTTATAAATCCGCATGGAAGGAAGATTAAAATCTTTACAATACTCGATCTCATGCAAGAATACAGAATGTCAGGCCATTTATTTAGATCTCATATAGGTTCTGCATATTTTTGTTTAACTTAATATCAGAAACTTTATAGTGCCTTTTGCTATTATTTTATTTCTTATTTTCTAGTGATTATTGCAGGCACAGATAAATGCAACTTGATTTGATAGATATATCTTGTAACTGACTATAACATATGAAAACAAAAAGTACTGCTGGGTGCAGTGACCCACACCTATAATCCCACCTACTTGGGAGGCAGGAAGATCAAAAGTTTGAGTCTAGCCTCAGCAACTTAGTGAGGCCCTGTCTCAAAACAAAAAATAAAACAAGGCTGGAGATGTAGCTCAGTGGTAGGACACTTGCCTAGCATTTGCAAAGCCTTGGGTTTAATTTCCAGTACCATAGCCTTCTCCCCAGCAAAAAAGGAAAAAAGAAAAGAGAAAGAAAAAGTTTTATGTCATCCTTTTTAATTCTCACCTTTACTTTTTCTTTCCTTAACCTAATGGTCAGTACCTCCACTGCTATGTTTCATAAAAGTAAGTTCTTCCATTAAATATAAAGCTTGGTTTAGGATATATATATATATATATATATATATCTCCAGTGTGTTTCCCTTTAATCCAGTGTGTTTCCCCTTATTATTATTTTATTGAGAATTTTAAACATAAAATGGTATTGAATTCATTGAATCTGTTTTTTGAATTAATTGAAATGATATTTTTACCTCCTTGGTCTAATGATGTTATATACAGGGTTTCCAGTATTGCATCGTCCTTATGTTTTGAGGGAAAATAGTAATTGATGTGATGTGTTTGTCCTTTTTCAATGCACTATTGTATTGGTTGAATGATCCATTTCGGATTTTTGTAATAAAAGTATCAGGAAGCTTTTTCATTCATGATCAAACATTTGTATCTACAGGACTTTTCTTTGTAATGTTCCCCTTCAAACAAAGAATCCCTCAAACTCTGGTCTCTACCTTTGAATTTCTGGAACCCAATAAGCCTCACCAGAAGTAGAGAGATGTCCAGCTGACCCTCTTCCCTGTAGTTTGGTATCTCCCCCTTCTTCCACTCAGGCCTCCGGAGACCTGGCCTCCTAATCGTTGCAGGGAGGAAGCTGAAGGATAGTCACCTGATGGCTTTCTTATATAAACTTTCAAATAGTTGCCTTGTCCCAAGACTAACAATGCTTTCATTAATAATTGGTGGGGTTGGGCGGCCTGTAAACTCAGTAGTCGGGAGGTGGAGGTAGGAGGATTATGAGTTTGAAGCCAGACTCAAGAATTTAGCAAAGTGTTAAGTAACTCAGTGAGACCCTGACTCTAATAAAACACAAAATAGGGCTAAGGATGTGGCTCAGTGGTTGAGGGCCCCCGAGTTCAATCCCTGGTACGCCTACCCCCAAAAAACAAAATTGGTGGAATGTCTATATGACAAAATATTAAGTAGCATCCCCACATTCCAAAAAAAAAAAAAAAAAGTTGGTAAAACTTCTGTACACTAATTTGTCCACATGTTGAATTAGCACACCACAAATGCAAGCTGCAGAACACCACAGAGAGTGAGACACCGTGAGAAAACAAAGAAACTCATACATGCTTGCATGAGCATAAGCAAGGAAATGCTTTCAAAGACAGACCCACATTGCCTTTTGGGGCTACCTAATCACCTTCAGGAAGGGAGACTGCAGTGGAAGACGGGACATGACTTTTTATTTTAGATGCTCTATGCTGCTTCATTTTGTGATAATGAACTCCAATTACCTTCATAATTACAGTTAAAAAAATCACTTCTCCCCCAACTCCTGCACTCCCTAATCTCAACCCTAAGCATCTTCAGGATAATTGAGATCTTAGCTAAAAGTCATAGTGGTTGGGTCTGCTACTAAGAAGACAATAACCAAAACAGTCTGGGCCAGGACACATGGCTCTAGGGAAGACAGAGAATCTGCTGTAAGTAGTAGTAATCTAGGGAAATCTCTACCTAAAGGAACTGCTAACACCTATGCCCACCACCCTGTAGCATGTCAGGCTGTCCCACTGGCTCCAGCACAGGAGCCATGGCTGCAGGAGCAGCCCAGTGTCTCAGCTGGCAGGATGCACTAGATTGAGAAATGAACAATGTCCCCCAGGCTTTCTTATTATCTTTGCTCTCCCCTTCCCTGTTTTCAGCTCTAGCTATCTACATCATCAAATGTAATACAGTTACCAAGGTAAGGGGATTGGTAATTTCTCACTCAGTGAAAGCCATTCCTTTTCCTTACTGGAAAGCACAAGAACACTGAGTGAGGGCCACAGGAACATGTTTGGTCTCCAGTGAGACAGATGAGTGAGATACACCTGCTTAGTCCCATGTTCTATCAGTCTGAGTTAGGTGAACTCTGCATTCCCATACAACCAGGTCTGCAACTCAGTGCCCACTTTTTGCTGGGCTCTCTGAGGGGCACAGCCAGACAGCACACGTGTTGCCCAGGGAGCTTGCACACTGAGCTGGGCCAGGCTGGGCACTCAATCCTTCCAAAAAGCCTCTTTGGCTCTCACCAATGCAAGACTCGTGGGGTGCCAAGAATTGCAAGAATAGCCGAGAGCAGCCAGAAAATCTCTGTGTTCTCTCTCCACAGCAGCTCTGAGTCTGCTGCTCATTTAGTTTTTCCATCCACCCAGGAGGACAGTGGGAGGGGAGGAGTAAAGCAGTGGGAAGAAAAATGTAAGAAGCAGTCACATCTCTAGAGTCGCTCCTATGTGCCAGGCTGGTTCTGGGTGCTTTATCTGTGTTACTGCATTAAATCTGAACATCTGTTTTACAAATGAGGAAATCAAGGCACAGGGAAGTGAAGATAGGACAGCGATGAGAGACTGAACCCCAACCAAGCAGGCTGACCTTAGGACAACAGGGACAGAAATGCACAGAGGAGGGGCAGGAGTTGTAGCTCAGTAGTAGAGCACTTGCCTCATGCGTGAGGGTCTGAGTTCAATCCTCAACATCGCATAAAAAAATAATAATAAAGACATGAATAAAACAAACCAAAACTTAGACTTGTTCCTTGTTTTCAATCAAGGGTACCACAATTGAGTTTTGGTTTAAAATCAGGCCCTCTGCTGGGCATACTCGCATACATCTGTAATCCTAGCAGCTCAGGAGACTGAGGCAGGAGGATCTCAAGTTCAAAGCCAGTCTCAATGACTTGGCGAGACCATGTCTCAAAATATAAGAGCTGAGGATGTGGCTCAGTGGATAAGCACCCCTTGGATTCAATCCCTGGTATAAACAAAATAAAACCAGGCCCTCAAATATTAGTTAATGAAAGACTTGAGGTAGGGGAGAAGTTTCTAGGAATAGTAATGCTACATTCCTTGGGTAATCTAGAAATACACAAGAACTATTAAGAAATACTGGGAGTTCTGCATTTTAACAAAAGTCCTGGGCTGGGGATGTGGCTCAAGCGGTAGCGCGCTCGCCTGGTGTGCGTGCGACCCGGGTTCGATCCTCAGCACCACATACCAACAAAGATGTTGTGTCCGCCGAGAACTAAAAAATAAATATTAAAAAAAAAAAAAAGTCCTAAGCCAGGAGACCAGCTCCAATCCTTTTCTAGACACATCTAGCCAGGAGGAGACAGATGCACACAGGGAAGTCATAGCCAACCCAGGAAGCTAATTTCCTTCTTTCAACTGTTGGACAAAGGCAGGGACTACTCTATGCCTGGAGTTTTCTCCGTTTTTTTTTTCTCTGCTAAGAGTGGGTCCTTTGTTAAACCAATGACCCAAGTGCAAGGGAAGGTCAACCCAAGGATCTTTGGTAAACTTCCTTTTGAGAGGACCCACACCAAGAGAGAAATACCACAATTCCAAACTTTGAATCTTAAGCCTTAAAACTGGAAGGAAAATTAGAGGCATAAGGCATTCTCACTTTACAGGTGAAAAATGGAGACAAGGGCTAAGATCTGTTCGGAGACACATGAGTTGTTAGGGAGAGACTCTAGATGAGAATGTGCATGCCCTCAGCTCCTTGTTTGGTCCCTTTTCTACTACTCCACCCAGGAGCAAGCTGGAACTCTGCTCTGTGGAAGCACTGGCGCAGTTCTCCCGCCCTGATAGCAAGGAGAGCTTTCAGTGAGGTCTAGACAGTGGATTTAGGGGGTTAGACACATTCTGGAGGTGAGCAGATTTCAGCCTGGATTGGAGTGGAAGGAAGGCCAATTCCAGTCAGACAGCTGGGTTTTGCCTGGTTTTACTTCCACCTTATTCCTCTGACCCCCACCCCGCTATAGAATTCAGACAGTGTTTAGCATTTGCCGCGAATGAGTGTGCGCTGGGGATGTGGCTCAAGCGGTAGCGCAGTCGCCTGGCATGCGTGTGGCCCGGGTTCGATCCTCAGCACCACATACCAACAAAGATGACGCGTCCGCCGATAACTAAAAAATAAATATTAAAAAATTCTCTCTCTCTCTCACTCTCTTTAAAAAAAAAACCATATGGTAATATTTCATTTAAAAATGAATAAAGGGGGGCTGGGGATGTAGCTCAAGCAGTAACACACTCACCTGGCATGTGTGGGGCACTGGATTCGATCCTCAGCACCATATAAAAATAAAAAATAAAGATGTTGTGTCCACAAAAAACTGAAAAAATAAATATTAAAAAATTCTCTCTCTTCTAAAAAAAAAAAAAATTAATGAAGGGATTATGGCAGACAACATGCTAGTAGTTTTCGGTGTCCAGTGATGCAGTTTGTGAAGTTTGGTTGTTTCTGACGCTGGTCTCGAATTCATAATCCTCCTGCCTCAGCAAACTAGTGATGTCCTAAGCAATTTAGACTCTGCCTCACAAATTAGATAGATAGATAGATAGGGCTGGTAATGTGGCTCAGTGTTTAAGTGTCTTTTTATTCAATCCCCCAGAATGGTGCCTGTGGTCAGGCTGCCAGGGTTTTAAGACAAGGTGTCATCATACATTCAGGGATGAGGAACAGTCTTGTGTTGGTTTTGGCCAGTAGTTGTTAATTGATTAACTTTCCTTATCTTGTCCCCCCCGCCCCCCTCCAGAGCTTGTAATTAAATTCAGGACATCTTGAAAATTTTTTTTAATATTTTCGTTTTAGTTGTAGATGAACACATACTTTTAATTAATTTATTTATTTTTATGTGGTGCTGAGGATAAAACCCAGTGCCTCACATGTGCTAGGCAAGCGCTTTACCACTGAGACACAACTCCAGCCCAGACTTGTCTTTTAACACATGTAGACTGTTAACCCCATAAGATTCCTCTTCATTTCTCCTCTGTGCTGGGTGCAGCAGGCCCTCTGGACCCCTCTCTTAGGACCCAGTGCTGCACTCCTGCCACCCACACTTCACCTCCGTTATTATTACAGTGGCCAGGAGAACAGATATTCTCACAAAGAGATTAAAGAACAGCAGTAACAGTCATCTTGCCATAGGTGCCAAGGGGGACTGATATCGGGTGTCCCAGCTTATCCTGGGTGCCCTACCACTGCTAATATGAAGATGACAAAGTGAAGTAAACTCAGGGACACATGGCCAAAACTGCTGTAGAAATGTAAAGACTGGTTCTGTGTTCACACTGTCACTCAACCCTTTTAATTGACTTTCTGATAAACAATTCATCTCACTTCACAATTCTCAACTTTAGCAAAATGTCAGACCCCAAGCCACCGAAGATGGAAAGTTCTCAGTTGCTTTCAGCACTTCAAGAGGCTGGTGCTGTGGAGGGGTGCTGGCTTTGACATTCTGACTTCCCAGGGATGTGGGTAATGCTGTCCTGGGAGACACTTCAAGGTATACCTCTGATGCCTTTAAACACAGAGGTTCTAATCATGTTATTACAAATGAGCTAGAACAGGTTTGTCAAAGTGAGTTCTTTAAACTCTTTGAAATCTTTTGAAGTTATTAAACAGTTGTTTGTTTAGGCTTTTTAATACAGCATAACAGCAAGAATTTTCAGCAAGAACAGATATTTTCTTGTTGACACTCTGTCAAGTCAAAAGTGTAACCTAATTTTACATTGCTCTGAGATTAATTTGAGGGAAACACGATACAAACCAGCATATTCCATCTTCTCAGCAGCAGGCCCTAGGGAAGGGAATTTCTCCCAGCACTACTACACTGAGGCCAATTGTCAGTAAAAGGCCTTAGCCAGGTCAGAAGCTGACACACAGCAGCTGCCTCCTGGCTGGTGGCAAGAAGATAAATTCTGTGAAGAACACTGGCGGAGTTGTAGTTATACTAGAGTGTAGAGATCAATTGAGAAGAGCTATACTTTTAATGTCTTCTTCCCTGAGTGACTTCTGACTAAGCTATTTCACACACACACACACAGAAAAAATCACATCATGAAATTGCCAGGAAGAGTAACAGATCTACACTGCAGGGTCTAAATTCATCAGCGCCCCCTGAAAGAAGTCACGTGGGTGGCATTATTGAGATCTTTACTCCTCACTTTTTAGCCTCTCTTCACACAGTTAAGAAACTCAGTACCCTCAAAGCATAGAGGAGAAATGAGGAGATGCCCTCAAAAGCCTTTCCTCAAACTCATGGTCCAACCAAGATCAAAAGCCAGGGTTATCGAATCCTCCAAATGTTAGGGCTTCCTGAGTCTGGCATGCTAGGGTAAATTTCATGGTGCTCAAGCTCAAATGTATAGACAAATGTAATTCCTCACCCCTGCTATAGGCAAAGGGGACTGCCATATCACTTTGGTCTGGTGAAGATAAGTTGAAGTTCTTCCATGTTTTCTACAATAGAGAGAGGAGCCTCATACTTTGGTCTGTACCAAATAATCAAACCAAGATGTCTAGTCATATAACCCTAACCCAAACTGTCTAGTTCCCTAACTTTGTAAATGCAAAGAATAAAGGGAGAAATGAGATGAAGGAACAAGGGAACACAAAGAATACATCTTCCAAAGATCAAAACAAACAAGGCCAGCCTACAGGAGAGAGGAGAGGGACCAAATTCATCAGCTTAAGATCTCCAGTCCACTTTGAAATTGATTCAATTTCCAACCATTACAGGTAGAAGAAAACCCTCAAACTTTTGGCTCCAAATACTTCTCTGCTCACATTAGAAATGGAAGGATCAAATAAGACCTGAGAGCAAACTTCAAGAGACTGAAGTCTTTTGATGGCATAAAAACTGGTTCCTAGGAGATCTGAGCCATTTCACCACAAACAAACAAACAAAAAGGCCATAGTTTTCTCTGATACCCCCACAGTATCAGAGATTTATTATGCTTGATCTTGATGTATTATGCTATTCTTTCTGAAATTCTGCAGCTACTTGGTGCCAAGCCTGCAACAGGGAAAGGTATCAGCAGTGTCTGTGAGTAGTCCTAATGCCTATCTGAAATAATTCATTCAGTAGGCAGGGAGGTTTGGGACACTAACAGAGCTTCCTCCACCACTCACACATTGAAGAGATCAAGGCCACAGTCTAGTCATTTATATTCAAGTAGGAAAATCTCAGCTGGTGGCAGCCCCTTGCATGGAAAACATTTGGCATAGCTCAGAAACAGCCCAAAGGAAACCAATGTAGTCAAACATTTTCAACTAAGGCCTACAGAAGATCCAGAACATCTCTTACGCCATGAGACCTGATTTATTTAAAGAGGTGAGGGAAAGGACCAGGGATTGTGAAACAACCGCCTGGATCCAACCAGCAGTGTAGGCATTAAGTACTACCATCAACCGTACCACCTGATCTCTTAGTCTCCCCTGGGATTGCGTTACCAAAATCAATTCAAACAACTCTTCCCAAAGCAATGTGTTGAGATTTGCTGCTCACTCCTGCTCAAGTATTCACATGAAGAGCTGAGATACCCACTGTCCAGAAAGGGTCTGATTCCTCTTACCCTACTATGGTAATCATTTCCCATTTCTCTCACTCTTCTGGGAAGCCTTGGTCATTCTCTTTCCCCTCAGTTCCTGCTGCCTGCAGTGATGCAGGGCCCACAGTTTTGGGGTAATAATCCATGGACTTAACTGTCAACTCTTGTGTTCTTTCAAAGTGTCCCTTGCAAACAAAGCTACTGAAAGCCAAAAAAAGGAAAAAATTGCACATCATGGATGAGAACAGCTCACCTAATGGGGATGTAGTAGGCCAATATCAGATCTAATGGGGAGGTGGGGGGAGTGGGGTAAGGTAGTGGGGAGCTTGCACATTGGAATGTTTGTAGGATGAGAAGAGGCAGAATAGAGGTCTTCTCTCAGGTCCCTGTTTGTTGAGGGGCTTTGCAATGGCCCTGGCCCTACACTTCTCCATACATAGACTACCATGTACAGATAAAGCAGACAGAGAGAATCAATTCCACTACCTTTCTTGCAAAGCAGCTGCTGGTGACAACCCTGAGGTCAGGAAAGAGGAATGTCTCATTTGTTTATGAAGTTTTAATTTTCACCTGTAAAACTGGAGCCTGTCTTTGGATTCAAAAGTGAAAGGGATCCAGAGAAAGCACATGACAGAACAGAAAGAATCTGGTCCTTCTCCTGTCCTACTAAGGGAAGGCTGTTTAACCTCAGAACTTAAGAAGCTTTTCTTTATTAAGCAATTCTCAATCCAGGACCAAATTAATTCTTTAAAAAAAAAAAAAAAACTCTCCAGGTGTTGCTCAAACCTATGATTCTTACAGAGCAAACAAGAAAACAAAACTTGAGCTGGGGCTGAGGCTCAATGATAGAGTGCTCTCCTAGCATGCCTGAGGCACTGGGTTCAATCCTCAGCACCACATAAAAATAAATCAAAGATATTGTGTTCACCTAAAACTAAATACACACACACACACACACACACACACACACACACACACATCAAGTTGCTGGTTAAACATTAAAAAAGAAAGAAAGAAAGAAAGAGAGAGAGAGAGAGAGAGAGAGAAAACAAAATTCTGTTGCCATCTATATTTGTATTGCAGTAATCTCACTGTATTCCATTTTGATCAGAAATCTGTTTGGCATGAATAGCACAAGACATGCATTTGAATTACACTGGAGTCAAGGGAGCAGGGCAAGGGAGAAGGAAGAGGATGGAAGGTAGAGAGACTCTAAGAAGTCCTGGAGCTATTAGACTCCAAAAGAGGGGAAACCCCCCCAGGAAATTCTGAACAAATCTGAAAGAAAATGCAACAGCATTTTTCTGAAAAGAGAAAAGCTATCATAAGCAGCAGCCTAAATCTGGAGTTCCAGACACCCAGAGAAGTGAATGATGCAGCACTGAATGTACAGTGGAAGGAATCCCATGGCACTAAAAGTCTTTCCCACCAGATATGAATGAAGATTTGTCCTCCCACACTACACTATTTGTGAACTTCAATATCTCTGGTCAAAAAAGAATAACACTAGATTTACTTACTCTTCGACCAAGAAAGGTAAACACCGACACCAGACAGAATTACATACTTGACTTTCAAACCTGTTCTGGCTACAACACCAAAGCTTATGAGAGTACTGCCTTTGAAAATGACAGAATCCTTGACTCCACCTCAACCTTTCCAGGGGCCTCTGGCTAGAGTGGCCTGATGAAAATGTGATGGAACATGCAGTCACTTGGCTTGCAGGATGGGATTTACAGAATCAGATGGATCCTTTCACAGGTCAACTTCCTTAGATCCTTGCCTCTTGAGGTTCCATTTCACTTTATGAATGCTTCAGTTTCAACCAAACAAAAAGGGAGGTCTGGAGTGATTTTGGGAAAGGGACCTGCAAAATTAACCATCAACTATTAGTAGTTAAAACGAGCCAGTCACAGTGTGCAGGCTTGTAATTCCTGCTACTTGGGAAGCTGAGGAAGGAGGGCAGCAAGTTTGAGGCTAGCCTGGGCAACTGAGCAAGATCTTATCTCAAAATAAAAAGGGCTGGGAGTGTGGCTCAGTGGCACTGTATCCCTGGGTCCAATCCCTAAGACTGCCCCTTGCAAAAAGTTAAGATGATTATGGACTTCAGAATTTCCTCCAATAGAAAATCTTCTTGATTACATATAAATATAACCTGCCTGCTCAGCAAAGAAATTGCTCATAAAATCTGAACAAATTGGGAATGGCTTGTCCAGCAAGTGTCTTAGGAAATACCAGAGCAAAAACATACTTGTTTCCTTTAGAGTTTGAAGTACAAGAGGCACTCTGGTCCTTTCAAGGGATGGCTTACCCAAGGAAATTAATTTTAGCTAGAAATAGATAATAATTACTCCCGCAAGACTATGTGCTTAATGCTATTTTTCATCTATAAAATCAAAGTTCCTTCCACTTGGAGAGCTAGGTAGGGTCCAAAGGTTATGGGACAGCATTCTTACACCTGCATTAGTGAGGTTCTGTGGACTGGCAGGAAGGAGTTTCTTCCTTCAGGATGACAGCTGACATGCCCACAATGCCTTGGTTTTTGTGGGCTATAGGGATGAAAGAGCTTCTGGAAGTTTGATACTTAAGTCTGAGAAATGAATTGGCAGCAGACAGTATAACAGGAGAAAACTCATACAACTTTATTAATGTGTAAATGCTGCATGGGAATCACAAAAAGGAAACTCCCAAGAAGGGCCAAATGGTTGAGCTTAAGGAGTACCTTGAGCTCCAGAAAGAAGTAGAGGCACATATCATAAGCCATCCATGGACTGCTTGTGGGCCACCGTGCATCGTAGCCTAGTGAATAATAACATCTGGTGTCTGGGAACTTTCAGTGGACATTTCCTCTGTGTAGGACTGCTCAGAGACATTGTGAATTCCTATTCCGCTCTGCCATGTCCCACACAGCACCTGAGATGGGTATGATCTGCCAAGATGCCAATCAATCTGCTGACTGCAAGACATCCTGGAAGCAAGACTCTGCCTTTGAAACCTTATCCCTGCCTTTGTTGCATCCCCTTTAAATAAACTGTTGGTGCCATCTTTCCTTTGTCTAGTTCCAATTCCTGTGTGGACTAAACCTATCATTTTTAAAAATATATTTCAGACTCTTTTGTTCTTCACTAATTATTCTAGACTTTAATATTTCAGGTGACTTACAGCCTTCTTGGCAAGAAGAAGTACAATGCCCTCCCACCAACGAGATGCTGGCTGTCACCCCATAGGCATGGGATTCCTGGGGGAGGTGACAACAGTAAAGGAATAGGGGCCTGGGACCTCCAGGGGAGCACAGGTCATAGGAGGGTAAAAGCTGTCTTGTGCAAATACAGTATCTCAGGTAATGGCCTCATTAGAATAGATGGTTGGTTGTGGCGTAGTGTCAGATCTATGGTCTCCTTTTCCTGTTGAGTTATCTTGAGTGAGACATCAAGAAGGGGACCTGTAACAATTCCATTTCTACTGGAAGAACTTCCTTTAATCATCTTTTTTTTGGAGAAAGCCCCTCATTTACTGCTTTCTAAATTCTTTTGGTTTGAAACAATCAGCATACCAAAGCACCATTTATTGGGAGTATATTTTCTGAACCCCAGCAGGGCAAAGGAAAATGTTTCTTTCCCAGGGGTATGATCAGTGCCTAGCATGACAATCTCGTGTATGATGACAGAATATGCCTGTGCCTGAGTAACATGGAAAGTGGTGGAGGCCAAGTTCTTCACAATATTAACTTAACTTAGGGCCCTGGTTCTGCGGCAAGAAGGCAAGACTAAATCGTATGTAGAGAACTAGAAATACAGAGTAGACACACACCAAAGGAGGAGTTCTAAATTCTAGTAAGCCAGTATTGGTACTTTGTTTCCTGTGTTTGTTTCCCTAGAAAAGCATTAAGATGGGATCAAGGGGGAAAGTCTAAATGATGTTCCCACACTTCTCAATTCACTTACTGCATTAATGCAGCATGGGTCAATGCTCAAACCTGCTTGTTGGGAGAGGGAAGTCATCTCTCTACAAATATATGTCTGTCCACCTAATCTGCTTATTACAACGGTCTCCTTCTGCATTTGCTCTGGGAAGCTAATTTCAATAATAGGTTCATCAAGATATAATTACACTCTAAAACAAGAAGCTATTTAAGAGACAAGACCAGGAAGACTGCTAGACTCTCATTTGGACTTGACCAATAGGAAGGCCATATGCAAGACAAGGAGGTCTATGATCATCTCACTGATGGGGTCAGTGATGGCCAAAGCACATGGCACCATGAAGCAAGTCCTATATTCCTAACAATTCCATGCTCCATAAGAATAGGTAAGGCCAGCGTTGCAGTTGTAGTTCAGTGGCAAAGCACTTGCCTAACATGTGTGAGGCACTGGGTTCAATCCTCAGCACCACATAAAAATAAATAAATATGGGCTAGGGCTGTAGCTCACTGCAAAGCACTTGCCTAGCATGCGTGAGGCACTAGGTCCGATCCTTAGCACCACATAAAAAAAATAAAATATTTTAAAAAGGTATTCTGTCCATCTACAACTACAAAAAAATGAACAAACAAAATGAAAGTATTATGTCTATCTAGAACTAATTTTTTAATAGAATAGGTAAGGTCAATTTCCCAGAGGAATTAATATCAGGAGAGAAATCAGTAATGCCATCACAGACTAAACTGGAGGAAATGGTCACAGAAGCACAAAGCACTAGCCCAACTATCACTCCTTACCCATGATTTCCCTTTCTATAATTTCAGTTAACTGTGCTTAGCTGGATTCAACCACAGTCCAAGAATATTGAAGTTCATAAATAAACAATTAATAAGTTTTAAACTGTGCTCGGTTCTAGCAGGATGATGAAATCTCACACCATTATGCTCCATTCCACTAGAGATGTGAAACATCCCTTTGTCCATCATATCCATGTATCCATGCCATATCAGCTACCTGCCCATTAGGTCTTGGTTATCAGATCACCAGTGCTTGTTTTAAAATAACTCCTATTTTACTTACTAAAGGCTCTAAAGCCTATGACTAGTGATGCAAAGAAGACACCAAGGCATAAAACATGAAAGGACAGATTAATTCTGGTATTACATGGCAACATTGTATAGGGCATATGGGGAAACCCTGCATATACAGAATTTGGTTACTTATCGGCTTTTTCAGGCATCCATGGGGATCTTGAAACAAAACCCCTGAAACTAGGGGGAAATTATTGTATTATCTGTCCACAAAATTATTAAATTGCTGCTTAAGGAAAAAAAAAACAATTTCTTAGACCCTTTATTAGAGGTGTCTGAGACAAGAATAAAGATTGAAAACCCAGGATGAGGCCTCAGAAGTCCACATAATGTTCTCTTTCATGATGTGACACTCCCATCCCTTGTCCCCTCTGCCTCATAGGACTTATGGGGAAATCTGCCCAGGATCTGATCTTAGAAGGAAAACAGGCAGTGCACAGCTTGCCCTTGAGCTACTGAGGATCAACAAAACAGGCTGAACAGCCAGGTCACCAGGAAAGCAAAGTAGCATCAGCTTCTCCCAGGGGTCCATCCCTCACTACAACTGTACTTCCAGAACGAGAGACCTGAGAGTACCCCAACTCTCACAACAGTGGTTACTGGGTTTTACTTCCCTTTTCCAAACCCAAACTGCAAAAGTCAGGAACTATATTTCTGGATCAAAATAGTTCTGGTGCATACTCTGGAAGACAAAATGGCTACATAAAAACACCTGGCTTGATTATTTCTACACGGGCTTCTGCCTTTTCCACAGAAATCACAAAACCAGAGGAAACTAGGGGGCCTGGCTGGGGTTAGAGGGTAATACAAAGCAACAAGGAGGGAAGAGATCAATTAAAATGGAATAATCCTATTAACTGAAAAAAGAGATAGTTGATTGAACAAAAAACAAACTTTTGCCTAGCATGGTGGCGCATGCCTTTGATCCCAGCTACTTGGGAGGCTGAGGCAGGACAACTGCAAGTTCAAGGCCAGCAACTTAGCCAAGACTTAGTCTCAAAATTTAAAAAAAAGGGGGGGGGGGCTGAGTTTGTAGCCCAATGGTACAGTGCTTACATGAGGCCCTGGCTCCAAACCCTACTACCACACACACAAAGAAAGATTTTCTTGAATATGTGACATGCATATTAAAGTATAAACTGAAAAAACATAATCTGAGCTTATGAGGAAAAAGCTCTCTATATGAGTCAATCTGATTATTTAATATGTGAATTTTGTCTTACAAAATGAGACAAACCTTGATGGAGATCAGGGATGCAAAAAAAAGAAAACCTACAGGTTCCTAAGTAGCCCTTGATAGCTGCAGACATCAAGTGTTTGTAATTTTTATTTTTATCTTTCTACTTGAAGTCCTCAAATTAGAGGAAATAATTCTTTTCTGACCCTCTGTTCCCATCTTGTATGCATATTTAGATAATTTGTGTTTAACTTCAAGGTTTTAGCCACCCACCTGAACTAATTTTATAGGTAGGGTGGGAAGTAAGGTAAAATCCCCTAGATTTCCTTTGCATCTGTAAATAGAGATTCAGGAAGGCAATCAGCCAGCCTACCTAGGGTAGGACTTCAAGAGAGACTGTCTCCTCAGAAGCTCCTCCCTCACTCTGATCCAGATACCTCAGGGAGTTAAAATAGCTTCTCCCATTTGCAGGCTCGGATTCCCCACATTTTCACATGGTCACCAGCTCTGTTTGAAATGTGTAAGTCTGTGCTCCATAGGAGCAGAATCACAGAGGACGTCATGCAAAGATGAAGACTGCATTTGATGAAATCAAAACAATAAGAGGGAAGGATGGATAGATGGAAGGAAAGAAGGAGGGCATGAGGGAGTGCTGCACAGATGAATGATTTGTGATAAAGCAAATACAGGAAAACACTGGCTTCAGAGTCGGTGGTAGTTATATGAGTTTGCTTCTCAATTTTACTGTCTCTGGTACTCCTGGCTGCTAGAAAATGGAGGTGGCCTTGTAGGAGTTAATAGTATCACTTATAGCTGGGCAGAGTTGTGCCCGCCTGTAATCCCAGCAGCTTGGGAGGAGGATAATGAGTTCAAAGAATGTTACTCATACCCCTGAGATCAGAGGACATGGCCTCACCTTAAACAAGTCTGATGGCTTGGAGGAGCCTTTCAAGTTAGCAAGGGGTCCTGACACAGAAGGCAAACTTAAGAGACCTTTTGCAAATAATTCATGCTTGGGGGCCCCGGGGGTCTACTTGTATTTGGAGGTAGGTGGGGAATGTAATGTCCTCTATCTAGAGAAGAGGTTGGGCTGTACTGGTGTCAAAACTCAGTGAACATATTTAAAAGTGTGTGCATTTCACTGCATGTAAATTTTACATAAAAGAACTGAAACAATGAATACCAGTAAATGGTAATAATGTTGAAATAAGTCAAGAGAAATATAAAATAAGTTTATTCTGAAATGAAATCAAGGTAAGTTCATAAAGAGTAAAGAGATGAAAGGATATGTGTTAATAAACAAGCACAGTAAAAAATGATACACAGGGTGGGCAGTGGTGAAGGAGGTGCTGTGGCTGAGCAAGCACATGAGTATTTTTAGAAAGTTCCTCAGATGGGTTAAACAAACTGTGATCCATCCATGCCATGGAACTCTACTTAGCAATAAAAAGGAATGAACTACTGATATATTCAATAGTTTGGATAGGGAACTATGCTGATTAAAGAAAAACTAATCCTAAAGGTTACATGCCATGATTCCACTGATATAGCATTATCAAAATGACAAAATTATAGAAAAGGAAAACAAGTCAGCGGTTGCCAGGAGATAGGACTTCTGTGGTGATGGAACAGTTGTGTATTTTGATTGTGGTTTTGCATAGAGGAATCCACAAACTGGATTCTCTCAGTTTTGAGAGTTCCTATACCATTTCTTGCTAGTTAAACTTCATAAGAATCGTGAAGAAGCATGCTCCTCACTCAGACACTGCTGAAAACAAGACCCTATCCATAAACAAAACAAAACAAAACAGAACATGTTAAAAAGTCATAAACCCTTCTAACTACAACCTCAGCAGAGGAGTTTCATCTTTCAAAATGTAATGACTATTATAATTTATAATCTTATTTTTAAAAATTCTTACACATTTAAATGCTGATGTTCTGATGCCCTTAAGAACTAAAAAATTAAACAAGACACTCAAATCTTCTACAACTTCACTATCCTCTCCTTATTTCCACAATCCTATCCCTTCTCCAACCTCCAATCATTAAGGAAATAATAATTTGTAAGACCTTTATAATCAGGGTTAATAAATAATTTGGGAGCCACAATTTTAGAATTTACTTAATAAAAGAAAGATACCAACTTTAATCACTTGCTAAATGCTCACAGTAAACTAAAGTCTTAAAAACCCTTTGAAGTACCTCATCTCAATTTTGAAAATGAAAATCATGGGAACTTCCAGTTACAGTAATGCAACAGCTGAGATAACCAGAAAACCCTACTGCCACAAATACCTAATACAGTTGGAGAACAAAGCAAGAGCTGGAAATCCCCAGGTGCCAGAAACAAAGAGAGAAATGAAAGGGAAAAGAAGCATTCTCTGTTTTGTGCTATATGCAAGACAGAAAAAGGTCCCTGTGATCTGTAATCATGAGTTACATACACCTCCTATACTCTGATTAAGATGGACTCACAGACAAAACTTACAAAACACAGGAGAAATGATCTAACATGGGCAAGATCAGAAAATAGTACCATCTAACAGATCCTGTAAAATAAGTACACTTAAAAATTAAAGACATAAAAAACATTAAAAATTCCAGAGAATAACATGCTATTGAAGGAAGGATAGAGGGAAGAAAAAGGCAGACAAGAAAAAGTAAATACAGGGTTGGGGTGTGGCTCAGTGGTAGAGTAATTGCCTAGCATGTGTGAGGCACTGGGTCTGATTCTCAGCAGCACATATAAATAAATGAATAAAATAAAGGTCCATCAACATTTAAAAAATATTTTAAAATTTTTGGAAATGAAAAGAATATTCATTAAAATAAACAAAAAAAAAATCAATGAGGGCTAGGAATGTAGCTCTGTGGTAAAGTACTTGCCTAATATACATGAAACTCTGGGTTCAATCCCCAGTACCACCCAAATACATATACATACATACATACATAAAAAAATATTTTAAAAAAAATTCAGGCTGGGGATATAGCTCAATTGGTACTGTGCTTGCCTTGCATGCACAAGGCCCTTCATTCAATCCCCAGCACTACAAAAAAAAAAAAAAAAATTTAATAAATGTAAGGATTATGCATGATTCATAAAAACCTTGGGTAGGACTGGGGTTGTGGCTCAGTGGTAGAACGCTTTCCTGACATGTGTGAGGCATTGGGTTCGATTCTCAGAACCACATATAATAAATTAATTAAATAAAGGTTCATCAACAACTAACAATATAAAAAAAGCATTAAAAAAAAACACCTTGGGTAAATGTTACTAGGAAATGGGATAGTCATACCATTTCAGAGTTCTCAGCCACAGATCATCTTTACCAAGGAAATACTACCTTAAACCAAGTCAAATCATGGGACAAACTGATTGTTATGGACTTCCTAGTATAATACAATAAAAAGACACAAATCATCTATATGGTCCTTTTGCTAAGAATGTTCAGCTTGAATCTAATTACAAGAAGCAATTTGACAAAACCAAACTATGGAACACCACTGGCCTTAAGAAATGTCAATCTGATAAAGGTCCAAGGAACAGAAGGACTGTTACAGAATAAAAGAAACTAAGGGAACTTCCAACTACATGCAAAACATTATCCTTGAACTGAATCTTGGAATAAAAAATAAAAACTATACATTGGTAAAGCACTTAGCTAGTATGCACAAGGCCTTGAGTTCAACTCCCAGTATCACAAAAAGTAAAAACTATAAAGGGCATTTGGGGGATAACTAGAAATCTGAATAAGGACATAATATCTTATGATTATAAAATAATTAACTGGTTATTAATTTAATGTCAAATTTCTTAGTTATGACGACTACCATAACCAGGAAAATTAGGCAATGCATAAGTAGCTAGGAGTGAAATGACACAATGTCTATAACTTTTAACAGGTTCGTATTTTGCAAATATGGCAAAATGTTAATTGGTTGAATCAAGATGAAAGCATATAAGTGTTATCTTTTCTTTCCAGTTTTCTGTAGGACTTATATTTTTTCAGAATAATCTGGGGAAGAGAAAAATGTATCTCGTATATTTAAAACACATAAAAACTGTACGTATCAGGTCATGAGTACATTGAAAAAAAAGAAAGAATACAAGAATAGAAAGCATTCAATGAATGATTTAATGTGGTTCCAATCCAAGTAATTTACAGAGATAAGGAAGTCCCAAGGAGATTATTTGAGAGGGAATTAGTTTATGAATTTCATATGATCTTGATTCCATACTACTTAAAACAGAGCAAACAGTATGCATTTGTATGGAATCATCAAAGGAAATGTAATTGCCAACTTCACCAAAAGATCAAAGAATAATTTCACTATATAGTCTATAACCAAGAATCCTGAATACTAAATTAGCATAAGGCTTCTTATGTTAATATAAAAGTGACTTTTAGAAAGAAACAATAAAAAGGGGATAGAAAATAATTCCTCTATGATTAAAAAGAGCTTGTGGGATACAGCTAAAGCAAAATCTAGGGGGAAATTTAAAAAGCATATTTTAGAGCAAACAAATCTATAGAGACAATAGACTGATTAGGACTGGGGGCCATGGGGAGAAATAGAAGATGTCTAAAGGGCATGGGATTTCCTTTTGGGGCTAATAGAGATGTTCTAAAATTGGGGTGATGGTTGCAAAACTCTGCAAAAATGCTAAGAACAACCAACAGTGCACTTTAAATGGGTGAATTTTCATTTTTTTTTTTTTGTAGTATATCCCCCAGGGATGCTTTACCCCTAAACTACATCCCCAGCCCTTTTTATTTTATTTTGAGGCAGAAGCTTTCTAAATGGTCTTGAACTTGCAATCCTATTGCCTCAGCTTCCCAAGTAGCTGGGATTTACAAGTGTGTGCCACTTCACCCAGTTAAATGCATTAATTCAATAGAAATTATGTTCTAATAAAGTTGTGAGCCAATGTGGTGGCACATCCCTGTAATCCCAGCAGCTTGGGAGGCTGAGGCAGGAGGATCACAAGTTCAAAGCTAGCTTCAGCAACTAGGCAAGGCTCTAAACAACTTAGTGAGACCCTGTCTCTAAATAAAATATAAAAAGGGCTAGGAATGGCTCACTGGTTAAGCACCCCCTAAGTTCAATCCCTTGTACCCCCCCCTCAAAAAAAAAGTTGTGAAAAATGCACATACTAGAAAATAACAATAATGGAATATTAGAGTGCCCAACTCTAAGCATACCCAGAGAAGGGAGGACAACTGGGCCAAAGACGG